>NC_045558.1:70779680-71388014 GCF_009769535.1 Thamnophis elegans
TCTTGTAACTTGACAGCTTTAAGACTTGCCTGCTTCAAATGCCAAAGTTTCTGAGCCAACATTTTGATTGCTAAGCAAGTGTTGTTAAGTGAGTTTCACATTTTACAAGTTGGCCATACCCACCCAGTCACATGGCCGGCAAGCCACTCCCACAAAGCAGGTCACACCTACAGAAGAGGTTCTAAAAAAAATTGAAACCCACCCACTGTTGGGCAGACATGCAAAGTCTGATGGAAATTTTATTAACCCCAGAGAAAAGGCTGGTGAAAAGAACCATGAATAAGCCCTTGCAGAAGGATCATGCAAAAGATCTGGACTGGACATGGTTACTGAAGGAACCAGATTGGGAACTTCAGTCCATTCAGCTTCAAAACTATTGGACCTTAGTTTTGTTAGGACTCAAACAAAAGTTAAGAACTTAGGGAAAGTCTATCACATTCAAAAGAAACAGGATGAAAATCCAGGGGAAATCCTAGAATGCATTTATCAACCTTTAGGCAATACATGAATTAGATCCCAAAGTTGAAGAAAAATAAGAGAATGGTCAATATGATCTTCATTGGTCAGCCTGCAGATGACATTAGGGCAAAAATTACAGAAGACAGAGAGGGCCCCAAGAAAGGCATCTCTGAACTTGTGGAATTAGCATACAAAACATATATTAATTGGGCTCAGATTTCAGAGAAGAAGGAACTTCAAAAGGCAAGAGGAAATACATTTTTTCCTCACCCAGGCTGTTACACAGAAAGAGTGGGAGGCCAGGGGAACTGCTGGAAGAATTGTACAAGGAGGGATCAGTAGTTAGAATCCCACACCTGGTCAGAGGAAGAGCCCCCCAGCTGGCAAAAGGGAAGATGGTTAATGTCTACACAGATATAAAATATGAATTTAGAGTTTTACATGCTCATGGGGCTATTTGAAAAGAAAGTGCCTGTCTCTGTTGTGCACAAAACAACCCAAAGACAGGATGGAATGGATCCCCACTTTTGCCCTGCTAGCCAAACCACTTTATGAATCTACAAAGGGGGGTAAAAAAGTGACATTGAAACAGACAAATGCCCTAAATCTGGCCACCCTCTTGCCTAACTAGGGGCCTCATGGGTGAGTCAGATAGTGGGAGAATTAAACAACAGATACAAGAAATCCAACAATATTGTGTGTCCCTTAGCCCACCATTCCTGAGCACCTCTAGTCATAATATTCAGGTGGGAGACAAGTATAGGTAAAACACTGGAAAGAACTTGAAACCCAAGTGGAAGGGCCCATATACTGTGGTCATGTGTTCTCCAGTAAGAGTGTTGGAATCCAAGTCTTGGATTCACTGGACTTGAGTTAAGCCAAGCTGCTGATAAGTATTGGGAGGCAGACCAGGATGAGCCCGTCCTTTAGTGGTATGCTTGAAGAAGCACCCCTTATAACTGTCCTACAAGCAACGGGCAAAAAACATACGGGGCAGAAGAGGCCTTACTGGTAGTCATTCCTGGAAGCTGACCCTCAACATATGGCTGAAGATTTGGAGGAGGAAGACAAGTTATTATTTGTTAGGTGTAAAATGTATTAAGAAGGCTGGGTACCTGTCAGGGAATGGAAAGTCGAGCATAATAGCCATAACTGCACTTTGCATTGCTTATTGAGTTTGCTCACCCTTAGTGTGATTTGCTGTATTGGATATTCATTCTTCTGGAATCGCCCCTCCCAAGAGAGACAGGTGCCATGCCAAAAATCATTGACTTTGACAGAGACCAGTACGAATCCCCTGGGGACATTTATGTTTGAGGAAACCTGGGAGTGGGCTCTCTATAGTACAATAATAGTCCTAGAACTGTGGGCATTGTATCTAACAAATAAGATTTGGTTCTGTGGTACTCCCAAAATTGATATTGCCCTTCCTCAAGTCATATCAGATCTCCACCTTCTTCCTGACATGATAGTTTCATAAGTAAGTGAGTTGAGGAAATTGGAAAGGTTCCCTTTAAGAGACAATTATGAGCTTTTGTGGCTCTGGTTGTTATTGGCAAAGGGCCTACTGATTGATAACATCCTGAACAGTAGTTCCCAATGTTGTGAGAATTCCCAAGTGACTCCTGTCATCCTTGAAGGAGGCTCTGGGGATGGTGGAATCCCAAAAAACAGGACAGGATCTGGTCGCTGGGCATGGGAGGCCTGGAGTTGTGGACAAAGAAATATTGACGCAGGCTCGCTCCCACCAACGATGCATTATTGATCAGTGAGGACAGTACCCTGGACCTAAGCCAACCCCAAGTCCTAAAAACAAGCGCCTGACAATTCCATTGAAGTGTGAGGTAGAACAAAGGGAGAATGGGCCCCTGCAACAATTGAGAAAAGGAAACTATATATTAAAAATACTGGAATTGGGTCAAAGCCTTATTAATCAGTCGTACCCTGACCTAGGCCAGAAATGCTGGCTGTGCTTATCTGCTGCCCCTTCATCCTACAATGCTGTTCCAGTAGAGCCAGACCTTTGGGTAATACCAGGGCCACGGTGGTCCTTGAGAAGGATGTAGATGGAGAACCAAAGTGGCAGAAGCCAAGTTACAAGGTGACTTTTACAATGCATTCAAAAGGCCGAGGATGAGACGCCTTCCCATTGTTGGCCTTATAGCCATTGGTGTGGAGATCCTATGATCACGCTCTTTGTGTGTCAAATTATATCAGGACCTGGCATTCTGTAGGGTCATTGGCAGAAGAACAATGTCCATCAGAATGATTCTTAGCCCTAGAGAGACACTTATGGACGTAAAACTAACCCGCAGTATTTCTTCTTCTGCCCACAACCTCTTCCAATACAAGGTCACCTTCTCGCTTCTGCCACCTTTCACTATTACCAGATGGGGAGGGGGAATGTGACAACAGAAAACTGCCCAAGGCCATTTCAGCCACCCCAATTCCCAATCTGGCTCTCTATTCAATCCTCATCAGGAGTATTTTTCTATCTCCCCCTGGAAACCACCAGTTCCCATTATCTCTTGAAGGTCCAGTTCTCAGGGATAAGCAAGAAACTCCATTACAACCGCTTACTGGCATGTTCATGGCATGGGTCTTGGGGGCTTGGACTAATGAAAAGAACCTCCTGGCCCTGCATTTTCCATGAACATAGGTGTGTGTGTAGGAGAAATTGAGTCTTCTTCTTATGTGGGGAAAAATATGTATTTATGTTTACCTAGCAATTGGACTGGAACATGCACCCTGGGGACTGGAGAAAGTGCCTTGAAAGAATGAGGTCTGAAAAACACCCTATATGCATTACTTGTCTCTTTCTTCTCATAGCGATGTATCATTTTCCTGAACTGATTGTATTACATGCTTGCATTAAGAGGTGGGGGTGGGAGGCACCGTTCTTCGGTGGTTCTCCTCCTACCTCTCGGACAGGTCGCAGTCGGTGTTGGTTGGGGGCAGAGGTCGAACCCCTAGGCCCCTGAAATATGGGGTCCCACAGGGTTCGGTCCTGTCCCCCCTCCTGTTTAACATCTACATGAAGCCGTTGGGTAGATCATTCGGCGGCACGGGATAAAATACCATCAGTACACGGATGATACCCAGTTGTATCTGTCCGCCCCGTGCCAACTCAGTGAAGCGGTTGACGTGATGTGCCAGTGCCTGGAGGCTGTCAGGGTCTGGATGGGGGTTAACAAGCTTGCGCTCAATCCAGACAAGACCGAGTGGCTGTTGTGTTTCCCTCCCAAAAATTTGGTTAATATTCCATCACTCAGGCTGGGAGGTGAATTTTAACGCCCCTCAGACAGGGTTCACAATTTGGGAGTCCTCTTGGACCCACAGCTGACCTTAGAACATCATTTGTCGGCTGTGACCAGGGAGGCATTTACCCAGGTTCGCCTGGTGCACCAATTGCTCCCTACCTGAACCGGGAGGCACTCGCAACAGTCACTCATGGCCCTCGTGACCTCAAGACTGGACTACTACAATGCGCTCTACAAGGGGCAGCCCTTGAAGAGCATTCGAAGACTTCAGCTCGTCCAGAATGCAGCTGCGCGAGCGATTGTGGGTGCACCTCGGTACACCCACGTTACACCTATGCTCCGCGAGCTGCACTGGTTACTGATTGGTGTCCGGATACACTTCAAGGTGCTAGTCGTCACTTATAAAATCCTTCATGGTATTGGACCTGGGTACTTGAGAGCCCGCCTGCTGCCAATTACCTCCAAAGACCCATTAGATCACACAGATTAGGCCTCCTCCGGGTTCCGTCTCTAGCCAATGTCATCTGACCACGACCCGGGGGAGGGCCTTCTCTGTGGCTCCAGCCCTTTGGAACGAGCTCCCCGCAGAGATTTGGACCCTCACCTCTCTCCAGGCCTTCCGAAAAGCCGTTAAAACCTGTGTCGGTTTTAACGGAAGGAGAAGGCAAGCGGCAGGCCGCGTGGCTGCAAGATGGAGGGGGTAGCCTTTCCTCCTTCGGAGAAGCAGAAAAGCGGAGATCGAGGGATTTAGACATTTAAAATATTTGCCAAAGTGGTGGACTGAATGGGGGTTTGCGACCTCTCTCCGGTAGAAAAAGCGGAACTTATTGGTGGGGTGATATTGATTGTAATGAATGCGGAATGATTTATGTGGCTTAAATTCTGTTAGAAGGGATTACCTTAAAACAGAAGGTTAACTGATTTTTGTTGAAAGTATTATTTGAATATGTGGAATGATCCATGTTATTTAATTCTTATTAGAAGGGAAAGTTGGGTGAAATTACTTTGAGCTAGATCTTAAACTAATGTCTGCATAAATTTGATAGTGGTAAATATCAGACAAGCAAGGGATGAGGGTAAAATGCATGCGGAATGATTTACGTTGTTTAAATCCTATTAGAAGAGAAAGCCGGTTGGGATTATCTTAAGATAGAACGTAAACTGATTTTTGTGTAAAGTAATACTTGATTCACGCTGCTTAAATTTTACTAAGAAGGGAAAGTTTGGTTAGATTATTTTGAATTACTGTTTTAAAATGAGGTTAAGAAAGATTATTTACGCTGTTAAAATTCTATTAGAAGGGAAAGTTTGATTATTCTTCTGTAAAGTAATATTTGAATATGTGCATGAGCCACGTTGCTTACATTTTACTGGAAGGGATTATTTTTGGCTAGACTGTATATCGATGCCTACACAAATCTGTATAAATGTTTATCTGAATACAAGGTTAAGGAAGAGGAACGGAGAGTCTACAGGAGGTTGGGGGGTAAATAACAAAGAAGTAAGAGACGAGAATAAAATATAGATAGAATGACTTACCTATTTAAGCATAGATAAAGATGGGGGGCTGAGCTCAACACAAAGGTTTTTTTTTCCTTTTTTTCCCCCTTTTCTTTTTCTCTTTTCCTCTTTTCTTTTCTCTCTTTTTTTTTTTTGTTTTTCTTTCCTTTAATATATTACTTTTATTTTTAATCCATATGTACACAAGATACTTTAGACAGAAGGCAGTGCCAGGTGTGGCCCTGGGAAGTCGGGGGGATTAGGGATGGGGATTTATGGGGGGTGGGTGGGTGGGTGTTAACATAGTCTCAATAAGAACAAGAATGTACTTATATACGGTTGTTTTCTTTTTTCTTTTTTTCTTTTTTTTTTTCTTTTTCTTTTCTTTCTTTATATTTTTTTCCTTGGTTATCAGATTAAACAACACTTGAATAAGGCATACACCAAGGAGGGAGGTAGAGGGAAAGAAGAGGGAGGAGTAAGGAAGGAGTAAGGGGAATGAAAGGAGGGCGTGTTGGGAGTAAGGGGAGAAGGAAGGTTTGAGGGGAAAGGGAAGTAGGGGGGAGTGTTAGAGGGAGAACGGAAAGTTGGAGGGGGTAGATGGGGTGTATGGAGGATGGAAGTGTCAGGTGGGGTTGTGAATGATGAGTTGTGTTTTCTTTTTATTGTGTTTTCTTTCTTACCCTGTATATAAGTGATTGCAAAATGGAATGTGAAAATGAATAAATATATATTTAAAAAAAAAACAAAAAAAAAACCTGGCTGTGTCGGCAGGCCTGGGGTCGATGAGTTCCCTTCCCCTCTCGAATCGTGTGGCTGTTGGTTGTTTTTATATGCCCTGTACTTTTTGTGTAGTTTTTGTGTTTCCCTTCCCCTCCTTGGTTTGTGTGCCGCCCTGAGTCCCGCTGGGAATAGGGCGGCATATAAATAAAATGAAACTCGAAACTCGAACTCGAAACTAATATGTACTGCTGAAATATTAATCTTGCCATATACAATGCCAAATGTCATAACAAGGCTCAATAAGAGGCAAGACTCAATTGTAGCTAAAATAGAGTCTTGAAGGGGGGGAAAGGCAGGACATAAAGTAAGATTTGGACATAAGAGTGAAATGATACGGGGTTGGATTGGATGATCTCCTGGGGTCCCTTCTACCATGCTATAAAGTGAAAGATGTTTTTCTAGTCTCGAAGCTTGAACGCAGGAAGTTTAAAATGTCAAACCACAGACTAGCTTTCTCACCTCTGAGTCAAAGCGCAGAGCTAAAACCACATAAATCAGAATGAAACTAGTGCTTCCTGCATGCTTCTCTGCCTAGCAATAAGGAGCCTTGCCAATAGAAATGTTTTAGCATATTTCTGTGTTAACTGTTTTGAGGAAGGTATAAGAATATACTTCTTCCTAAGAACCTCGTTCAGATGTTAAATGCTTGTCCTGACTAGCTTTCTCTGAACCTTTGTCAGAGAACCTTTTGGCGCCTTTTCCTTGATCCCGAAGTCTGAGTCTCTTAATTTTATGCAACAATTCTGTCAAAATAGAGGCCAATCTTATCTCTGCTGAGATGATGTTCCACATGGAGGGAGCCATCAGATGGACCCCCTTAGAAGAGGAAACCAATAACATTTCTTGTCTCGCACTCTGGTGAGTTGAATAGATCTGATTGGGAAAAATGGTTGTTCAAATAACCTGGTCCCAACCATATAGGGCTTTGAAGATGACAACCAGAACCTTGAATTGCCTCCAGAAGCAAATCAGCAGCCAATTCAGCTCCTGCAAGAGAGGTAACATATGTGGAAATCTAGGCTTGCACAAAACTATGTGGCCATCACATTTTGAGCCAATTAAACCTTTGGGATACATTTCAAAGCAGCCCCATGTAGAGAACATTGCAATAGTCAAGACAAGTGATTAGGTATGAGTGATTGTAAGCAGTATTGTTAGGCTTATCACAAGTCCACTGAAGATGTTTAAAAGTTTCTTTTTACATTTACATTTCAAACATATATTTTGAAATACTTCTATATATTTTTGACCATTTATCAGATCTTAATATGAATGGCACATTATTTAATTAAAAATTCTTTTAAATTATAATTTAATGTAAATTTTAAATCCTTCATCCATACGCTTTCCCATTGTTCAAGCAATAAATAACTACTGCCATCTGCTGTATGAGGTTAGCTCTTTATGCTTCTTACTTGAAACATATTTTTTGGTTCAGCTACTCAGTACATGTGCCATTACTGTACCAGAAAATAAAAGCAAGCGTGCCTTTGGATTTCAAATTTTTTAAACAAAAGAGGCAACAGTTATTTCCCAGCTTGTCTTATTGGTCAGATCTATTACTGATCTTATTGGTCAGAATCCATTATCTGCCAATAAATTGAAATAGTTTGTTGAGACACAAACAAAAATACAGTTTTGTGAGGAACCTGGAAGCGTTGTGGCTAGAACGGCTGGGGAAATACCGAGCTCTTCTAAGCTAAGTGAAAACCCAGCCAGCAAACCATCGTCAAGAGGTCCTTTGTGGACTGGAACCATCCTGAAGGGACAGGCACAAGGAGAGGTTTTTCGGATGCCTGCGAAGAGCAAGGCAACTCCCCAGCAGATCCGATTCAAAGCTCTCTGAAAAATAAAATTCTTGGTAAAATATTCATTTTAACTGTGGCTATACATCCCATTAGTGATAGCTGCATATTTTTCCAACTTTTTAAATCTTTCTTTATTTGTGTCACTAGTTTATTATAATTATTGTCTTTAATTATAGAACACTTTGCCAACACCCAAATCCCCAGGTATTTAACTTTCTTAGTTATTTGCATTTTAGTCACTAATTCCACTTCCTCTTCTTGCTTTTTTGTCATATTCTTAGTTATCATTTTGTTTTGCTTTTATTAATTGTGAATCCTGCCACTTCCCCATATTCTTCTAATCTTTGAATTAATTTCGGACTTGATTCTAGTGGATCTTCTAAACAAATATTAAGTCAGCCAGATGACTTATTAATGACCATAGGTAACATATATGGATTCCCATTCATTTTAAAGGAAAAACTGTAGTGACTCACAGCTGTCTGCTAATCAATCCTGTAACTATAAAGATCTCTTTTCTCAATGATGATGTTATAACAGTGCACAGAAGCAGATTTTTAAATTGATAGTGACCTGTGAATTGCTGAATTGCTGAAAATCAGAATGTATAAGAATAAAACCATTTCTGAATATAACAAAAACAAACAAACCAAAACCAACAGCAGGGTAGGATTGTAAAAAAAAAATATTTCAAACATCTATATGGTTTTTCTAAGCAATTTATGAAATTTAATATAGAAAAGAAACTATTTTGTTCCCTTTTGGTATATTTATGAAACCAGATGCAGAAGGCCGTTTGTTCTTCTCTAAGAAGAAAGAGATTGCTAAATACAGTCATCTAGAATAAACCTAAAGAACTGAACTCTACCACCAAAACTAATGTTTTTGGTGGAAAACCTGTGGGAAATCATCTGGAATTCTGTTTCAGTAACTCATTATGTTTAAAAATTTAGCCAAACTCCCACATTGCACGCCTTCATTTAAGGCACTAGGGACAGAAAAACTGTTCTTGGAGAGTTTATCAAAACTTCGTACATTTTCAATTATAGTTGAAACAAATAGTGGGAGATCAAATTCTGTTCAAACCAGAAATTTTCCTCCTAGGCATAATACCAGAGGGGTATAAGAAGGATGTGCTTTATTTAGTTATCCATGTATTGACTGCAGTGCGAATAACCTATGTGCAGTATTGGGAAAAAGAAAGTATCCCATCAGAGTTAGACATAATTAGAAAAAAATTGGCCTGTGCAGAAGCAGATAGGCTTACCCTAGAATTAAAAAATAAAGGGGAGTCAGAATATTATGAAGTTTGGAACAGATTTTATTATTGTTATAAGACAAGGTGACAAGACTGAAACAAATTGTAACTAATGTGATAGTATAGAAGGATAGATAATGTACTAAGTAGACTGACAACTAAGTGATTAAATTATGTGTATATACATAATTTATGTGTGATTGTATGGCCATAGCGGCTTTGGTGCACTGCACTATTTTAAATGCAAAAACAATAAAAATGTATTTTAAAAAAACTATGTATGTATGTATGTATGTATGTGCCCAAAACCCAGTCTGAAGACAGCGAGTGAGACCTCCCTGAAATATTGCCAAGACAATCTCAATCTTACACGGGAAAAGACCCGAATACAAGACCAGCATACGCACACCCACACATACACACACAGGAAATTTCAATGGCTTTTTTTATTTTGCAAGAATGTAGACATTAGGAATGGGCTAACAATAATACATTTTACCTTATAAGCCAATCATACAGAATTTAAGTATTATGCAAAAACGAGTGGCTGATAGGAAGCTTAAGTTTACATCCAATACATGCTGTATTAGAATTTTTAAAATTAAGCCTAAAAAGACTGCAAAGCTGGAGAATCTGCAGTCAATCAGATGTTGATGGGATCCATTATGTCTGGCATTTACATTTGAAACATTCTTTTTTAACTTGACATTAATTGTTTATCACACTTGGTCATTTTAAAGCTTTTTTGAACTTGTTTGGATAATACATAGGTTCATTTGTCATTTTTGAACTTACTCTTACTGTAAGGTGACCAGATTTTAACATTGGTAAAGAGGGAAACCATTGACCGGGGGGGGGGGGGTGTTCCTTGATTAAACATTTTTTAAAAATCAGAACTTTTTAAAATGCCACAGGATGCAGGACAAATTGTTCAAAAGCAGGACTGTCCTGCCAAAAGCGGATTTCTGGTCACCTTAATTTAGATGCCCCTCAAAGGCAAAACTCAGGGGCTGAATTCTACAGGGGGAGGAGTAAGGGGGGGCAGCCCAAAGCACCATCTGTCTAAATTTGCATCAGGCAGGCAGTAACATTTCCATAGACCATGATCAGAGGAGCAGCTGATCCTATGGAGAGACTCCTCCTGCATTCAGTCCCAGGCCTACAAGTGGAAGTCCCCCTTCCTTCCTTCCTTCCTTCCGTCCTTCCTTCCTTCCTTCCTTCCTTCTTCCTCCCTCCCTCCCTCCCTCCTTTCACCTTCCGTTCCATCCTTCCCTCCCTCCTCTTTCTTCCTTCTAGCCTTCCTCCCTTTCCATTCTTTCTCCTTCCGTCCTTCCTTTTACCTATCTACTTCTGTCTTTTTGCTCTTTAGATCTCTCTTCCCCTTCCCTTCCTTCCTCCTTTCATCCTTTCACCTTCCCTCCTTCCTCCCTTTCTTTTTTATTTTTCTGTTCTTCCCCTTCTCTTCCTTTCTTCTTCCATTATTTTCTTCTTTCCTCCCTCCCTCCCTTTTTTCCTTCCTCCTTCCATCCTTCCTCCTTCCTTCCTTCATTCCTCTTGCTTATCTACCTTCACCTTATCTGTCTTCTGCTCTTTCCCTCTCTTCCTTCCTTTCTCCTTCCATCCTCTTCTTTCTTCACTCACTCCCTTCCTCCTTTTCTCTTCCTTCCTCCTTTCATTCTTTCAGCTTCCTTCTTTTGCCTACTTTCTCTGTCTTTCTGCTCTTTCCATCTCTCTCTTCCCCTTCACTTCTATTCCTTCCTCCTTCCATCCTTTCACCTTCCCTGAAATCAAAAACAGGGCATGGGGCACATGCTGCAATCCCCTGTATGTCCACATGACCCCCATCCACCACACATGCATGCAGAACCCCCCACACTCATATGCACGACCCACACAGCCCATGTGCATGTGACCCACCACCCCCCTGCCCCAGGCACGTCTCCCACATGCGCGGCAGAGACCCAAAAATCAGCTATCTGGCAGGAGGCGCACATGCGACTGAGCGGTGAAGCTGAGCTGGGTGACTGCTCGCATGCCCGAGAGAGGCTCCACGTGCTACCTGTGGCACGTTTACCATAAGTTTGCCATCACAGCCCTAATCAAACTACTGCATCTTGCCTGCTGAGATTTTGCTTGGATAAAGTCCTCTTGGAAGTGATGAGGTCAGACCTCCTGCTGTACCAGCAGAAGGAAATGGTGCTCTTAAAATCCTGTAGGAGAAAGGATGACTGGGTCTGCAAAGGTAAGTGAGAGACAAACTCCCTGAGAGACACTGGGAGCAGGAACTGTCATGCTAAAGTCCATTCAGGTCAGTTCTTTATTTGTTCACACTTAATATACAGAATCTTGTCAGACCAACCTTCAAATCTACACAGATTTGAAGATACAAATCTATTCCAGACCACAAATGGGAGTACTGCATACCCTCATATATTGATTGCTGGTAACTATGCATCATAATGTAATGATACTAAATTCTGTTTTCATTTCTTAAAACTATAAGGACAGTACATGTCAAGTGTTGTATAGAAAGGGGGAAGGAAATTAGCAAGATTAAATGCGGCAGCTGTAGCAAACAACTTGGAGCAGATGTATTAAGCCTTCTGTGTGTGGGTGTCTGTTTACGGAACTGGAAGCAGGACTGAGGGAAGTAAATATCCATACTGTCCTTCCAATTATTAAAAGTAAAGATGGCTTGGATATTTTGCTGCACTGTGCAGAGCAGTAGAATGAGCTGTCATTGTTTTGTTGGCAGAGATACAATCTATTGAACATCTTGTGGAATCAGCAAAAACACTAATAGGCAAAAATTGCAGTGTGACTCACTGTCATTCTGCAAACCAAAGGTCACAAATAAATATTTTAGGAAGGGTTGTTTATCTAGAGCAATTGCTGTCGGGGTGGGGGGGTGGGTCCAAAATCTTTTAACCAAATTAAGTTTTGTGAAATTTGTAACCGGAAATCCCACATTGAGAAAATAATAAAGTATTAAATTTCTAGTTCTCAATGGCCAAGAAAATGAAAGCTAAAGAAGATGACAGAGGGGCTAATTCTGGCTGCACAAGATCAAGCATTAAGAACAAATGCATACAAGCAAGATAGCAGCAGACAGAAAGTGCCACCTCTGGAAAGAAGCCAAAGAAATGGAAGGGCTCCTGGCTAGCTGCTCAAAGAAGATCACAGAGACTGATTACAAACAATAGTATAGCAAAGTAGAAACACTGGTGCATTAGAAGATCTGGAAGAAATACTATTTGTCTGCAAGCAAAAACTTTCTATATAAAATAATGCAAAATTGTCAGAGTTTTGGTAGCGTGACTAGTATTATGAGATAACCCAGGTGCTAACACAATACATAGTGTCTTCAGACAATTAACAGTGGGTTTAATCTATCAATATATACAGGCAAACACATCCATGAGATAAAATCCCTTACCATTCACTACAGACACAAGGAGAGAACTGAATACATGCTGACAGAAACTCCCTCTAATGACCACCTATATATATAGACTTCTGTGGATCACGCATCAGTGTCTTAAAAGGGTTATACCATAGATGCAATGAATCAGCTTCATTGCATTAGCTTACTGATTACAGTTTACAACTTTACATCAGCTGGCAGCTATTAAATCCTCAGTACCTTGACACTCCTCCCATCTAAAGCTTACAACTGATAATCCAAAGCTTTGACATATTCTTATATTTTTCTATAGAAACAGGTTTGGTTAACATATCACATATATATATATAGCTTGTCTCTCATATAGCAAATACTTTTTAATGTCATCATCCCTATAAATTTATGTTTCTAGGAATATAAAGTCTGTTCATACTTTCACTATTTCTATCTCAATGTTTCTCAAACTTAGCAATTTTAGGATACATAGATGTCATGCTGGGAATCTCAGTACTGAAATTCACCTGTCTTAAAATTGCCAAGTCTGAGAATTACTCTACTATTTGCGTTTGGTTGAGTTACTGCAATCTCTTCTTCTTTGAATAAGAGATTTCTTCTTTATCACTTTTGGTCATTTAGTTATATTATAAAAATAAGTCCATCAGTCAACTGTACTTCCTTTTATAAAATGCCACTTTAAATGCATTATCTTGTAATATTTTAAAATCAATTCTATTAGCTATTGAAGTTTTCCTTCTAGGAATATTTTCTATGGCTCATTAAAATTTATTTTTCAGAATATCAGGCTTTAATTTAATATAAATTAGAGGTGTCAAACTTGATTTCATTGAGGGCTGCATCAGAATTGTGTTTGACCTTGGGGGATGGGGATGGGAATAGCCAGGGTGGGCAGGGCCAGCTCAATGTCACTCATGTTGGGGGTGCCTGTGATGGCCTGAGCACTCTACCAGTGAAAATGGGTTCCTGAGCTCCTTTTTGGCTGCAACGGGTTTAATCCTCTCCCAGCAAAAATGGAGCTTGGGAGGACTGTCTGCAAAGATCTTGCAAACGTCTGTCGCAGCTGAAAATGGAGCTGCCCTTGTGAGCTCCATTTTCAGCTGCGACAGACTCCTGCAACCCTCTGCCAATGAAAACGGAGCTTGGACGGGCCACACATGGCCCTCCCGAGCTCTGTTTCACTGGCAAAGGCACGGTAGGCTGATCCTTTGCTGTTTCCAGGATGGTCGTGTGGACCAGATCTAAGCACCCTGCGGGCTGGATCTGGCCCCTGGGCCTTGAGTTTGACACTACTGTTCTATACCCTTGCATCATTTCTTTTTGTATTTTCTCTCTCTGGTAGATCTTGCTTTTACTATATCCATTCTTTCCATGAATTTCACTTGACTTCTATAATTTCTTAGATAATCTTTCGTGCTTGACTAAATCTATTCTTTATTTTATTAAATAAACCATATAGAAATTCTTGAAGATATATATTGTTGATACAATGATTTTATTAGTTACTTTTAAGTTATATTTTGATCTTCAAAATATAATCCATAATTGGTATCAAATATTGCTTTTACTTAATAATTTCTCCATCCTTATGTTAAGATATTATGTACATGATCATTTTTTGTATTGTCCATCCAATAATGTCTATGTATTGCATGGTATTTGGATTGTTGAGGGAAAGTCAATTTACATGCTTTAATTTTTACTAACAGAACTCATTTAGATTGTTTTCTCTTTTTATGTTCAAATTTGGCATTATTCTGGACACCATGCTCTTTTATTACAGTATTTCTTTAATTACTATTATTTTTTTAAAATGTGTGTTAATAATGTATTGCAAGTTGCTCCAGAATTATTCTACTTTCTTTCTGTCTGCAGTTCGATCTGAATCACTTTAATATTGTTTGGCTTGTCATGAAACTGCATTGTAATCTTTGTCACTTTCTACATTGTAGAAAGCACCCACTGACTCCTTTTTTAAAACAAAAATGGCTATTCCATTTCTTGTATGAATTTTTTTTTGTCCTTGGTGGACGATCTGGTGTTCCTGTGATATGAAATAACCAATTCCATTCTGATTGTTGATTCCATGAATATCAATATTTAATCTTAACATTTCTTCTAACATTTTGTTCTGACATTAATCATGTTTTATGATTTCCATATTCTATACCAGTATAAAAAGGTATCTTTTTAGCATCAACATTTCCTTCTATTTCTGGCCATATCAACTCTGCATATCCTTTTATTCAATAATACCTTATCACAAACATTGAATTTATAATACTTGCTTTCAACCCTTTCTTATTAACTTCTAGGATATTTTCCAAAATAAAATGTCCATTTTTCCGTGGTATGTTGACATTATCCTGGTTATGAATATCCATTTGTTTTCTTGGAAGAACTCTGGAGTAGTTGCTATGTTATTCTCCAACCAACTAAATATTCTTAAGATTAATTTCCTTTCTCTACAATTCTACAACAATCCATTTATGGCACTTCCTATTAATCTATGTAAGTCATACTATCTTTCTCTAACTTTATGTTCTCCAAATGTTCAGGATAACAACATCTAAGTTATCATGATTGAGGTCACTAAACTACAGAAGGCCCACATATAAGACCGAAGTCTAAATGGTTTCATGCAAGCAAACATTTTGCATTCAGCTTTAACTACTTCATGGTTTTATTTTAATGTGGATGTGTTACTACCCAGATACAAACTGCTGGATTAGTAGGAGCCAACTGCTTACTAAACTGCACAGCTGGATCTATGTATATAAATACAAATTTAAGTTTCTCTCCCTCCTTTTGTTATCCAACATGTTATACAAGGACCTGGTTTTGCTGATTAAAGACAGGATATCAATATCTAAATTAATAGGTAAATTTAATAGTATTTTCAAGCTGTGCAGGTCCATATTGAAAAATCAAAATTTGAAAGTAATGTGAGGTCTTAAAATATTTATAGAATATCTAGCTGGCTTTAAAACCCAATTGCTTTTAAAGTATGTATATCACATACATAATAGAAGATAAGTGAATTACCATATTTTTTGAGCATAAGACATACTTCCCCCCCAAAAAGGGGGAAAAATTGGGTGTGTCTTATATACCAAATGTAGCCCCACCCACCCACAGGCTCCCAACCTTCAGCCATTTTTGGCCTCCACACATTGCGTTTTTGGCCTCTATGCTTCATGTTTTCAGCTTCCGAATGCTCCGCTTCAGACCTGTTCAAGGCTGCGGGAATTGCCACAGCACATCGCTACCAATCACCGCTTCTGCGAGTTACATTTTTGTCCTCCGCGCATTATGTTTTCAGGTGGTAAAAGGCAGTGGGAATTATCTAGTAATTATCTAAATGCTGTCAAAGATTTTAAACACAGTGTAAGATATAACTGTAGGTGCCAATATAGTACCTATTGTTCCTATAACTACTTGGATCACAGTTAGTTTATGTTTATGCTTTCAATTTTGATGCTAAGGTCTTGGTACTTTGTGATCTTGCCCAATTCTGTCTTCTACTCTATTATCTCTTATCTATTACCTATTGTCTACTATCTATTATTACCACAGAGTCAGTATTCAGAGGTGGGTTTCAGCTGGTCCGGTCCAGTCCATGCGTACCGGTGTTGGAAATCTGGCATCTGTTTGCATACTGGGGTCTCTGGAGGTCCATACCAGAATGGTCCCTCCCCTGGCCAGCCCCCTCTGCTCCCTCCCTCCGCCTGCCTAGTTGCTGCTCGCCTCGCCCCGCTTGTCTGTTTTGAGGATCGACGGAAGGACAAGACAGAAGCCAGGACTGTCAAACAAGAGGTTTATTCAAAAGCACTACTTACAGGCAATTCAGCATTCTCCCTGCTTGACAGCTATTTAAACGGAGCTGTCAAGCAGGAATAGCCAATGATCGCACCCCTAGCGGCTAGCAACAAGCGACGCTGCACCCCCAGCCAATCAGGGCACCGCCTGGCTTGTTGCTAGCCGCCAGGTCGTAAGTTGAGGACTTTCTGAGTCCTCAACACCCCTTCCCCCGAGCGAGAGCGCATGCTCAGCATTGAAGCATGCGTAGTCAGCAAGATAGGCGGGGCGGTGCCGGACCCGCCCAGAACGCCTCTACAGGAGTTGTCGGAGGGGTGAGACCTGCTCATTGTAGCTCCTCCCCAAAGGGAGTGGAGCTCCAAGGGACGCCATCTTGGGACAGCCCAGAAGGCAGGCGCAACTCAGCAGGTAGGCCGGGCCGTGGGGGCACGACAACTTGGGAGGAGTCACCGAGCCGGGAGGCGGCGACTGGTGATGTACAATCATTGTAACTGGGGAATGGGGCCAGATCGGCTTGAGGTTGAAACGGGGACATCGGCCAGCAGGAGGCTGGCAGTGCGGTTGTGGTTGAGAAGTGGCAGGCTGCTGAAGGAAGGAAGGCGCAGGCAGCGAGGCAACAGCAGACTTGGGCAATGTGGCCTTTCTTGCCGCAACGATGGCAGATGATGCCCTTGAAGGGGCATGCTGAATGGTGTGTCTGCCACCACAGCCTACACACGCAGATGAGGTTGGAATGGCCGGCTGAGAGGGAGGCCGCCGAGGTTGGGCATGGAGCTGAGCCACTTGTTCATAGTCCGGCTCCACTAGTGGCACCAGCTCGTCGATGAGCAAGCCTGAGCAGCCGGAGGCAGGCAAGGAGGAGGTAGAGGAGGAAGCGGGGGAGGTAGAGAAGGGGGGAGAGGCTGCAGATGCTGCATGTTTGGCCGTGGACTGCTCCGAGAGCTCGCTGCTCTGGCTTCGTCCATGGCCTGCTGCAAGGTGATCTCCAGGTGAGCCAGGAGATGGCACCAAGGTGGATGTCTTTGACCCCGCAGACAAATTGCTCTACGAGGTTGTCCTCCAAGTCCCCAAAGTCACATTGAATCGCCACTATGCATAAGGATTGCAGAAATTGGCTGATGTATTCCGCTGGTTTCTGCACGCATTGGCGGAACGTGTAGCGGCGGGCGATTCGCAATGGGTTAGGTGCATAATGATTTTTGAGCTTCGCCATCAGTGTCTCCCAGCTGAGTTGATAAACCAGCCGAGGAGAGGCCAGGGCCCTTGCTGAGGCGAACATAGCCGGGCTGCAGCAGCTGAGGAAGAAGCTGCACTTTTCCTCCGGTGGCAGGTTATGATTCTTTGAGGCTATGAGGTAGCACTCAAGCACTTGAGGAACCCGGCCCATGACTTGCTGGAGGTTCCAAAAGGGGCGAATGGTGGAAGTGCTGCCATCTCTCAGGTAGCGACGTGTGATGAGGGGAAAAAATTGTTCGTATTAAAGAGCCGGCGGATCTCCGCAGTTTGATTGGCTTCGCGGCTGATTGCCCTCTCGTTTGTCCTAGGCGCTGATTATTGGAATCGCCAGTATCCCATTCTCGTTGCCAGTTTTGAGGATCAACGGAAGGATAAGACGGAAGCCAGGACTGTCAAGCAGCTTTTTATTCAAAAGCAACTATTTACAGGTGATTCAGCACTCTCCCTGCTTGACAGCTATTTAAACGGAGCTGTCAAGCAGGGATAGCCAATTAGCATGCCCCCAGTGGCTAGCAATAAGCGGTGTCGCACCTCAGCCAATCAGGGCGCCGCCTGGCTTGTTCCTAGCCGCCAGGTCATAAGTTGAGGACTTTCTGAGTCCTCAACAGTCTGCACCATGCTTGCCTCACCACCCACTTCCTTTGCTGGCACTGCTTTTGATTAATCTGCCATGGCGGCGGGGCTCTTGCCATCGCTGGCAGCCGCTTCTTGCCATAGCCGCCATGCTGGATTCACCAAAAGCAGAAACAGCAGCAATGGGACATGCTTGGGGAAGGGAGAGCCGGAACTGACTGTCTGGGATTGTGGTTCAGCTGCTGCTGTGAAAATTTCTGTTTGTCAACTGGCAAAAAGGCATCCATTTCCCAGTTGCCACCAATGGTCTGTGCTCCCCCCTATGGATTGCTTGGGGAAGAGAAAGCTGGAACCGACTGCCCAGGATTGTGCTTCAGCCGCCGCTATAAAAATGTGTTTTGCCAGCTGGGAGGCTAGCAAATAAGCCTCCATTTCCTGTCACCGCTGAACGGTCTGTGCCCTCCCCTTATGGATTGATGCTGCAAGAGGGAAGGAAAGAAGTGGGTCTTGGGAGGGACTTCCCTCCCCCTCCAGAGAGCCCATGCCAGCAGAGAGGAGGCCGGCTGGTTTGAATGTGGGCAAGCGGGCAGTTTAGCGGCCAGTGTCTCCTTCACTCATTCAGGTAGGAGAAAGGAGCATGCAATAAAGTACCCCCGCCACCAAGGGCAAGGGGGAGCATCTTCGCCCTTGGCTATCGGGCACCTCTTTTCTTTCTATGCCTGCCCGAACGAGTGAAGGAGGCACTGGCCACTAAACTGCCTGCTCGCCCACATTCAAACCAGCCCACCTCCTCTCTCCCAGCATAGGCTCTCTGGAGAGGGAGAGAAGGTCCCTCCCAAGACCTCGCTTGTCCTGGCAGCACCCCGGCGATAGCAGCTGAGCAAGGGAAGGAGGAATTCTGGGGTCAGTATATGTTTAGACTGGACTGGCATGTTTATCCACCAAGCGAGTCTTTTCCAAGAATGGATTTGGCATTGCTATCTACCTATCAAGTTCTTCCTAGGGACCTCAGATTATTATTTGCAAATAAGTTACAGTATGATATTTTATGAGCTCACCATTTATAACATATAGCCCTAACACTGAATATTCCCAGTGACCATCGAATACATAACTCTAATACTGTTATATTTCCAATCTTTGAGAACCATAAAATGTGATATGTGATGTAATTTGTGTCAGAACAAATATATTAAAGTGTCATGATACTGTCTTTGTTTTAAAAAATGCACAGCTATTTTTCAGTTTTTATATTTTGGGATGTAGCCATCTGTGCTGCCTACAACATTACATAAAAATATGTTTTCTACCTTTGTTCGATTTTAGTTTTGCTTTGTAACTTAGGTTGCAAGTATGAATCTCTCATTAACAATGCTTAATATCTCACATTAACTGTCTGATAAACGTATATACAATTCTGAATGAATTATTTGATTCAAAGAAGATTTGACTCAAATTTTCAAATTGTTTTGAAATATTGTATCAAATATTTCCAGGAGCTTTGAATTTATTTGGAGAGATTTACAGGTTATTCAGAGGATAATTAGATTTTCTCATTTTGCAAAATGATTTTCTCATTTTTATATATAATATAATATAATATAATATAATATAATATAATATAATATAATATAATATAATATAATATAATATAATATAATATAATTAATATAATATTATATATATATATATATATATATATATATATATATATATATATATATATATAGTCTTATAATCTATTACTGATAGATTATATAACTAGCAGTGATAGCTTAACAACATTTGCATTTTTTTAAAAAACGGTAAGGCTACTTTTTCTGCATTAGTTCAGTATAACTTCTTTAAGTCTTTGCCAGAAAATTTTAAACATTAGATTCTGTCCTTTGTACCTTGTCATCTGAGTCTTAAAAGAAAATAACAAGAAATATTTCAGATTTCTTAGAGTGAAACCCTTTACTAGCTGAAATACTGCAGGGTTAATATCCTCTAAAGGAACTATAATTCTTGATATTTTATCTCAACTTGTGGGGGGAGGACCTCAGGCACTTACACTTATTTCTTTATCATAGCCCATGAATAATAAAATCTTAAATAGGTTCAAACTGGATTCCCTGACAACTCCTTCTGCTGTAGTCTGAATTTGGAGAAAACCCTGCTAACTGGGGTCCTGGAATTGAAGACCAATACATATGGTGGACAGTAGGTTGCAGAAATCTTTCTAAAGTAATAAAGCTACAAGATGGGAAAGGAATGGTGTCTATCAGTTTTTGGTATTTAGGTGTTTAATATAAAATCCATGAGATAATTTAGTAATAACTAGATTTAATTCCATAGATCTAAACTAGAAATAAGTGCATCTAATTAATTTGGATTCCATCTTAATATTTGGTCAAGATTGTTGTTGTGTATCATGATTGCTGTGTATAACTTTGGATATACTTTATGGAAATGCAGCACATAAATAAAGAAAAGGAGCTTACTTTTAAGGTAGTGTATTAGAACTATGTTGTATTTACATATATTTTTATATCTAATATTACATTAGTAGTAACAGAGGTACACCTATATATAATTGCAATATAGAATGTTTTGAGAAATTAAGCATTTGTTGCAGTAGTTCCTTAAATAATCAAGGTTAATACCGGACTAATACAGGTAGGACAAATCCTATATGTAACAGATGGATATAGCATACCTATCAGGCTTACTAACCATGAGAATAAAACCATTTGTATCTTTTCTTCACAAAATTTATTTCAAATGGGCCAATCTCTTCTTTTGCACTAGTGAGGTTAAAACCAATTTGTTGCATTTAAGTACAATGACAATAAAGATTATACTATAAAGTATACTCTGCTTTACTCATATCCATTTAGGAATGCTCTTATTGCTAAAATATAATCAATTCATCCAAACACACTTTAAATCTTCCCAGAACTGAGCAAAATATTTAAGGGAGTTGTGCAATGAGTATTTTAGATGGAGTTCCTCCTCTTCTATATTAGCAGAGAAATCTATGCATTGTGCTCCTCTTATTGCACTAAAGAATAGAATACAGAATAACACAACTGGGAAAGGACTTGGAGTCTTCTAGTCCATCCTACAGCTGCAGGAGGACATCCTATACTATTTTGGAGAAATGGCAAAGAGGCTTCTCTGTGACAGCCTCACAAATATATCGGAAGACTGCTATTGTGTAAGTCCTAGTCCCTTTGTTAGACTTGACATAACTAGTTCACACAATCATTCATCAATTTAGTCTCTAGTCAACTAATCATCTTTGTTGTTCATCTCTGCATTCTTTCAAGAGTCTCAACATTTTTTTTTGTATCATGGTGATCAAAATGGGATGCAACCTTCAAGTATAGTCTTATCAATCCAAATTAAAGTTGTTCTAATACTTCATGTGATCATGATACTATCACTCTGTTGATGCAGCCTAAGACTGCATTGGCTTTTTTCAAAGTAGCAGCATGCTGCTGATTCATACTTAAAGTGATTGTTTACTAGGATACTTAGATCCCTCTCACAGTTACTGTCAGTTACAGTAGGTGCTAACTATTCTATATCTGTGAATTTAATTTTTATTGCTTAAGTGTAAGTCCTTAGTTTTCTCATCATTGATTTGCATTTTGTTGGATAGATCCCAGTGTTCAAGTCTGTCAAAATACTACCGTAACTTCAGTCTATCTTCTAAAGTGTTGGCTATTTCCCCACAACTTGATGTTGTCTGCAAAATTGATGATCACCCCTTCTAGCCTCTCATCTAAATCATTGGTGGAGATATTGGAGTACTGGGGCTAAGACAGAAGTTTGAGGTACCACATCACATACTTAACCTTCATTTATATGTAGTTCCATTGAGAACTAGATGATGAGTATGGTCAGCCATCTATCCCACATTTTTATATCTTATTAAGAAGTAGATTGTGGTCTATTTTTTTCAATTGACTAACTGATGTCTAAGTAAATAATATTCATAGTATTCACTTTAGCAAAGTATCACTTTGTTAAAGAATGCAGCAAAGTTTGTCTGCTATGATCAGCTTTTGACAAAAAGCATGTAAGTTAGTTCAGCTTGTTTCTAGGTATTCACATATTCATTGGTTGATTATCTTTTTCAGGATCTTCACAGGAATTGATGTCAAGCTGATTAGTCTATAATTTCCCATTTCCCCCCTTTTGAAGATCTGAACCACATCAATGTTTTCCAGTCCTCTAGTATGTTCCCAGTACTCCATGATCTTTGAAAAATATGGTTCAATGGTTCTGAGATCACATTGCCAGCTCCTTTAGAACCCTGAGATGTAATCCATCTGGTCATAAAAATTTAAACTCATCTGAAGTATAGATGTTATCTTTTCTTGCCTAACTTGATTTGTATTCTTAATCTGTCCTTTGATTGGACTATTTTTCCTTTTGTGTAAAAATGCAAATAATGAATTAAATTCGTTTGGGTTCTAATTAGGCATCAGGCTAAAAGCTAGAAGACTATGAGTTCTAGACCCATCTTAAGTATAACAGCTGGGTTACCTTGGGCCAGTCACTGTTTCTGAGCCCTAAGAAGGTGATGGCAACGGCAACCACTTCTGAAATCCTGTCAAAAAAAACAGCAGGCACTATTCCATGCAGTTGTCAGTAAAGCACCCTGCCTCAAAGGCACAGACACACAAATAAAAGGTAAGGTTGTATATAAATACCATTGTTCCCTTCTTACCTGCCAGATGAAACAACTGGAAATAATGACAGTAAACTATAATACATATTATAAAACTATATAACCATTCAAGGTTGCAGCATGGGAATGCTCTTATTGTTGTCTGGTGAAGCAATCCCACCCTATTCAAGGATATTCTATTCCATTCCTTTTCCCAACCAGTTGTTTTAGAAAGCAGGCCTGTTATCAATATATCATGACCAAATTTTTCTTTTTGAAAAAAATATTTTTCTAAGATTGTTTGTACGTCTGCATACCCTAACTCTCATGTTGATGATGCGCACGGTATCAATTCAGGCTATATGATTTATGCCACTCATGAATGAATATTAAAAACAGGCAGAATGAACACCTTATGGCTGTTTACAAGTAGTGTAAAGGGAGTGTTGGCAGGGTCTTCTAGACTTGGCATTTGATGCTTTTGAAAGGAAAGTCTGGATTCATGGTATAAAGGGATGGATGGCCTTTAATGTTGTAAAGAAAAGTGCTGGTAAAAATAATGTTTTCCAATCTCTTCACATGCTTTTTTAAAAGAATAATTTCCAGCTAAAGGGAAGGCAGGGGGAATCTGTCTCCATTTGATCTGATTTTCTAGTTCTCTGGCTTTATCCTCTTTAAAGAGTTTACTGGTCTAAATTTTCTTCTTTTAAATAAGAAGAGAATGTTATACTTTGTTTGGATCTGATTGTTTTTTTTTTAATGCTGTAAATCACCTTAAAACATTAAACTCTACTGTATAAACATAAATACATCATTGATTTGGACCTGATCGTTTATCTGGCTTAACTCTCAGCCAATGTAGTATCTGGGCACCGGGTGCAGCTTCAGCAGCTCATTAAATTGAATGCTTAAACATCTCAAGAAGACCTCATCATCTTCTCAGGCTCTTTCTATCTCAAATCATGTTTTCTATTAGGAATGAGCTAAATGTTTAACCAAAATCTGGTTTCAATCAATGATCACCTGGTTTTTGGTGAAATGGAAAATAATCTATTCCACTTTCTACATAATAATTTTACAGATCTTTGATGATTGCAATAATTTCTTCTCTTGATTCCTCTTTCTCAAAATAACCCTATCTAATTCATTCATGGATACTACATCACTGGAGGTTTTTAAGATGAAACTAGACAGACACTTGTCTGAAACAGTATAGGTTCTCCTGCTTGAACAGGGGGTTGGTCCTCCAAGGTCCTGTTCCATCCTATCCTATCCCATTCTACCCCATATTAAGCCATTCATTTCTTTTTTCCAATTTAGGCTTTGCCAGATTCTCAAATGACTCTGGGCAACTCACAATATAGCAAAACAAAACAAAAAAATAACCAAATAGAAAATGAATAAACAAGTTGGAAATTCAATCACTCAACTAAAAAAAAAGTTACAAAACAAATCTTAAACAAGCTCTATCAACAAGCTCTACATAATTTCTGGATATCTTACTCATAACAATATATGCACACATGCCTACCTGTACACACAGCCATAATGTGGTTTGTTTGGTTTTAAATCTAGAATGTCACAATTAGCATTATGTGGGAACTAGGTTGTTACAGTTCAGTCAACAAATCATGATTAGCTTAGCCTGATCTATGAACCTGCAAATATGATTTAAGTTGCTATTAATAGATCAGTGAAAACAATGTCACACTAATTTCCCATTGATTTCCATAGATCTTGGATCCAATCAACTATCATTTGAATTGAATGCAGGAATGTTTATATTGTTTATTTATTTACTGGTAGTAGCCCTCCAGCCTTCTCTAAAGATGTCAGTAATTGAATGTCGAGGCCTAAGTGATTAAAGTAACAAGCGTTCACATGACCAATCTAATATGTGGATGGTGGCTTGATTTCCTTGTTTATGAAGCATATTTACCTAATATTTACCTAAACCAAATTGCCGATCCAATATGAAATAATCAACATTAACTATATATTAATATTTAATAGTTGTAGTTAAAAAGAATTACATTGTGGAGCCCACACATTAGAATTCAAAACAACCTATTTGAAGATTAATCTTAACAGTCTTAGAGACAATTGTGAGGCAAGGTGAGGGTTTTAACACTCTCATTTTGTGGGGTTTGATAGCTTTAAACAAGCATCATTTTTTAAAATATTGATATTTGACAGATTTCAAAATGTATTCCAATAACTATTGCAGTTATTCAGTCGCCATATATCTGAGCAATTTAATTCAGACCTCAGGAAACTATCCTGTCTTACTAAGGGAAAAAGCACTGCTTTTAAATATGGCAAGACATGAAAAGTTTGATTTCCCTGAATTTAAGCCCAAAACTCACACATTCTTCCATCTTATGTTGCTACCAGAATCTTCTACCCTATTTATATCATCTCTTATTTGTCTCTATTGGGCCTCCCTTCCTGAGAATTAGAATTGACCTCCAGATTCAGCTGCAAATCATCAGGAATCTGAGCAATATGGACTTTGTTTCCTTTTAACATATTTTAAACAGCTGGAACTCTGAATCTTAAATAAAATGTGGCAAGAGTTTCTGATAAAACACTGGAATAGGGGGTGTTTGGTGGCCATTGACAGAAGCCATTTGGAGACGGCCACTCTGATTAAAGTTGCTTTACTCTTCAGATGAATGCAGACAGGTGATCAAATAACTTTACACTAAGCCTGGGCAGTTATTAAAGAAACACAATCCTCTTATAATCTAGTGAAATGGGCACATAAAGATGGGGCTTAGAGAGAACCAAATCTTTATGCAGAGAGAACTATGGTTCTAATTTTCCTTCCAAACTGCAGGTTACCAAGAGACCTATGATCCTTTGATAGCAGCTGCAGTATTAACAAAGCACCAGAATGCGGGAAAAGGAAAGTGGGAAGTATAAGACTGAGGGACCCAATGTATTTCCCAAATACAGAAATTAGATGGTTTTAGCAAGACTATCTCCAGAAAGTAGTGAAGTCACACATCTGTAGGGGCCTTATTATTCAATGAAAGGATCAAAACTCTAGTGTTTTGTATGGAGCACACAAATAGCTCACAGATTATGCAGGTTCTTTCATTAGCCAAGAAGCTGCAAAAATCTGGAGCCACTAATCTCTTGGCAACAGTTTTTGACTCTGAGCAAGCTAATCCCAAAAGCAAAACCCTTCGCCCAGGCAAAACAGCACATCGCCTGCAACTGTTTGATTTTCTGTGCTAGGAATAATACATAATTATTGGGTTAATGATAGAAGAGAAGGTAGAAGGCAGCCTGAATCTAACTCTGCCCTACATC
The DNA here is from genome assembly GCF_009769535.1 of Thamnophis elegans. Taxonomy (NCBI): domain Eukaryota; kingdom Metazoa; phylum Chordata; class Lepidosauria; order Squamata; family Natricidae; genus Thamnophis; species Thamnophis elegans. The sequence continues at coordinate 70,805,773 of NC_045558.1, forward strand.
TTTCCTCTGATTAAAAGGGCTTCATGAAGATGGTAATTATTCAATGGGCCAAGAGATATTATATAACACCATTGCTGAGGGCAGCTTGCCAACCGAAGAGGGAGGAAGAAAAACATCATGCTAATTATAGACTTGGTATTAACCAAAAGTTCCTTGGGGAGGGAGGCATCTTTCCGCAGTCCACCATCTCTTTACCAAGATTCTGTGCCGCAGCTCCCCAGTCCACTGAGCCGGAATTCAACCATTTTTCCAAAGTGAGAAACGCGAGCAGGGAGCGCGGTTTTGATGGTGCACGGCGATTCCCCTGATATATATATATTAAATTGCGGAAAAGACAAACAAAGCCCCATTTACTGCCCTGCCAGGCATTGAGGCAAATGGGCAACACAGGTCAGACAGCCTTGAATATCTCCTTTCGGTTTCCCGCAGGGAAGGATTCGATACAGCACTTAAAATGCCCGTGCCCTTCTGATTAATTCAGACACTTGTTTGTCGCTCGCCCTACCGGCCTTCCACCCCATCTTGTAAGAACTCCAAGTCATACAGATAATGCCCTTTGTGCAAACCAGTCTAGAGAAAACGGATCGGGCGAGGTGGCAGCGCAGCTATAGAAAGCCAGACGTTGATCCACGCCGATACCCGCAGACGCTGCCTTGCCCGAAATCGCGATTTGAAGCGCTTAGCGTTTGCATTTGCAAACGCCGTGGCAGCGCTGCACGTCTTCTGCCTCAGCTTGGTTGTGCAGCTCTTTTCAGATGGATCCGAGGGTTCTGATCTCTGTCCCACGAGTTATTGAAGGATCTGTTGCAAGGTTCCCCCTTCCCCTCGCACTTCTACGCTTCCTCCCCCAAAGCCGTGAAATCCCAAAGCACACAGACTCAGCTTTTTGTCTAGCAATTGCTGCGTCTTCGCTTACCTTTTCCTGTGCCCTGTTCAGCCTCTTTTGGACATTTTTCGCAAAGATGCCCGTTTTCATGTCAGCCATGATGGCTGGTTCAAAGAATCCTGATGCGGAGGCAATTCAAGAACAAACTGTAAGAAGGAGAGAAACGAGGCCGAGTCGAGAGAGAGAGATAGCAAGCGAGCGAGAGAAAGAGAGAGCGGAGAGAAAGAGAAAGGGGAGGGCCATAGGGAAGAAGGGGGGTTACTTAAAGAGAGAGCTTGAGAAGATCACGCATGACACAATCCGACAGACTGGAGGATCAAGTTGGAAGACTACGGTTTTAAGCATACTACTTAAAAATTAGCTTGGAGCAATGTGGTAACACCTTACCGCATCTTGTTAGTTCTTTTACCACCACCCCACCACCACCCACCCAAAAAAACCTGCGTAAGGCCACAAGGAATTCCATGGGATTACGATTTTGAGGTTAGGCCGACGCGTATCTTTTTAAGTCCTGGAAGTGTGCAAGAAGAGAATTATCTTCCATATTGCTGCCTACAGGGGTACTAGCAATTGAGCTTTCTCTTCATTTTATTACAAAATTACCGACAATTAGTTGCAGGAAAAAGTTTGGAGGAGTTTTCACTGTATATAATTAAACCGGGGAGGCGACAAGCAATCTACGTTGGACTGAAATCGGGATCTCCTCGTCCATTTGCTCAGTCCAAAGGGATGCTGGGAATTGAAGTTCATCAAAGCTGAAGAAAACTCAGGTTGCCCACTCCTGGACTAAAATAGTGCAGCTCGTGTCTCTTTCTCCCCTTCTTCTTAATTGTATTTATACATGCATGTTTAAAATCAAGTTAAGGCAAATCATTCAGATAATGTGTCCAAAGTCTATGATTCTGAAGGATATATTACTGGATAACCATTTGTCATTAAACCTCCTCCCCCCCCCCCAAAAAACAACCCCATGTACTTTGAACTGATGTTGGCTCTTACTGAAACCATACAGAAAGTTGATTCAGAAACCCAACATATCAGAAAGTGAAAATGTTTAGAAAGCAAGATACTAGAACTTACAGCTCCATATTTATGTTTTGCCGCTGGCTCCCAATTATCCCAACTGTCAGTCTTAGCAAATAAAACTAATGAATGGAATAAACTCAGTGATATGTTTAGCACTCTGCTCTCAATTCTGTAATGAACACAAAAGTCCGTTAGTAGCCATTCTGCATGTGTTCTCAACATTTCAAAGTCCCAATATGAGAACCCCACACAGCAATGTAGCTGTCCAAGGTACTGATTTATGCTGCTTGCAACAGGAAACATATTTACAGTTCAATCGGATTTTGTGGTGCTACATAGAACTAAGGTCTCCTGAATTTTATGGGATTGTATTGATAATAGGCATATAATATAGGGCTACCTACTATTATGGGGTTTTCATGGGCAATCTTTTTTCCTAGGAATCTTAGGCCAAATCTTAGAGAGTTGAAGAAATAAAATAAGTTAGACAGCAAAAATGATGCAAGGTGAGCCAATTAAACTGGAAGGAACGTGAACAGATGGCTAGGATTTTTTTAAAGAGTTGATGAAAACATTACAGTTGTCAGAACAATTTTAGATTATACTGATGCTTCAATTCCCCATTGGACTATGCAGGATTATAATGCAAGAAATGAAATACTACTTTTAAGTTTTATGATTAGACCTTACATTATATTTTGTCCAGTAAGGGGTTAAGCTATCTTTTGTTTTTCTGTTTCAGAGGGCATAATACTAATATTAGATGAGAGTTGTTTATCTTGTGGGCTCGTCTATTCAAGTGAGTTTTCCTCTTGAGGTGATTGAGTGCCATGAGAAACCTTATATTTTACAATAATATGTAAACCGTTAAGATTATAGAATTTTATAGCTCTGCTGAAACATTAATCATGGATAAAACATACTGCAAACTAGTATTTGATTGAGAGATATTCTTTACAATTTAGGATAGAATGGAGCCTGTTTGCAGTAGTGCCCTCCCGGTTTTATTTTATTTTATCAATTTTTAGTACTCCTACTGATTCTTTTTTATTTAATTAACATTTTTGGTGGAGATAACAGCGTAGGACATAATACAAACAAAACCTTTGTTGCTGCCAAAGAATTAAATAAGCATGGGAAAAAGAAACGCCATGGCACCAGCCCAGGATCTCTCCCTCCAGTGAAGACAGCAAAACAACCAAGAATTGAGGAGCTCTTTGTTGGCAAGAGATCTGTAAGTAAAACTAACCCCCCCCCCCATCTCCAACAATCTGGAGAGATTAGAACAGGACCAGCAAAAGATATGGGAAATCAACATTTACTAGACTTCTCCGATCTGGTGGAGGGGAACAAAATGAATGCCAGCTCTTATCACAAACAACTAGTTCAACAACTTCCTTTATGGAGTCTAAGTTAAAGACTAAAAAGGCAAAGAACAACCAGATAATTCAGAGTATGGAGAGTTTACCCTGGGAAAATTCAACCGAGTTTATGGCAAAGCAATGCCTTCTCACAGCGCAAATGGTGGTTTCAATATTTGAACAATTAATTGCCATCCAACATGATGTTGAAAAAAGATTTAGCGGTTTTTCTTCAAATGCAATATCGGGCCCCAAGAACTCCCACTAAAGTTCTGGCAGAAGATTTGATTAACTCCCATTCGCAGGATAAGGAAAGGAAACAGAACAAAGAGCCAGAGAAACAGTTAAAGAGACAGATAAAAGGAGGCAGTCCTCTCAAAATAAACAGCCCTCCCCCCAGACAAGGCATCAAGAGGAAAAGAAGAAATCAGGAAAGAATCCCTCCCTCAATTACAACAATCACATCGCTCGCTACAAACACAAAGGATAGCTTTTAGAATCCATTTGAATGGACTTAATTATGGACGTTGGAATTCTAGAAGTGCAATATTAAATTCCCTAAGCCAGCTTCTTCACTGTCACGGGGGCATGATTGATCTCCGTGCTGTGGAGTGGTTACCTGAGGCCCCAAATTGGAAGCAGATCCTTCTGTCTTTCAAACAGCCCACCATACCACAGATGTTATTCAAGATGAAGGCATTTTTAGCCTCCTTCCAAATCTTTCCCCAGAGTCTTTGGTGAGGAAAGGGATATTCCGTTAATAACTAGCATGCAAACCTCCAAGGCGAATGACACCACCTCATTTTCAACCTTGGAAAAGAAAGAGAATGATAGTGGGAGTCAACCAGTCTTGCCTGGAGAAGAAATATGTAACAGCACAGAAGCTGGCCTCATTAACGCTTTTGGTGCTCTCCCAAGGAAAGAACAAGACAATATATTTTCAAGCTAGAAAATTTAAAGAAATCCTTATTGGTCACAATGGACACAGCAGAGCCACTTATAGACCTGGTTTCCCCAATAATTGAGCCTCTCACTCCCCCCCCCCCCCGAGGACAAGAGATTGCATGAATTCAAGATGATAGAAAATAGAAGCCAACACTGGGGTATTAGAGACCCCAGTAGAGATGGAGATGTTTTCATCCCTGTGTGAAAATTCCATGACACCTTCATCACCGCCAGCTCCAAACCAAGATACTGAGAGTTGACTTACGAAAGAGCCACCATTGCAAAGAATGAAAGATGACCTAATAACGCCTTGCCCTACAACCAGAGAAGAGGCTTCGGAATGGCAAGCTCTGCTAGCTGGTGCTAAAACCTCTTACCCTGAACAAGTTTCTCAAGAGTCTACACATGACCTAGATGGGTCCTCCCTATTTTTAAAGAAGACCAATTCAGTGTGCGATGACACCTCAATCCATGGTAACAACCAGACAACTTCCCTTTGTACAAATCAAGTTTCCTGATGAGCTCCAAAAGTTGACCCACTCTCCCTTATAACCCGGAATATAGCAGGTTGGTCCGTCCCATCAAAAGACCAACTCTTTTTTGACTATATATCACAATTTGACAACCTCTTCTTGCAGGAAACCTGGGCCTCCACAGAGATTCAGTTAGATGGTTATTGGGTTAACTCAATTCCGGCTGTCCCAAGCAAGGTGGGGGGAGAGCTAAAGGAGCTATTGTGACATTAGTTAATACATCCTTGCATTTTAAATGTGTACCACTGCCACCTTTCCAGTCATGGTTTGTAACTACATTACTCTTATTTAAACAGGTGGAGATTTTGCTTTTCAATATCTATATTCCTCCACTTAATAAGAATAATGTGATTAACAAGATTGGGACAGCATAGAAGATTTTATTCTTGGCTGTTTGGCCAAATTCCCCAAAGCTGCAATAATTATATGGGGGGGGGATTTAAACGCTAGGATGGGTCCAAATGATCAAGCAATATATAAGCACTTTAAGATTCACTATGATGAAATGTAACAGATGAATCTTTGCATGCCAGACAATTTAAAGACCCTAAAGCTAATCAGGCAGGCTTATGTGTAAGACAAATGACTGAACGTTTGGATCTGTGTATCCTTAATGGGTCCCCATGGGGTGATTTCCCAGCAGAATATACTTACCGGGGAGCAGGAAGAAAATCCACAGTTGACTACTGGATAATCATATGACCTCCTGAAGTTCTTACTGAAGATACAGGTAGACTCGCAATTGGAAAGTGATCATAATACAATACTCCTTACTCTCACATTGCACCAGAATTCTCTAAGGGCAGGCACAGCCTACCTACCCAGGTTAGAAACTCAAAATACCCAGGTAAAAATTAAATGGAATGAGAAAAATGCTAAGGAAGTTACCAAAAGGATGTTAGCCCCTGAAACCATAGAGTTACGTACATCTCTACTAACTATGGGGGATCTTACCTAGAGGGGTTTGAATCCTTAATTGTAAACTTGAATTCGGTTCTCAGTAACAGATCACTAGCTCACCCCAAAATGCTAGTTTCAAAAAACAAAAAATGATTTGATAGATTGCGTTCAACTAAAAAAGATATAAATGAAGAATACAAGAAAAGTAAAGGTGCCCCCTCCGAGGAGCACACTTACTACTTAAAGCAGCTGAAAACACAATATAAGAACCTTCTAAGAGAAAAGAAAAGTGCGGCCCTGAAGGAGTCTTGGCATAGACTAATTACGGCAGTCAGGACAAAAAATACATCCCTTTTTGGTACATCACCAGGGGATTGGGAAAACCTCCCCTACCCCCTATAAATCAGGTTCCAATTCATGTCTGGGAAGAGTACTTTAGGGAGCTTTATACAGATCCTGACTATGTAACCAAGGAGAGCCAAGCTAGTTTGGACCACACTCCTCACTGGCCCCCTGTTACACCAGAAGAGATATCCCGGTTGATTGGAGCCCTAAAGGCTAATAAGGCACCCGGAGCTGATAATGTCCTGCCAGAAATAATTAAAAGAACGCCAGTTGGTGGGCTCCACTTTTAGCATCACTGTTTGCATTTATAGACAATACAGGCCATATGCCTAGAGATTGGGGAGTAGCAATTATCATACCAATTTTTAAAAAGGGATAGATATGACCAAGCAACTACAGACTCATTAGTCTTCTAAGCGTTATTAGTAAACTGTATGCCAAACACCTAAATTATAAACTTCAGATTGCTAATTTCAGGGGGATAATCAAAGACGAACAAGCCGGTTTTAGAGAAGGAAGATCTACAGTGGATCATATCTTGGTACTCCACCATTTAGTACAAAATACACACATTAAAAAAAAAATCCTCTCTTTTTGTGGCCTTCCTGGATTTTAAACAGGCCTTCGATTCAATATCCAGGCTCACCCTCTGGGATAGTGGTTAAAATGCACCACTATCGATAAACGCCTCCTCTTCCTCATACAAAAATTGTATGCCAATTCCACCCTGAAAGTGAGGTGCAATCCCCAAGGGTTTAACCGGCTCAGTAAGGGTACAAAAAGGGGTACGGCAGGGTTGCATCCTGTCCCCCTCCCTCTTCAACTTCTATATTAATTTCCTGATTGATCTTTTACAGAACCCTGATTTCCATCCTCTTAACCTAGCACAACACAAAGTGCCAATTCTCTTATATGCTGATGACGCCGCTATCATTTCACAAAACCCATAGGACTGAAGAGAGCAATTAGGGCAACATTCGGCTATTGCAGGCAAAACAAGCTGGTCCTTAACTTTGATAAATAAATTTTTTTAGTTTTTGCTAAAAGACCAAGCCAATACCCCTAGCAAATAGAAGGATATAGTTTGGAACAGGTTAGAACATTTAGATACCTTGGTGTGGTTTTCCACTCGCTAGGGACATGGAAGGCACACCTGGATCACACATTGCAAGTAGCCATTAGGTCCTCAAATGCGATCAAATATTTCTTTTATACAGGTGGAGGTTAGTACCTGCTGCCTTAAAACTTTTTGAGGCCAAAACATTGGCACAAATTCTTTACGGGGCACAAACGGGAATCCTTTCAAAGAGACTTGTTAGAAACCATTCAAACAAAATTCCTGCGAGCCATCTTGGCTGCTCCCAATGGAACTCCAAATGCCCAGTTAAGAATTGAGAGGATGCCTCAAATTCAAGTAAGAGCCTGGAAGATGATGGTCATTTACTGGCTTAAAATGCATTTCTTTCCAGAGGGACTGTCCCCACTAGTGTTGACTGACAATTTCCCATCCCCCTGAAAACAGGCAATTGATCTTAAGCTGGGCTCTTATGGGCTATTCACCATTATTCTTAATGTCCCTAGCTTTGAGCAAGCAAGCAAGTAGTAATCAATAGAATGAGGGACATGGAGTTCCAAGAAGAACTAAATAGGTTGCCTTTCCTCAGTAGGGACAGAATCAAACAGGGTGTGTGGGAATCGGCAAGATATCTAATGACCTGATCTCTCCAAAACAAAGAATAGCTTTCTTCAGAGCCAGATTAACCATTCTTCCTTCAGCACTCCTCCAGGGCAGGTATAAGAGAACAACCTATAGCTGGACGCATTTGTATATGTGGTAAAGGAGAAGTGGAAGATAATTCACATGTACTATTACACTGCGAGCTATACAGAGCTTGTAGGTCTGCACATATTCTCCCCTTATTAGAGAGATTGCCAAGGAGGGCAGGACAATTTTATCTAGGCTTTCTTCTCGAGGACACTAACACTAACCCTGGTTACCACGTATGCAGTGGCAAAGTTCTGTGCTGCTGCAATGTCCATAAGAAAAAATTGGCTACAGTATAGTACCATCTTGTACCAATTATCTGGATATACCTTTAACCAATCTTTGGATCATAATGGTTATTATCTATTTTTAATGTAAATACTTTTAATTATATTTTAATGTTAGGATTTTTAATATAGTGTAAAGAAAATTGCATATTGCTGGTCTTTGACCGTAATAAAGATCTTACTTACTTACTAGAATTAAAATTAGTCTTTGTTTCTTTTAAGCTTATAACAAATTCTGAAAATTTATTTCCTGAGGGATTAATACTGTTTTTATGAATTTTGTAATTACTCCGTTGAGACATAAATAGTGATCAAAATGGCAGAGAACTTGGTGCTCTGTACTAAATTCTCTACTGTCCTAACACACCAGAAACTAAATATGTTCTAAATAGGCTCATCAGTTAAAATGGGCCGTAATGATTAATCAATCCATCTTATGTGATACATCAAATTAACCACATATTCTTAAACTGCTTTGAAAATCAAAAGGATAATTTACCTTTACAAAAGCCACAACTACTCAAACAAGATAGCCTAATTAAAATAATTAACTGTTCTTTTTTAATTATTAATTTATACTTTTTTCTTAAAATTACATAAAATCTCAATATCTACATGAACACTGTGTTGATTGGGTACCTTTTAAGAAGTACTACTAATAATGGACAGTAATAATCATAGCTAATTATATTCACATGTTGGTAGTAATATTTGCTTCTCCCATACTAATACAATTTTTATTATCTGATTAATCATTCTCTTAATCTTTTAGTTTCTAATTTTTGCTTCTATTATACTAACCATTGAATAAAACACATAAGGTCATCTTTCAACTTCTAATCTTACATCTATAAGAATATATACAGTAAAATTTCCCCATTTCTAGTTTCTACCTCTGTGCTAACTCTTTAATAAAACAACTCCTGTATTAGGAAGTATTCTGTATCTATTCCTTATCTCTTGCCCATTTTGACATTTCAACTTTTATTGATTTCTTGGCACATCTCCCAAGCTCCTCCCTGGGATCTTGTAACTTTTTACATTGTTCATGTTTGATGTAAGTATTTCATCTATCTCTACAGCTTCTTCACTCTGTTGAGCCTTCAATACGCCCTTCAATGGCTTGCTCTTCACTTCAGGAATGTCTTTCTGGGTATACTTTTTATAGTTTGATCTCTTATGGTGTAATTTGCCTTTCTGTTTCATAAGCTTTTACTATGTCTTCCTTTTTGTCTTTTTGTATATTTGTCATTTTTCCTACCCTGTCCTGTCCTCTGTCTCTTCTATTTCCTCCTCTATTTCCTGGATTTCTTGTTCATTATTCAGTGTCATTTGCTCATAGTTTTCTGATCTCACAACTATATCATGTATCAGTTCCTTTATCTCCCTGTGGTTCCTTGTCATCACTTCCTGCATAACTTGGAGCATCAGTAATATTTCTTTTAGTAATACACTTATTTTTCCTGTTGCAACTTTTTGCCTGTTTCCCACTCTTCCTCTCATTGGTGTATTTCCGCTTCTGAGCAAACTCCAATCTATGTAATGGTATTTATGCTTCCCTATCAATATACTTAACATATCCTAGTTTAAAGAAAAAATAAGAGAAGACAGTATACATGTGGAATCATATTACATTAAAATCTAACACCCCTTGTCAAACCTAATATACATCCATCCCTCCCCCCAACCCCCTCCCAGCCTTCCCTCCCCTGACTTCCCGGAACCCATACACGGTATAAATCTTTAACAAAAACCAGTCCAAAATATATTGGAAAAAAAGAATAGAAAATTGATAACATCTTTACATTGAACTTAGCTCCTCCTTGTACCATCTTTACATTGAACTTAGCCCTCCTTGCTATGCTAGCTTAAACAATTTATATCATTCCTGATCTTAATCATAAGCTATCTGGACTTTCTTAGTCCCATATTTATTTTATATATAATCAATCCATTTTTTCCAGTCTCGTTTATATTTCTCATTTGAGTGGTGCTTAAGATATGCAGATATTTTAGCCATCTCGGCTAAATTTGTGACTTTCAATGTCCATTCTTGAATTGTAGGCAAGTCTTCCTTCTTCCAGTATTGCGCCGCCGACAATCTAACTGGAGTTATTAAGTGCAAAATCAAATTAATCTCTACAGCTGTACAATCAGAAATTATACCTAACAAAGATAACTAAGGAGTAAACTTTATTCTTTTTTAAAGAACATTTTGCATAATTCTAATTTCATCTTCCAATTCTGTTCACTTTCCCCCTTGTTTACGTCTATGTAATCTATTTAGATTTATCAAAGCTCCTCTCATATACGCTTTACTTGCATCCCATACAATTTCCATAGATGTACCCTTATTCATATTAAAAACAAAGTATTCTGTTAACAATTTTTTACATTCATTAGTATATTTCTCATATCTAAATAAATTTTCATTCAATCTCCAAGACCTTGCTTGCGTCACCCCTCCCAACTCCATCTAAACTGGATTATGATCTGATGAAACTCTGGCACGTATCTTGTCTTCTTCACCCTAGAAAACAAATCATTGGTAATTAGTTGACTGTTGTTTTTTTTAATTGTTGAGGCATTCGTCTGGTAATCACACGGTTTTGTCTTTGTTCCTTGGCTCCTTGTACTTCTAAGAGAGAAAGATGATCCATCCTTGTTGATAATTGTGTAGTTTGCTGTCTATCTTGTCCTTCTTGTTCTCTTTCTCTAGGTCCAGGTGGGGCGGGATGTCAGGCCTTCAAGATATTATGGTAAAATCTTGAGCTTTCCATACTGATTTAAGACGGTATCTTTGCCTCTCAAACATGAGTGCTAACCACCTGGTGCCTCCCATCTGAACTGTAGCTGATGATTTTTAAGCTCTTAGACTAAAAGGCATAGTCTTTCCTGGATCTTAGCATTTGAGGTGGTATCTCTTTCAGAACAGTCACTTCCTGACCCCCAATTTGAAGCTTGGTTTTATAGGACTCTTGCAATATCATATTCCTCATGTCTCTTGTAATCACAATGTCCCGTGGAAGCTGCTTCTGTCTCGCTAACCAGGAGTTAGCACAATAAACTTATCAATTTGCCAATCAAAATTTCCCCCTGGCCTTCCCATCAGACTATCGAAAGCTTCTGAAAGAATCTGTTTCAAATTCTCCTGATTGTTTTCACGCACACCTCTTATTCTTAATGCAAGTTCCATTTGTCTATACTGTAAATAATAATTTCTTTTTCAGCATTTCCGACTTTTTGTTGCACCTCATCGATTTTCGATACCAAATTAGTATTGGCATCATTAAGATCTTCTAATCTGTCTTCAATTCCTGAGACATATTCTGTTAACAAATTAACAACCCCCCACATATCATCCCTGATTTTCTGAACCCGGGTCTCAGGTTTATCAGACAGTTCTTTATGCGCAACGGATATCTCCTCCTTAAATTTTGTTTCCATCGTAACTACATGATTTTTTAAATGCTTCAGCCAATTCCTTCTGAAAATTTCTTTAGTTGATGGCTCCCCTATGGGGGGAGAAAGTAATGACTGTAGTTTTATGCCAGGGGCAGGTGAACTTTTTGAAGCCAGGGGGGGGGACCTTAAAGTTCACATGTACAGGGTCCGCTTGTCTTGGATTCAGTAAATCAAATTTTGTTCTCAGGATTTGAGGTTTGCTTTGTGCTGCTAATCGCAGCAGGAATTCCTGGCACGGAGACAATTCTACTGTTGGCTGGCCTCCCCCCCTCCCAGAGACAATCTGTGAGAATTAGTTGGCCTGTTGCCCAGCACATTAGCTCACCTAATCTTCTTGGCCCAAAGAAAAGGTAAACAAGCTGTCAGATGGCTGATGAATTGCTCATCCGACAGATAAACGTGACCAGGATTCTGGAGCTGTATTGACCAGCTCCCACCAGCAAGCCCCCTCAAACTGGAAGTTCCCACAAAGATTCTAAAAGTTGAATGTTTTCACAGTCTGTCTCAAACAATTCGCAGGTGTGTTTAGTGTATTCCAGCTTATCTATCTCAGTCAAAACAACTTTCACTTCTTTCATTTTTTTCAGCTCTATAATGTCTTCCCCAACCAGTAGGTATCACTCTTGCTCTTTTTCTCCATTTGTGCTGCAAGTAAAATATCTCCAAAAGTATTTTTAAATAATTTTTCAAAGTCCCTCAAATCAAGGTGACAACAAAACTATAATTTAATATTTTAAAACAATTTAAATTGCTGAAAACTATCCAATCCAGTTTATTCTTATCTTTAAGGTTGCTTCTTTCTCCAATTTATTTTCTTTCTTTTCCAGATCTGACAGTAGATCCAGGTCTTGGTTGCCACTATTCTTTGGGGTGCAAGGGAAAATCCTACCACCATCTCAGTTGAGTCCCACTTCCAAGGGGGTGTTTGGGGGGACATTCCACATCAAAAATTAGAAGATTCTCACCCAGATCAGCCATACTATTGCAGGATCTTTTCTTTTTTCTCTTCCATTTCAGCTGTCACAGGTTTGGTTCAGCCATAATGGTTGTCCATCTTCTGCCAGTTAAGCGGGTTCATTGGGTCAAAATGGAGAGACTGCACTCTCCTCACAACCATTGAAGCATCCCCATTGTCCTCATCACCCCTACAGAATGACTTTGGTCCCGTAGAGCCTCCTGGCTTGAAGAAATTGGCGGGACTTCATGGAGCTCTACTTGTTTGCATCATTTCGCCCGGACATCAGTGCCCTCTCAAAATAGTTAACTATTTGATAAAACATGTAAGTAAGCTGCTGCTGATTCCCATTTTTACCCCTTCCACTTGGCACATTTTCAGCGCTACAGTGACTGCAGGCTTGAGGTGACCATGCTTTAATGCCAGCTTGCACTACAGAAAACTGTTTACATAGCATGGGGCTAGACTACCTACCTTTTGATCATTACAATGGCCTATCCCACCAGTCAGGTAGAAAACCTTGTTGGCAGGCACCATAATTAAAGAACTTCGACTGATGGGGTCCAAGAAGAAAGTCTTCTATGCTGTTTCTTCCACCCTGTGAAATATCCCCATGCTCACCTTATAGGTGAGGCAGGCTTCCCTCTCTCTGGCCTTCCCCAGGAGTCAAAACATGGCTCTAAAGCCTGCATGGTTTGTTCAGAATAGCATGCAGTTCCTGCTCGTTCTTTATCATTTCTTGCCTAAATACTCCATGAAACATTTTAATTTTTTTAGAGGAAATAGTGGCAATGTGGATGGATTTTTATCCCTACAGTTTTTCTTATTCCAAGTTGGTTCCACATTTTATTTTTAAATTTGAAGTCAAATTGACTTCAAAACATGTAATAATTATTTCCAGTTTTCTTTCTGTTTAAATGAAGAATGTACAGTACATAGTTGAAATATCTTTAAAAGCAATCTTAAAATGTGTTGGCCACTATGGAAAGAACTGAGGTTTTTTAAAATCTGGAACAAGTTTTAATTTGCCTAAATTTGGATTTTTGAAATTTCAATTGAGGAATAGGAATAACATTTGCTACTGTCATGGGTACTTAGTAGTAGATCTCATTGAATACAACAAGACATGCTGCTAGAGATTCAGAGGCATCTCACCTCCCCCCAAAAACCCACATTAAAATAATGCGAGGATAGACCTTTGTCTTCCTTTTTGTCCTCTGTTATCATATGCAACATTGGATTAGGATTGCTGGTGATAATTGTGTTGTAAGATAATGATAGATGTAATCATCCCTGTTGGATAGAGTAAAATAAAATGTATGCTTTTCTTATACATCTGAATCACAACTTTCTCCTTGTTCCTCATTTTCAACCAGAAATATGTTCCTTTACATCATTTAAAAAAAAATTCAGAACATTAAATTTGCAAACTCAAAAAAAGGAATACACACAGTCACACACACACACACTAGACAATACAAAAAGATGTGCATAACCTCCCCAACATACATAAAGATTGTCCCCCCCAGTTGAGTACTGATAAATATATTTTAAAATATTCAATAAAGTGTTAGAATTTTATGACTTTGCTGCAAATGAGGGACAAGAAATAAGAAGAGAGTTAGAATACCAAGGACAAGAGAAATCAACAGGAGAAGAGAGGAGAACAACATGAAAAGAAAAATAAATCAGAACAGAAAGGAGCAAGAATAAAGAAGAAACAAACAAGAACAATTTGGACTGTAAGATCTATATATAAATAACAGAGATGGAGGGGGAAAGCGAGATGTGGTTGATAAATAAATGGACCTATTGAAAGGAATTTTTTTTACATTATTACAAAAAATAAAAGGGGGTATAATTTGCCTCCAAGAGACCCATATTAAAAAACAGCACAGTAAACTACTGGAATACCCCAAAATTTGGAAACTATCATCAGCACAGCAAAAGAAAGAGGAGTGGCGTTACATATTAAGAAAACTATACATTCTAAACAAATCTATACTGATGATGAAGGAAAATTTTTAATGGTGGAGATAGTAATGAGCCAAAAAAAGACATTACTAATAGCAATATATGCAAATAATAAGCAATAAGAATTCTACCAAAAGCTGCATTAAAAGATACTGGAATATGAAAACTAGATTACAGAAGTAGCACCAATGGAAAGAAGCAAGGAAGATACACCCAAAAGTATTTTTTAACGGCAGAAGAAATCTTATATAGAATATAGAGAGAGAAATGAAACCCAGGAGAAATCAATACACATTCTATTCAAATAGACACAAGTCATTGTCTAGAATCAATAAGATTTGGAGCTCACCTGAATTAAGAACTGATGTGCAAGAGACAGAGATAGAAACCAACTTATGGGCGACCATAACCCAATAAAGTAAAATGGAAAGGAAAATAAAAGGTAGAGATGGACACTGAACCAATCTATATTAAAAGAGAAAGAGTTTATGCAAACAACAATAAAAGAAATGGATTTTTTAAAACAAAAACAAAAGATACTGCAGTACAAAACCTATGGGATACAACTAAAGCATATATTGGATGTTTAGTGATAATTTATATAGTGAGAAGGAATTGAAAGAAAAAACATCACCAAAAGACATTAGAAGGTGAATATAAAAATTGGAATTGGAACTTCAAATGATCCAAAAAGGTAACTTTAAAAAACCAATGGAAATAACAAAACACAAATTAAATTTAATAGAAAGGACCGTTGGCTTACCTGAACGGTCGTTCTCGGGGCACTGCGAAGAGAGCCCAAATGCCGGGTTAACACAGCCTATCTGCCTTGGACTGAGTGATGTTTTTCTTGACCACGCCTCCCTTTGCCTGCACATGCTCAATTCGAAAACGAAGGAACCGTCCTGTAATCAATTACAGTCAATACAGCCACATCGTTCAATACTAACACCGGGTGGGTTTGGGCTCTCTTCGCAGTGCCCCGAGAACGACCGTTCAGGTAAGCCAACGGTCCTTCTCCAGTGCACTGCTCAGAGAGCCCAAATGCTGGGACATGCCCAAGCTATTGAGTCCCAGGGTGGGGAAGCGCCGAAGCCTCTGGCATTTCAGCCACTCTTTGTAATACTCTTCTGCCAAAGGAGGCTTCGGCTGAGGCAAAGGTGTCAATCTTATAGTTTCTAATAAAGGCCGTGGGGGAAGCCCAGGTGGCCGCTCTACAAATGTCTAGGATAGAGGCCTGGGTTGCCCAGGCTGCAGACGTTGCAGCACTCCTGGTGGATGTGAGCGGTGATTCGTCTCGGAGCCGTCTTGCCCTGGTGCTCATATGCCAGTTTGATGCAAGCACGTAGCCAACGTCCCACAGTGTGAGAGGAGACCTTGCGGCCCAGGGACGCAGGGAGGAAGGAGACAAAGAAAGCCTCTGACCGGCGGTAGTCCTTTGTTCTCTTTACATACGTGCGCACGGCCCGTCCTCACGTCCAGCTGTGCCACTCACGCTCCTTAGGGTGAGAAGGATGGGGACAGAAGTTGGGCAAAATAAGTTCTTGAGTCCTGTGAAACAGGAGTTAATTTTTCGGAGCAAATGACGGATCAAGTCTCAATATTACTCTGTCCGGGTGAACTACGCACAAATCCTCCCTGACAGAGAGCGCAGCAAGCTCGGCTACCCTGCGAGCGGATGTAATGGCCACCAGGAAAGCGGTTTTGATGGTGAGGTAGCGCAGACTGGTCTTTTTTTAAAGGCTCAAATGGGGCTTTGGTCAGGGCCTTAAGCACAAATGGAAGATCCCATGACGGATACCGGTGAACAGTTGGAGGGCTGATGTTTGCTGCTCCCTTGAGAAAGCTCTTGATCTGGGGGAGCTGACTCAGCGAGCGAGAGGAGCCCTTTGCCAGGATGGTAGACAACGCTGCAACCTGGTGTCTGAGGGTGCTGACTGCAAGGCCCTTATCCAGACCCTCTTGCAAAAAGTCTAGGGTCTGGGGGATCGAGGCTGAGGAGGCCTCTATGTTCCTAGTCTTGCACCACCGTGAGAAGGCGGCCCAGGTGGCATCGTAGATTCTAGTCGTAGAGGGCTTCCGGACGCTTGGATTGTTCAGAATGACCTGGTCAGAGAATTTTTGCTTTCTCAGGAGCTCCCCTTCAAGTGCCAAACGGCTAGCTGCAGCCACTGGGGCTCCGGATGGATGATGGCCCCCTGGCTGAGGGCAATCTTGTCCCGGGGGATTCTCCAAGGTCTTTGAACTTAGAGGCTGACCAGGTCTGCGTACCAGGGCCTTCTGGGCCAGAAGGGAGCCACCAGAATGAGGTCTGCCTTTTCGGTCAGGAGCTTGTTCACCACTTGAGGGATGAGCGGACAGTGGAGGGAAGGCATACAGAAGTCCCTGAGACCACGCTGATCTCAGAGCATTTGTTCCCTCCGCCTGGGGCGAGTGGTAGCGACTGAAGAAGCGTGGGAGCTGTGTGTTGTTGTGTGTGGCAAACAGGTCTACCTGTGGCTTGCCGAACCTCCTCACGATCTGCTGGAACAGGTCCGGGTGCAGGCGCCACTCCGAGTGGTCGATGCGTTGGCGGCTCAGCCAGTCTGCTTCCCGGTTGCTTACGCCGGAGATGTGATCTGCACTGAGAGAAGCCAGATGACGTTCCGCCCACCTGCCCAGCGCTTCTGCCTCGAGCATGAGGGCCTTTGATCGAGTGCCCCCCATGCCGGTTTATGTGCGCTTTTGTTGCCACATTGTCTGTCATCAACAGTACATGAGCCCCTCTTACTAGAGATGCGAACTTTCTCAGCGCTAGGCGAGCTGCCCTCAGTTCCAGCCAATTGATGCTGTGGGCGGCCTCCCTCTGAGTCCATCGGCCTTGGGCTAGGTGGCCCTGACAGTGGGCGCCCCACCCCCGGGAGGCTGGCATCCGTGGTGACAACTAGTCTCTCCGGCTCCTTGAACAGGCAGCCCTTCCTGACTGCCTTGGACCTCCACCATGCCAGAGACCGGATCACCTTTCGTGGGAGCCGAACCCGCCTGAGTGAGTTGCTGTTCCTGGCCCTCTGCACTGGCAGCAGAAACCACTGCAGCTCCCTGGCGTGAAGGCGAGCCCAGGGAACCACCCCCAGGCACGAGATCATTATCCCTAGGAGCTGGGACAGCTGAATGATGGGTACCGACCTGGCAAGGCTGCAGTGCTTCACTCTGCGTCTCAGGTTCAACAGCCGGTCTGGCAAAAGAAATACCTGGCAGGAGGTGGAGTTGATGACCGCACCCAGGTGCTGTATACAGGTGGATGGTCGGAACTGGCTCTTCTCCATGTTGACAGAGAAGCCATGGTACTGCAGGGTCTGCACAGTTAGAGAAACATCGCGGTGTGCCTGCTTGGTGGTGAGAGAGTGAATGATTATGTCGTCTAAATAACATTCCAGACGAACCGGATGGTTGCGGAGATGAGCCGCTAGCACTGCCAGAATTTTGGTGAATGTTCTGGGCGCAGATGATAGCCCGAAGGGAAGAGCCCTGTACTGGAAATGCTTCCCTTCCGCGTAGAACCTCAGGAACCGCCTGTGGGCCACATGGATGGGGACATGCAGGTAGGCCCTCTTTGAGATCTATTGATGTCAATAGGTCCCCCTCCCTCACACAGCCCAGGATGGAGTGGAGTGACTGCATCTTGAACCTCTTGTAAGCCAGATGCTGATTTAGGCTCTTGAGGTCCAAGATGGCCCTCCACCCCCCTGAACTTTTGGGCACTAGGAAGAGGATCGAATAGAAGCCCCTCCCCTGCTGATCCCTGGGGACTGGCTCTATCGCCTCTATCTCTAGGAGATGGCAGATTTCTGCCCTCATGCGTTCCCTCTTTTCTGGGTTCCTGGGGGTAGGGCAGTGGATAAACTTTCTTTGGGGAAAGGATAGGAAGTCCAGGAGAAGGCCCTTGCGAATGGTGTTGAGGACCCACTTGTCCGATGTTATCTCCTCCCACCTGTCGGCATACAGCCGTAGCCGACCCCCGATGGGGGGATCCCTGTGACCGTCACTTTCCCTTACGAAAGGGCCGGGATCCACCACTGTTGTTTCCTCCTCCTCGGAATGGTCTCCGAAAGGAAGACTGGGATTGGTTGGCACGAGCCCCGAAGGATCTGTCTTGGTGCCTATCCCCCCCTGCCTGAAAGGGCCTCTGATAGGAGGAAGGGTGAGAAGATTGCCCTGTTTCCTGGCTCCTGTAGGGTCTCTTACGAAAGGACCCCGCCCCTTCCGGTCACCCCTTTTAAAGGTTGCCGGAAGGATCTTGCGTTTGTCCTTGGTTTCGGTGACAAACTTGTCCAGGGCCTCTCCAAACAGAAAGCCCCCTTTAAATGGGGCCGATGCCAGCTTCCATTTAGCCTTCATTTCGGCCTGCCAGTGCCTGAGCCATAGGAGGCGGCGGGAGGTGATATTGGAAGCTAGAGCTCTGGAAGAGAATTTGCTGCTGTCAAGGTGGCATCCGCCGAATACTCGACAGCGGTAATAATCTGGTTAGCTCATGGCGCCACCTAGATTTCCTGGGTGGGGGTCTGGACCTGAGTTGGCGCAGCCAGAATAGGGTGGCCCTAATAAAAAAGGAGGCAGAGGTGGATGCCTTGATGGCCCAGGCAGACGCCATGTGTGTTTTCTGACATGCCTTTTCCGACCTCTTATCTTCTGCCTTAAGTCCCTCTAGGAGCTCAGCTGGCAGGTTGGAATTGGAAGTCAGAGACACGACTGGGGCATCTACTTCTGGGAATT
The DNA here is from genome assembly GCF_009769535.1 of Thamnophis elegans. Classification (NCBI taxonomy): domain Eukaryota; kingdom Metazoa; phylum Chordata; class Lepidosauria; order Squamata; family Natricidae; genus Thamnophis; species Thamnophis elegans. The sequence continues at coordinate 70,824,967 of NC_045558.1, forward strand.
TGAGGATTTCCTCCATTTTATCCTCTACTGCATATAGAGTTCTATCCCCCCCACTGGGGTTGGTCAGGGTGCCCGGCTGTAGCCACTGGCGCTGTACCGCGTCCATAACTAGGTCTGGCACAGGAATAACCTCGGGAGTTTCTACTGTCTCTTTGAACAACCCATGCTTAAGATCCTTGGAAGTGGAAGCCTGAGAGGCCTCAGGTCTGGAAGTGGGGCCTAACTCTGTGGCCGTCATGGCTTTGTGCAAGATAGACTTGAATAATGACGGTTTGAAACAGGCCAGAGAATTTTGGCTTGTCAGGGGTGGGGTTTTCGTCTTCGGAAAGGGCGAAAATCTCCCCTTCTTCCTGCTCAGAACTTGATAACCCAGAGTGAGAGGGGCTTGAAGATGGAGAGGATACAGGCTCCTTAGAGGTGGAGGCCCTAGGTTTGCATTTCTCCTTTGGGGCCTTGCCCTTGCGAGAGCCCTTGCGCTTAATGCCTTCAGCTATCCCTTGGGAGATGGCTAAGGCAATTACCTCCCTCATTTCATCCGAAAGAGCAGGACTTTTTCCCCTTTTTTTCTTTTGCTTACTGGGCCTGCGACGGCTAGGCCTGCCTGAGCTGGATCCACCCTTCCCAAAGGGGGAATTCTGGACAGAATCTCGTTCCTCTCCGATGGAGGAGCTAGGGGAGTCGGGGTACCCCCAAGATGCTTCAGGAGATGGATCCCTGGATGCATAGTTATCCCCAGACGAGAATTCACTGTCCCCGGGGGATTGGGCCTCACGATCAGGGGAAGCTGACTCCCTGCTGCAACGGTCTGGGCTAGGTTCTGGCTGAAGGGGCCTTGAAACCTCCCTGGGATCCACTGTGGCTCTTGGAGAAGACCTTTCAAGTGAGCCTTTGTGCCCTTTGCCTTTATTTACAGAGGGATCCAGCTTGCAGCGCTTGCTGGAGGGCCCCACCTGATCCCCTAAGGCCTCCCTGCATTCCTCAGCCATTTCAGGTCCCCACGAGGCCTGGAAGATAGCTGGAGTTGGGATGGGCACGCGCTGGCCTTTGCAGTCCAAAAGCGCTGGCAGAATCTCCAGGAGGGAAGGGCCGCCTTGGGGTCGGATTTCCTTCCTCCCACCGCCCTCGGTTCCCCGAGACTTAGCTTATTTCCCGGAGGGAGAGACTAGCTGGCTTCCCAGACTAGCCCCCAGCCTCCCCGCGGCGTTCTGCAGTCGTTGAGGGCTTGCTGAGGCTCCATTGGCTGGCTGGGCTCTTCTTGCTGCCTTGTTCCTCGCACGCTCTGAGCTCTGCCGCTCTGCCCAGTGAGTCAGAGTGATCCAAAATGGCGGGGGTGGCGCACGCAGCCGCTTCCCGCTCTTTCCAGCCCTGAAAGGCGCGCGAAGGCTCCAGCCGTCGCTGCTGTTGCCGGGCAAAATGGAGCAGGCGAGGGAATCCTAGCAATCCGGCTCACCTGCTTTAGAGCCTTCTCAGAGCCTTGCTGGACTTTTCCTCCCCCTGGGACGCCCCTGTTCCAACAGGGAACTTGGTTTATCCCACTAATTGCTCCCTTGCTAGCCAGCCCCCGCTGTGCAAGCCTTTTCAACCCCCTGCAGTGCTTGCAATTAGCAACAGCAGGGAAAACCCGGCAGCCCTTCTCTTAAAGCGACGGAAGCCTCACTGGAGGCAAATAGACAGACCTGATGTAGAAGCGTGATTTCCTCTATCTGAGAATTTAAACGTGGTCCAAATTGGGAAACTTTTTCCAGCCTTTCTGCTCTTAGACTGGAGCTCTCCCAAACAGCCCTAACTCGGGCGGACTGAGTTTTCGAATTGAGCATGTGCAGGCAAAGGGAGGCGTGGTCAAGAAAAACATCACTCAGTCCAAGGGCAGATAGGCTGTGTTAACCCGGCATTTGGGCTCTCTGAGCAGTGCACTGGAGAAAGAAGAATTGGTGTTGTGAATTAAAAGAGCAAGACAACACTTTTTTGAAAATACGAACAAACCAGGAAAATGGTTAGCCTACAAATTGAAAAGAGAGAGAGAGAAAAAGATCGATAAGCAAATGAAAGATGGAAAAGGAAACTTACAGTTCCAAAATGTGATTAAAAAGAAAATAATTCAGGAATACCACAAAAAATTATACGACAAAGAAAAATCTCAGAGGAAAGGGTAATGTAATACCTGGAAAGCCAAATTACTAAAATTGACTGAAAATGTTTAAAATATATTAAATGAAAAAATGACAATGATAGAGCTGACAGAGGCAATAAAGAGAAAAAAAAATAAAACCCCAGGACCAGATGGACTATCAGTGGAAGTCAGAGGTGGTATTCAGTCAGTTCGCACCGGTTCAGGAGAACCAGTAGGGGAAATTTGGCTTGGTTTGCCAAACTAGCACCAACATCTGGCTGGCTCCGCTCCTGCCCTGGTTGCTGAGTTGCCACTCACTGATTCTGCCTGCTCGATGCTTGCTCACCCCACCTTCCCGCCCAGTCGCTGCTTGCTCGCCCTGCCTGCCCGCTCGATGCTCGCCTGCCCATCCCAGCCCTATATATGTTGCCTTCGCCATGCAGCCCAGTTAATTGTCTCACCAGTCACCTGCACATCTCTCCCACTCTGGTCAGCTCACCAAAGGTAAGCATTCAGCCTGCTCACCCTTTTCCTTGGGTCAGGGCCCCAGGGACATGCCATTGCCAGAAGCCCCAGAGCTGCTGCCTGCCTCAGCCAGGTCGGGCAATGCACCATTTCCTGGCTCCGGTCTTGCCCTGTTCTTCGTGTGGGCTGCGCACGTGCATCCCATTGCCTGCTGCACTGGAGGGACTTGCCTGGCCAAGTCCAAGTTGAGCAGCATAGCAGGCAATGCGCATGCATTGCCAGGGCAAAGAACAGGGCAGCGATGGCAGCGGCTTGTTCAGTGTGTTCAAGACTTCTGGTAGCTTTCAGCAGCCTCCAGCCAGCCACTGCTGCTGGGAAGCAGCTGGCAAAGAGGGAGCAGCTGGCAGGCTTCTTGCAGTCACACTGAAAAAGAGAGCTTGCCTTCTGAGTCCAGACTAGCTGCCTCAGGACCAAGGTAACCCAAAGAAAGAGGCAGTCGTGGGTGAGGAAGCGGGGCTAGGGCTGGACCCTCTGAAGGACGAGAAATGGAACTGGTGAAGGGAGAGCAGGTGGCATGTAGGAACAGGCCTTTGACATATTAGGTCAGGCATGGGCAGAAAATAGGTAGATAGAAATTCATTTTTTCCCTACCAGGTTCTATGGGCACAGCTTGGTTGGGGGTCATGTGACTGAGTGGGCATGGGCGTGAGTGATGTCGAGTTGGCCATGTCCATTCAGTCACATGGTCCCTCCACCAAGCCACACCCAGAGAACCGGTAGTAAACACCCACACAATCGGTAGAATATTTGAATCCCATCACTAGCTAACATATATAAACAATTACAAGATACACTGAGTTTCTCAATGTTAGAGGGTAACAATGAGGTTTTGTTAGAAGGTAAGATACAAAACACCTGGATAGAAGTTAATATCACTTTAATTCCAAAAGAAGATTGAGACTTGACACTGTCAGGCCTGCAAGTCATCTTTTCTTTGGGACCTTAGGCCTGCCACTTTTTCTATTATTCTACTATGCATTTTCTATTGTGGGAAAATGCATGGGGGGGTGGGGTGGACTGTTTGGAGTTAGATGATATGTAGTTATAACAAAATTCTTTCCAGAAAGCCAAGGTCATCCTTTGTCTCTGCACCAGTGTTGGGTTTCAATTTTTTCCTACCTATTCTGTAGGTATGGCCTGTTTTGTGGGAGTGGCTTGGTGGTCATGTGACTGGGTGGGAGTGGCTTGGTGGTCATGTGACTGAATAGGAGTGGCTTGGCAGTCATGTGACTGGGTGGGAGTGGCTTGGCAGTCATGTGACTGGGTGGGAGTGGCTTGGCAGTCATGTGACTGGGTGGGAGTGGCCAAGTCGATGTCACTGAATTTTTTGTCCCAATGAATGACCTACAAAAAGAAGATATAAAAAGTAAATTTATTATTTTGTGCACTTACTACTTAAATAAGAATAAAATAAGTACACAAAATAATAAAGAGCTACTTACAGAGGAAAAATGACTGTCCTTTTCTGGGTCTTCAACATTACCACCTCACCACCTTGTTCCAATGAATGGCCTGCACAAACAAGAGACACAGAAATGAACTCTTCAATTGCATGCACTGCATTAGGTTGAAACCAGCACACAAAACAACAAAACAGCTACTTTCAGAAGAAAAATGACTGTCCTTTTCTGTGTCTTCAACATCACCACTTCACCATCTTGCTCCAATGAATGGCCTGCACAAAGAAGAGGCACAGAAATGAACTCTTCAATTGCATGCACTACATTAAGGATGAAATCAGCACAAAAAACAATAAAACAGCTACTTACAGAAGAAAAATGATTGTCCTTTTCTGTGTCTTCAACATCACCACCTCACCACCTTGCTCCAATGACCTGCACAAAGAAGAGACAGAAAGGAAGACTTTAATTGAATGCACTTACACCTTACATAAGAATAACACAATGAAAGCGATACGCTCAAGTACTTAGTTCTGTAATTGGTTTTGTGGTTGAAGATGTTTCCAGATTGTTCTTAGGCTTCCAAACTCCTTAGTTGCACTTTTCTTGGTCTTCACTCATGGATCATCAGCCGTACGATGGTGTGCTCTGAGCCACTTTTTGATTGTAGGAATTGGGTCCCATCTCTTAATAGGCATGCCAACAATGCTTATTGTCATCAGATTACTAATATTTGGAACAGTTAGGCGGGTTCTTTGCTTTGAACATATGAGGTTCATTTTGAGAATTCTCTTTCCACCTCTGCTGAACTAACAGCAATTGTCCTGACAATATCTCTAGCTTTTTTGATATTGTCAGGAATTTTGTAGGTCTTTAGATCTTTGATCACATTTTCCCAAAAATCTCTATAGTCGTTCAAATCAATTTCATGATTAAACATTTCACCAAATTCAATCAATCCTGCTTCTGCTTCTGCCCATGGAACGACTGCATCCTTAAAGTTCCAGTAATCTGGCTCCAAATATGTTAGAAATTGTAATTTGTTTGCGTCTGGCAATTGGCTACCTATTTTTAGATGGTCGCAATCCATCAGCCTTTTCTTCAAATTGGTGATGATGCTTGCCAAAACATTTTCATGAGGAAGTGTAACAAATAATTGAATTGGAACTAATTTTATGTTTTTGAAGGCTTCTGAAGCTGGCATTCCATCAACCTTTTTTTCATATAGGCCCTTTCCCCATCCAAGCATTTCAAATGCTTTAATTGATCACAATACCAATTTTTCACCCTTGATTATATATGTGTTTCTCCCCTGCAGGGCATTTGACAGAAGAGAAATCTCATTTAGAATATCAATCATGAAAGCCAAATCATTAAAAAAATTAAATTTTCAAAATGGGAAGCCATGCCTGGGAATCTTTCATTGCCCAGAAAAAACTGATGTGGTGCTGGATAAGCACATCACACATTTATGGTTGATCTTAAACTACAGGTAGCCCATCTTGGTCCCAAAACTCTGCCAATCTTCAGGATTTCATTGCCCAGTTGTTCAGATATTTGGAAAAGTTCATTCTGGCTCTTGCAGGGTTTATGGAAAGTTGTGTGTATCTTGTCAAGGAATATCTTGAAGTGGTTCACTTGTTTCATTTCTTTTACTGTATCATCCAGCACAAGTTGGAGGTGGTGGTTCAAGCAGTGCCAGATTACAATGTTTGGAAAGTCTTGAGCTATTCTGGTGCTGACTCCAGATTTTTTCCCAAACATAATGCTGGCACCATCGGAGCAGAATGCTATTAAATTCTTCTGCAGATATTCAGTGGTAAACACAACTTTATTTAAGCTTCCCATTGCTGCAGAACATACGGTCTCTGCATCTTGTTTCTCCAATCCCATCAGCTCAATGAAAATGGTTGCTGGGCATTCTGAATCCTCAAATTTAACAAAAACTATCAGAACTGCTTTCTTTGATAGCATTGAGACTTTATTGATTATGAAACGCAACTTTAGATTCTTTGCAATAATCTTGGCAAACACTGGGATTTTAATTTCGTTTGCAATGAATTCAGCTATTTTCAGTGTGCATCTCCATGAATGCAAGCCTACTCCCACATCTACTCCAATCGCAGTTAGTAAATCTACCTGCCCTTCAATGTCTGAGAATGGTTTGCATTTTTGTGCCAGATTGTAAACAGTAAAAAGTATTTTGCTACTACTGGATAAATGTTTGTCAGTAGACTTATCTATGGATTTGGCTAAAGCATCCTGCTCCTGTTGTTTACTGTTCTCTCTACAAATAAAGTGCGCTTTTGATTGAAAATGTTCCTTCAATTTTTTTCACAGAGATGATTGCTGATTCTCCTTAGTTGTCCCTGCTGCCTCAATCTGGAAATTTTTCCATTTTCTAGAATACCTTTCTCTAATGAGAACACGTATTTCGCACAGTACTCACAACCTAATTTTTGGTTGGATAGTGCCAATCAATCATACTTGTCCTTGAAGTTTGTGTGTTGCTGCAAACTCCAACAGTCAGGAAATTTTGGAACTTCAGTGGAGGAGATGGACTTGCTGCTTTCTCTTACTTCAAGTGGTTGTGGTGGTACTTGTGCTCATGCTGGTGGTGCTGGTGGTGCTGGCACTGGTGATGCTGCCACTGGTGGTGCTGATGGTGCTGATGGTGCTGGTGACTGATTGCTCCTCTCTTGGTGTTTTGGAGAAGAAAGGGGTCATATTCTGTTGCAGTGGTGGGTTCTACTGGTCTGCACCGGTCCTTCTGAACTGGTTGTTTGGTGGACCTGCAAGTAAGTTACTTCTGGGAATGCCAGCACCGGCCCTGTCGCTCGATATCGCCTTTGCCATCCCGTCGCAACTTGTTTGCTCCCCCGCCTGTCCGCACTAAACTAGGCTAGCCCAGCCTGATGCTCACTGATTGGCTGGAGGTGACCTGTTTAAAAGCAAGGCACCAATGGACAACATTCCTCTCTCTCATTCCCGAGCTGATCGGTCCTCCCTTTGTTTCGCTGAGGGAGCTTGCTGCTTCCCTCAGGTGAGCAACTAAGCACGTGGGGGGGGGGGACTCAGGAGGGAGGCTAGCTTACACCAGCTTGCGAAAGCCACGAGCTGGAGTGCACCGTGTGGCTGAAAGCAGGTGGGAGGTGGCGGCAGCCTAGCTTTCACGAGGGAAAGCCCGAGGCCTTCCCTAGTGAAAGCCGTAGGCTGGCGGCGGCGGTGGGCAGCGGCGGTAGTGGTGTGCTAGTTGGCGTCCGCAGCATAGTTTTCACAAGAGAAGGCCTTCAGGCCTTCCCTAGTGAAAGCGTGAACTGGTGTATGCCACGTGACCAAAAGCCCCCCGTCCACCCTCTGCAGCCAGTGGTCTTACCTGTTCCTGCTGCCTCTCTGCCTGCCTGCTCCCTGTTGCTTCCATCCATCACATCAGAGTGCTGCTAATTCTGCCTGCTGGTAAGTGAACCAGGATTTTTTTCTTTTATTTTTAATGTATTTTAAAACAATATTTTATTTATTGTGCATAGAATTTTTTTAAAATAGTTTTACTTAAAGTATTGAGTATAGAATATTTTAAAATGTTTTACTTCAATTTATTGTCTGTGGATTCTTTTTTTAAATTGTCTTCGACTATTTAAAAAAAGATTCTATCCAAAATAAATTAAAATAACCATTTTTAAAAATTTTATACTTACTACTTTAAAATGTATTGTGCATAGAATTTTTTAAATAGTTTTATTTAAAAGTATTGAGTATAGAATATTTTAAAATGGTTTATTTTAAAATGGTTTACTTCAATTTATTGTGGTGGATTCTTTTTTTAAATTGTCTTCGAACTATTTAAAAAAAATTCTATCCAAAATAAATTAAATAAACCATTTTTAAAAATTCTATACTCAATACTTTAAAATGTATGGTGCATATATTTTTTAATTTTTTTTTTTAGTTTGTTGTAATTTATTGTGTATGGAATATTTTTAATGGTTTTATTTTAAATTATTGTGTGTGTGTGGAATAGTTTGAAATGGTTAAAGTATAAATTATTGCTGGTGGAATAATGGTACAGTATACTATGGCTGGTACAATACCTTAAAATAGTTACAGTATAAATTATTGCTGGTGGAATACTTAATAATGGTTTTTAAGGATTTTTTATTTATAGAATATCTTTTTTTTTAAAATTAATTTTAGGAAAATTTTATTTTTTAATTGTTTATAAAACATTACTACAAGAAATGTTATTCCTTTTTGCAAATGCTTTCTTTGTGATGCAATAGGTTTCTTTTAAGTGTGCACGTGGTGCATGGTTTATGTGTCTCAGAGTGGCTGCTTTTCTATGGACAGGCCAGGTTGGTGCAAGCAGCTTTGCTGGATTTCGTGTGTTTCACCCTCATTGTTTAGGTAATTTTGAGGTGGTTGATGGTTCTGTGAGCTTCCTGGCTCTGTCCTTTATATTCTCACAATGCCTTGATGGTTTTTATTCCAGTGGCTTTGTCTTTCCTGTCCTTAGGTTTAGAGAAAAACTGGTTTCATTTGCAGTCTTTTTTTGGGGGGGGATTCTAATTTTTTGGTGTTTCCTGGCACTGTCATGGTTTGTGTGTGTGTGTGTATGTGTGTGTGTGTGTGTGTGTGTGTGTGTAATGTCCTGCAGTTATCTACACATTAATAATGATCTACCAATATTTCCTTATACATTTTAGGGACCTTTCCTTACATTATTGGTGTTTTCTTTCATATTTTTGGATTTCTAATTTCTGTTTCCGTTAGTTAGCAATTGCTAAACAAATCCCACGTGAAAAAAGTATTCAAAGCCTTCTTGATTTTAATTGTCAATTTATTATTCCTGCACATTGCAATATTTATTGATTTTCATATCTCTGTCTTCCACTGTTGTGCAAACACAATTCCAGCAGCGGCTAACATGTGTAAAATTAAATATATATTGAACTCTCTTTCAAATAGCCAACAAAATATTTCTGGTTTAATTCCATATCTTGCTTTACCATTGCTTCTAACCACTAACTTCTGAATAGCTACTTGGACCGACCTAAGTGGTGTGCAGAAGACCAGCAAACCAGTGATCCTTCCTCTGTAAGTAGCTGTCTTTATTGCTGGGTGTGCTCTGTGCTGGGTTCATCCTTGAGATAGTAAAGTCTTGCTTTTTGTGTCTCTCCTTTGTGCAGGTTATTGGAACAAGGTGGTGAGGGTGGTGGTGCAGAAGATGGAAAAAAGGACAGTAATTTCCTTTTCTATTATTTTTTGTGCTTGTTACATCCTAATGCAGTGCATGCAATTAAAGTCTTGTTTTCTGTGTCTCTCCTTTGTGCAGGTTATTGGAGCAAGTTGGTGAGGTGGTGGTGCAGAAGACCAGCAAGGCAGTAATCTTCCCTCTGTAAGTAGCTGTCTTTATTGTTTTGTGTGCTGGTTTTATCCCAATGATGGCAATGAAGAGTTCATTTCTGTGTCTCTTCTTTGTGCAGCCCATTCATTGGAGTCAGTGATACTGAAGACTGGCAAGAACAGTCATCCTCCTGCTGAAAGTAGCTGTTTTATTGTTTTGTACTTATTTTAATGTTATTGTAGTTCATCCATTGGGGCAAAGAATTCAGTGACATCGTCTTGGCCACTCCCACCTGGTCACACACACACATGTATGTATGTATGTATGTATGTATGTATGTATGTATGTTAGTATGTATTTATTTAGTGTCACAACCCCTGGTATGCCCAAATATCGGAGGAAGCAAACTGCTTCCATTCTCTGTCCATCGGCTCGTCACAAGAGACCATCACGACAGAAACCCAACAAATACAACATATATATACAGCATAAGGAAATTGGATGTAAATTGTAAACAGTGATTTGGAAAGGAGATTAGAAACATTTATTACTGAATATTAATTACTATTGATGTTTTAGCCAGAATAGGCCATAAGGATTTAGTGTTATTGGAGGATATTAGAAATAGCAAATGAAATGCCAGTATGTGGTTATGTTCTAAATCTTCATTTTATGATGAAGGGTGTTTAAACAATTATAGTCAAATGAAAATGGAAGTATGATGATGGTAATATGTATAAATATATCTGAGTTAAAATACTTGAGTTAATATGAATTATGGTTGATGACTATGGAAGAGATGCACAAAAGTCTTTTTAACCAACTGATACACTTTCTACAGTATTTTTTTTAAAAAGGAATATATAATTAGGTTCAGGACTTAGGTCAGTCCAAGTAGCTATTCAAGAGTTAGTGGTGTTAGAGCAGGAATTAATATTGAACCCAGGTGATACAAAGACTAAAGAAGCAATTTCCATATTAAAATCTCAATTTGATATGCTGATTTCTGACCAGGTAGCCACCAGTTTATTATATGCTAAACATAATACTTTCTGTAATGTAAATAAACCCGGTAGATGGTTGGCTTATCAGATCAGGAAAAAAAGGAAAATTCGAAATGTATCCAAATTGTGTTACAGAGGAAGGAAGTGTTTCAGCAGGAAGAGATCCAAAAGGGATTTCGAGAATTTTTTACAGAGTTGTATAAAGGGGACAAAATTAGGGACTTAGATATAAATAATACTTAGATAAAGAGAAAATTCCCCCTACTTAGCGAAGAACATAGGTATAGGTTGAACCAACCAATAACCTCTGGAGAAATCCTGCAGGTAATCAAACAATTAAAGCTAGGGAAAGCACCAGGTACAGATGGCTTAACAGCCGTTTATTATAAAAACTTACAGTTAGAAATGGTAGAACCTCTTAGAGAATTATTTAATAAAATTCAATCGGAAGGTAAAGTGCCCCCCTCATGGAAGACAGCGTTTATATCGTTGATACCCAAAGAAGACCAAGATCTTACTCAGCCGCAAAATTATAGACCTATTTCACTACTTAATGTAGATTATAAAATTTTTACCAAAATATTAGCAAATAGGTTAATGGTGGTTATCCACAACTGATACATACTGACCAAACAGGTTTTATACAGGGTAGACAGATGAAGAGCAATGTTAGGTTAATTATTAATGCATTAGAATACTTGGGAAAGAATAATCAAATCCCTGCCGCATTCATATTTTTGGACGCTGAGAAAGCCTTTGATCGAGTCAATTGGCAATTCTTGTTGAAGATACTGCAAAAATGCAGATAGGAGATGGCTTTTTAAGGTCAATTGGTGCAATATATCAGCAGCAAAAAGCCCAAATTATAGTTAATGGAAGTTAACAGATTCCTTTCAAATAGAAAAAGGTACAAGACAGGGTTGTCCTTTGTCCCCACTATTGTTTATTATAACTTGGAAGTATTGCTGAATAAGATACGGGCTTTGGATGTTTTAAAGGGATCAAGATCAGACAGCAAGAATACAGAGTCCGCGCTTTTGCGGACGACTGGTTATAATATGAAACAACCGCAGGAATCCAGTAAGGTTTTAATGAATACGATTAATCAATATGGTCAAGTCTCTGGATTTAAAATTAATTTAGAAAAACCAAAATATTAGCAATGAATATGAATACCAAACAGAAGGAAGAATTGGGAGTGATGTTAGGATGTGAGGTTGTTAAAAAAAGTCAAATATCTTGGAGTTAATATTTTAACTTCAAATGGGAAATTATACAAGCATAATTATGAACCACTCTGGCATAGTATACCAAATGGAGATGAAAAGGTGGGAGAAACTGCATTTATCTTTGTTGGGAAGGATAGCGGCAGTGAAAATGAATATTTTACCAAATTTTTATTTTGTTTCAAATGTTACCAATACTTAAAAGAGATGCGAACCTTTTAGAATGGCAGAAGGGTATCAACAAATTTGTATGGGCAGGAAAGAAGCCGAGGGTTAAGATGAAAATAATGCAAGATGTACGTGAAAGAGGAGGATTGAAATTACCAAATTTAAAATTATATTATGATGCAGTGGCTTATCTGCATTAGTGATTGGATCCATTTAACCAATGACAGAATATTGAATATTGAGGGACATGATTTGGTATATGGTTGGCATGCTTACTTGTTATTCAACAAAAAACTGGATAGAATTCAAAAATCATATTTTAAGAAATGCCTTATTGCGGGTTTGGAAAAAATATCAACATAAACTAAATGACAAATTGCCCATGTGGGCAATTCCTAGACATGCAATTGAAATATGAATATAGAACAAAAACACGATAGAACCACTTATAGACAACTTCTTAATACAGAAAGAGGGGTGCTGCAATTAAAATCCTTAGAGGTACTTAAAAAAGAGAAGGTAGTTCAAACGTGGTTTCAGTATGGCCAATTACAGGCCAGGTGGAAAATAGACCAAAAATAGGTTTTGTAATAGCTGAGGATAACTTGTTTAAACAAATAAGAGATCAAAGTTTAATGCACATAAAGAGGATATATAATGTATTAGTACAGATGGACTCAGAAACCGAAATGGTTAAAGATTGTATGATAAAATGGGCTCAGAATATTGAAGAACCTATAATGTTGGACACATGGGAAAAAATATGGGTAAGAAATGTAAAATTTACACAAGCACAAAATTTGAGAGAAAATTTTATAAGATGTTTTATAGATGGCACTTAGATCCCAAAAAAGCTTGCTTCTATGTATTCAAATGTTCAGCCTAAATGTTGGAGATGTGGTTCTTTCGATGCTACATATTTTCATATATGGTGGACATGTCGTAATGTTAAGGCATTTTGGATAAAAATTTGGTGGATCCTGCAAAATATCTTCAAAAAAAAGGATAAAATTCACTCCCAAACTGTTTTTACTAGGTATATGTACTGACTTCGTAGCAGTAGAGATTAATTTGGTTCTGTACTTAATAACGGCAGCAAGACTTTTGGTGGCGCAATACTGGAAGAAGAAAGACCTGCCTACAATTCAAGAATGGACTTTAAAGGTTACAAACTTAGCCGAAATGGCGAAAATTTCAGCATATCTTAAAGAACATTCAAATGAGAAGTATAAACGAGACTGGAAAAAATGGATTGATTATATACAAAGCAAATACGGGACTAGGAAATTCCAGATAGCTTATGCTTAAAATTAGTATAACGTAAATTGTAAAAATTTGGGTAACAGCAAGAGCTGAGTTCAATGTAGAGATATTTTAGACCTGTGATTGTCAAAAGTTATACCATGTATGGGCTCTGGGAAGTCGGGGGGAGGGAAGGGAGGCGGGGATCTAGGGGGAGGGGGGGGAGGGGGGAAATATAATATGTGTTAAATTTTAAAGCATGATTGCACTTGTATACTGTGGTTTTTATTAATGTTAGTGTCAAAACAGAACAAACTGAATATATCGGAAAGTAAGAGATACCGAAGGGAGGAGCTGAATGAAAGAAGAAAGAGAGTAGAGAGAGTGAGAGAGAGGAGGAGGAGAAGGAAGGGAGGGAATGGATTAAGAGAGGGAGTGATAGGGTTAGGGTTAGATAGAGGGGGAGGGGAAGTAGGTGTAGAGGGGTATGAGAGAAGGAAGAATGAAAGTTGGAGGGGGATGGAAGAGGGTGTATGGTGGGGTAAGGCGGTATATTAGGTTTGTATTGTAGGGGGCATTCTCTATAAAAGCGAGGGCTGTGTTTATTACTCAATGTTATATGCCTCGGTTGCACAGTAAACATGTGATTGTATAGAATGAAATGGAAATAAAAAGATTTGTACATCAAAAGAGTTAGTGGTGTCATGGTTAGAAGCAATGGTAAAGCAAGATATGGATTTAAAACCAGAAATATTTTGTTGGGTATTTCAAAGGAAATACAAAACATATTTAATTTTACACATGTTAACAGCTGCTGGAATTGTGTTTGCACAACAGTGGAAAAACAAAGATATGAAAATGAATAAATATTAGAATGTGCAGGAATGAATAAATTGACAATTAAAATCAAGGAGAAGGCTTTAAATACTTTTTCACCATGGGATTTGTTTTATCAATGGCTAACTAACAGAAACAGAAATTAGAAATCTAAAGTATGAAAGAAACACCTATTATGTAAGAAAAGGTCCTTAAAATGTATAAGCAATTATAATAATACTTGATCTACTACACATTATTAATGGGTAGATAACTGTGGGACATTACACACACACACACACACACACAGACTATGACAGCACTATGAAAACACCAAAAGAATAATAGTTTTCCCCAAAAGACTGCAGATGAAACCAGTTTTTATCCTAACCCTAAGAACAGGAAAGACAAAGCCACTGGTATAAAAAACCATCAAGGCATTTGGGAAGTATAAAGGACAGTGCCATAAATCTCACAGAACCAGAAACCACAGAAACAGTGGTTTTCCCCTTTAAGAACAAAACACCAGATAAAAGGTAGATTTTAAGTACACCCATTAAGACAAAGGCTAAAAATAGCTCACCTGGAACTCCTTCCTGTTTCCTGGAAAAACTAACCCCCATGATAGAAAAGACAAAAGACCTGGCACCAAGATTAACCCAGAAAAACAGGAAAACTAAAGCAGGGCAATCAGAAACCATCAAATCCTAACAAACTGCAGGAGCTCACAAAGCAGCACACAACTTAACATATGAAAGCTGCCATGGAGTCACATAGGTGATTGCTGTAAAAAGCAACCACCTCACAATTACCTCAAAAACCAGTTATCACACAGAAACACACAAAATCTCACAAAGCTGTCTTGCACCAACCTACCCATACAAAAGTAGCCATTTTGAGGCACATAAATTTTCTATAAACAATAAATAAATAAAAAATTCCCTAAAAACAATTAAAAACACATTTTCTGAAAACAATAAATAAAATATCCTTTTAAAAAACCATTAAAGCATAAAGAAAAAAACCCAGTTACTTACATGCAGGCAGAATGAGCTGCTCTTTGATGTGATGAATGCAGGCAGCAAGCAGGCAAACCAGGCAGCAGGTAAGCTGGACTGGAGGCACACAGGGACAACCCAATCAGATAGGCTCGCCAAGGGAGCTTAGCCAGCCAGGCAAAGCTGGGGAGTGAATGGGGGTGGCAAGAAAGGCCTCAGCCGAGCGCCCCATGGCTTTGCGCTCTAGGCCAGCCCAGGGACTGGCTGCAATGAAGGCCACACCCAATCCCTGGGCTCGCCTAGAGCTTAGAGGCACAGGCTACTCCAGCTAGCTTCCTGCCACCAGCACCCCACGCACTCTGCGAAGTTGCTGGCCAAGTACCATGTGGTCCTGCATTATATGTGAGCCCAGGGATCGACTGCAACAAAGGCCACAGTTGATCCTTGGCCTCGCCTACATCGCAGAACCTCAGGGTGCTCCAGCTAGCTTCTTGCCACCCCCCTGTACCATGCAGTCCTGCGCTCTAGGTGAGCCTGGGGATTGGCTTCAACAAAGGCTGCAGCTGATCCCCAGGCTCTCCTAGAGCACAGAGCTGCAGGGCACTCCAGCTAGCCTCCCACCACCCTGCAAAGTTGCCACCGAGCACCATGCAATCCTGCACTCTAGGCGAGCTGGGGGATCGGCTGCAACAAATGTCTCAGCCAATCCCCAGCTTGCCTAGAGTGCAGAACTGTAGGGCACTCCAGATAGCTTCCTGCCACCCCACCCCCCATGTACCTCATGAAGTCATTGGCCAAGTGCCATGCGGTACTGTGCTCTAGGCAAGCCCAGGGATTGGCTGCAATAAAGGGATAAGGGAGCAAGCAAGCATGGGTGGGGTGAGTGAGTGGCGACTGGGTGGTTGGGGAAGTGAGCATGGGGGCAGGCCCGGGAGAGACCATTCCAGTATAGGGCCTCTGGAGGCCCCAGTATGGAAACAGATGCAAATTCTTCCAACTGGTACATGCGTACCAGATTGCCCTGACTGAAACCCACCTCTGTTCTGCACCTGAACTGGAACTGGATAGGTGGGAAACTGCCAGCATGGCAGTGGGAGATTGAAACATGTGATGGACTTGTGGGTGTGGGGACAAGATCTTGAAGTTTCAACTGGGTGGGAAAACTGAGAAGCCTTCAGATTCGGGTTTTCCCAGATGTACCAACATGGCTCTCTTAATAAATTGGAGGTTTGAGGAATCCTTTGTCTTTTCTATTGTGGCAAAATGGATGGGGGATTGTACGGAGTTAAATGCTATATAGCCAAAATAAAATTTCTTTCTAGAAAGCCAAGGTCATCCTTTGTCTCCGCACCTGACCAAAACTGGATGGGTGGAACTGCCAGCATGGCAGTGGAAGATTGGACCATGTGATGGACTTGTGGTTGTGACCTTTCAACTGGGTGGTGAAAAGTGGGAAGCTTCAGATTTGGGTTTTTCCCGATGTGCCAACATGGCTCTCTTAATAAATTAGAACTTTTGCCTCGGACTTTGATTTACTTTTGGACACTATTTAGAACCCTGACATTAAACCGAATCTCTATTAAAATACTTCACCAGCTCCTCCAAACTTCTTTCTTGGAGCTCCAGTGCAACCCGAACCCGTGGTGGAAGCTGTGAAGAGGAATGCCAGCTAGGAGCCAGGTACAAAGAGCTGACTTCTGGGCAAACCTTGCAACCAGACATGACCCTGAAGGACGAAGCCACGGGTCTCACCTCTCTTAAGGAGATGCTGTTGGGACAATCGAGCTTCCCTAGGCAGACAATTCAGAACCTGCCACCCCCGGTAGCAGAGGCAATGGATTTCATCAGAGAACTCCCAGACAACAGTGGAAATAAAGTGATTTGGACAATCATTAATTTATTTCTAAACAAGCCCATTTCATTGCTGCTCCGGATTACCTTCAGCAAAGAAACTAGCAAAAATGTTTGTCAAACACATCTACTGATTACATGGAATACCCAGAAGAATTATCTCTGACCATGGAGTCCAATTCACTGCAAAGTTCTGGAGAGAATTCTTAAGGTCCATTGGATTCACGCAAGGACTTAGCTTGGCTTTCCAGCTGAGCATGAACAGAGAAGTGGAATGTGTGAATGCAATGGTCGAACAATACATCCATTGTCATGTGGATTACCAGCAGGACAGTTGGTAGGACTTATTACCGTTCGCTGAAGTGGCGTATAACAACGCTATCCATAGCAGCATTGGATTAACTCCTTTTCAAGTTACCACTGGTGAGGAATTTGTGTCCATGCTAGAAGTGCCCAGAGAACCTGCCTTATCAATGTCCTTGATTGAATGGATGGAAACTCTAAAAGGGGGTGGGAGGACACAAAAAGTTCTTGCAACTGCAGCAGAAGAATACAAAAAACAAGCCGACAATACCCCTTGCTCCTTTTGTGTGGGGGATAGACTTTCTTTCTACAAAATATATAAAATTGAAGATGTCTAGCAAAAAATTAGTACCAAAGTTTTTAGGTCTTTCCTAAACAGTAAAAAAAAAAACTTAAAAAGCACCTTTCCCAATAGTAAAAATAATTAATCCAGTAACAGTTCAGCTCAGTCTATCTAGATTCTAGGGAAAATACACCCTATTTTCCAATGTAATTTATTGAAACCTGTGATTGGGTACAGTTTAAAACCACAGAACCAACCACCTCCCCCTCCTATGGTAATACAAGGAGAAACACATTACGAAATGAAGAAGATATTAGACTCTAGATTGGGCAGAGGTGATTTACAATATTGAGTGCATTGGAAGGGATATCCTTTGTCTGAAGCTACATAGGTGAAAAGCTGGAACTTTTCATTTACACACAAATAAACACACACACACACACACACACACACATATATATATATATATATATACATACACACACACATACATATATACATACATACATACATACATATATATATATATATGTATATATATGTATATATATGTATATATTAGATTTTTACAACCCCTGGTAAGCCCAAATATGGGAGGAAGATCACTACTTCCATTCTCTGTCCTTCGGCTCGTCACAAGAGACCATCTGGGAGGAAGCTAACTGCTAGCTAGCTGATGGCTAGCTGATGAGAGCTAATAGCTTGAAATAGATCTATACTAGTCTCCCTTTATTTATTTATCAGCACAAATAAAAACACACACACACACACACACACACACACACACACCCACACACACCACACACACACACACACACACACACATATATATATATATATTATATATATATATATATATATATATATATATTAGATGTTTACAACCCCCGGTATGCCCAAATATGGGAGGAAGATCAGTACTTCCATTCTCTGTCCTTCGGGCTCGTCACAAGAGACCATCCAGGCAGAAACCCAATATTTTTACTGTTGCCTTTTTGTTACATTTTGTTGTATTTGTGCTGATAATAAATAAAGAGAGACTAGTATAGATCTATTTCAAGCTATTAGCTCTCATCAGCTAGCCATACCCTTACTGGGATTCGAACCTGGGCTATATTACATACTAGGCAGATAGCCATTAGGCCACAGGTAATATAGCCCAGGTTCAAATCCGAGTAAGGGTATGGCTAGCTGATGAGAGCTAAATAGCTTGAAATAGATCTATACTAGTCTCCCTTTATTTATTTATCAGCACAAATACAACAAAATGTAACAAAAAGGCAACAGTAAAATATGGGTTTCTGCCTGGATGGTCTCTTGTGACGAGCCGAAGGACAGAGAATGGAAAGTAGTGATCTTCCTCCCATATTTGGGCATACCGGGGGTTGTAAACATCTAATAGATACCTTTCACCCTGGCTTTGCTGATAACGGATAAGAGCCTGTGGCCTAATGCTATCTGCCTAGTATGTAATATAGCCCTGGTTCAAGTCCCAGTAAGGGTATGGCTAGCTGATGAGAGCTAAATAGCTTGAAATAGATCTATACTAGTCTCCCTTTATTTATTATCAGCACAAGTACAACATATATATATTATATATATATATATATATATATATATATATATATATATATAATATATATATATATATATATATAATGTGTGTTTTTTTGTGTATGTGTGTGTGTGTATGTATGTATGTATGTATGTATGTATGTAAGTACATGTATGTATGTGTGTATATATATGTATTGTGTCACAACCACTGGTATGCCCAAATATGGGAGGAAGCATAGACAGAGAAAGGAAGCAGTATGTTTCCTCCCATATTTGGGCATACCAGGGATTGTGACACAATACATACCCATTTCCCTGGCCTAGCTGATAAAGGAAGAGATCCTGTGGCTTAGTGGCTAATATAACTGCCTGATATGTAATACAGCCCAGGTTGGATTCCCAGTAAGGGCATGGCTAGCTGATGAGAGCTAAATAGCTTGAATGAGATCTATAATAGTCTCCCTTTATTTATTTATCAGCACAAATGCAACACAAATGTAACAAAGGCAATAGTAAAAATAATGGCTTTCTGTCATGATGTGGTGAGGAGGCACCCGCATCCAGAGTTCACCATGCCAGTGGAGAAATGAGAGATCTAATTGTCCAGCAGAGTCTGCCAATGTTGAGCAGGGAGGATGAGAAAAGTAGCGAGGTTTTGTGCCAGCTGGCCAACAGGGAATAGGTCAGGCAGGGCTGCTGGCTGAGGAGGGGTATAATGGCTGCTCAGTGGCTCCCACCACCACCAGCAGTTTGGGTGCCCCAGCTGTGTCCAAGCCAAGAAAGTGGAGGTGCAGCAGTATGGATGGCCCTCAAAGATAGCTCCATTTTCAAATGCCTCATTTGCACGCAGAGACCCCATTTACATCCAAGTGAAGTCCACGGGAGAATGGGATCTCATTCCTCCCCAGGTGCAGCAAACTCTGCTGGGCTGGATGCAGTTGAGGGGCCTAGACCTGATGCTTCCTTGCTCAGTTGAAGGCTTCCTGAACTGAAACAGCAAGGCCAGCACACGTGAGTAAGCAGCGCACCTGGGCCACAGAGGTGTTGGTTCCTGTACCTGGTCTTAGATTTGACTCATGAGGCCACTCTGGAGCCAACAAGGGACCTCCCAGCTGCCTTGGCCCCACCCCCTGGGCGTACGCATAGTAGGCAGAGAGAAAATAGGGGCTGGCATCCTGGGTGAAAGGGAGGCCACTCCATCCCTGCTCTATTGCCTTTTTACTATATTGAGTGAATTGTAAAAATGTCATTCCCAAATTTTCTTGGCTCAGGGCTTTTTCTTTATCAATTCCATAGTAAGTTCTAAGCACTTGTCTACAAATTATATCCTTTAGAAGTCAATTTAAAGCATGTCTTTATTGAAAATTTAAAACACAAATACATGGTATCATTTAACAATCTGTTATAAATTTCCACTATAACTTTGTCTAATCTCTTGTTACTTTTTGAATGTTCTGTACATTGGATCAGCAGCTGCTGTTTGTTTATTTGTTCTACAAATTACTAATATATTTGGATAGTTCAAATTAAAGTCAGCAAAAGTATATTCTTGAGAGCTGCTTAGCATCATTTTCGTTTTGAAAAAACCACAAAGGTAACTATTATGGCTAACTAATAGAACTTTTGATTAGCCTCCTCCTGCTGAGTCTTTCTAGAAGTTAAATTATATTTAACTATATTTTCAATGGCCAATGATACCAGGATCAGTTGTTCTCTGAATCAGTTTTGTAATTCCTAAGGAATTCCAAATGTATGTAATAGCACATGAATTTGCCTAACCCTTTAAGCATAATATATAATTCTGAAGATTACCATATTTTTTGGAGTATAAGACGTATCTTCCCCCTCCCCCTCCAAAAATCTGGATGCATCTTATAGACTGGAATACAGCATTTTGGCCTCCCCAAACCCGCCCCCTTCACCAAAAATGGACATGCAGAGGGTTTGGGAGGCCTGCAAAGTGCTCCTGGGGGCTGGGGAGAGCAAAAACGAGCAAAAAATGGGCCATTGTTTGCTCATTTTTGCCTCCCAGCCCCCAGGAGCACTTGCAGGCCTCTCAATCTCTCTGCATATCCCATTTTTCACAAAAAGTGAGGCATGTAGAGGGTTTGGGAGGTCTGCAGAATGCAAAACCTTTTTATTTTATTTACCTCTTTAAATCTTGGTGCGTCTTATACTCCAGTGAGTTTATATTTCAAAATACAGTAAATTATTTCAAGTGACAAAGCGGAAAATCTTGTCTTTAAGTTTTTAGAGGCACCTGCTTGCATCTAGTAGCATTTGAATGTTTAAATATTTAAGCATATTTAAATATTTTTAACACTGACTGTTTTGCTATCAACAAAAACTGTTTGGAATTCTCAGAAGAAAAAAATAGGTAAGATCTAAACAGCGACTAATGTTTGAACCTGTCCATAAATATAGATTCAAAATGCATTCTACATAACATGATTTAGTTTGAGGTCATACTGTATCAACAGTAAATTTTCCCATAGACATTTATCTTATGTTATATAATATAGGTTTGGCCAAACAGGTGACCAATTTGAATTGCAGCAAGTATGAGTCAGTTACAATAGCCTGCACATGGTCATAAGACTCAAATTTATATAGGAAATATCAGTGAGATGTAAGATTAAAGCTCTTTTTATCATATAGTTAAACTATATGTGTGTGTGTGTTCTTTTGTCCCGCATGAAAGCAACCGCATACACATACAGATGTTTTTGATATGCCAGAGAAGGTTATTTTTCATCTCCAAGATGGCGCTGCCTGGGCCACGGTGTTTAGCACTGCAATATTACAGAAGTGTAATGAAGATTCCTGGAAATAAAAAAATTGATTGATTTTATATTACTGCATATTTGGCAGCAAATAAAAGCAAACTGACAAGATTATGATTTTTTTTTAAAGTGCAACCAGCATTACTTTATTAGCAATTGAAATAAGAGATTATAGTTTTTTGTTTTATTTAATAAAGAGAGAAGTATAAAAGAGAAAATTTGGCCAGAGCACTACAACATTCATCCTTAAGTAAAAATTCATATACACAATCTATTGCTCAAATCCATTAACTGTGCCTGTTCAAATCCAGTCACATAACATTGTGATGTTGTTTTTGTCAGTTTCCAGCAACATACATACACACACACACTTATTTGGGAGAATGGAATTCCTTAACAACCAAGTGATTTGCTTAACAACAGCAGTGCCTTGCTTTATGACTGTCATAAAAGATTTAAATGTAAGACAGTGATACACTTAATGACTGCAATGACTTATGACTAAGATTCTAGATTCAGTTGTGTTTGATAAGTGAGGATTACCTGTATCTCACAATATTTTATTGTATTGCTTTATTGTATATCATGTTATATTCCTTGAATTACATTCTTTGATATAATTAGAAACTGCATTTGATAGCAGTTTGCTTTAAGGATGATGGGTTGTACTGTTGCTTGAGAAGCACAAATTCAGATTTCCTTTGCATACATGGGGTTAGTCAAATGCTTTTTTCAAAATTAATCAATATTTATGAAATGTGCTGAGTATGAAATGTGACACCTTATTCTGTGAGCTGCACTGATTCTCAGTTTGCTTCTAGGCGTGATTCACTGTGCCAGTTATTACCAACAAATCCTACAGGCATAGGATCTGGTTACTGTTGTCTCCCATAGCATCTGTCTGACTGATTCAATGTTGGGATTGATGTGCTCTGGATACTTCAATTAAACAATTATCTATCAGAAGCCCAACACTTTTGCGGTGGTTCTCCTCTTACCTCTCGGACAGGTCGCAGTCGGTGTTAGTTGGAGGGCAGAGATCGACCCCTAGGCCCTAACATATGGGGTGCCGCAGGGTTCGGTCTTGTCCCCCCTACTTTTTAACATCTACATGAAACTGCTGGGCGAGATCATTCGGCGGCACGGGATAAAATACCACCAGTATGCGGACGATACTCAGTTGTATCTGTCCGCCCCGTGCCAACTCAATGAAGCGGTGGACGTGATGAACCAGGGCCTTGAAGCTGTTAGGGACTGATGAGGGCTAACAAGCTTGTGCTCAACCCAGATAAGACGAGAACCGAGTGGCTGTTGTGTTTCCCTCCCACTAATTCGGCAAGTATTCCATCCCTCAGGCCGGGGGGGGGTCAAATATTACGCCCCTCAGACAG
The DNA here is from genome assembly GCF_009769535.1 of Thamnophis elegans. Taxonomy (NCBI): domain Eukaryota; kingdom Metazoa; phylum Chordata; class Lepidosauria; order Squamata; family Natricidae; genus Thamnophis; species Thamnophis elegans. The sequence goes on from NC_045558.1 coordinate 70,847,965, forward strand.
GGTCCGCAACTTGGGAGTCCTCCTGGACCCACAGCTGACTTTTGAACACCATCTGTCAGCTGTGACCAGGGGGGCATTTGCCCAGGTTCGCCTGGTGCACCAGTTGCGCCCCTACCTGAAACCGGGAGGCTCTCACACAGTCACTCGTGCCTTGTGACCTCTAGGCTGGAGTACTGCAATGTGCTCTACATGGGGCCGCCCTTGAAGAGTATTCGGCGACTTCAGCTAGTCCAGAATGCGGCCACGGCGGCGAGGCGATTGTGGGTGCACCTCGCTTCACCCACATAACACCTATCCTCCGCGAGCTGCACTGGCTACCGGTCGATCTCCAGGTACGCTTAAAGGTGCTACTTGTCACCTATAAAGCCCTTCATGGTAGTGGATCTGGGTACTTGAGAGACCGCCTACTGCCAATTACCTCCACCCGACCAATTAGATCCATAGATTAGGCCTCCTCCGAAGTCCCATCTGCCGGTCAATGTCGACTGGCAAACTACGCGGAGGAGAGCCTTCTCGGTGGCAGCTCCCGACCCTATGGAACGATCTCCCCGTGGAGATTCGTACCCTTACCACCCTCCAGACCTTCCGCACAGCCCTAAAATCTGGCTATCCCGTCAGGCCTGGGGGTTAAAGGACTGTAACCCACCCGAATAGTATGAATGTTGTGCTTTTAATGATGTACTGTCTTATGTGTTAATTGTTTGTTTCCCCCGCTTTTCGAGTTGTAAGCCGCCCTGAGTCCCCCCAGGGAAAAGGGCGGCATATAAATAAATTACTCAATTACTCAACCACCTTCTCTATAGTACCTCATGCCATCTAGAATCAGATTCCTCTAAATCTGGATGGCCCCCACCTTGTTGGTATTTCAGAGAGCATTGAAGATTTGATTTTGTATCCAGGGCTTTGGCAAGGGTGATTGAAGCCCCCTTCCACAGAATAGAGTTGTGGTTTGGATGTTGCTGGTTTGTGCCATGTTTTGTTCTTTGTTTTTATCATTGTATTATTTATGTCCTGTGTGTTTTATCTGCAGGACTATCCAGAGTGGTTGAAAGTCAAGGTACAAAATTAAATGATAAATGCCTATCAAACATATACAATCATATACAAGTGAGTTTATTTACTCCAGTAATAGAATAGTTGTAATCTTAAAACATGCAACTTGAATTTCCACATTGCAAAACACATGAAAATATTCCTATTTATTTTGAGAAGATGCTTAATATATGGAGAAACAGAATCTAAATCTACTTCAGTTCTTAGAAATGAAATTGATCTTGTTCCATAAGACGACTCTAATATTTTGCCTACTGTTAACTACAAGGAATAAGCTGGAAAAAACCACTTCTGTGATTCAAAACAGGAATTAATTAGGAAATAGCTTCTCCAATAATCTGTTTCAATCCCAGAAGTAATTGTCATTAAAATGATTGAAAATCCCAGTTAAATATGTACAGTATTGCAACTTGCATTTTGAGTGCTAAATTATGCAATAAGTATTTTGACCCTGTTGTGGGAAAATCATTTCCACAGATTAAAATGCCTCCCCCAACTAATCAATCAATTAAACTAGTAGATTTTACTAAGGCTATTAAAATATATGCAAATTAATAGATAATTGATTTTAAGTGCCCATTGTATTAAATGGGATATAAAATAACTTCTGTTAAAGTCTAAGTGAAAGTTTCTCCTTGTTATCAACCTTAAATACTCAAAGAGCCATTGGGATCAGTTTCCCACAGAAAAGAAAACATTGAGAACCAGAAAACCTGGTGGATTCAACGTCATTCCCACCCAGTTACATGATAAACCCTCCCAGCTATGCCTATCCAGTTTTTGTGCTCCTGCTCTCTCTCTTTCTCCCTCCCTCCCTCCCTCCTCCTCCCTCTCTCTCTCTCACACACACACAATCTCATTCTATTTTTCTCTCTCTCTCTTGTACATGAGAGGAGATACCCTCTGCAAGTGAGTGCCGGGCTTGGCCAAAGCGCAGCAAAGTCATACAGAGTGGGCAGATTGACCTGCTGATGGGCGAGTGTCTTTGGTGAGGGCATTCTGGCTTTCTCTGAACCTGATCCCTGGGGTATGTGTGCAAGGTTCAGCAGGGCCAGCCCCCCTTTTCCTGCTGTCCTGAGCTTCTTTAGTCCTCCAACAGTGCCACTGGTGGTGTTCATTGAAAGCGTCTCCAGGCGGCTTTAAAATCTTGCACAGGGACTTTTTCCACCCAGAGGATGCTTTTCAATCAACACTGCTGGTGGCACCACTCAGCTGGAGGAGTAAAGAGGCTCAGGGCAGTGGGAAAAGGGGGATAGCTCTGCTGAATCTCACATGGCCACCTCATGGATCAGGTTCAGAGAAAGCCGGAGTGCCTTCGCCAAAGACGCTCGCCCATCAGCTGGTCAACCCGCCCGCATCCCATGCCTTCTCTGTGCTTTTGCCAAGGGCCAGCTGGTTACTTGAGGTATCACTGCTCGTGTGCACTCTCCTGGCCGCACAACAGCCAACCAGGGGGTTGCATGAGAAGGAGAAGGGTCATCTTCAGGGAAGCCACCACTGTGGCTTGGCTCACTCCTCACCTGCAGGCCTGTCCCCCTTTCCGTTGTACCCTCCTTCCGGATCCCATTCCCACCCTACCAGCCCTCATGCTAGTGAGGTTGATGTCAGTCACAGCTGGGTTGGACCAGTGTTTCAGGGTGGAGAACAGGTCACACGACTGGGTCAGCAGGGAGCAGCAGGAGAGGGCTCAAACAGACACATGCGGCTCTGGAGCCACCAGCTGCCAACACCTAGACTAGGATAATGTTCAGAACACAAAGAGATTAAATTGGTCACTTACTGTGTTAGGTTCAGGAAAACATTCTTTGTGGAACATATGTCTGCAGTGAAACACTATTACATTGTAAGATTTAGATGCATCTGGCAAGGGAAAGAGAAAAATACATTAAATACATTAATGTAAATAACAAAAATCAGCAAAATATTGCACTATGATAAATATTACACTTCATTAATGAGGAGATATTTATGAACACTTTCAAATCTCTTTCACCAATTAGATAAACTCAGTTTGTTTCTGCATATTCATGGAGATAGCTTTGGGGGAGAAAAACAAGAAAAAAAATTCTGCCTCTACCTCCCAGCAATTTGCCTCCTTCAGCAAACAGCCCCGACATGTTCAGAACAGCCTGATTTACTACAAGCATCTGATTGGTGTTGATTGGCCTCACGGAATACCGCCGATCAGCTGTTTCAATATGTGGGGATCCCTGCCACCCATTCCCACAGCCACCTATCGCCGCCTCCACAAACCCCATTTTCGGCCTTCACATGTCCCATTTCCAGCCTCCGTGTGTGCCATTTTTGGCTCGTCCAGGCGGCAGGTATTGCCACAGGCCTGAAAGCAGGATGCATGGAGGCCCAAAATGGCACATGCGGAGGCCAAAAATGGGATGCGCAGAGGTAAAAATGGGGCATGCGGAGGCAAAAAATGGGGGTCCGTGGAGGTGGTGATAGGTGGCGGCAGCAATAGGCAGTGGTGGTAGCAATCCCTGCAGCCTGGAACAGCTGATCGGCGGTATTCTGCCAATCAGCTGCTAGTGCTAAATCAGGTGTTCTGAAGCTGACCAGGCTGTTTGCTGTTTGTTGCAAGAAGGCAAATTGCTGGGAGACAGAAGACGAGGTGTGGAGGCCGGCTGGTGGGTGGGACTTCAGCAACATTCACTCTATAAAACACACAGACATTTTCACCCACTTTTTTTGAGTGGGGAAGTGCATCTTATAGACTGAAAAATACAGTATTTTTGTCTTGAAAAAGTCGTATTTATCCATGGAAGCAGGTAGATATCTATGGTTCTAAGATGAACATACATTCTGAGAAAGAATGTGTTACATCCAGTTTAGTAAAATATCCTACCTGAGGTCTCTATCTATAAAATGGATTATGACTTCTTGAAATACAACAGTGAAATTTAAAATCAGCTATTATTTTTTTCCTATTTAATTTTATATAGCTTCTCAATTTGATTACATAGTAATTAATTTGTTAATGAACTATCCCTCCCAAATCGCTATTAATCCCAGCTACTCGAACTTGCGCAAACCGCTTTTGCAGAACTAAGAACTGCGTTTAACCTGTCTGTTGAGTGCGTGAATGTATGAATGGAGTGAAAATATACCCCGCTTTTAAATTAACTAATTTATTATATTGTTGTACTCTTTTAATGATTATTGTAGGGTGTGTATGAGGAGACTGTTTGTGTGGTACACATGATGGGACTGAGAGTGCGGTCTGGAGCCCCCTCCACTGAGTGAAGAAGCAGAATGGATGGGGGCCCAGATCTGCCTCCCGTCCTAGAATGAATGGTATGTGCGGCCTGCCGGGAAGAATGGTGGCCATGGGAGAGGGTCTACGAGGATGGGGGCGGGTCGGAGCATTGCTGTTACGACTGGGAGGGGCAGATATGACGGGAACTGTAGGGCTAGCCATTACCGGGGGAAGAAGGGCTCACTACATCACAGCGATCCCTTGTTCCGGCCCCTCAAGCTCAACTCAAGGACTTGGTGACAGAGGAAATCAGGGCCCTGGTCTCAAGTTGCTGTTGCTAAATGCCAGATCTGTGGTAAATAAAGCTCCCCTTGTCCAGGACTTAATATTAGACGAGGGGGAAGACCTGGCATGTATTACTGAAACCTGGCTGGGCCAAGAGGGAGGAGTCCCCCTCTTAGAAATGTGCCCAGAAGGGTTCAAGGTGCTCCACCAACCGCGACACCAGTAAAGGGGTGGGGGAGTGGCAGTTATTATCCAAAGGTCGTTAGTTCCTCGCAGGATCCCTGCCCCAGAGATGGTGGGGTGTGAGTCTCTCCTCTTGAAGTTGGACCTAGGGGCTTGTTTCTGATGTACCTACCTCCCAGCTGCATCACAACAGCCCTGCCTGCGCTACTAGAGACAGTAGCCGGGTTGGCGGTGGAGTTCCCCAGACTAATGGCATTGGGGGACTTTAACCTGCCATCTCTAGGAGAACATTCTGACGGGGCACAGGAGTTCATGGCTTCCATGACAACCATGGACTTGACCCAAGTAGTTCAGGGTCCGACTCATAGAGCGGGACACACGCTCGACCTTGTGTTTCTCTCGGGGCAGTGGAGACGTGATCTTGAATTAAGGAGAATAGAGATATCGCCCTTGTCATGGTCAGATCACTTCTCGCTGAGGCTTGACTTTGGGATGCCCCCCCCCCCCATAGCAGGGAGGTGGAGCCGATTAAGTGGTTTTGCCCCAGACGCCTGATGGACCCGTTGGATTTCAGAAGGAGCTTGGAGAGATACCTGACTCTCTTGTCCACAATCCGACAGAGTCCTTGGTCGCTACCTGGAATACTGAGGCGGCTGAGGCACTGGATCGGATTGCGCCTTTGCGGCTTCTCCGCGGCAGTGGATCCAGGAGGGCACCTTGGTTTACCGAGGAACTCCAGGAGATGAAGCGCCAAAAGAGATGCCTAGAGCGACGCTGGAGGACTAGTAACTCCGAATCTGACCGAACACTATTAAGAGCCTTTATTAGGACTTATTTAGTGGCGATACGGGCGGCAAAATGCGCACATTTTTCCACTCTTATTGCGTCCGCAGAATCTCGCCCAGCCGCCCTGTTTAGGGTAACCGGCTCCCTCTTGAAAGGTGAGGATGCGGGGGAAACCCTACAAGGAAGGGCTGAGAGTTTGTTCAGTTTCTGTCGGATAAAATCACTCAGATTCAGACAGACCTGGACTCCACTTGGGCAGTACCAGTGGAGATGCCGAGGGAGAGTCTTGATCAGATTACCTGAATGAGTTCGAGCCTGTCACTCCTGAGGAAGTGGACAAGGCCATAGGAGCGATGAGTGCCTCCACCTGTTTACTGGACCCACTCCCCTCCTGGCTGGTCTTGACCAGCAGGGAGGTAACACAAGGCTGGATCCAGATGATTACGAACGCGTCTTTACAGGAGGGATCTTTCCCGCAACCTTTGAAGGAAGTGGTGGTAAGACCCCCCCCCTCAAGAAGCCTTCTCTGGACCCAGCTATTCTTAACAACTACCGTCCTGTCTCCAACCTTCCTTTTTGGGGGAAGGTTGTCGAGAAGGTGATGGCGCTTTAACTCTGACGGTCCTTGAATGAAGCAGATTACCTAGATTCCTTTCAGTCTGCTTTCAGGCTGGGTACAGCACTGAAACCGCTTTGGTCGCACTGACCGATGATCTCTGGCGGGCCAGGGATAGGGGACACTCCTCTATCCTAGTGCTCCTTGACCTCTCAGCAGCCTTCGATACCATCGACTATGGTATCCTTCTGCGACGGCTGGAAGAGGTGGGAGTGGGAGGCACTGTTTTACGGTGGTTCTCCTCTTACCTCTCCGACAGGTCGCAGTCGGTGTTGGTTGGGGGGCAAAGGTCGACCACAGGCCCCTTAAATGTGGTGTGCCACAGGGCTCGGTCCTGTCCCCCCTCCTATTTAACATGTACATGAAGCTGCTGGGTGAGATCATTTGACAGCACAGGGTTAAATACCATCAATATGCGGATGATACGCAATTGTATCTCTCCGCCCCGTGCCAGTTCAGTGTAGCGGCGGACGTGATGTGCCGATGCCTGGAAACTGTCAGGATCTGGATGGGAGTGAACAAACTTGCACTCAATCCTGACAAGACTGAGTGGCTGTGGATGCTGCCCCTGAAAGACAGTCCAGATAGTCCATCCTTAATCCTTGGGGGTGAGAATTTACACCCCTCAGAGAGGGCCCGCAACTTGGATCCACAGCTGACATTGGAACACCATCTGTCGGCCTGTGACCAGGGCGGCCTTTGCCCAGGTTCGCCTGGTGCACCAGTTGCGGCCCTATTTGGTTCGGGAGGCACTTCAAACAGTCATTCATGCCCTTGTCACTTCAAGACTGGACTACTGTAATGCGCTCTACATGGGGCTGCCCCTGAAAAGCGTTCAGAGACTGCAACTAGTCCAGAATACAGCCGCCGCGAGCAATATTGGGTGTACCAAGATACACCCACGTTACACCTATCCTCCGTGAGCTGCACTGGCTTCCTATTAGTCTCCGGACGCAATTCAAGGTGCTGGTTATTACCTTTAAAGCTCTACATGGCTTAGGACCAGGATACCTGTGAGACCGCCTCCTGCCACATACTTCCCAACGGCCAGTGAGATCCCACGGAGTGGGCCTCCTTCAGATGCCATCATCCAGACACTGGCGGCTGGCGGCTCCCCAGAGGAGGGCCTTCTCTGTGCTGCTCCGGCCTTTGGAATGAACTACCTCCAGAGATCCGGACCTTGCCCACTCTCATGGCCTTCCGAAAAGCTGTTAAAACCTGGCTATTCCGGCAGGCCTGGGGCTGTTGACCTCACTGCTGAGGTCCAGCCCAATCAGATTGGGTGTATGGGTGATGTTTTAAATTGTTCTCCTTATTTTTTATTAATTACTTTTCTTTTCACTTTGTACGCTGCCCGGAGTCCTCCAGGATTGGGTGGCCTATACATTATTAATAAATAAATAAATAAATAAATAAATAATAAATAAATAAATAAATAAATAAATAAATAACTATGATGTTGCACTGTCATATTGTAAATTGGATTTCTTTATCATATAAAATAGCGTAGTCCTAATCTTTTTTTTAAAGGAAGCAGAGATAATTGGACTATTACTTTAAATCTGGGAGGCAACATTTTGATAGTGGAGACTACAGTTATGAATTTTGGAGAACCATAGGGTACTTTTTTCATATTTGGAACTGAAGTGTATTGACTTCTCAATTCTGCAAAATTGCTGAAAGGAGTCTAGTTGTAAGTCGAGAACTACCTGTTTATATATCTCTTGCAGCAATACCAACCGTTTCAAGCAAATATCAGAAAGGGTTCCAATAGTATATGGACTACTGGTGGGGCACTAAAATAACATTTCTAACAACTAACATTGCAGTAATCAGATATTTAAAACAGATTCCAGCCATATTTATTCTCTACAGAACATGTATAGTGAATGCAAAGTACAGCCATATAATCATACCTGTAGGCAGTATAGGAGAAAGGCATATTTCACAGATATTTTCCTCTATAAGAAAAAATAATGACATACAAAGGTTAATATAATAGATTTGTTTCTGTTTTGAGCAGTAATTCTCAAAGTTGAGAAATTTTTTAGTACAGGTACCGTGTTTCTCCAAAAATAAAACAGGTTTTTTTTTTTTTTTTACCCCCGAAATATGGCCTTGGCCTTATTATCTGGGTCTGTGTGTTATTATTTTCTGGCAGGTAGGGTGGTTGAGAAGCAAGATGCGTGTCTTACCTTTCCAGCTCTGTCACGTTCCTCGCCATTGTGTCCAGGGAAACACATAATCAAAGTTTAATCAAACTTCTCGAACTCGTGACAAGGTTTTTTTACAAGGCGTTTCCCTGGACACAATGGTGAGGAATGTGACGGAATTGCCAGTCTCCAGTAAGACACGTGTCTTTTGATGGGGCACAATTTGGAGGGGCAGAGGGGGCAGGGCATGGGGCAGGCCAGGCTGCAAGTGTTACCAGACATTGACAGCTCCATTGCATCTCTCAGTCAGTCTGTGCAGGGAAACACCTTCCATGGTAAAGAAAAACCTCTTGTAAGTGCGAGCAATTAACTTCTAGAACTCATGAGTAGTTTTTCTTTATTGTGCAAGGCACAGACTGGCTGAGAGACACAAGGTAGCTGTCAGTATCCTGTAAGATGTGCGTCTCGCGGCCCAACATCTCCCAGCTCGCCACAATGGGAACAACATCCTGCTTCCCTTCCCCGTCCGTGGGCATGTCCCATTTTCAGGGAAACATGATAGTCCTTGATTTATAACCATTTGAAGTTACAACATCATTGAAAAAGTAACTTATGGCCATTTTTTACATGTAAAACAATTGCAGCATCCCCATGGCCACCTGATCAAAATGTGAATGCTTGTCAACTGGCATGCATTATGATGGTTGCAATGTTCCAAAGTCATGTGATTACCATTTATAACCTTCCCAGCCAGCTTCCAAAAAGCAAAGTGAATGGAGACAGCCAGATTTGCTTAATCACTGAAATTACTGGGACAAAAGTCACTTAACAACTATTTTGCTTAGCAGCAGCAATTTTGGGCTCAATTGTTGTATAAATTAAGGACTACCTATATATGAAAAATAGGTCTTGATATCAATGAAAATATTAATACTTTCTGCAGTGACGTCATCGTGCTGGGGTTGAGGAACGGCAGCTCCAGTAACCTGTAACCCAATTTCTTCGTTTGGACTCTCTTTTGAGCACTGCGAAACCTGAAGGGCTCAGCAGATTCAGGTGGAAGCTCTGAAGACACTGGGGTAGTAAGGCAACACCGCCCCCCCCCCTCGTGGGTAGGAGAAACCCACTAAATGGATGAAGATCTATCCTGTCATTTGGACAGGACTGGAATAATGGTGGCCGCATAAGAGGGAAGCAAATAGAAAAAGCAGTTGAAATCGAGGCATTTGTTATCACCGACAACCCAAGAAAGGAGGACAATGTGAAATTGGCAGAGCAGGTGAGCTGGAAAGAAAAAGGCTCTGTGGTGAAGACTGTTTTTACAGTCTGGATTGGTACTGAAAAGCAGCGAGAGCAGAGGTGGGGAGTAGAAAGTGGCAGCGTGAATAATAGAAGTGATTGTAGAGGGAAACCCGAAATGATTTATACATATATACACATACATACATCTACAATAAGGATACATAAGTAATATTAATATTAAGAACTAGAAGAAACTGGAAAAAAAAGAAAGCGGAATTATTGAAAGAAAACCATAGAGAGGCTGATTATTAGAACTGAGTATCTGTATAACAGATATAACTGAGAGATATTTATTTGCATAAGATAACAGTGTGATATATAATTCTGTGATATATATAATAGTTAAGGATTAAAATAGAATATCGGATAGTCTAGATATTGAAACATGATATTAAGAATGATTAATTATTGTTAAATATTGAGATATATAACCACTGATATTTGTGATAAAGTAGAGTAGAACTTGTATGCAACTGTGGGCGAGGATAAACAGAGGGATAAAATGGCAACTAGTATTACTTTAACGAAGACAGGGAAAAAAACAACATCCAATCCTGTATCAGCAGCATCCTCACCCTCAAACCAAAGATCTATCGAGAGTGCATTGGGGCTGGAGAAAGGCGGATAGACGGCAGGAACAGCGGGACCAGCACAAACAATGCAAAGTATGCAATTGATGATACAAGAGACAATGATGATACAAGAGACAATGATGAAAACCCCAAGAAGAGATAGCTACAAATCACGAAGAGACGAGGAGGAACCTTATGAGGAAATTAAAAACAAAATGGGAGAATTGAAAGGAGATATCAAAAACATGGATGACAAAATTGAAAAGATACAGAACATCATAACCATCAACGAACAGAAAATCCAGAACATCAAAACAAAAATAGAACATACAGATCAGAGGTTGGAAAGAATGGAGTTGCAATATTCATAAATTAATAGAGCTAGAAGAAATGGAAATAGCTTCATATTATCTAGGATTCCAAACATAGTTGAAGAAAAAGAGGAAGACTTGAAAGGAAAAATGACCGAAATTTTCCTAAAATTTTACAGAAAAAGGAACAAGAGATGAAAGGAGACATTGATGAGGTTTACCGTGTACACACCAATTATGTCAGAAGACATAGACTATCGAAAGAAGTGCATGTAAGATTTGCCAAAAGAACAACTAGAGATGAAGTGTACAAAAAAACTAGAAAAGGGACAATAACATACAAGGGAAAAGAGTTGATTACTCTTAAACTGATACCACGGAGAGTCAGGGAACAACATAGATGACCAATTTTTAACTAACCAGTTAAATAAAAACAGAATAATGTATGGATGGTTGGTATCGGAAGGGATATTGGTCTCTTGGCAAGGAAAAAGATATAAAATAGATAACATAGAAAAAGTGCAAGAATTCTACGAAAAATACTTCACAAGGGAAGAAGAATAAGGAAGTAAAGAGGACCTAGAAAGTAGAAGTCAAAAGGGATAGCAACCTATATAAAGGAAAAATAAACTCCAAAGCAGTCTACTCTGATGAAGAAGGCAGGAGTCTAGAGACAACAGAAAAACTGATCTTATTAATAGTGATATATTCATCAAATCAGAAACAAGAGGAATTCTACAGGAAATTACACAACAAAATAAATGGATTAGAGTATGAAAATATTTGCTTAATTGGGGATTATAACGCAATAGTGGATAAAAAGATGGACTGAAAGTAAAAAAATAGACAAAAAATAGGTTATTTAAATGGCAATGGAATATAAACTATATGATATTTGGAGATAAAGGCACAAAACAAGAAAGCAGTATACCTTCTATTCGAACCCTTGCCAATCTTGGTCGAGAATTGATATGGCCTGAATATCATCTGGACTATGTAATCAATTAGAGGAAATCGAAATTGAAACACATGAGTGGGCGGATCATAACCCAATAAAATTAAAATGGAATGGCCAAAAAAGAAGAAAAAGATGAATGATAAAAGAAACAGAATACACTCAAACGTTAAAGAATTAAAATTATTTTTTAGAACGAACCAAAAAGAAGACACCTCAATACAAAATCTCTGGGATACCATGAAGGCATACATAAGAGGCCTCACGATCGCCTATATAGTGAGAAAAATCAGAAAACAAAAAGAGCAACAAGAATGTATGCAAAAAGAACTTAGGGAAGCCGAAGCTGAATTATAGAAAGACTCAAAGAATAAAATTAAAAAAGAAAAAAGAGAGATGATAAAACATAAGATTAATTTAATAATCCAAAAAGAATTAGCACAGAAAATTAAAGCGGCCAAACAAAATTACTTTGAACAAGCCAATAAACCTGGACGATGGCTGGCATGCAGATTGAAAAATGAAAGAGAAAAAAGGATGATATATCAACTAAAAGATGATGAGGGAAATATTCAACATAAATTGGAAGAAAACAAGCAAATTATTAAAAAATATTTCACAAAATTATAAGCGCAAGATAGTATGGAGAAAATGAAGATAAAACAATATTTAAACCCAGAAAAGATAATTCCAATCTCAAAAGAACAAAGGGAGGTGATATACAGGCCAATAACGACACCCAAAATAGAATTAGCCCTGAAAAACCAGAAGAAGTATAAATTGCCAGGGCCAGACAGAATTCCGATGGAGTTATACAATTACAATCAAATAATATTGGAAGAACTAGGAGTGGAAATGTTTAACGAAGTTTTAGGAAAAGCCAAGATGCCTGAATCATGGACGGAAACAATAATATCGCTAATCCCTAAAGAAGAAGCTAACTTACAAGAAATTCAAAACTACAGACCAATTTCACTATTGAATTCCAATTATAAATTATTTGCAGGATAGCAAGGAAAGAGGAGGCTTAGCATTACCAGACTGGGAGTTATACGCACAAGCAGTAACCATAACATGGGTGAAGGACTGGATAGAGTTAAAGAATAAAAGAATCTTGACCTTAGAAGGCCATGATCTGCAAGTAGATTGGCATATGTTCCTATGGGATGATAAAAACAAAACACACAAATACTTTCAAAAACATCTAATTAGAAGCATGCTAGTGCACAACTGGCTCAAAATTTTAAAAAAATCACTATGTGAAAATCCCAAAGTGGCTATCCCCAACAGAAAGGATGATGCACCTTATAATTTGTAATGGAATATGTTTTTATTGTGTTTGTTGTGTCTTGTTTGTTTGTGTCTATTAAAAAAAATAATAAAAAAGAAAGGACGACACATCCAAATTTTACAGATATGAATAAAGTGCTAAGATACAGAGACTTAATTAATGGACAGGGAAATTTAAAAATAATTGAAGAATTGGCAGAACAAAACATGAAAGTCGACTGGCTAACCTACTTGCAAATCAAAGCTAAACAAATAACGACACTATACGACATCCAAATGGAACCAAACGAATTAGACAAAATAATTCAAAGCACAGAAAGAAAGATGATAGGGAGAATATATAAATTTCTTCTAAAGTATAAAATGGAAGAAGAAATTGTGAATGAACAAATGGTAAAATGAACATAGAACTTTGGCTACAATATTGAATTAGATAAATGGGAAAAATTTGGGGAGACAAAATTAGAGATAATCCCAAAAACTCTTCAACTGCCAAGATTTTAACAGAAAAGAATATTTGTAGCTCAGGGATGAACTGTGAAGTCCTTAGGGGCTCAGAGAGCTCAGAGATAGGCTTATATTTCAGTATTTGCAACAATTTATGGAACTTACCATCCACAAGTACTCCACGCATTTGTGTTCGATGCATTTTTTTCAACAATGAAAGAGTGTCAGCCACAAGAATCTTCTTGCATCCTTCTCGAAGCAAAATCTAGAAAAACCAAAAACATAACTATATAATAATTTGTCAGCAGGTCGTCTAATTTTATTACTAAGTCTAAATATTATCACCAAAGACAATGACTTCTGGAGCTTTAAAAAAGGAATAATTAAAATTAAGCATTATCAATGTTAAGTATGTGCCATAGTACTTAACAATATGTGTAAACCTACTAAAATTTCAGAAAACATTTTTCTATAATTTTCCTTAAGAAAGATATGGATATCTGTAAATGACCTATTACTTTGTATTTTCTGATACATTTTAATGTCATTTTTAGCAATAGAATTTAATGTCATTTTGACAATAACACCTACATTTTGTTAATAATGAGCTGCATTATAATAATAAAATGAAATCTGTACCAGTAGCAATATAGCCTTTTAACAAATAGCTTCCCAATCAATTTTAGATAAATATTCCTAATTGGTTAATCAATTAAACTTTATTTAAATCTTTTATATATTGATATCTATTATTCCTACTTACTGTAATGTTTTTCATTCTATCGCATTTTAAAATTCCCTTTTGCTAAAGCTTTGCCTTAGAAGAAATAACAGGTTATCTATTCCCAAATTATTATTTGAAGCCATGCATTAATGGCAGTTTATCTAGTTAGAACCACATATTCCAACTATTTGGCCCAGGTAATCAAAAAGAGAAATGAAAGCAAGTGTCTGGAAGTCTGGGAAATATGTAGGGGCACCATTCTCATAACTGAACCTTACTGCCTTTGAGACAATTTCACATCACATTTTGTTATAAAAAACCATTCATCCTTACCATGTGTCTTCCAATTTTTAATGATTGTTCAAAGATTAAGAATTCTATCTACTAGTGCATAAGTTCTCAGACTTTATGCTACTGTGATCTTCTAAAATAATAAAGCAATTTGTAACCCTTCTATGAAACTAAATAATTAGGATTGGGTAAGAAAGATATAAACATTTTTAAAATAATTAAATTGTAATTTATATAGTATAGGACTCTCAAATGTTTTGGCCTTGTACAAATAAAAAGTGATCAAAGTTTTGACAATACTTAAAGTTTCTCTATAAAAGACTCATCTTTAAAAAATTTTTGACTACTGTATTTTTTGGAGTATAAGACATAATGGAGTATAAGACGCACCAGATTTTGAAGAGGCAAATTTTAAAAAAAGTTTTTGCACTCTGCAGACCTCTCAAAAATGGCTCATTTTTCATGAAAATGGGCCATTTTATGTCAAAAAAGGGCACACATAGCCTTTACGAGGCTTATCGACACAAAACGACCTGTTTTTTTAAAAATCATTTTTGCCCTCCTTAGCCCCCAGGAGTACTCTGGAAGCCTCCTAAAGGCTATGCATGGCCATTTTTGCAAAGGGGGTGGGATGTTGGGAGGCCAAAAATGCTGTATTCAGTGTATAAGATGTACCCAGATTTTCAGCCTCTCTTTTGAGGGAAAAAGGTGTGTCTTATAATATAATACGGTAATTTGTTCATCACCTTGGAAGTAGAGGGTGTAGTCTGCATCAATAGACAGTTGTAAAACTGTTCATTTCTTTGGTTTTACAAATATTATTTCTTTGTTGGTATAACACTGCCTTTAATCAAGAAAGATGCATTATAATGAGTTAAGAAAACAGTATTTATTCATCTTGGTAAACTTAAGCTTCAGTTTTCAGAATTCCACAGTCATTATGCTGGGAATTCTGGAAGTTCAACGCACTCATCTTAAATTTAAGAAACACAGAGTTAGAATTAAGCCAGAATTAAAGGCAAATACAAGTTTATTGCCAAAAACAGGATGTTCATATGGTGTACCCCCCCCTATTTTTCTCCGTATATTGTGTAATTGTGAAAAGAGGCTCTGTATTAGTCATTTCACCCAGCTAAAATCTGTGACACCCCAAAACACCACCAGCAGGCTTTATTTAATTAATCTAGAGTCAGATTTTTCTCCCACCACTTATTGGTCAAGTGTCAGGATTTAAAATAAATCTAGGGAAAACAAAAATACTAGCTATAAATATGAATACTAAACAAAAGGAAGAACTAGAAGGAATGATAGGATGCGAAATAGTTAAGAAGGTCAAATATTTAGGGGTTCATATTTCAACCTCAAATGGGAAATTATTTAAGTATAATTATGAACCACGTTAGCATAGTATACAGACAGAGATGAAAAAATGGGATAAGTTACAGTTATCTTTGCTGGGAAGAATAGCAGCAGTGAAAATGAATATTTTACCTAATTTTTTATTTCTTTTCCAAATGCTACCTATACTTAAAAAAGATGTGAACCTGTTAGAATGGCAGAAGGGTATTAATAAATTTGTATGGGCAGGAAAGAAGCCGAGAGAAAACTAAAAATAATGCAAGATGTGCGTGAGAGGGGAGGTTTGAAAGTACCCAACCTAAAATTATATTATGATGCAGTAGCATTATCTGTAATTAGTGATTGGATTGATTTAACAAATGATAGTATACTTAATATCGAGGGGTATGATCTGGTATATGGCTGGCATGCTTATCTGTTATATAACAAAAAAGTGGACAAGAATTTTAAAAGTCATATCTTAAGGAATGCTTTACTGCGGGTTTGGAAAAATACCAATATAAATTAAATGATAAGATATCCATGTGGGCAATTCCTAGATATGCAATAGAAAATATGAACATAGCACAAAAACAGGATATAATTACTTACAGACAGCTTCTTACTCTAGAAAGTGGTGTATTACAACTAAAATCCTTAGATGTATTAAAAGAGGAAAAGGTAATTCAAACATGGTTCCAGTATGGACAGCTACAGGCCAGGTGGAAAACAGATCAAAAAATTGGTTTCATGCAAGTCGAGGATAATTTATTTAAACAAATAAGAGATCAAAGTTTAATGCACATAAAGAGAATATACAATGTATTAGTACAGATGGATTCCGAAACAGAATTAGTTAAAGACTGTATGATAAAGTGGGCTCAAAATATTGAAGAACCAATAATGTTGGATACATGGGAAGGAATTTGGATAAGAAATGTAAAATTTACACAAACCCAAAACTTGAGAGAAAACTTCTATAAGATGTTTTATAGATGGCACTTGGATCCTAAAAAGTTGGCTTCTATGTATCCGAATCTACAACCTAAATGTTGGAGATGTGATTCTCTCGACTCTACATATTTTCATATATGGTGGACTTGCAAAAAGGTTAAGGCATTTTGGATAAAAATATGGTGGATTATGCAAAATGTTCTGAAAAAAAGGATAAAGTTTACTGCTCAGTTATTTTGGTTAGGTATAATTACTGATTGTACAGCTGTAGAGATTAATTTGATTTTGCACTTAATAACTGCAGCTAGATTGTTGGTGGCGCAATACTGGAAGAAGGAAGACTTGCCTACAATTCAAGAATGGACATTGAAAGTCACAAATTTAGCCGAGGTGGCTAAAATATCTGCATATCTTAAGCACCACTCAAATGAGAGATATAAACAAGACTGGAAAAAATGGATTGATTATATACAAAATAAATACGGGTCTAAGAAATTCCAGATAGCTTATGATTAAGATCAGGAATGATATAAATTGTTTAAAGCTAGCTTAGCAAGGAGGAGCTAAGTTCAATGTAAAGATGTTATCAATTTTTTATTCTTTTTTCCAATATATTTTAGACTGTTTTTGTTAAAGATTTATACCGTGTATGGGTTCTGGGAAGTCGGGGGAGGGAAGGTTGGGGGGATTAGGGGGGAGGGTGGGAGGGAGGGATATATATTAGGCTTGACGAGAGGTGTTAGAGTTTAATGTAATTTGACTCCACATGTATACTGTCTTCTCTTATTTTTTCTTTAAAACTAGGATATGTTAAGTATATTGATATGGAAGTGGAAATACACCAAGGAGAGGAAGAGTGGGAAACAGAAGGGAGAAGAAAGATGGGAAGAGAGGGATAGGAGAGAGGGTAAGGGGCGAAGATGAGGAGGATAAGGAGGAGCGGAATGTAGAGAGAGGAGAACGAGAAAGGGGAAGTAGAGTAGGAAGGATGATGGAGAGAAGATAGGAGGTAGGAGAGAGGGAGAAGAAAGAGGTGTATGGAGAGCAGAAGAGCTAATAATGGGTTTTTATTTTTTGGGGGGTGTTGATGACAAGAGGAACTGTTGTAATTACTATTTAATACTATAGGTCAGTGGTTCCCAAACTTGGCAACTTTAAGACTTGTGGACTTCAACTCCCAGAATTCTCCAGCCAGAAGAGTTAGCTGGAGAATTCTGGGAGTTGAAGTCCAAAAGTCTTTTTTTTTTTATTTTTAATTTTTTTTGTTATATAAACAACACATACCCACAACAGTGGGGGAAAAAAAGTCAAAACAAAAAAGAACAAAAAACAAAACTGAGAAAAAAACCACAAGTATATGTTATAAAAAAGTATATCAGCTTGGTTACAACAAGTTTTTGTGCATCTCTTCCATTAATTCATATTAATTCAAATACCTTAACTCAAATGTTTACCATATTAACATCATCATACCTCCACTTTTAGTTGACTACAGTTGTTTAAACATCCTTCATCCTTAACTATACCAAAAATTTAATCCATAACCACATGCTGGCATTTCATTTACTTGTTTATAAAATCCTCCATTAACATCAAATCCTCATATCCTGTTTTAGCTAAACATCCATAATATTTAATACCAAAAATTTCATCCTCCATGTATATAATTTATTATCATTCTCCTTTCTCTATTTAATTATATCATATATCATAGCATTCTCCCCATATTAGTTAAGATTTAACTGTATATAGTTTTATTTTATTTTTTATAATAATTATTATTGTGATTAATAACCTTTATATATAGTCCAAAGATATTTCTAACCTTTCCTTCTCATATCCAATTATTATTTATCATAGCAACTCAACATTATATACATTACTATCATTATCAATTATTATTCAACTATATCTATTACAAATGAATTTAACTAGGTTTAGCTAGTTTTAAATTATACTCTTCCATCTATCAGCCTGTGTTTCTCCAGTAACAGAACCACCTTAAATCTGTTGCCATTCGTGGGTCCAATTCTCCAAACATCTTTATGAGCAAGTCCATACGAAGAAATCTTTGTACCTTTTTGCTTATGGTGCCTCTCATATAATGCTGCCGCCCTCCTTTTATTTCCTTTATTAGCTTGTCTTTAATTCTCAGTGGTGATATCAAAAGTTTTGCAGATGGTATTTCATAAAGTATAAATTCTTTAATGCTTCTCATTCCTCCTGCGCCCTGTCTTTCGAAGTAAATCTTCTGTGTGGCTGCTCCCCCTTCAGACATTCCATCATTTTCTCCCTCAGAGGTAAACCAGTTGCCTCGAATATCAGCAAATTGAGAATCTTTATCTCTGACATCCTTAGTTTGTATTTGAAGAACATTCTCAATTTTTCCCTCGTATTTTGTTGCTAAAAACACCAAATAATCCAATTTTCTCTCAATTCTAGCCTGTGTGGCAGATAATTTCTGTAGCGCTGAAAAAATAATTTGAATAGACACTAGAATAGACGCCATGTTTATACGCAGTTAGTATTTTTTCTTGAGAGCGCTGAGGTATTTGCAGGCTAGGAGCTGTGCAATCTTATCAGATCTTAGACCAATACAGCCAAGCAATAAAAGTGTCAAGTTGTAAACAACCAAATTATAGTGAATTGGCTTACAGCCCGCTTGCAGAGGATCAGAGGAGATGTTGGAGTAAAGGCGCAATCTGGTTTAGAGCCTCCGCTGCCGCTATATTCCAAGCAGCGACCAAGGACTCCGCCGGACTGTGGGCCAGAGAGTCAGTTATCTCACCAAGTGCCGTCTGAAATCCCATAGCGTCCATCAGGTGCCTGGGGTGGAACCACCTAATCGGTTCCCCCTCCCTACAGTGGGGGATTGGTTTCTGAAAGTCAAGCCTCAGTAGGAACTGATCTGACCATGACAAGGGCAAGATCTTAATGCCCTTCAAATCTAGATCACGTCTCCACTGCTCCGAGAGAAACACGAGGTCAAGCGTGTGACCCGCTGTATGAGTCGGACCCTGAATTACCTGGGTCAAGTTCATGGCTGTCATGGAAGCCATGAACTCCTGTGCTCCATCAGAGCGTTCACCGAGCGATGGCAGGTTGAAATCCCCCAGCACTATAAGCCTGAGGAACTCAACCGCCAGCTCGGCTACTGACTCGAGGAGGACAGGCAGGGCTGTTGTAACGCTGTTGGGAGGTAGGTACGTTAGAAACAAACCCACTTGACCCACAAGGTCCAACTTTACCAGCAGGGACTCACACCCGACAATCTCTACAGCAGGGATCCTACAAGGAACTAGTGACTCTCGGATGATGACTGCCACTCCCCCACCCCTTTCTTGGTGTCGTGGAGCACCTGAAACCCTTCTGGGCACATTTCAGTGAGGGGGACTCCTCCCTCATGGTCCAGCCAGGTTTCAGTAATACATGCCAGGTCTGCCCCCTCGTCTAATATTAGGTCCCGGACGAGGGGAGCTTTGTGAACTACAAACCTGGCATTTAGCAACAGCAGCCTGAGACCAGGGCCCTGACAACTCTCGCCATCTGGTCCTGGAGTGGAGCTAACAGGGCCGGAAGGGGGGATCACTGTGACGTAGCGAACCCTCTTTCCCCGGTAATGGCTAGCCCTATAACTCCCGTTGCCTCTCCCAACTATGACCGGGATACACCGGCCCATCCCCGCACCAGTAGACCCCACTTCCTCTCCCATGGCCTCTATTCTCCCCGGCAGGCCATTCATATCATTCATTCTGGGACGAGAGGTAGGCCTGGTCCCCCTACCACTTCTGCTGCTGCACTCAGTGGAGGAGGTACAGGCTGCACTCTCAGTCCTCTCATACATACCCACAGTCATTCACTCATACATTCCCCACTATGGTCAGTTAAAAAAGTACACAATACATTTTTTTTCATTCATTCATTTTTTTTCATTTACTTTATTTGTATGCCGCCCTTTTCCCTGAGGGGACTCAGGGCGGCTCACAATTCAGGGGGAGGGAAGGACAAACAAGTTACAAACATGAAGACAATACATCATTAAAAAAGCACAACAGTCATACTATTCGAGTGGGGTTGGAGTCTTTAGCCCCAGGCCTGTCGGGACAGCCAGGATTTAAGGGCTACGTGGAAGGTCTGGAGGGTGGTGAGGGTACGAATCTCCACGGGGAGTTCGTTCCAGAGGGTCGGAGCAGCCAATACAATAGGTAATATAAATTAGTTAAAAGTAAGTGGGTTCATGCATCAACAATCATACCATACACACTCCATCCATAAAATTGCGCAGGTCTTGAAAGTCCAATCAAGTGGATTTGTGCAGATAGGAGGTGAGGATCAGTGATAGTAAAGGGGGGAGAGTTTCTCCGTTCCTCTCCCTTCCTGTGAGTCCAGAAGAAGCCAAAGAGGGCCCAGGGGCCCAGAGTCTATAATGGCTGGGGTAGTTGCAGATGGGGGGGGGGACATAAGCACCAGTTTGAAACAGAGGCAAGTTCGTAGCCTCGTCCCCCCCGCTTCTCGTTGTTAGTCCAAAAGAGGTGCAGTCAAAGAAGAGCAGCGTGCAAGCCCCGCAGCAGCAACAACCCGGAAAAGGAGGCCGCAGCAAGAAAAAAAAAAGGGGGGGGAGAACTGGGCTGCTCTTACGCTATCCGTTCTTCCGGGAAATGCTTCTCCCTCTTCCAGGCAGTTTCTGGACAGCCTCTGCATCCTTTTCAGTTCCCGCAGGAGAGATCTCTCGTTCACCAGATTCCTCACCATCTCCACAGTAATGCCTGCCTTCCATGCTGTGATCTTGCTCATCTTTGCTAAATTGTCTCTGCTGCGAATCAAAGAGGACGGGTCTGGCCTTGGGGACATTACGAGATGTGTCTTTAAATGGACCCGACACCTCGTCTTCGTGATTCGGGTCCTCCCTTTGGAGGAACTCCTCGGCCAGGTGCACCGTTTGGGCACAAGTCTCTGCCCCGCTCTCTTGAACCCAGTGCTGCATCCCTTGGGGCAGGATGGCCAGGAACTGCTCCAGGATCACCAGCTCCAAGATCTGCTCCTTGGTGTGCCTCTCCGGCTTCAGACAGCGATGGCAGAAGTCTTGAAGTTGGGTGCAAGCCTCCCGGGGCCCCTCGGCTTCCTTGTAGCAAAATTGCCGAAAACGTTGATGCGGCCACTCCTGGCAGCTGGCTTCCACATGCAAGATGGCCACCTTCATTTTCCCATCAGTCTCCTGGGCGCCGGGGTTGCCATTGGCCTTCTTGGCTTCTCTGGGGCCAGGTGGCCATCTGCTTCCTCCCCAACGAGCCTCTTCCACCCTCTTCAAGTCATTCCAAAAGGCTTTGAGGTCCTCCCGCAGTGCGGGGGGCTCTGACAGCTGTGGTTTGCTCCGGTTAGATAAAAGGGCCTGCTCCCTTTTTGGGGATCCCTGCCACTGCAGTACAGGAATTTGGGGTAGCTCTTCCCCTGGCTCAATCTTAATCTGTGTGTCCAAGTGGTTGGAATTGGGATACGTTTTTGGGCCTAGTCCCAATTCCTCCATCGGTTCTTCCTTGTCGAGTCCCTCTTCCATCTTATCGTTCATTTTTGTTTTGGGTGAGATGAATTTTTGGCTCAAGGCTGAGTTGGCTCTTCCTCTCCATAGCAGCCAGCATCACAAAAAACATTCTCTTCCAACTTTTGGTCTTGCGATGGGTCATCTGAACAAGTTTTAGGTCAAGCTAATTAGTCTCCTACAGGTGATACCTTGGGGTGAGGCTCTCTCCTGCACATCAACTCCCAGAACTTAAGGGACATTTCTTCTAAGTCAAGTAGGGAGGTCCCCACCATGGTTTAGCTAGGATCTGTCTCAGAATGAAATCCGAGATGAAGTTGAGTTCTTTGGAGACATTGTCCGCGGAGAGCCTGGTGCATTTTTTGTGGTGGGTGCCTGGCCCCGTTGTACTGTACCAGTTGCACCAGGATCCAGAACCCACCACTACTTGACACCCATTAGGTTAATCTTTACAAGTTTATTTTAAAAAAGAACCCAACAGCTTGCAATTTGGTATTCAGTCCTTTGCTCCATTGGCTGGATCCAGAGAATGGGGTATTGGTTCTTACCTGATAGGCCCCTTCTCTGGGCAGGTGGAGACAGCAGTCATGCACGGGTTAACTCAGTCAGTAACCAATAGAACTGAGTCTACCAAAGTGATGTCATCGGCTCTGAGGAGCATGCTCCCGCTTTTCATGATGAAGGAGATTAGTAGACTGCTGTGTGTAAACAATCACTTTCTTTCCATAGTCAACACGATATGTACCCCGTAGACCTCTGCGAGGTAGGCCAGAATGCTAGGGTGGGGTGACTGCTGTCTCCACCTGCCTAGAGAAGGGGCGTATCAGGTAAGAATCAATGCCCCATTCTCCTAAGTTGGTGGAGACAGTGGTCATGCATGGGACGTATCAAAGCTGGCGTGTCCCCGGGAGGGCATGAGACTGGCCTATGAGCTGGAGGATGGAAGGACCTGCTGGAGCACTCACCGTCCGAAAGCCGCATCAGCCGATGCATACCTTGTAATGTCTGATAAAGGAATTAGGGGTAGCCCAGGTCGCTGCTTTACAGATCTTCTCCACCGAGGCCTGCCGCGCCCATGCTGCTGATGTGGCTACGTTGCGCGTGGAATGAGCCGTAATGTTGGGTGGAGGAGGGAGATGATGCGTGATGTAAGTTTGAGCAATGGCAGATCTGATCCAACGTCTGATAATGGAAGGAGAGGCTTTTAGGCCTTTGTTGGTCGGGTGAAACGAGACAAAGAGGGTTTCGCTGCGTCTGAAAGTAGCCATCTTGGTGAAGTAAGTTTTAAGAGCATGCCTGATGTCTAGCTTGTGCCATTTGCGCTCCAGATTGTGAGATGGAGCCGGACAGAAATTTGGAAGAGTGAGATCCAGAGAGCGATGAAATGCTGAATTCACCTTCGGAACAAAGGTGGGGTTGATGCGAAGGACCACACGGTCTGGGTGGAAGATACACAGGTTGGCCCGGACGGAAAGGGCTGCCAACTCTGACACCCTCCGTGCTGATGTTATGGCCACCAGAAAGGCAGTCTTGAGAGTGAGGTGGTGCAGAGTTGCCGCCCTGAGGGGTTCAAAGGGCGGTTCTGTGAGGAAGTCGAGGACCTTGGTCAGATCCCAGGAAAGGAATCAGTGCATGTCAGGAGGACAGATATTGGATGCCCCTTTAAGGAACCTGCGGGCATAAGGATGGAAGGAGAGGGGCTCATCTTGGTGGAGAGAGAGAACTGGGGAGAGAGCTGCCACCTGCCGCCGCAAGGTATTCGGAGAAAGTCCCTTATCAAGACCCTGCTGCAAGAATTCAAGAAGCTGGGGTACTACAACTTTCAATGGGTCCTCCCCTCACCCCAGGCACCACATTACAAAAGTCTGTAGATTCGTATATCCTATTGGTAGCTGGGCAGCGTGAGGCTTGAGTGGTATGGATCACAGTCTCGGAAAGGTTATCTGCCCTCAGGACTGCCCGCTCAGCCTCCAAGCAGTTAGGCATAGCCAGCGTAGATCTGGGTGGTAAATGGAGCCCCGATGAAGGAGGGACAGAATCATTGGCAGGGGCCTTTGAGGTTCCACTGAAAGATTGATCAGGTCCGCGTACCATGGTTGGCGCAGCCAATTGGGGGAGACCAGGATGAGCTGGGCCTCTTCCTCCAACATTTTCCGAATCACCCTCTGTATCAGGGGGAAGGGAGGGAAGGTGTACAGGAGACCGTGAGGCCACCTGCACCTGAGAGCGTCTGTCCCTTCCGCACCTGATGTTGTGTATCGAGACAGGTACCTGGGCAGCTGGTTGTTAGCAGATGTTGTGAAGAGGTCCAAGGCTGGAGTCCCGTACCTGGCCCATACCTGTCCGACAGCTGATGAAATATGCGGCGATTCAAGCTCCACTCTGCTGGGTCGATCATTGTGCGGCTCAGCCAGTCTGCTGCGGTGTTGTCCGACCCCGAGATGTGTTCGGCGTGTAGGAAGAGAAGGTTGGCTTCCGCCCAGGTTCCTAGTTGAAAGGCAGATTCCATGAAAGAGACAGCTCTCATTCCCCCCTGGCGTTTGACATGCGCCTTGACCGTGGTGTTGTCCGTCTGGATCAACACATGTGAGTTTTGGAGAAAGGGCTGGAAGTGAAGGAGAGCTAGATGGATGCCCCTCAACTCTAGCCAATTCATACTGTGTGATAGGTCTGAATTGGACCAAAGGCCCTGCGCTACTTGTTCCTCCAAGTGAGCTCCCCAGCCCATGACGCAAGTCTATTGTTACCACAAAACGTGGAGAGTCCCTGAAAAGAGTGCCCTGAGCTATGGCCGGGGAGATCCACCATTCCAGGGATGACAGGACTTCTGGGGTCAGGAGGACCTTCACTAAGGAACAGCTGCTTTGGGTCTTCTGGAATGGCAGAAGAAACCACTGGAGGCAGCAACTGTGAAGCTGTGCTCAAGGGATGATGGAGAAGCAGGAGACCATCTTCCACAGCAGTTGAGACAGCTGAAGAAGAGGGACCCGTTGCCTCCTTCGTACCTCTCTGGCTAACTCCCTGAGACTGCTCTGGTGGTCCTGGGACAGGAAGACTTTCCCCTGGGATGAATCTATGAGGGCTCCCAGGTGCACCAGGCTGCAGAGGCATTTCCCAGCTGCTGGTGACTTCTTTGGCCTTAATTGGGCTCCCCGCTGCTTTCGGGGGCTCCTGCAGGCAGCGGTGGCAATTAGGAGCAAAGGCGGCAAGGTAGCGGCCAGGGAGTCCCCTGCTGAGAAAAATTAGGGCTTCCTTTGGCTATTTCAGCAAGCTCTGCTGAAATCCGAGACTGCAGAAAGCCCGGAGGCTTTTAGAAGCCAGCCTCCACGAGGCGCGGCAAAAACTCTCTAGCCTAGAAGCTTTTGAGAGTCTAACAGGAGCCCAGACTGGAGCCTCAGTTTAAAGGACAATTTGCATGCAGATTTTAGAGAGAAAACCAATTAAACCTAATTAAATTATTCAATTCTAACTACTTATTCCAGAAGAGAGCGATTAACACAGCCAGTTCAATTGAACTGAGTCTGAAAAAACGGGAGCATGTTCCTCAGAGCCGATGACATCACTTTGGTAGACTCAGTTCTATTGGTTACTAAGTTAACCCGTGCATGACCGCTATCTCCACCAACTTAGGAGAATAGGAGATGTAAACTATCCAAGTAAGAATCTTTTGTTGATTTTCTCATACAATGTTTTGTTATCATATAGAGACATCGAAGCTGTGAAGAGCTTATGCTCTGCAGTTGACCCCTTTATTACATATTTAATAGTTTTTATTATGAAACGTTTATCTGTCAAATAAGTGGAGGAACCAACTCGGCCTGAAAAGTCCCTACTAGTTGAAAAATGAATATCTAAAAGCTAAAGAAAGCAAGAACATATTTTATGTAAAATTTAGTTTACTAGAGTATTAGAAACCCTACGGCTCACCCTGAAAGATCCTTTTTTTGTAATTTATGAAAACAAAATATTCATTGTCTTTCAAAGTTTTGCATTCATGGCTTTTGAAAATACAGGATCTTTTATGAGTGTGTGTACACATATGCTTGTGTGCACATGTGAAGTCTCAAAATTAGGAAATTACTGCTTTATTGCTTAAAATTCAATGTAATCTTGTTCACCCTGGCAGACTTGTCAAAGTGCCTATTGTGATTTAATTTTAATTAAAAAAAACACTGCCAGTGAAACAGTAATTTATTTTCTACTAGCTAAATACAGCTCTAAGGCATGTGTCACTTTTGATACATGAGTGGCTCTACTTTAAGAGAACGCACAATTTTATGGCCATATAAATTAAACTGCAGTTGTCAGTAGTCTACTTTATTTATGATTTAATATTCACTTCATTGAATAGTGAGATATAAAATACAGGAATTTTTAGAATGCAGCTTTAACTTACTTACTTTTTAATTCCAGACAGATAACTTTGTCTTGCCCTGCCATGAATATTAGAACACCATCTCATAATACTGTCATTATTAGATTGGCTTAAATTATTGTCAGTGAGGACAATGTCATTACCAAATTTAGTGATCTTCATGCTACTTCTATAAATACAATGGCAAGCACACTACTTAATGCAAACCACATCTTGATGACAGAATTGCCTGAGCAGTATTGTCGAATCTGAAATTTCATGAGCTTCCTTTGAATGAGGTGCTACGAGCATCTGTCAAATAATGAACACAGATGATGATTTGGCACTTATTATACCCATACTTGATGTTGCCTTAATGACCATTTTTGACAAAAAATCATACTGCTGATATGGATCTTAGATGTCTTCTACTCTTAGCTCTTGTTTGCTATAATATCTACTAAAAGAATTCATATAGATGATTATTGAGTTTCTATTTGAAGAACTCCAAGTAAAATGAAATATTGTACCTTCCTTTGAGAGGCAGCTTATTCCGCTTGATGGCTTTTACTATGAAGAAATAGCTCCTCATTTCTAACTTGAGTCTAGTTTTCTATAGTTAAATTCTGATGCTGGTGTCCTGGATAACAGTTCTCCTCTATTTGACAACTCTTTCCATATTCAAAGATTGCTATAACACAGTGATGTTTAACCTTTTCCCCATCGTGTGCCAAAAGCGGGGGAGCACAGGGGGGTCATGCACGGGTATGCCCACACCCATAATTCTGTGTGTGTGACCCCCCCGGCGTGCATGCGTGCGCGACCCTGCCCTTCCCTCGCTTTTGGCACGTGATGGACCTGTTTTTCGCCCTCCCAAGGTTCTAGAGGCTTCCCTGAAGGCTCCAGAGGGTGAAAAATGGCCATATGGGCAACCTGGAAGTTCGGGAATGGACTTCTGGGTTGCCCATAGTGCCATTTTTTGCCCCCTGGGGCTTCAGAAAGCTTCCCTGAAGCCTCTGGAGGGCCTCCAGGGCGGGGAGGCCATTTTTGCCCTCTTCAACCTCCTAGAAAGCCTCCGGAGGGAGAAAAATGTTCCCGAACTTCCAGTTTGCATGTTGGGTTATTTTTTGCCCTATTTTAGGGAAGCAACCAGAGGGCAAAGAACAGCCAAAAAATAAAGGCCGAAGTCAGCTGGCCAGCATGCACATTCACACTGGAGCCAATAGGGCAACGCCTTGCGTGCCCTAACAAATGGCTTTGCAGGCCACCTGTGGCATGTATGACATATGTTCACCATCACGGCTATAATATTTCCCTTCAATTTTCTTTTCTGCACGCTTATATATTTAGTTTCTTTCACCGTTCTTCACAGGGCATGATATTCATTCTCCTTAGTATCTTGGCCCTCTCCCTGAACCTTTCCTCATTTGTTTGGCCTGAGCAGGATGCAGTAGAGTGTAACAATTATTTTTTATGGCCTGATTATTCTTTAAATTGTCATCTGTTCCTTAAAAGCTTCTTTTATTCTTCACAAGAATGTACATAGAGATGTCATGAGTGGAGGAATGGATAAAAGCACCCCTAATCTTAAATTTTACCTGCAAATTATAATCCTGAAGAATCTTTACTAATGAATCTCTCAGGTTTGGAATCTTCATACTTTCCTTAATACGATGAATCAGGAGAATAGGATCAACATGAGTCCCTATATTGTTTAACAAGCCTGTAATAAAAGCTGTAAAAACATACAGAACATTTAAGTCAGAATTAGAATGTCAAAGTCTCTTAAGTGGTGTAGATTACTCTTAAAAAGAGAGTGGAAAATAAATAGAAAACTAAAGATATCTCTGTGAAAGATCTAGTTATCTATAGGACTTTTATTTAAATTAAAATATATGCTTTAATTAAAAAGCTATGTTGTTTCCCACTCTGGATATTTTGTAGATCTGATTCTTTGAATAATTTGAGTGGACAGTCTGAAATACTATTTAAAAATTCCTATTAGTCTTAGTTTTCCTGATACATTCTATTATTCTTTAACTCAAGCCTCTAACTTTATTATTTCTGAAGGCTGTGTCTTTGTCTATGACTTTTGTGCCATACTTCTAGTCTCAGTTTCTCAGAATTATATTTTTTAATTTTACACTATTTTCCCATATCAGCTTTTGCACTTCTTTCTCTTCTTCCAATATATATTAAAAAAAATTTCCCCTCAATCACAACATCCTACCAATTCCTCACAATGTATTTACATGCAGAGGGAAATTAATTTTCTTTGTGGAATGATTTGTAAATGCTATTGTTGACTTTACATTTTGGCAGGAAAAACACTAATAAATGTTTCATGAAATCACAGCAGTTCCAGCAATAAAAGATAATACATTTGCAGATGTACAAGGAGAAGGCAATTTCTTTTCTTAAGACAATCATCATACTTAAAGGAATTTTTATTAGGAAAAAAATTAATACAATTTAATATTTTTCTATTAAGGAAGACAAATTGTCTTTATAAAGATGCTGAGGAAAACCCAAAAGTTCCTAGCAGTTCCTCTAATTTGTTAAACAGCAAATGTCACAGAACTAAGGAATAATGTAACTCAATTCTTTGTATTATTCAAGTTGGCATTATTTTCAAATCAATTTGGCTATACTGTCCTCCTTACCATTAATTTAATTCATTCTCTCTATCATTGATACAGACATAACTAGTTTATAATAAACTGGGCAAAGACTACATTGCTTACGAGGTTTGTCTATTGAATACAAAATAAGGTCTTCCCAAAGTTCAGCATCATCTTGCTCCTTGGCAAATTCTATAGCTTTATCTACATCGTTTAGGTCTTCCATGATCATTTTCAGGGCACTTCGACTATTGCCCATTCGACCTGGAAAGAAAAAAATGAAAAAAAAAAAAACCAACAACAACACCCTTAAAAACAATGACAAAGCACCATTAAATTTTATGAGCAGAACCCACTCCCCTTCTGGTTTTATTGTCTTCAAAAGTACCTTCCCTAACCTGATGGTATCCAGTTCATAATCCCTAACAAAAGTAAAAATAAATAAATAGTAAAGATAAATAGAGCACAATCATTGGACCATCTTTCCAGATTGGGTGAAGCTCTTTTAAAATCCATAAGTTTTTTTTCCATTTTAGAAAAGAACATCTATTTAAATAAAAGCAATATATTCCATTTTCAAAGAAATCAATAGTCGCAGAGTACATTCAAATGCCTTCTTGTCAATTTCAGTTACATACTGAATTATATGCTGCAATACAGGTTAAAAAAGCAGCATAGAGTATAGGCACTAGACTGCAGCCGGGATAAAAACTCACTGCCTTCAGGTTGCTGCAAAATAGCAACAATGCAGCTTCTACCATTTTCAGTTGGAGAACTAATTTAAGAACTAAAATTCTTAATTCTAACATTAGTTAACATGAATTAATAAATTTTTAACAAGCTGCTCTGCAGATAAAAAAATCTCAGAATTTTAGAAAGAGATGCACTAGGAATATTAGCCTCTTGTTACAACGCTTTTACCTTCCCACCAAAAGTGGTTCTTATTTTTCTATTTGCATTTTTACATGCGTTTGAACTTCTAGGGTGGTAGAAGCTAGGGACAAGTAACAGGAGCTCACTCAATGGACTAGGGATTTGAACAGCTGAACTGCTGACCTTTTTGATCAACAAGCTCAGCATCTTAGCCACTGCATCCCTCTTAGCTAGTGACTGCACATGTTTATTTTGACAGCTTTAAAAATTCTTTCCTCCTCCCCCCCCCCAACTCTCCCCCCCCTCAATTCTGATGTTCCTATCTTGGGGATAATTTTATACAGTGCTGATAAAAGTCCATGCATTCCTGTTAAAATGCCAGGTTTTGGAGATGTAAAAAAATATAGACTACGTTTAATATAACATATAACATGTACTATTCAATTGAAAAATAAAATGAAATATTTTAGAGTGGAAGAGTACAATAAGATGGTTGTATAAGTTTGTACACCCTTATAAGAAGGGATGTGGCTATGTTCAGAATTAACCAGTCACATTCAAACTGATGTTAAACACTAGTCAGTACACACCTGCGTTTAATTAAAATGTGTCTGATCAATCCACTTTAAGTTCAGCTGGACTTCTCTGACTTTTACCCAGTTGTCTTACAGCAAAAGCCATGATCTGCAAAAGCTTACAAAGTAGTAAAGGGATCTTATTGTTGGAAATTATCGGTCAAGAAAAGGATACCAAAAAGTTTCCTATACACCATGGAGTACAATGAAGACAGTCATCTACAAGCGGAGAAAATATGGCACTACAGTAACATTACTAAGAATTGGATGTCCCTCCAAAATTGATGAAAAAAACAAGAAGAAAACTGGCCTGAGAGGCTGCCAAGAGGCCTACAGCAAGATTAAAGGAGCTGCAGTAATTTCTGGCAAGTACTGATTGTGTACTGCATAAGAGAACAATCTCACATATTCATCATATGTCTGGCCTATGTGGAGGGTGGCAAAACAAAAGCATTTTCTTACAAAGAAAAACATTGAAGCTTGGACACATTTTGCAAAATCCTACATCAAGTTTGACAAAAGCAAATGTGTTATAGTCCGATGAGACTAAGACTGAACTTTTTGGCCATAATTCCAAAAAAGCACAAAAACAATACTGAGCATACTGAGCATGGCACAAAAACAATACTGAGCATCACCCAAGGTACCCCATACCCACAATGAAGTAGGGTGGTGGCAACATTATGCTTTGGCTCTGCTTTTCTTCATCTGGAACTGGAGCTTTAGTCAAGGTGGAGGGAATGATGAGCAGTTCCAAATACCAGTTAATTTTGGCATAAAGCTTTCAGGCATCTGAAGATGAATTTCACCTTTCAACACAACAAAGACCCAGAGCATACTTCCAAATCAACCAAAAAATGGTTTCACCAGAAGAAGATCAAAATGACCTAGCAAAAGCCCTGACCTGAATCAACTGAAAATCTGTGGGGTGACATGAAAAGGGCTGAGTACAGGATATGCCCTCATAATCTAATAGATTTGGAGCGCAACTGAAGGGAAGAGTGGGCAGATTTCCAAGGTGAGATATGCCATGCTGATAGATCCTATCAAAAAAAAAAGGATTAAGTCATTTATTTATTTATTTATTTATTTATTTATTTATTTATTTATTTATTTATTTATTTATTTATTTATACTATTTGTCCATCTTTCCTCGGGGTAACTCTGGGTGTGTAATAAAATCAATAGGTGCTTCAACAAAGTATTAATTTAAGGGTGTGCACCACAGGTGGGTTCCTCCCGGTATAGTAAGCCAGAAGAGATAGTAAAAATCTGATGTACTGGACTATTAGTAATGGCAGTCTGGACATGCCCCCATACCAGTACCCTAATCACTGCTCGCTTGCCCCACCCCGCCCAGTCTCTGTGCTGCACGCCTGATCTGTCTGCCAGGTAAGCCTCTGAGTCTTGGCTTAGCTAGCTTCAGCTGTGCCCGAGCTGGAGGAGACGGTGTTTGTGAGCCTCGGGGTTCCCAGGCGGCCTATGTGCGCAGGGCACCCGCGCTGTAGGAGATGGTGTTTGCGAGCCTCAGGGCTCTTGGATGGCCCATGTGCTCAGGGCGTGGACTGGCTCCAGCTGCACCTGAGCTAGAGGTGATTGTGTTGGGACTCCAGGGTGGCCTATGTATGCAGGGTGCCTGAGCTGGAAGAGATGGTGTTTGCAAGCCTCGGGGCTCCTGGGTGGCCCATGTGCGCAGGGCACCCAAACTGGAGAAGATGGTGTTATGAGCGTCGGGGCTCCCAGGTGGCTCATGTGCACAAGGCACTGGGCTGGCTCCGGCTGCACCTGAGCTGGAGGTGGTTGCCTCAAAGAGAACGAAGCGGATGTGGGTGCTTCTTCCAACAGCCAAGGCCTCAGCTCCTCTCTTCCTCAGCTGTTGGAAGAAGCGCTGCGCCTGCTTCATTCTCTTTGAGAGCCGCCTTGCTTGCTGCAGCGCGAGGCGAGCGTGTCCAGGGAGAAATCAGGGGAAGGGGGAGGAGAAAGTTGAGCTTCTGCTAGGGACAGCCTTCTCCTCCCTCTCCCCGATTTCTTCTTCTCTCCTCATGCTGTGGAAAGTGCTGTGTGTGTGCGCGTGTGTGTAAAGGGGGCTGGATGGGATAGATGGATGAGCGGATCGGAAGGGAGCCCCATGCCAGCTCTCGAAGGAAGGAGGCAGAGATGCCGGCACGGGGCTTGCCTTGCTTCCCTTCCCGCCCCCTCCTTGCCAGCTGCAGCCTGGGCTCTGTCTGCCCTACTTTGCTGGGCGGCTGGGCAGGAAAGCAGCAAGGGGGTGAGCAGTAAGGGAAGCAAGGCAAGCCCCTTTCCAACATCACTGTCTCCTTCCTCTGAGAACTGACTTGGGGCTCCCTTCCGCTCCGCTCACCCATCTGCGGCCACCCACGCTCCGGCCTATCTGATGCCCCTGCGTTTTCCCAGCATTTCTGCCTCTTTTCGAGAGCTGCAGTGAGGCTTCTTTGCTAGCCTCCCAGCTGGCAAAACAGAAAATTTTGCAGTTCTGTGGGGGTGGATAGGTGGGGGCGCATGTGAATGTGTGTGCATGAGTGATGCCAAGGTAGCCACACCTACCCAGTCACATGCCCTTCCCACCTAGCCACATTCACAGAACCACTAGTAAAAAAAATTGAAACCCACCCTTGGTGTGCACACTTATGCAATCACATTATTGTAAGATTTTTATATTTCTTTAAAATATTTGTTTGCTCTTCAATTGTACATATTAAATGTTATATTTAAGGTTGAAAAAAATCTGAAATTATATATCTTCATCTTTTTTTTTTACATTTCAAAAACCTGGCATCTTAATAGTGGTATATAGTATCTTAATCATATATCACACTGTGTACATATACTGGCTTGATAATTTGTCAGTAAAAACAAACAAAATTAAGCAAAATACAGCTACTTACTCAAAAGATAAACAGTCTCTTCCACAAATAATCTTTGCTGACAAATTTCAAGAGCCTGTAATTTAAAAAACAAAGTGTTAATATGAAACAGTTTAATATCATGGATAAATAATGACATTAGCTGCATATCTCTAAGGCCCACTACAGTCAGTAAAATATAACAATGTTGCTGAAAGTTAATGAACATCAACTTTTTTCTAGTTTGGTGAATGCTAAAAGGGGACACCTTTTATTCACTGCCTTGTAGAATCATTTCTAAGAATAATGAATAAGCGTACATAGGTGACCTTAATTTAAAACTTCTGAATAATCCCAGAAAGACCAGCCCAGTGGTTTTGTAGTGCTGGGGTCTATATATAGGATTGGGAAGCAAAATTCCCCATTTTTTAAAAAGATTTTAATAAACAGAAATGCATGATAAACATAGGCAAGAAGCCTGGAAAATATTAGAAAAACAAATGCAGGATATTTTTCTGTTATAATGAATTAAATATAGTTTAAGGCTTCTCTATTTTCTGCTCCCTTGACACCAAATATAATATAATAGGAGAGAGCGGGGGGAAAGGAAATATTCTACATGGATTTATTTCTCTTTTTTTAAAAAAAATAGAAATTCTAATTCCTTGGGGGAAGGCAGGGAGGAATGGAGGCTGCCTTTCATTTTATCAACAACCATTTTATAATAACTAGTATGTTAGACAAACTGAATCAGGGAGTGAGGTCCCTGCTCCAATAGGGATATGAATCTGGATCCCAGAATGTAAGAATTTAAAATTTTCCAGATCAGCAAACCTTGTCCTAGAGAAGCTTGCTGGCTGCCAATCAAATTACTGTTTTGCAATGCAAAAAAGCAAAATGTTTGATTTTAATTTATAATTTTTTTTAGCTTAGTGCGAGATTAATTTTCTGTTTTACGCTGCTCTACTATTTTATTACATACATTACTTTTAATAAAGCATTGATTTTTTTATGATTAAACAGCACAATATTAAATAAATGCATAACAATTAAAATAAAGAACAGTGACCTTCTGCATAAGAGTGAAATATTACATTTAGTTCTCGTATTTTCCAGCAGAGGGTGGTATTATTTAAAGAGTTGCCCCAAGTTTTAAAACTGATTGAAAACAAATACCAAGCTGATTCTGATTAATATAAGAATCACTCAAAAAAGTCTTCTACATTCCACCAATCACTACTATTCTAGGTGAAAACAGGCATATTTGGAAATATCTTCCTTACCATTTCCAATGGACAATGGGTGCTATTTTTCAAAAAAGGGAGTAAATTCGGCCGGTCGTATTCAGCATACAGACTGATTTGTTTCTCATGATACTTTTGTCCTTTATGATGATCTCTCTTGAACAGCTTATGCAAATACTATAAACCAACCAAACGTATAAAACCATAAGAATAAAGTAGCCATCATCCCAAATATGGATTTCAGAATAATAACTAATTCACTTTTCCAATTTACTTAAATATAAATCCCAAAGAAAACCAACCCCTCAAAAATACCATCAGGCTAATCAAAACATTTCACCTTCCTTAGCATTCTAATTGATGGCAAAATTTGATTAAGAACAAAGTATAGAGTTTTACTTATATATCTTCTTTATATCATAAATATATATAGTCCTCAACTTACAACAGTTAATTTAATAACCATTCAAAGTTGCAACATCACTGAAAAGAATGACCTATGACCATTTTTCACACTTATGACTGTTACAGCATTGCCACAATCATGTGATTTACATTTGGATGCTTGACGACTGGTTCCTATTTATGACAATTGCAGTTCCTTGGGGTCATGTGATCCCTTTTGCGACCTTCTGATAAGTATAGTCAATGGGAAACCAAATTCACTTAACAATGTGTTACTAATGTAACAACCACAGTGATTCACTTAACTAATGTGGCAAGAAAAGCCGTAAAGGAGGGCAAAACTCACTTAACAAATTTTTCACTTAGCAATATAAATTCTGGGCTCAATTGTGGTCATAAGTCAAGGACTATCTCTAAAGGGATAAGGAAAGTTCAAGGAAAAATCAGTGATGGGAAGTACAATATAGATTGAAATCATTTTACTCTGTGATAGCCAAAAATTAGGAGGAGTCTGGAAGCATCTTTTCACCATAACAAATGTGTTAAAGACATGCTTTCATGAATGTTCATGTGAACTTCATCAGATACATGGAATGCCGAAACTGATATAAAATTTAAATTGGATGAGATGGGAGGAAGAAAAAGGAAGGCAGATTCATGTTATATGTGAGATACATTGGGATTACAATTTATAAATTAATAATTGTAATGTTAAAACCCTATTATATAGTTTTCAATATATAGTTTGTGATGCACCTGAGTTAACCAATTTCTGACTTAATTATGCTTGTAATTTTCCCCTCCCTTCTCTAGTTATTTTGAGATCTGTAATGGACTTTCTGAGAAGTTGCAATGCTCTGTTATTAGTCTGTTCTTGTTTTGAGTCCTGATGTAAAAACTGGGACTATTAATTATATTTTGCACAAAGTTGGCCTCTCTGGCTTATGTAGAATTTACATACGTAGAATAATGTGTTCTATGTAGAGATTTAATTTAGCTTTCCACAGCCTGCTAATTTTTCTTCACAAATATCTCAATTTCAAGAAAGTGGTATATGCAAGTGTGATGGCTAAAAATAACAGTTCCAGATGAATGTCTACGAATGTAAGTACACCTTAATACACTGTGACCCAGAGATCCATTTCTGGAACTGCTACTTGAGGGCATTTTCTCATCAAATATAAGGCCAAGAACAATCATTTGCTGAAATTATATATTATGTGATCCTCAAACTCTTGTATTAAAATTTACTTTATCCAAACAGATTTTGCAATATCCTTGAAAGGTTCAGGGTTAATAATAGTATTTTAATATTAGTATGGTAATGTAATAGTAATATAATAATAGTATAGTATGGCATGCTATAAGTATTAATATAATATCATTCAATACAATACAGTACAGCACATGTATGTTTCATAATATTTAATGTTATAAAATATAATATAAATAATATGCCTTATTCATGAAAGTCAACTAGGTAACATTGGGCCAGTCACTCACTCTCAGCCCAACACAGCTCACATGGCTAATGGGGAAAAATGGGGGAAGGAAGGTGTGTTGGAACATTAAGTCTTCTCCATCCAAATGATTTATGATGTGATGAACTAAGCTTCTATATCAGCCAGAATAACTATCTGAATAACTAACCATCTGGAGGATTAGGGAAGGATGGTCTGTGCTATAACTGGCTAATGTATTATGGAATTTAATAAGCAGAAAAACTAGCAGCAACCTAGGCTGAGCCACAATATGTTAAGCAGGGTCAAATCTGGTTAAGACTTTGAGATCAACATAAAATCCCAGATTCATTAGGGGAAATTTTAAAAATCCAGAAGGTTGTGGTTTGAGGTTGAGGTTGAGGTCCTTCTCCCAAGGACTCAGGGCGGCGTACAACATAAAAAAAACATATTACAAAAATTAAAAGGGACATTAAATAAAGTATCTTAAAAAACCCAAGTGATATTTACAATAAAATTTTAAAAATTAAATTAAAATTAACAACCAAATTAATTCTATATTTTATTCTATTCAGGCCAGGCTGGCTTGCTGAAAAAGTCAACTTTTTAAGGCGCGTCGGAAGGACCTGAGGTCGGGGAGGAGTCAGTTACAAATGGTCTTTTACATTGTTGACAAGAAAACAGCACGGACATTTTCAAGAACTAAACTTAACTTGAGGGTTTCCCACTTAGACACTATAATGTGATAAAATTAGCATTACTTATGTCAGACAAACCCCAGTGACTTCTCTTGGTTAACAATGTGTTTTTCTTTAATAAGTGTGGTTGAATGTCCATGTTTAAAGTATTCTATACCACTATAGTACCTCTGTTGCTAAAATTGACCTATACAGTTGTGCCACTGTATAGAAGTATTATGCTCTTATGTGTTAAGACAAAGAACAAATGAATATACTTACCACATGCTGCAATTCAGGCCTATCTTTTAATTCTTCCACAACTTTATCAATCTAAACCAAAGAGCATTAAGATTTAAGACTTGATTACTTTTTTGGCAAATTACTTACATATTATTTATAAAAGGTGATGGGGCAATCATCACCAATAACATAATTAGATGCTTATTAAACTCACAGAGATTTTGTCTTCATTATCCAAAAACATGTCAACGGCTTTCTAAAGGAAAAAAAAGAAGTCCATGATAGTGAACAGATAGACAAGAGTCAAAATGTTAACTATTTACAAACATCTACAGATTCTGACGAGCTGTGATGAAGAAAATTATAGCTGTGCCATGGTGGTAGTTGCACATCCAGGAAGAATAAATGGTACAAATATTGGAGCATAATTAGATGGTAAAGATGGGATTCTATTACTGCTTAGGAGAGCCAGTTTGATGTAATAAACTGACAGTAAGCTAGAAAGCAGGATATTATGAGTTATAGTCCTGCTTTAGACACAAAGTCAGTTGCAAAATCTTGGGTCCTTATGTTTTTCTCAGCCCTTGGAAGAAGGCAAGGGAAAACCACTTTCAAAAATCTTGTCAAGAAAAATATAGATACATATCCAGACAATTGCCAGGAGTGAAGATAGTCATTCATCCATGAAAAACAACTCACCATCAATTGTGGCTTACGGTTAAAATATTTGAATTCTGACGTTCACTACAAGTTCACATAGCTGATGCTTCATGCTTGGCAGAAATTAAAAAAAACCTGGTTCATATAACTAAATCAGCCACGAAAGAAAATACTTAGGGAAGGTGAATGGTACTGTGTTTCCCCAAAAATATTTTTCCCTCCAAAAGAGGCATTAGGGTTTATTTTTTTTTGGGGGGGGGGGGCTGTCTCATTTTTTTTCATGTACATGAGGTGGTAAGTGTGGGGGCTGATGGGAGTGGGAGTGCTACCACTGCTGATCCTGCCCTCTCCGTTCTACTGTCTGCTTGCCTGCGGCCACAAAGGCCCAAACTCTCATCATGTCCCGGCTTCTGCTCGCCCTGCCTGTTGGCCTTGCTACAGCTGGAACATTTCTCAGCTGCTGGCTGCTGAGTGGCTGCCTGTGCTGCTGCTGGCCTCATGGGGGTTCTTCGCCCTCCTGGCAGTGCTGCTCTTGGCCACCCTGCCGGGCTACTCCTGCCTAATGTGAGTCTAGTTGGCCCAGGTCTACGAATTCTGGAGCCCCCCTTGTCTCTGGTAGAGTCGTACCACCGGTGCTGCCCCGCCCACCACCACTTTCAGGCTGGTGAACACAGGGTTCCATGCCTACTCAATGCTGCAGGCGCTAGGCTATGGGCTGAGCCCAGCACTCTTTGGGCCCTGGCCCTGGTTGGTGCTGCAGCTCTCATGCTGGCTACGCAAGATAGGGACTGTCCCTCGACCTTTACATAACCTGTGGCTGTTCTGCAGCCACTGCTTTTGCCACCTCACCTTAAGCCCAGCCTGGCCTACCACCAAGCCTCAGCTGCTATCCAGCAGCCTCAATACCTCCTGCTGGAGCCGCCTCATGCATTCTGCAGACCGGGTGGCATGCCTTTCCCCTGGCCTGTGCGGCTTCATTGTGTGGCAGATGGACAGAGGCTAACACTTGCCTTGCCTCACTGTGTGATAGCAGTACTGGCCCACCAGATGGGCAGGGTGAAAGAGAAGGCGGCAGCATCAGCTGGTCAAAGAGCAGCCTCAGGTGAAGTAGAGGCTGATGGGGCCACCCCACACCTGTCTCATACAGCTAGAACAAAAGCTGCAGCATCCACCAGGGCCAGGGCCCAAAGCGTGATGGGATCAGCCCATAGTCTGGCACCTGCAGCATAGGCCGGCACTCAGCAGTCCGAAGGTAGCCACAGGTGAGGTAGCATGGGCAGCGTAGCTCCACTAGCAGCAGCTGGCAGGCTGATGGTGGGGAGGGGGGATGCTCCAGCGGTAATAGATCTGGGCCAACACACCTTGCACCAGGCAGCAGCCGCCCAGCAGAGTGGCCAAGAGCAGCTTTGCCAGGAGGACAAAGAGCCCCCACAAGGCCAGCAGCAAGCTGTGTGTTTTGGAAGGGAGAAGATGTGTAGCTCCTCTCCCCATAGGCCCAGGCTGATGGGGAGGCATTGGCTGGTGCCCTGGAGAAAGAGGTGCGCTTGGACACCAGCATCCCGTCCACACTCTCCATCTGCTTACCACGCTCCTCTGCCTTGTCCTCAGTGTTGCTGGGGGTCAAGAGTGTCTGTTCCAGCTATGGCCTGGACACTGTGGACCACTACTGCTGAAGGTAAGACATGGGCAGACGGGGGTGGGTAGCCAGGTGGGGCCTTTTCTAACATGCTTCTCTGTCGCCTGTGGGACCTGCAGTAAGGGAGTGCAAGTTGCATGGCATGGGCCGAAGCAGGGACCATCCAAACAGTGATGGGAGATCCAGCTTCTCCAGCTTCTGGAGAAGAGATACGGCCAAGCAGAGCAGGCCCCAGCTATTGTTTTGCTCCAATGGAATCTCCGCCAGTGACCGTGGGAAAGGAGCTAGGGCTTATTTTCTTGGTAGGTTTACTTTCGGGGAAACATGGTAGTAGATTTCAGCCTAAGATTCTAGCTAGCATTTCTACGAGCAGTTTCAAAACAAGGGCAAAAAAACTTTATCTTTGCAAACTGTACATACAAATACAATACTGCATTTTACAAAGTATAGTACAGTACTTAAAAAGAAGCAGAGCAGTTCTTAGAACAGTACTGTACTGTAATGTAGAAATTCAGCACATACCGCCAAGAAGAATGAAATATTTTGGGAAATATTAAAAAGGCAGAATATTATATTTCCTTAATGAAGAAACATGTTGTTTTAAAGACAGAAAGCAGACTCAGTCTTTCTTAATATCCCTGCCCCCCAGCAGATATTTTGTGCCCATTAAGAAAGACTGGGCCATCCAATTTACAAAACAAAAGACCTTCAGCTCCAGGGTGATGGGATTAAGAACAGGATATGATCCTTCAGGACATAATAAAATTAAACCACTACCATTTAGCAGAAGACACAGAGTTCACTACATTGCGCAATATCCTAAGGATATTTCAGTCATGGCATCATCTTAAAGCAGTCCAAACCTCAACCAAACTTGGGAGCTCAGACAACCACCTAGGATTTGCACTTCCTCTTTTATCTATAGAGCCAGCTATGATGCCTATATAACCCCTACATGACCCCTCCATAGGAATCTGACAACAGCCAATAGAATACATGTTCTTGCACAGAAACAAGAAGCTCAGGTATAAAGCCTAAAAGAAGGTATAAAAACCACACACTCTCATCTCCATTTTGTCAGCTGCCGAGGTGGTTCTGTTTCATCATTAAACCATCTTTCCAATCAACCTCCATATTTCCAATGTCTTTCTCTTAGCTTGGAACTGAACTAGATGGATATTTCTTCCAACAATAGAGTAACAAAAAATAATATTTTAAAATACTTACAGGAGCAATTCTAGCTTTTCAAGCCCAGTCAGCAGCTGATCCTATGGACAGCATCCCCCTCCCCCCAAAAAAACCTCTCAGAACCGGGCTGGCTGCAAAGATCAGCAGATCTTGTTTGGACATGTGACCAGGGACAAAAAAAAAACTCTGTTGACTTCTGGAAATTGTATCATACAATTTATCAGAGCCTATCTCGTGGCAATACGGGCGGCAAAATGCGAACATTTTGCCGCCCTTATTGCATCCCCTGAATCACGCCCAGCCGCCTTGTTTAGAATAACCCGCTCCCTCCTGAAAGGGAGGGATGCGGATGACCCTTTACAAGGTAGAGCTGAGGAATTTGTTCAGTGTTTAACGGATAAAGTCACTCAGATTCGGACAGAGCTGGACTCCAATTGCACGGTACCAGCCGAGGTACCGGGGGAAGGTCTTGAGCATACTTTATGGATTGAGTTTCAACTTGCTTCTCCTGAGGAAGTGGACAAGGCCATGGGAGCGGTGAGTGCCTCCACTTGTATACTGGACCCGTGCTCCTCCTGGCTGGTCTCGACTAGCAGGGAGGTGACACGCGGCTGGATCTGGACGATAGTTAACACCTCTCTCCGGGAGGGAACTTTCCCGCTCCTCCTAAAGGATGTGGTGGTGAGACCCCTCCTGAAGAAGCCATCTCTGGACCCAGCCATTTTGAGCAACTATCGTCCAGTCTCCAACCTGCCCTTTGTTGGGAAGGTTGTTGAGAAAGTGGTGGCCTTGCAACTCCGACGGTCCTTGGATGAAACCGATTATCTCGACTCCTTTCAGTCGGGTTTCAGGCCTGGTTACAGCACGGAAACTGCTTTGGTCGCGCTGATCGATGATCTCTGGCGAGCCAGGGATAGGGGTCACCCCTCTATCCTTGTGCTCCTTGACCTCTCAGCGGCCTTCGATACCATCGACCATAGTATCCTTCTGCGACGGTTGCGAGAGGTGGGAGTGGGAGGCACCGTCCTCCGGTGGTTCTCCTCCTACCTCTCGGACAGGTTGCACTCGGTGTTGGTTGGAGGGCAGAGGTCGACCCCAAGGCCCCTCAATTACGGGGTGCTGCAGGGTTCGGTCCTGTCCCCCCTCCTATTTAACATCTACATGAAGCCGCTGGGTGAGATCATACGCCGGCACGGGATTAAGTACCACCAATATGCGGACGATACGCAGCTGTATCTGTCCACCCCGTGCCAACTCAGCGAAGCAGTAGAAGTGATGTGCCAGTGCCTGGAGGCTGTTAGGGTCTGGATGGGAGTAAATAAGTTGGCACTCAATCCAGACAAGACCGAGTGGCTACTGATGTTTCCTCCCAAAGATTGGCCAAATATTCCATCTCTCAGGCTGGGGGTGAAATTATACGCCCCTCAGAGAGGGTTCGCAATTTGGGAGTCCTCCTGGATTCTCAGCTGACTTTAGAACACCACTTGTCAGCTGTGACCAGGGGGACTTTTGCCCAGGTTCACCTGGTGCACCAATTGCGACCCTACCTGGATCGGGAGGCTCTTCAGACAGTCACTCACGCCCTTGTGACCTCAAGACTGGATTACTGTAACGCGCTCTACATGGGGCTGCCCTTGAAGAGTGTTCGAAAACTCCAGCTGGTCCAGAACGCAGCCGCGCGAGCGATCGTGGGTGCACCCAGGTACACCTATGTCACACCTATCCTCCGCGAGCTGCACTGGTTACCTATTAGTCTCCAGATCCGCTTCAAGGCGCTGGTTGTTACCTATAAAGCCCTTCATGGCATCGGACCTGAGTACCTGAGAGACCACCTCCTGCCGATTACCTCCCATAGACCGATTAGATCACACAGGTTAGGTCTTCTCCGGATTCCATCTGCCAGCCAATGTCGGCTGGCGACTCCCCAGGGGAGAGCCTTCTCTGTCGCAACTCCAGCCCTCTGGAACAATCTCCCCGTGGAGATCCGGACCCTCACTACCCTCCTGGCCTTCCGCAAATCCGTTAAGTCCTGGCTGCTCCAGCAGGCCGGAGGGCTTTCGAAATATCCAGCCCCCCGGAAATTGTGACTGTTGTATATTTTAATATGTTGTTTTGTGTATTACCCCCTCCCTTGTTTTATTGTAAGCCGCCCGGAGTCCTTCGGGAGTGGGCGGCATACAAGATCAATAAAACTAAACTAAAC
The DNA here is from genome assembly GCF_009769535.1 of Thamnophis elegans. NCBI lineage: Eukaryota > Metazoa > Chordata > Lepidosauria > Squamata > Natricidae > Thamnophis > Thamnophis elegans. Next base: position 70,890,972 of record NC_045558.1, read on the forward strand.
TAAACTAAACCAACAGCAAAAAAAAAAAAACAGAATGAAAAGATTCATGCTGCATCTGCGTGCTAAATTAAAATGTTTTCCTCATCATTAAATAGCTTGGCTCACTATTCTTCATGTTCATTTGAAAATATTGGATTCTTTAAGAAAATGCTTATTGTTTAAAATTGTTTATGGACGGCTTCCGGTGATGTCATTGGCTATGGCGGCAGGCTTGGAGATAGCTCTGAAGACTAGCTGACAACCAGGGGTCTGGCGGCATAAAGAGCAGTTGTTCGCTGGTCTTGGAGGGACTCAGCGAAGAACAGAGGTGCTTCTCTGCAGGCGGGGGGAAGTGCGATCTCCTCGGCAAGACAGAGGCTCAGCCCTGATCCCAGATGTCCGGAGAGGGACGCATGGCTGTCCCAGCCATGACACAGCACTTTTGTTTGGCGTAGGATTTTTGGTGTGAATCTGGACGCCCTAAATTTTTTTGAAGAGTAAGTTGGATTTACTATTTGGTTACTGCATCTCTGGCAATCTTTTCCCCCCCTCTTTGATGGGACTTTTAGCGGCAATTAAGACAAACAGGAGCAAATGAACTAACAATTGAAGACAGATTTACATCATAAAGAGTCGTCGAAGGCGGCCTAGGTGGTGGAAACAGAGAAGAGGGAAGTTCTTTACCCTGAGGCATAGCTGATAGTAATCAGCGGACTTGCTCTGCCTGCTCCCAAGATTTTTGGAAAACTTTTGTGCTGCTATAGGAGGAGGTTTAAGGCTCTACTTGAGACAGTCAATATTATATCAACTGTGCGCATTGTTTTCTCTTTTTTTCTTTTGGAGCTGGAGTTGGACACTTGAAAGGGGAATATTTCGAGCTGAACCTTTCTTCTTTTTTATTCTCTTCTCTTTGAGGTTTGATTTTTTTGTGTTGATGTATTTGCCCCCCCTTCTTTCCTTTCTTCCCTGATATGAGCCCCCTCCTGTACCTTTTTTAGATTTCTCTATGGGACTATATTTATATATATTTTTCCATATAGATAGCAGCAAAGTAAGTTGGAACATTGCTTAAACTGGTAGCAGATAGCTTATGAAGCAGTGGGATATTCTTAACTTAATTGATATGAGCTGGGCAAAGGGGGGGGGGAACCTCGGCATTACCTACTCAGCCGTCCCCATCTACAACTCCTCCAATAACACACAGAACTTTAGACAATATGGCTGGGGTAGAGAAGGCACCCACTTTGCAAAATATACAGACAACTTTGCTATCGATACAAAATAATATGGCTAGGAATCAAGAGATCACCGAAAAATCCCTGGCTGACATTAAAAATGAAATGGGAAACATGAGGGGTGAAATGAAACAGCTGTATTCACAGCAAAAGGAGATCTGGGCAAAAATGGAGAAACAGGAGGGTCAAATTCAAGAGTTAGGAGTAAAAATGAAGGAAAGTGAAGAGAATATGGCGAGGTGGGAGATGAGGCAGCTACATATTAATAGAAGGTTGGAAGATGAGATTGCTATGTTGGAATTAGAAAAGTCAGCCTTCTTTCTCAGATTTCAAAATATTCCAGAGGAAAGAGGGGAGGAACTGAAGGAAATTATGGTGGAGATGATAGCAGGGATCGCCCAGAAAGATAAGTTGTTGATACAGAGTGACATCGATGACGTATATAGAGTCTATACTTCCTATACTAGGAGACAGAAACTGCCACGTGAAGTGCATGTGAGGTTTACTAAACGATCCCTGAGAGAAGAAATTTACCAGAAGGCACGTGACCAGAATACCATGTATGCGGGGGAAATGGTCATAGTACTAAAACAGATACCAAGAAGAGTGAGGGAAAGGAGGCAGAAATATCAGGACCTAACAACACAATTGAGGAAACTTCAGGTGATCTATAGGTGGCTTTTCCCAGAAGGGATATCTTTTCTCTGGCGAGGCCAGAGGTTTCGGATTGAATCATTGCAAGATGCACAAGACTTTATGGAAAGCCAGTTGAAGAGGGGAACTCAGAATAACGACGGAGAATTGGACAACAAGAGCCGAGGAGAGGAGCGAAAGAATAGTGTCCTGGGAGATGAGAAAGGGGGAAATGAGAAACAAAGCAGAGATGAGAGACCGCAAACGAGGCAGACAACAAAAGCTAAAGCCTTAAACAAATAAACATGGCGGATGAACTCCGCTTAATTTCCTTAAATATAAATGGTTTGAATTCACTAAGAAAGAGAAATAAAATACTGAATGCTCTACGGAAAAAGAATTGTGATTTGACATGCTTGCAAGAAGTACATATAGTGAACCACCAGCAAAATGTGTTGTATTACCCCCGGCTGGGTATAATGTATACAAGTTTAGCAGATGAAAAGGAAAGGGGCATTGTGTTGTATGTTAAAGACCATATTGATTCTAAATTGGTGTATACGGATGGGGAGGGTAGACTTTTAATGGTCGAATTGAAATTTGGTCGATATAAAATTTTGCTGGTGGCCATATACGCACCGAATGACAGCCAAAGTACTTTCTTTAGAAAGTTGCATTTAAAAATTGCAGAGTTAGCCTATGACCATATATGTGTGGTGGGTGATTATAACGCGGTGGCAGATAGGACAATGGATTATAACCCAGGAAACATCCAAAAGGGGGGGAAATTAAGATTTAAGATTTAATTTATTTGTATGCCGCCCTTCTCTGGGAGGGACTCAGGGCGGCGAACAACTCAAAAGGGGAAAGGGGATACAAACACAATACATATAATTAAAATACACAAGAGTCATACAGCCATACAAGTCGAGAGGGGAGGGGAACTCATCAACCCCAGGCCTGCCGGCACAGCCAGGTTTTGACAGCTTTCCGGAAGGCCTGGAGAGGGGTGAGGGTCCGAATCTCCGCGGGGAGTTCATTCCAAAGGGCCGGAGCTGCAACAGAGAAGGCCCTCCCCCGGGTAGTAGCCAGATGGCATTGGCTGGTAGACGGAACCCGGAGGAGGCCGACCCTGTGCGATCTAATGGGTCTGTGGGAGGTAATTGGCAGAAGGCGGTCTCTCAAGTACCCAGGTCCAATACCATGAAGGGCTTTATAAGTTACGACTAGCACTTTGAAGCGTATCCGGAGACCGATCGGTAACCAGTGCAGCTCGCGGAGGATACGTGTAACGTCGGTGTTCCGAGGTGCACCCACAATCGCTCGCGCGGCTGCATTCTGGACAAGTTGTAGTCTCCGAATACTCTTCAAAGGCTGCCCCATGTAGAGCGCATTGCAGTAGTCCAGTCTTGAGGTCATGAGGGCATGAGTGACTGTCGCGAGTGCCTCCCGGTTCAGGTAGGGGCGCAACTGGTGCACCAGGCGAACCTGGGCAAATGCCCCCCTGGTCACAGCCGACAGATGATGTTCTAAGGTCAGCTGTGGGTCCAGGAGGACTCCCAAGTTGTGCACCCTATCTGAGGGGCGTAAATTTTCACCCCCCAGCCTGAGTGATGGAATACTAGCCAAATTCTTGGGAGGGAAACACAACAGCCACTCGGTCTTGTCTGGATTGAGTACAAGATTGTTAACTCCCATCCAGACCCTGACAGCCTCCAGGTACTGACACATCATGTCAATCGCTTCACTGAGTTGGCACGGGGCGGACAGATACAACTGAGTATCATCCGCATATTGATGGTATTTTATCCCGTGCCGTCGAATGATCTCACCCAGTGGCTTCATGTAGATATTGAACAGAAGGGGGGATAGGACCGAATCCTGAGGAACCCCATATTTCAGGGGCCTAGGGGTCGACCTTTCTCCCCCAACTAACACCAACTGTGACCTGTCCGAGAGGTAGGAGGAGAACCACTGAAAAATGGTGCCGCCCACTCCCACCTCTCGTAACCGTTGCAGAAGGATACCATGGTCGATGGTATCGAAGGCCGCTGAGAGGTCAAGGAGCACTAGGATGGAGGAATAACCTCCATCCCTGGCTCTCCAGAGATCATCGGTAAGTGCGACCAAAGCGGTTTCCGTGCTGTAGCCAGGCCTGAATCCCGACTGAAAGGCGTCCAGATAATCGGTTTCCTCCAAGGACCGTCGGAGTTGAGAGGCTACCACTTTCTCAACAACCTTCCCAATGAAAGGGAGGTTGGAGACTGGCCGGTAGTTGTTCAAACTAGCTGGGTCCAACGATGGCTTCTTCAGGAGGGGTCTCACCACCGCTATCTTCAGTGTCGGTGGGAAGAAGCCCTCCCGAAGAGAAGCACTCACCATCGCCTGGATCCAGCTCCGCGTCACCTCCTTGCTGTTCGCGACCAGCCAGGAGGGACACGGGTCCAGTACACAAGTGGCAGTACTCACCGCTCCGATGGCCTTGTCCATTTCATCAGGAGCAACAGGTTGAAAGTCAGTCCAGAGATGTTGTTCAAGACCTTCCCCCGGTACCCCGGCTGGCTCTGGGCAATTGGAGTCCAGGTCCATCCGAAGCCGAGCAACTTTGTCCGCGAGGAACTGGACATATTCCTCTGCTCTACCCTGTAAGGGGTTATCCGCAACCCTCGTATTTAGGAGGGAGCGGGTCACCCTAAACAAGGCGGCAGGGCGTGACTCAGCGGACGCTATCAGAGCGGCAATGTGATTGTTCTTAGCTGTCCGTATTGCCGATAGATATGCTCCGATGCAGGTTTTCAAGAGTGCTCAGTCTGACTCGGATTTACTGATCCTCCATCGGCGCTCTAGGCGTCTCTTTTGGCGCTTCATCTCCCGGAGGTCCTCGGTAAACCAAGGGGCCCTCCAGGATCCACTGTCGCGGATCGGCCGTAAAGGCGCAATCCGGTGGAGAGCCTCAGACGCTACCGAGTTCCAAGTAGCAACTAAGGTCTCCACCGGACTGTGGGCGAGAGTATCAGGCATAACGCCAAGCGCCGTCTGGAAACCCTGAGGATCCATAAGATGCCTGGGGTGGAACCACCTAATCGGTTCCTCCTCCCTACAGCGGGGGATTGGTCTCCGAAAGTCAAGCCTCAGTAGGAAGTGGTCTGACCATGACAGGGGCAAGATCTCACTACCCCTCAAACCAAGATCACAACTCCACTGCTCCGAGAGAAATACGAGGTCGAGTGTGTGACCCGCTGAGTGAGTCGGACCCTGGATTACTTGGGTCAAGCCCATGGCTGTCATGGAAGCCATGAACTCCTGTGCTCCATCAGAGTGTTCACCGAGCGAAGGCAAGTTGAAGTCCCCCAGTATCATAAGTCTGGGGAACTCAACTGCTAGCTCGGCTACTGACTCGAGGAGCAAGGGGAGGGCTGTTGTCACGCTGTTGGGAGGCAGGTACATCAACAACAAGCCCACTTGACCCGCAAGATCCATCTTCACCAGCAAGGACTCACACCCGACAAGCTCTGGAGCAGGGATCCTACGAGGAACTAAAGACTGTCGGATAACAATGGCCACTTCTCCGCCCCTTCCCTGGGATCGCGGTTGATGAAGCACCTGAAAACCCTCTGGCCACATTTCTGTGAGGGGGACTCCTCCCTCCGGGCCCAGCCAGGTTTCAGTAATACATGCCAGATCTGCCCCCTCGTCTATAATTAGGTCCTGGACGAGGGGAGCTTTATGAACCACAGATCTGGCATTTAGCAACAGCAACCTGAGACCAGGGTCCTGACTACTCATGCCATCTGGCCTTGGAGTGGAACTCACAGGGCCGGAAGGGGGGATCCCTCGAATATAGGGAACCCTCCTTCCCCCATAATGGCTTGCCCTGAAGTTCCCGCCATATCTGCCCCTCCCCATTATGACCCCTATGTTCCGGCCCACTCCCGCATCTGTGGTCCCTTCACCCTCTCCCCCAGCTGCCGGATTTATCGGCAGGCCCTTCGACGCACACAAGAGAAAGGAGGAGAGTTCTCCCCAAAACCTTTGAAGACATGAGGGAGGAATATGAATTAAAGGATGTATGGCGTGAACTCCACCCACAGAAACAACAATTTACTTTCTTTTCACATAGACATCAATCCTGTTCTAGGATCGACATGGCCTGGTTGACACCAGAAATTGGGGACTTGATTAAGGAAGCAGCAATTGAGGTTAATACCTGGGCCGATCATAATCTACTCTTATTGGTGTGGAAAGGAATAAGGCAGGGGAGGAAGAGAAGGTGGATGATGAATACAGAGATAGTGAAAGAACAAGAATTTCAGCAAATGTTTAAACGGGAAATGAGGTTTTTTTTTGAAGAAAATAGGAAAGGAGTAACCCCACAAATACTTTGGGATACGGCCAAGGCTTATATGAGAGGCCTAGCTATTAAACATACAACAGGCACACACAGGAAAAAATTAGAAGAGAGGGCAAAGGGGGTAGCTAAACTGGAGGTGGTAGAAAAAGCCTTGCAACAGAACCCACTAGATGATAGGAAAAAAGAAGAAATGGCTAGAATTAAGCACGGGATCTCTCTTCTAGACCAGGAGGATGTCGCTCGGAAACTTAGGGGGATTAAGTAAAACCTTTTTGAGCATGCTAACAAACTGGGTCGTTGGCTCTCTTATAGACTTCGAAAAGAAAGAGAGAGCAGACGTATAGCTCAAGTGCAGAATAGTAAAGGGGAATTAGTAGAAACCAAGGGGGAGAAACAGGAAATTATCCAAGGTTTTTTCCAGCAACTATATAGTAGGGAAGAAGTTTCTGAGGACCAAATTAAGGAATTTTTAGACAATGCAAATCTACCCAAGATCTCAAATGAAGCAAAAGGGGTACTGACCAAAAGATAACAATAGATGAATTAGAAAAGGCAGTCAAAAAAATGGAAAACAACAAAACTCCTGGCATGGATGGTTTGCCAGTTGAAATCTATAAATCTTTTTTGGAAATTTTAGGACAAGAGATAATAGTAATATTTAATGCTGTCTTGACGGATTCTATCGCACCAAAATCATGGGCTGAGGCTTATATAACCCTTTTGCCTAAAGCTGGAGCTGACCGCACCCAAATTAAAAACTATAGGCCCATTTCACTTTTGAATGTGGATTATAAAATCTTTGCAGCTATACTGGCAGATAGACTTAAATTCTTCCTTAACAAATTTATACACCCTGATCAGAACGGCTTCCTGCCGTCAAGGCATTTGAAAGATAATGTTAGAATTATTTTGGATGCCTTAGAATATTATGAAGCTCGGCTGGATAAACAAGTGGCCTTTATGTTTCTTGACGCACAAAAGGCTTTTGATCGGGTAAATTGGAACTTTATGTTGTCACAACTAGAAAATATGAAGTTTGGAGAAAACTTCTTAAATGCAATTCGGGCAATTTATGTACGACAAACCGCGACATTATTGGTAAACGGAGAAGAGGCGGGTGATATTGAGATTGGTAAAGACACAAGACAAGGATGCCCGTTATCCCCCCTACTGTTTATCCTCACATTAGAACCCCTTCTTAGAATAGTGAGAAGTGACACACAAATTAAAGGGTTACGAGCTAAAGCTCAGGAATTTAAGGTCCAGGCTTTCGCCGATGACCTTGTTTTTATCCTGGAGGATCCTATGGCTTCTGGGATACAACTTTTACGTAAAATAGAGGAGTACGGTAGGATAGCGGGGCTACATATAAACAAAGAGAAGACAAAACTGTTAATTAAGAATATGACTCTGAACCAGAAAAGGGAAGTACAAAGCCTGTTAGGGATTAACATGGCCCACAAAGTACAATACTTGGGAATTTGGCTCACGGAGAGATGTTCCTCTATCAAGGTAGATAACTATATGAAATTGCTACAGCAGGTATCTAAAGATATGACTAATTGGAGTGGCAAACAACTGTCTCTGATGGGCAGGATTGCGACAGTCAAGACATATGTATTACCCAAATTTTTGTTTCTGTTTCAAACGGCACCAACTAAATTGGACAATTTTTTAAAAAATCTTTGGAGACAATAGTGACTCGATTTATATGGCAAGGCAAGAAAGCACGAATTAAAGCCCAAATATTGCAAAAACGTAGAGAACTGGGAGGCTTCGGAGTACCCAACTGGGAAGCATACTATAATGCAGCAATTATGACATGGGTGAAAGATTGGGTGATGTTGAGTAGAAGGCGCCTATTGGCTATAGAGGGACATGACCTCCCTCAGGGATGGCATGCCTCCCTCTGGCAAGAAAGAGACACCCCCCCATAGGTACTTCATGGGACATTATATTCGGAAGATTTTGATGGGGGTCTGGGAAAAGATGAGGAAAAAATACTATCTTAGGGTTCCGTGCTGGTTGGCACCATTAGAGGCCTTAACGCACCCCAGTGTATTTAATTGGACAAGAAACATAACATATAAAGACATCATGACAGAAGATGGCAACATGAAAACAAAGATGGAATTAGAGCAGCAGGGCAGGAATTTGGAATGGTGGGAATATTTACAGGTTAGAAACAGGTTTAAAAGTGATAAGGTACGTTTTGGGATCTACCCAAACCTTCAGGGGCTAGATAAGATTTTGTTTGGTGGAGATAAGAAAATGTTATCGAAGATTTACCAATTTTTGACCTGCCAAGATGCTAATGAAGAGATGGACAAAAGCCTTCTAATAGCATGGGGAGAAACCTTGGCTATGAAATTGAAATGGGCAAATGGTGCGATCTATGGAGTAAGACCATTAAACTTACAATATCTACAGCATTCAAAGAAAACATATACAAGATGGTTTATAGGTGGCACTTCCCCCCAACGAGGTTAGCCAAGATGTTCCCTGGGTTATCTCCATTGTGTTGGAAATGTGGAAGAAAGGATGGCACATTCTACCATATTTGGTGGTCCTGTACTGAGGCCACGAAATATTGGAAAAGGATTAAAAAATGGCTAAAAGAGGTTACCGGGGCAAACATGGAATGGAGACCCGAGAACCTTCTACTAAGCATTAAACCAGAAAACATAAGCAGTTCAATATGGCATTTGAGCCTACATATAATTGTGGCCGCAAGAATAACTTATGCACAATTTTGGAAATCCACTACCATACCATCGGAAGATGCTATAATTAAAAAGATCTATGAATGCGCAGAAATGGATAGAATGACGGGTTGGCTGAGGGACAAAGGAGAAACGGAACATTATCTTAGCTGGAACTTATGGTATATGTGGGCGACAAGGAGAACAGCAGGGATTTAAAATGGGGAAAGTTAAAAGTGAACATAGGTATTGTAATAGATCCCTGAACTTTGTAATGAGAAGATGTGGCTTAGAGACCTAACAATGAGGAAGGAAAGAAAAAAAGTTGGGCTGTGAATGACTGTCACTGCGGGGGGGGGGGTGTTGTATGTTTAAAATTGTATTTGTATCTGTATGTTTTATGCTTAAAAAAAATGTATAACTAATGAATGCCGATACAAAAGGCTGTATATTTACCTTATATTGTTATGTATGTTTTGTCTTTTCTTATGTTGTTATATTTTTCTTTCTGTTTTTAAAGGTAATAATGTTTAATAAAAACTATTTAAAGAAATTGTTTATGGACTAGGCTATATTTTTTACCACTTTGTTCTTTCAATTTATATGGCAATTATCAATTAAGATCAGAAAAATGAAGAGTCTTCTCACAATATAATATTATGTTCTTTTTCTTGACCCAATGCAGCTTTTCCACTTCTAAAATATTTTAGAAAATATTTATTGTTAGTAACAATTATGTGATAATTATCTACCTTTCTCAGATATCATAATAAAAAGTGCAAGTTGTTAAACTCAGTTTACTTTTATCTGCAAGCATTCTTAAAGAGAAAAAAGTGTTAACATACAACTTGAAATTCATCATACCTCTGAATCAAACTCCATTAGTAGAACAATTTTGTCCCTGATGGAACTGAAAAGATTGTGTTTGTGGATCAGCTGGAAAACATCTTTATGTCTCAGTGTGAGGTAAATTTCAAGAGCCTTTCTGTAGCGCTGGTCATAGGTGTACCTAATAAGAAAGATCATGTGTTATAAATAGACCCAAATGTGGGCTTTTTGAGAAAGCAATCCAATAGCACAGAAATCATTTGGCTAAAACATCCTATAGTTATTTGGAATAATAGAAAACATTTTCTGTCTACATGTGTTAGAAAAGTAATTGGATATCACTTTTTCCTTCAATTTTCTTCAGACCCTCAATGGCCTTTAGCCTTTCTGAGTAAGATATGCTTCAAGGATAGTGAAAAACCTTAAATAGTGCAGGCTAACTTAGGATGTTAAGGATGTATTCTGGCATTCCTGAGAATAAAACAAAATAGAAGGACATATTTATGTGTGAACATTGCTATGTAAGACTTAAGAAAATGAAACACATTTGAAAAGCAGCTTGTTTCAAGCCTCCAATAACTTGAATATGGATATAAAAATGAAAGAAAAACTGTAATCTAGAATATTTGGGGTTTTTTGTACCATTTCTGCGCTGTGATTTTAATGATATTTTCAACAGTAATCTCTCTCTCTGAATCCCTTTAATTCTTTATTAAAACTTCATTGACAGCATTTTCCCTATTAATATTTTTAATTTTAATATTTAAAATAATTAAAACAGAAGAGTTAAATATCTATCTATCTATCTATTCATCCATCCATCCATCCATCATCTACCTATCTATAATCTATCTACCCTGTTTCCCCAAAAATAAGCCCTCCCCAAAAATATTGTAACACAGCAGCACCATGAGATGACCACGTTCACTGCCTCCTGCACCTCAAAAATAATAAGAGCTCCCTGAAAATAAGCACAAGTGCTTATTTTTGGGTGGAGGGTGTCAAAAGAAAATAAGACTGTCTTATTTTCAGGAAAGCACGGTATCTATCTATCATGTATCATCTCTGTCTGTCTATTATAAAATACAGATGGGGACAGTTTTGTCTGTATCAAGAATTTTACTGAATGTTTTCAAAACAGCTTGTATTTCAAAATTCAATTATTACAGATATAGTGCAATATATACAGATATAGTTCTCCATCTCAGTTTTCCTGAAGTTGAATCTACATATTTCTCGCTGAGCCTTAAAAATACCCATCAGAGTCAATCCCATAGCTGAGCACCTGAGCACAAATAATCAACTAAGAGCTAGTGACCAAAGCAGTCTAAAAGTCAAGCTGAAAAATACAAAGCTAATATACAAAGATGTTTGGATAAAACAACAACATTGGGAGATTCTGCTCAACATAATCTCTCAATACTCCAAAAAGGTACTAAAGTCAGGTATTAAGGCTGATACAGCATGAACAATAGCATTCATGAACGTGGATTTCATGAAAAAAGAAGCAAGATACCACATTCTTATATTTGAGAGCATCTGAATAATATTTCTCTTCCCTGACTTATAAATTTTAGACATGAAAAACTAAAATACAATAATACTATCTCTGAAACAATTTTGCTGTTGATGTAAATCTTTTCAAATGAAAGTTTTAATAAATATTTGAACTTCATCCCTCACCCACAAAAGTAGAGATAGGAAGAAGTCAAATTACTTTTATGTGGAAAAACATACTTAAAATTCTGATTATTCAAGGAAAGAACCACAATGGGTTATTTAGATGTTAGTCAATTGTGGGTATCATTCGAATTCCTGAGCCAACAAACTTACAATTCTGCTAGAGTTTTCAGCAATGTCCTGTTCTGTGGATCTTTCTTCAGATGGTCCAATACAGCATGGACAATGACTGGATTGTTGTACAGGTTCCCAGGCCATTCTTTAATTAATGTTGCAAAACCCTTAAAATAATTGAAAGTGGATATGAGATTGGAAGCAAATAACTTTTTTAAATAAAAGAAATAAAATTAAAAGGCTTTGCACTTTAGTCAAAGGTATTAAGAGAATAACAAAAATTGTCATTGTCATCTGGGCAAAATGAATTGGACAAATTCAGCCAAATAACCCCCTCTTTTTTTTTTTAATACTAATGTAATTAGGAACTACAATAGGAACTACAATTAGGCCTCCATAATTTCAAGTGGGAAGGACAATTCCAATTCCAAGTGGGAAGGACACAAGTATAAGGACTTCTGTTTGATCCAGAATATATATGCTTCCTTCATATTTCCTGGAGAATCTTAGCAATAGCAATAGCAGTTAGACTTACCGCTTCATAGGGCTTTCAGCCCTCTCTAAGCGGTTTACAGAGTCAGCATATTGCCCCCAACAATCCGGGTCCTCATTTTACCCACCTCGGAAGGATAGAAGGCTGAGTCAACCTTGAGCCGGTGAGATTTGAACAGCAGAACTGCAGAACTGCAGTCAGCTGAAGTAGCCTGCAGTGCTGCATTTAACCACTGCGCCACCTCGGCTCTAACCTTCTTTATGGAGAGCTCTTTCATTTTCTTGGGGCCAACCTACAGAGGTGGGTTCCTACTGGCTCGGACGAATAAGTAGTAACTTGGCTGCCTGGGTCATTGGAACCGGTAGTGATCCAGGCCTGCCACACCCCTGAACCAGTTCTCCCATAGGCAGAGCCATTTTGCTTCTGCCCATGTGCAGCAATTTTTATTGCACTAGTTGGCCATGCCCACTCCGACACTCACCTTGCCTCACTTTCACCATGTGGATCCGCAGAACTGCCTCCTTCTACCTACACACAGGTGTAGGTAGAACCTAGCCCTCCCCTCCCCACTGGCTTTAACCCAGACCCTACCTCGTCAACTGATGGGGAAAGCGGTGAGCGAGTGGATGGAACCAGCCTGGCCTCCAATACTCCATCTCGCAGAGATGGTGGCAGTGAGCCGTAAGGAAAGTGACCCCCGTGATGTGGGATGGACAGCCTCCCACGCCGCTACACCCTTGCCTTCCATGCAGAGCCTCTGTCGGTGGGGCACCTCCCATTTCGTCCATGTGCCACCACCCCCACTGCTTCTACATCCCCGAATGGTCCAACACCAACGTAGATGTTCCTTCAGGCAAGCTATTGAAGCTTGGCTATTTCATTCCACCACTCCTTCTGACTTTTCTCATCCAGCCCCTCCTACACGCACACACACACCCCATACTTGCCATGGTGCAAGGTGAGTGTGGTTGGGGAGAAATCAGGGTGAGGGTGAGGAGAAGGCTGAAATTCTGCTAGGGGGCAAGGGAAAGCAAGCCAGGTCTCCTCAGCGAGTGCCACTCTTTTTCTCAGCTGCCTCTCGAGGTTGGCTGATTGGACCCGTGCCTGCTCTTGCCCACCCCGCTTCTCCTCCTCATGGCTGATCCCATGTTTTGTGGGAATAAAAGCAGTCATACAGAGAGAACTGGGAGTGGAAGAAGCAGGTCCCAAGCGGGCCAGCGGACGCCCTACATACCTGCGTTTTCCCCTCCTTCCCTCAAAGCAGCTATGCCTTCCGCTTGCCCATTAGTGACTGCCCGTGCTCCCCCCTATTGTTCCCCCTGCAGGAGCTAGAAAGTGTGGGGGGTTTGGCTTGATGGCCCATTTTGTTTCAAAAGGGAGAGAAAGGATACCTCCTTTCTGCGAGGGAAGACATCTTCCTTGGCTGCCTTCAGCTGCCTCTCCCCTTTAGGCTCACTGAGTCTAGGTGCTCGCTTTTCCTCTGGAGAAATCCAGAACCCCAGGAAGGGTAATCCTTATGTATTTTATTGGTAGATAGCATGTCTCATCCTAATCTCTGTTTTACCACTATAGCGACAAATTTAAAATTAAGCTGCTGTTCTGTTTCAGTGGTATTACAACAAATAATATTTTACCTGATAATCGCTCTCTAGAAATTCATGCAGAACCATTTCATAAATGAAAGGCTTCAGGATCGAATCTTGTCTTGGCAAATAGTGACTAATTGCCTAAGGAAATAAACAATTAAAATATGTTGAAGCTTTCCAAAAGTTTTAGGAAACATTACTAAAAACAAAGCCAGAAGCGGTAGCAGTATTCCAGCTGAGCTATTTAAAATCCTAAAGGATGATGCTATTAAAGGGCTACATTCAATATGCCAGAAAACTTTGAAAACTCAACAATGAACACAGGATTGAAAAGGTCATTTTAGGTTCCAATTCCAAAGAAAGCCAATGCCAAAGAATCTTCAAATTACTGTATAACTGCACTCATTTCACATACTAGCAAGGTCATGCTCAAAATTCTACAAGCTAGACTTCAGCAATATGTGAACCAAGAACTACCAGAGGAGGCAGAGGAAATAGAAATCAAATTTCCAACATTTGCTGGATCTTGGAGAAAGAAGGGAGTTCCCAAAAAACCAAATCTAGTTCTGTGTCATTGACTACTTTAAAATCTTTGATTGGATAGATCATAATAAAGTGTGTCAAGTTCTTAAAGAGATGGTAGTACGAGATCACCATACCTGTCTCCTGAAAAACATGAGGGTTAAGTAGCAACACTGAACAAACGTGGAAAACCAGATTGGTTCAAAATAGGGGAAGAAGTATAAGAGGATTGTATATTGACATCCTGCTTATTTAATATATGCAGACTAATGTGAAATGCTGGGCTGGATAAATCACAAGCCAGAATTAAGATTTTCATGAGAAATATAAACAATCTTAGATATGTAGATGATACCTCTCTAACGGCACAAAGTGAAGAGGAAATAAAGAGCCTCTTGATGAGGAGAGGAGACTGTAAAAGTTGGCTTGAAACTCAACATTAAAAAAAAACTAATATCATGTAATCTGATCCCATCACTTCCTGGCAAATAGAAAGGGAAGAAATGAAAGCAGATTTTATTTTCTTAAGCTCCTGGAGCACTGCAGGTAGCAATTGCAGCCCTGAAATTAAAAGATCCCTGCTCTTTGGGAGGAAAGTTATGACAATCAGAATATTAAAAAGCAGGGATGTTATAATATAGCCTTTATTGTCATTGTACAAAATAAATGCAAAAATTTGGTAATGGTTTTTCCAATAGTTTTCTATGGCTGAAAGTTTGGACCAAAAGGTGAGTGCCAAAGAATTATGCTCTCTAGTTGTGGTGTTGGAGAAGACTTTTTAAAGTCCCTTGGACTTCAAGGAGGTCACACCAGTCAATCCTAAAGGAAGTCAATCCTGAACGTTCTTTGGAAGAACAATTATTGAAGCTGAAGCCAAATGCTTTGGCCACCAACTGAGAAGAGATGACTCACTAGAAACATCCCCCCCACTCCACTGATATTGGGAAAGATTGAAGGAGAAGGGACAGTGTTATTGATGCAATGAATATCAATTTTGGCATTCTTTGGGAGACAGTGGAGGGCAGGGGCCTGGTGGGCTATATAGTCATTTAGTCATTTATTTGACATTTATAGGCCGCCCTTTTCCCTGAGGGGACTCAGGGCGGCTTACAATTAATGGGAAGGGAGTGTAAGACAAAACACAAGAAAGAAAAAAAAATGTGAATAAAAAAAATAAACCGATAAAACACAACATTCATTCAGCATTCGGGTGGGGCGAGGTTCGGATCTTATCCCCAGGCCTGACGGGATAGCCAGATCTTGAGGGCTGTGCGGAAGGTCTGGACGGTGGTAGTCCATGGGGTCACTAAGAGTTGGATATGACTTAGCAATTGAACAACAAAAACAAAAACAATCACCAGTTTGGAAAGGCAGTAATTTTATTGACAGGCTTTTTGGACAAGATTTTCTATATTTAAAAGTCTTCTGGATAGCATAAGGCATTGTTGTAAGATATTTATACTCAAGTTAAAAATAAATCTAGAAGGGAGTGGTGATGGCAAAAATAGTACATCACCCATTTATCCATACATCTTTTAGGGTGAAGTGAAATAGAGGAAGGTAAGCAAGAGGCTTTCTTCTAATCTGGCAAAATATCTGGCTACTAACCTGCTCTTTCTCCATAAATAGTGCTGTTGTCTTGCCATCCATCTTTAATTTTGTATGAAAGCAACTGCTATGAGAAAAACTACTGTTTTGCACTCTTGAATAGAATTTAACATCTCAAAAGGACTACCTACTGTGAGATCTTAATAATATGTTCCTTTTGGTTCATTGAGTTTGAATAGGAAGACATAAAATTCGTAGTGAGAATATGGATATGCAATCAATACTCATGTTCATAAATGCTTTCTACTATCGGAAAAATAACAGCCTTTTAACAATATGCCATGGTCAATCTATTAATTTTGATGCTTGCTAACTAATATGTCCCTTAAAAGTTCCTGCTCTGCTCTGCTATTAGTCGAATTATATGAGTTTTTTCTAATCTTGCAGTACACAACAGGCCCAAAATCTGTCACATTGAAACACAATTAATTCCTGAAAATATTATTAATGAATCGGTCTACAAACTCTTGAATCATGAGACCATAAGTATCTACTATGCTTTTAAAGACTTCTAAAAAGTAGATTCTTGAAAAGTTACAACTCTCTGACAAAGTTAGATGGACATAATTCAACTTGTATTGTATAATTTTTTATATAACAGACATGGAAGCCAAATATAATAAAATTGTATAATGTCTTGTTTAAGGTCTGGGAAAAAATCAAGAAGAACCATTATATGAAAATCACAATCTGGTTATCAACGATGGAGCCAATGACATACCCAAATACCATAGATCTCAGTAAAATGATAAGCTATGCAGAACTTTTAGATGAAAAAGGAGAACTAAAATCAGTAAAAGATCTGAAAACACAAGGGATAAATATGGAATGCTGGCCTTATTTACAAATTAAAATAAGATTTAAAAAAGATCGGGAACAATATGAAATACATGAGAAACAAGTGGAAATAGATAAAATATTATTAGGAATGGGAGGAAAAATGATTAGCAAATTATATAATTTTCTTTTTAAGATATAAAATGGTGGAAGAGATAGTAAAGGAGACAATGATTAGCTAGGCAAGAAACTCTGGCCATAACATAGAGTTAGAAAAATGGGACAAACTATGGGAAAGAAATTATAAATTTACAATAGCAGTAGCTTACAAAGAAAATCTCTATAAAATGTTTTATAGATGGCATTTGCCCTCAGCGAGATTGGCCAAAATGTATCCAAATTTATCTCCCAAATGTTGGAGATGTAGTCACACGTTTGGAACATTCTACCATATGTAGTGGATGGGCCCCATTACAAGGAAATATTGGTGTAAAAATTAGAAATGGCTGGAAGAAATTACGGAGCAAAAGATAGAATTGAAACTGGAATCATTATTAGGAATACAGACAAAACAGACAAAAAATTTCAATACATAATACTATACATACTCACCTTTTGCACAAAACTGGAAACAAATTAATATACCCGCAGACAAAACAATAATTAGAAAGGTACTCAAATATACAGAGATGGAAAAAATGACCATGGAATTAAAAGAAAGAGAAGAATCGGATTTCTATAAAATATGGAATAGAATTTATAATTGGATAGAAAACAGAAGCCAAAACAAAAAAAGGACGTCTTTGTTCCCCCCCCCCCAAACTAGTATTGAATAAAAATTAACCAAAGTTACTAATTACTATCAAACTTAAAATATTGACCACAATGTAAATAAAATGGTGATATGAACAATTAATATTATTAAAAGTTTTAGTACAACTGTTATTACGCTATTACAGAAGATACAATCGATAGGAAAGCAATGTAGAATGGAGAATTACAAAAGCTAAACATAAATGCCGATACAGAAGGCTGTATAACTATTTTATATTGTTACGTTTGTCTTTTTTTTTCTTTTTGTGTGTGTCTTCTTTTCTGTTTTTTAAAGATAAAAATGTTCAATAAAAACTATTTTTTTAAAAAATTGTACAAGGAACCAAAATACTATATTTTGTTAAGTTTCATGTTTCAAAAATGATTAATAGCACGCTTTAACTTTTTATTAGGCCATGAATATCAACTTATTTCAGTTTTAGATTCTAGGATATGTAATGCTATTTCTTGAAATTCAATTAATACTTACCCTATTGTGGGACAGACCCAACTCACATATAGAAAATAACAAATGAAACAAACAGATAAAGACAGACCTAAATACAATAGAGCAATTTTGAATATGCCTACTTTTGGGGAAAGTAATAAAGACATGACTATATGATTTATTAACTTTTACATGTGACAAACAAGTAGTGTTCAGTCATACAAACCTTAAGTTGTCCAATTTCTTTAAATCTATATACTTCACATTCCCATAAATTTGTGTTTTTGCCAAGTATCTTCTGACATTTTCTGAGGAGAAAATATATAATAAGCGAAGTGTCCATAAATCATATTTTCAATGCTATTTTTTCCTTGCATACTTCATTATTTGTGAAGTAACAGAGTATTAATTTGAAATGAATTATGAATTACTTTTTAATCTGACTAAGGACACTCAAAAAACATAAAATTCAGCAACTACAATCAAATATTGTATTTTTTGGAGTATAAGATGCACTTTTTGCCCCCCTAAGAGAGGGTGAAAATTTGGGTGCGCCTTATACACTGAATGTAGACCTGTCCACCTGCCATCCCCCAGCAATTTGCCTCCTCGCAGCAAACAATGAACAGCCTGTTTCAGTTTCAGCACAGTCTGATTAGCACTGGCAGCTGATGGGCCTCCGACTATCAGCGGTATCAGGCTGCAGACAGGCAGCAATAGGCTATGGCAATCCCTGCAGCCCCAAACAGCTGATTGTTGGGAGGCCTGACTATCAGCTGCTTGTGCTAATCAGGCTGTGCTAAAACTGCTGTTTGATGAAAGGCGGCAAATTGCTGGGAGGCAAAGGCAGATTTTTATTTTCTTGTGCAAATCAGATTGAAACTGAAACTGGCTGTTTGCTGTAAGGAGGCAAGTCAATAACTTTAAATGTCTATAGAATGTTCAAATTATTATATTATTTTTTAAAGATTGCTTTATTATTGTTCTAGACAACTTAACAAAATGAAGAAGCTTATTAAAATAAATCCTTGATCTGAAGAGGCCCAGTGCTATTGTATCATCTTTTAAATAGCAGAGAATAACGTATACTTCCAGAAAGTCACATCAATTTTAACAGTATCTGTACAAGTATGGGGGTGATGGGGGTGCGCGTGCATGAGGGTGGGGTTTAGCCTAAATACCAAAGAAGTATAAAAGGTGGTGGGGAGCATTGGATGTCAGCTCTGACAATAGCCCGTGAAGAATGGCCCTCTTCTTATGCCAGATGTCAAATCACATGGATTGTTATGGCCATATGTACACGTTGCAGTGGGACATGGTAATGGCTGTGATGGTGGTGATGGATGGAGAGGTTGCCACCTGGGTGGCTGATTTATATGGGGATCATGCTATGGAACTCGGAGACATTGGTCTGTTCCTGGAGACACTGCAGGAAAGGTTTAAAGATGCCACCAGGACTCAGCAGTGGAAGCGGAGTTTCTGGCTGTAAGACGAGGGAGGCCAGTAGCCGAATACATCGGAGAGTTCTGGGGTCTGGCCGGCAAAGTGAGGGGGTGGCCAGAGAGGTTGGTGGTGCACCACTTCAAGGCCGGTCTTGACCTAACACTATGTCAGGCCTGCATCTACAGAAGGTTGCCACATAGACTGACTGCATGGTTCCAGGCCGCCATGGAATTAGCTATAAATTTCCACGAGGATAGGCCAGGAAGGGAGTGGGGCACACAAGAACAAAGACCGCAAACACGTCCTATCAGCTTTGCCCTGATAACCCTGCAATCCACAGCAATCTCCAAGGTGAAACCATCTCCAATGGAAGCTGGATAGAGAACACCCGTCCGGACACCCATAATATGTTTTCATTGAGAGAGGCTGGGGCACAGAGCAGCAGTGTGTCCTGAAACCAGCCCTACAGTATCTGTGAGCACACCAAACACAAAAAGAAGTCACGTGGGGTGAGTCAACCAATTCCTACACCCATTGGCTCCAGCCCATCAGGTGATACGCTCAACACCAGTGGAAGTGATGGGGAGGAGGATTCCAACCCAATGATAAATAAGCCAATCAAACCTTTTGTGATACCGGTAGTGGTGGAAGCAGCCAGGTGATGACAGTGTACAGCCCTTATTGATTCAGGGTGCACTTATTGCTTAATGAATGCCACAATTGCTGATAGCTTGGGTGGATAGGCCTCAGGAAGCTGGCTAGGCCGATCTGTTTTGAACAGATGGACGGCTTGTTATTGGGGGGCTAACCAGCCACACATGTAACTAATCAGGTGGTATTGCAGATAGGGCCCCATCAGAAGGACTGGTGTTTTATAGTGGTTCCGAAAATCATGGAAGTAATTGTTCTAGGGCTGGCGTGGTTGGATAAGTGGGGCCCCACAATATGGTGTGGTGGTGGTAGTAGGCATCTCAGAATAGGGCTCGGCCCTGAACGCCCTCCTCAAGAGGAGCAAACCATGGCCCAGGGGATGGTGGGATTGCAAACTGCAGTGCCATCGATAGATACAGCTGGGACTGAGCGATTCCTTTGGGTATATGCAGACTTAAAGGATGTATGCATCAAACGGGAATGTGATACTTTGCCCCCTCACTGCCCCACGGGTTGTGCAGTGGAATTACTCCCTGGAGCTAAACTGCCAAAGCGCCAAATGTATTCTATGATCCTGCAAGAGCTAGCAGAAATGAGGGCATACATAGAGAAGAACTTGAAAAGAGGTTTTATTCAACAGCTAGATCAAGGGTAGCTGCACCCGTTCTTTTCTGGGAGAAAAAGGATGGCGGCTTATGCCTCTGTATTGATTTCCAGGGGATTAATGCCATCTGTGTGGAACATCTACCCTCTCCCTTTAATGAAAGATATGCTGGTCAGATTAGTGGAGGAATGCATATTCATGAAATTAGATCTCAGAGAGGCGTATTATAGGGTACATATTCAGGCTGGTGATAAATGGAAGACAGCCTTCATTGTCCTCTAGGCCGGTACCAGTTCCTTTGGACTGCAAGGAGCCCCGGCGGTGTTCATGCAGCTAATTAACAAGGTGCTGCATGAGCATCTATATGAAGGGGTACTTGTCTATTTAGGCAATATCCTTATATATACCAAGACCATAGAGGAACATGCAACTCTTGTATATCAAGATCTTAAAAAGCTGCTTGAGGCGCATTTATACAGCAAATTGTCTAAAAGTTCCACAGGATGCAATTGGATTACCTTGGGTTCCATATTTCACTTAATGGGGTGAACATTAGGTGAAATATGGAACCTATTGGGGCTACCCTTGAAAAGTGTTCGGAGACTGCAACTAGTCCAGAATGCAGCCACGCGAGCGATATTGGGTGTACCTAGGTACATCCACGTCACACCAATCCTCCACGAGCTGCACTGGCTACCTATTGGTCTCCAGACACAATTCAAGGTGTTGGTTATTACCTTTAAAGCCCTACATGGCTTAGGGCCAGCATACCTCCGAGACTGTCTACTGCCACATTCCTCCCAATGGCCGGTGAGATCCCATAGGGTGGGCCTCCTTCAAATGCCGTCAGCCAGACAATGCCGGCTGGCGGCTCCCCGGAGGAGAGCCTTCTCTGTGGCTGCTCTGACCCTTTGGAACGAGCTACCCCCAGAAATCCGGACCTTGCCCACTCTCATGGCCTTCAGAAAAGCTGTGAAAACCTGGCTATTCCAGCAGGCCTGGGGCTGTTGGCCTCATTGTTGAGGTCCAGCCCCGATCGTAACGAATGTATATGTGTTGTTTTTAATATGTTTTATTGTCATTTTTTATTATTCTTCTTTCTTCGATGTAAGCCGCCCGGAGTCCTCCGGGATTGGGCGGCCTATAAATCGATTAAATAAATAAATAAACAAATGGACCGCGTGAAGGTAAAGGTCATGTTGGACTGGCAAGCAGTTGCAGAGTTTTTTAGGGTTTGCCAATTTCTATTGCCAGTTTATCCCGTCCTTTGCCTAAGTGGTCCTACTAACCGACCTTTTCCATACAAAACATATCACAACAAGCCCTCAACTGGGAAGCCCAGTTGTGTGGACAACAGCATGTCATCAAGCGTTTGAGCGCCTGAAGTCCTTGTTTGTGCACGAGCCAATACTCAAACATCCAGAGCCCACTAAACCATTTGTGGTTCAGGCAGATGCCAGCGATTTGGCAGTGGCCACAGTTCTTTTACAAATGAACAATGAAGGAGCCCTACAACTGTGTTTCTATACCTCGAGAGAGCTGACACCCTGACTTAGTCATTTTTGGAGGAGATTTAAATAATTGAGAGAAGTTAGTGTGACTACATTTAAGAAAACTTTCTGACATTAATATAATGCCATAATGTATATTTCTCCAATTCTTTGCTATTTCTATGGGTCAGAAACACATGCACAGAAATACACCACAAACAGTGTATATCATCTATACTATTTGCTGTTTGCTGCAAGGAGGCAAATTGCTGGGAGGCAGAGGCATATTTTTTTTTCTTGTTTTCCTCCCCAAAAGCTAGGTTTCTCTTATACTTCAGAGTGTCTTATACTCCAAAAAATACCGTATATATGTATTTGTATGTGCACAAAAATAAGCTAAAACCATTACCTTGCGGCCAAATCATAATCTCCAATTTCTAATAGATGGTTTATGTATGCTAAACCTATATCCTAAGATAAAACAAAATTGGTCAAAATTAGTCCAAAGTCAAAGGTAGCACTCAGTAATGAACTTTGTTTTCAAGAACTGTAACCTATTTGTTAAATATAATTATTTCGTTTATACCTGATAGTATACAAATTTACATATTACCAAAAACACTTATCAAAAAGTATTGTTAAAATAAAGTTTGAAAAAAAGACTCAGCCTGAATGTTATGTTGTTTGATCAGTCCTACAAATGTTCATGGAAAAAGCCCATGTTCTTCATCTATTCATTGGATTGTGCTCCCTTCAATGTTCTTAATCTGTTATTCATATATAATACTAAAGATAATATAGACATGAAAAAAGAAACAGGATCAAATTGTTTGACCAGTTTCAAGATATGCATCTTCTTATCCAGGCCTAAATGCAATAGATTTTAATGAGAGAATATACTCTTATTATATACATGACTACATTTATAACCATATTTTCAGATATGGGGCAAATGAAAAGGATGACTCGTTAAAGTGTCATTTTAATACCATACATGGAGATGACAAATGAGTGTGAAGCATCCAAATGAGACCAAAAATAGTGATTTTATTTCAAGCATAAAAGTACACATAAGTACACACTCTTATACATTTCTTAGAGAAAAAATTGGGAAGTGAAAGACTCCATGCTCCCTATACGCAACTTATTATCTTCCCCTTTCAGCCCTGGGACAGAACTTCTATCTTAGAAAGATGATTCTGAGAAGAAGAAAAAGAGAACCATTTACATGTTCAAATGAAAATACAAATTAAGCACAAAAAATCCTGTATTTTCTTGGGAGTATATTATGGATTAGTATTACTATGGCTTTATATTGAATCAGATGAAATAATACAGATTATTGCAGCTGGTATGTGAAAGGTATGAGCACCATTTATCATTTGTGTGAGCTCTTAATCCTACCTCTGAGGAATACAAAGATTGTTTCATTCTTTTATTATTCCATGATCCCAGAATACAAAGGTTTTTTAAATCCATATTTGTAATAATAAGCATGATCAACATCCAGCAAGATTATGATCCAAGGATACTTGAAAATTTGATAGTTCAATAACCTTATATCTAGGATACAACCAGGGACGTGCAGTCACTAGAGGCAAGGGAGGCGGAGCCTCCCCAGTCTCCTGAGAGAAAGGAAAGAGTTTTAAATATTTTTTTTAATGAATTAAAGCCAGGATAGTTGCTACCAGATTTCAAGTCACAGTGGCTTGGTGTCTGCTCTCAGTGTTAACTAGGAGGAGGCGAGGGAACTCGGGGCCTCTTTTGCTTAAGGAATTTTTCGCCTTTTAAAAGTTAAGGCGGAGTTAAAAAGCAAAAGATTTGATATGCAAAAGAGGCACTGATTCTCCCGCCTCCTGATCTGGGAGCAGCGAATCATGTCTTGCACTTGAGCGACTGCGCAAGTGCAAGGGTGATTCTGGAGAGGTTTTTCTTTGACTACTAGCCGCCATTTCTTCAGCAGCCAGCCCAGCACCGAGCGGGGAGGAGGAGGAGGAGGAGGAGGAAGAGAAGAGCGGTGAGCCCTTGTCGGGTGGGGGTGGGTGGCTGGCTGGCTGGGAGGAGAAGAGCGGTGAGTCTTTGTGCCGGCCAGCCAAGCAGGGAGCAGGTCGGGTGGGGGTGAGTGGCTGGCTGGCTGGGAGAAGAGTGGTGAGTCCCTCCCCAGCCAGCCAGCCACTCACCCCCACCCGACCTGCTCCCTGCTTGGCCGTCCGGCTGGCCGGCACAAAGACTCACCGCTCTTCTCCTCCCAGCCAGCCAGCCACCCACCCCCACCCGACCTGCTCCCTGCCTGGCCGGCCAGCCGGCACAAAGACAAACCGCTCTTCTCCTCCCAGCCAGCCAGCCACCCGACCTGCTCCCAAGAATGTCAGTGGGGACGGAGGAGGTGGGGGGCGAGGCAGCAGAGCGCGGCAGCGGCGAGAAGCAACACCGCGCTCTGCTGCCTCGCCCCCCGCCTCCTCCGTCCCCGCTGACATTCTTGGGAGCAGGTCGGGTGGCTGGCTGGCTGGGAGGAGAAGAGCAGTTTGTCTTTCTGCCGGCTGGCCAGCCAGGCAGGGAGCAGGTCGGGTGGGGGTGGGTGGCTGGCTGGCTGGGGAGGGACTCACCGCTCTTGCCTCATCAACGGTATCCCTCACCGCACGTCACTGGATACAACTCTGTTCACTGGTGCCTTGACAACTATGTATGCCTTTTTATCTTCAGTCCCATGATAATGTTATCCTAATCTCTAATTATCTGGATACAAATCTAAGATGAAAGGAGAGGATGAAAACAAGTATTAACCAATAGCCAGTATTCTCTTCCTAGGGAAGGTGCCAAAGCAGATGGTGGCCAATTGACTCCATGATGTATGTATGAAACTGATTTTCTAAATTCATTTTAATCTGCCTTCAGGCCTGGCTATGAAACAGAAAATGCTTTGTTATGCTTTGCTGTGTAGAATAACCTACAACAGGAAAAAGACAGGGGAAATGTAAGTGCCTTGGTCTTTTTCCTGACTCCTCTCAGTGATTTTCTATAGCATTCACCATAGTATTATGCTGGAAAGGGCAGTGTTCCAGAATTGGGATAAGTAGACAATACTATAGTGGTTCACTCTTACTTGGATGTTTGGATTCCAGAATGTGCTACTGGGGAGATACTCTGTTGTTTCATGGTGGTTGAGTCCTTCAAAGTTCCAATGAGTCCTTCCAAAGTTCCACTGCCCTATGGCATGGATGGTGAATCTTTTCGGCACTGAGTGGCCACACCTGAATGTGCGTACCAGCCACCTGGTTTTCTGGTTTCCGGCGCGCCAGCTGGTCTTTGCGCATGCTGGAGAGCCAGAAACCCGAAGACCAGCTCGTCAAAGTTCAACATGCATGCTGGAAACCAGAAGAGCAGGTTCAGGTGTTTTTAACAACTGTGATCTTACCAGGGCAGAGATATTCAGGTAAGTTATTCATGCTCTGGTGACTTTTTAGATAGAATACTGCAGAGCACTGTGAGTCTGCCATTGAAAATGGTCCACAAATGTCAGCTAGCTCAGAATAGAGCAGCTAGACTGCTTATTGGGATTAGCAGATACAAACATTTTATTCCAATTCTTCACTACTTTCATTGGCTCCTGCTCTATTTCTAGACCCAAAATCAGCTGATTTTGACTGAAAGCACTAAATGTCTTAGGATCAGATAACCCAAAGGAGCGCTTTATCTCATATGTACCTACTTGCAACCACAACTACTTCCATTTTCTATGTGACTATTTATTATATTCAAACCAAGCCATCTTTAATGTTTTATTGATTTTATTGTAATTTTGTTAGAATGTTATAAACGGTTCACAATCATTTTTAGTCAGGTGGAATATAGGTTTAATTAGTTGTTGCTGCTGTTATAATTATGGCTGATCTCACAATTAGTAAAATGTTTACATTGAATTTGGCATTTTTGTCCACTGATTGAGGACAAAGGACATTGTTGGATGAATGTCAACTGTTCCAATTAAGGCTGCCTTTTGCAATTGACTGATGATGATTTTGTTAAGCCAATACTGCTCAAGTGATGCTTTAGCTGTATTGGCATCCAAGGCACCTATTACTATTGTTATGATTTTTGCTTTTTTTTTTGCAACAAATATTCTAATTTTATTTGCAGGTCTTTGTATTTTGTGATTTTCTCTAGTTGTTTTTCTTCTAGTCTGTTGTCTATAAAAGCAAATGAAAATTAAAAAATAGAGCTGGATAATCATTAAAAAAGAGAGAATTCTGTAGTTATGTAGTTTTCTGTAATCAGTTTGTAAAACAAGCATTCCAAGGCTTAACATTTTCTTGAAAGAATAACCTGTCTAATGTGATTACATCTAATTTCATAGCACAGCTGACAGAGAGTATTTAGTGGTGAGAGATATGCATTGTGCATGTTTAGAAATAATGCTTCTATGACTTTATGCAATTAGAGACTGAAACATATTGGTCAGAGCTAAGAATAAACAAACACTAGTTAAAATACAATTCTGGGAGTCTTCATATTAGCATTATGAGTTAAGTAGATAGTATATATTAGATAAATCACATAATGCTCCTTGGCTGATAATTATTATTCTTGATTGGGCCAAAACAGATGGGATGCTAAAGCAACTCCTTACTATTGATACAATACTTATGTGCTTTTTTTAAAAAAAATCTTGTCATAACATTTGGTTCTTTTAACCACATCTTGAAGCTAAGGTAGTATGCATTTTCCTACATCCACTTAAGATCATTAGCTGCCATTGACAAAAAGGAGAGGAACTTAAAACACTAAAACTATGTCACAAGTTTGGAAATATTCCATGTTTAAGAGAAAGATGGGAAATTAGAAATTTAAAGATATAAGTTTAATCTAGTAATGCCCTTAGACACCGTTTATTATTTGCTGACATATCTGAAGTGGTTAAATTACAAACGTTAAGTTTGTAGACTTACTTGTATCTTGTGCTTTTTAATAGTCTTCTGACTGATCTCAGCTGCCATCAAAGCTTCCTATGTAATAAAGTAAAAATGACATCTATTGAAAATTTCCAAAGAAAAAACATAGATCTTCTTTTGTTTCTTGTATCTTCTGCATGAATGTAATGGAACATTTAATATCATGGTAAAACCAACAGAATCAAATTTATAATCAGCAAAAGCAATGGTTAATTCCCCCAAAGACTTTGACTTTCTCTGGGTTCACATCATGTTAATATCACAGAACCAAATCTCAGAAGATTGGCACTATATGAAGTATAATTAAAAGAAATCCTTTTTTTAGCCAACATCTACATTAGAAAGATACCTTAATCTTGACTTGTTTTCCTAAAGTTTCACTAACATTGAATAAATGTATTTTTCATTAGCTGGAAAATTATTTTTCATCAAGTTTAATTTGTGGTTCATCCATGAGTCCATGATGTCAAAATGAAGCTGATTTATTGCAACTTAAAATGAGAAGTGAAAGCTTAATTGGAATTACAAGAAAAATATTAAAGTATATTAATACTAGAACAGATTATGTGTAAATATACAAATATCCATAGCTTTAAGAAAAATCTAGTTTCTATTGTCACAAATTATTAGGATGTATCTTAAAATTTCAGATGTTAAATAGCATAATAAACTTGGATGCTTCATTTCTTTGCACCATGTCATATCTTTGAAAAAAGAAATATCCAAGAAAATTATTTAAATAACATCAATGACTAAAACTGAATACCTTGAAATTAAAAGCCATGATGTATCTTCAGTCAGATAAACTATGGGCATTTGGAAGGAACTAAGTAAATGTAGCAAATTACCTACACTTTCTACATATTTGCTTCATTTTTTATTTTTATTATCACTTATGTGCTGTTTTGGATTCAAAATACTGCAGTGTGAATTATATTGAAGTTTTCCTTTTTTTCTATACTATATAGAATCTGCAACTGGCTCCTTCTTAGAGCTGAGTGCTGATATTAAAATTTAACTCTGGCCTTTCAGCCACTACAATGCAGTATTCTTCCCTATCTATCTTCACTATGCTTCTCTGTTTAGAAATTTATAGGCATATGACCTTAGTCATATGTTTCCCTGGCTTTTATATTATGCATAGTTTTATTTTATTAGATTTAATTAGCTTTGCACTGTTATTGTATAGTCCAGCTTGCATGGTCTAGTTTGTCATCTCTTTTTATTGTAAACATCTTTGGTTTATTTTAATTAACTGATGTCCCTTTATTTTTGTGTTTAGATTTGTGTACAAAGTAAAATACTAATAGTGAATTTCATTTTACTAGTATTCATGACTGCTATTGGCAAGGCTAGTCAGATATTTTTAGAGGCACAAAATACAACCCAAACAGTGACTATTGTTTAGATAAAAAATATGTGTCTGATAGGGTACTGCAGTGGGATTTGGCTAAATCCTAATATCCCTAGACAAAGTGGGTCTTTCTGCATTGATATTGGTAAGTGTGGTAATAGGTGTAATCATTCAAATAACTGAGCAAATGAAATGGTAAAAGATTATTATTGGGAACAGTATAGAAGTAATTTGAAAAATCAACACACTGGTTTCTTTAGAATGTGTGTTTTTCAACTCACATAATTTCTATATGCTCTAGTACATTTCATCTTATTTTGATGAAAAACAAAATATTAATGGAAGTTAACATTTTAATAGTTTACCATAGCACAGCACGTGGCAGATTACATCCCCTAAATAAAATTCTAATGTTCTTCGAATTATGTATCATTATAATAAAAAGAACCAAAGTTGTATATGGATTACTAATTTATTTCATGCTAGATAAAGAGCGGACAAACTTCAGTTGTCTTTGATATCCAAAATCACAACATATTGAAACAAGTTATTCTTTGGATCAATACAAGGTAATCTGGCTCTTTAAAATGAATGACAAGCCTAAATATTTATTATTTTAGTCCATTCTTTTGAAAACTAAAAAAAAATTACAACTATTTCTGGTTCATTGCTGCTTGAAAAAGGAGGAAGCACATATATCAGGATTATGTCTGACTCAGTTCAAGTGTATAAGTGTGTTTGCCTTTGTGTAATTGCTGACTTCTGAAGATTGCTTAAAGTAGTCCCTGTAATTTTAGCAAGATTTCAGAGATGGCTTTTTATTACTTCTTCCAAGAGCTGAGAAAGAAGAACTGTCCCAAAGTCCATCTGCTTTTATATCCAAGACAAAACTAGTACTTACAGACTCCTTGGTTTCTAGCCTAGCACCTTAATTATTATAGCAAAATGGCTCTCTCATTATCTCAAGTTATCTAAATAAATAAATGTAATTAGAATATACTTTGGTCTAAAACCACAGTATCTATAATTATATTAAAATTCCTAAACATAACAATGACTTTTAGAAAATAGAGAACTATTTTTCCCATGGCACCATTAAGAAGGGAAGATGGAAAAAGTTATAATAATTACTTCATATTTCTTTTTCTCCAACAGCCATTCAATGTGATCATCTTGATCTCGTTCTTTGGCCACTACCACATCACTTGGGCTGACAATATAAAAAAGTGATTCACCTTCAGAATATTCTGTAAAAGATAGACAACTGAATCAATTTCCCCTCAAATTTCTAGCATTACAATACAGTCATGGAACATTGACATGTGAAATCAACTGTATGGGATGCTTTGTATTAAAGTCAGCACTTTTCATTCTGCAACTCTCTACAGCAGCCTTCCTCATTCACAAATGAATACCTCAAAGGGGAGGATCATATGCAAATACTAGATTTTATGATCTTACGTAATAAATTATGATTAAGAACTTGGGAGCAACCGAACAGATCCAATATTAGACACAAAGAACCATGAAATCGATTTCAGAACAAAATCCTCTCTTTAAAGTGTGACAAATCATCACCCCTGAAGTCCTCCACCTTCCAGTTTTATTTGCGTGTTCAAAAAAGTTTTGTCTTGCTAGTTTTATTTTCCTTGCATTGTCTTCCTGCTCAATCAAATTTAGTTTATGTCTTGCTAGGTCCCATTCTTGCTTGATTCTATCATTTTGTGGTTCATTTTGTAGGGTAATTTCCAGTTGTTTTTAGAGTTTCCTGTAGTATATTTTATTCTTTCCATTTTGCTTTATTTCTTCAGGCTACATACACTATTGTTATCCCACGTAAATATACTTTGGCAGTGTCCCATAGGTTTTCCATTTCTTTCTTGGTCTGCTGGATGTACTCTTTTTCTTTTAATAGTTGTGTATTTAACATCCAACATCTATTTTTCCTCTACGGGCTCTTCCAAATTATTTTTATCAGGTTGTGATCTGCCCATGCGTTAGATATGATCTCTATTATTTCTAACTTATTTTCTATCTCACTGTTCATCCAGACCATGTCGATTCTAGACCATGATTTATGTGGATTTGAGCAGAAGGTATATCCCTTTTCATTTGGATTAGTTCTCTCCAACTATCTTTTAAATTTAATTCATGGCTCATGTCGAAAAATGATTTTTGTAAGGTTTTCCTTTTTTTCTTCTTTGGGTTGCTACTTTTATAGTGCTTTATTGTGTCTACCACTGCATTAAAATCTCCCAATATACAAATATTCTCTAATCCTCTATAATTCTCTAATTATTTTTTCATGTAGTTTTTAAATAAAATTTCTTCTGATTTTCATTTGGCGCATAGATTACCACCAATAGCACTTGCATTTGTTGAATTTTAACCTCCATCATTAAGATTCCGCCATTAGCATCGGCATAAATTTGACTAGCTTTTAACTCTTTTTTGATATAGGCAGCTACTACTCTTTTTTTTTTTTTGGTCTGCCAAGGAGACATAGAGTTTACCTAATTTGTCTTGTTCCAAGCATTTGGAAGAGTTTACCTAATTTGTCTTGTTCCAAGAGCCGAGGTGGCGCAGTGGTTAGGGTGCAGTACTGCAGGCCACTTTAGCTGACTGCTATCTGCAGTTCAGCGGTTCAAATCTCACCGGCTCAAGGTTGACTCAGCCTTCCATCCTTCCGAGGTGGGTGAAATGAGGACCCAGACTGTGGGGGCGATATGCTGACTCTGTAAACCGCTTAGAGAGGGCTGAAAGCCCTATGAAGCGGTATATAAGTCTAACTGCTATTGCTATTGCTATTTTTTATATTGTTTTTTAATGTGTACCTCTTGGAGGCACACAATATCTGCTTTCTGTTTAATTAATTTTGTAAATATTTGTTTCCTTTTCACCAATGCATTTAGTCCATTAACATTAATTGATAGTAATTTCAGTTCTTTTAAATAGATGCAATTCTGATTTTTAAACCTCAGCAGATCTCTGGTTCACTGAAATCTGGCTAAATGAGTCAATTGATGATAGCAGTCTGCATATCCCAGGATTTCAGATACAAAGAGCAGACAGAGCAGAAACATCTGGTAAAAGAAGGGTAGAGGCTTGTGTTTATATATTAACAGACGCTGATCCCAGAATATAACTGTATTAAAGAAATTCTGTGATGTAGACTTAGACACATTTATTATCTATGCAAACCATGCATATTCTCCATGTGAGTTCTCCTCATTTCTCCTAATTGCCATGTATATTTCTCCACAAGCTTGTGTAAACGATGCATTACAAAGTCTAGCTGACCAGATTATGTGGTCTGAAGTTAAATACCCAGATTCACCTCCTATTATTTTAGATGATTTTAACAAATGTAACTTAAGGAAAGAGTTACCAAAATATTTTCAGCATGTAAATTGTCTCAAGAGAGGCAAGAATACTTTAGACCATTGCTGCACAACATTAAAAGATGCTTATCAGTCTTTACCACAGCAGCTGTGGGACACTGATCATTGCATAATTCAACTTGTACCTGCTTACCAAAGAGGAAGCCTACAGAAAAGGTGATAGGATGCTATACAATCAGGCCTGAAATGTATTTATTAACAAGAGAGATCAGAGCCGCAAAAAAAAGCTGCTCTGAAAAGCTAAGGAATCAGTTCCCAACAAATGAACCAGCAAACATGTAGAAAACTCTTAAAAATATCACCAGTTACAGCAAGCCTCCTTCCCATGCTGAAGGAAGTCAACAACTAGCAGATGACCTGAATGTGTTTTACTGTAGGTTTGAGAGAAAACTACTACAACCCATCTCCACAATTCCCATCTTAGACACACCTACAACAGTCAAGCCTCCTACAACTGACCCCATTCCATTAGCCCCACCACCTCTGGTGATTACAGAAAATGAGGTACATGGTCCTTTCACAGACAAAAGCCAGGAAAAGCAGCAGGCCCAGACAAGATAACTCCTTCTTCCTTAAAAGCTTGTGCTGACCAACTGGCCCCCATCTTCACCTGCATCTTTAATAAATCACTAGAAATGTGCTATGTTCCTTCTTGCTTCAAATGCTCTACTATCATCCCAGTGCCGAAGTAACCCTCTATCAAGGAACCAAATGACTTCAGACCGGTTGGTCTAACACCTGTAGTTATGAAAACCTTTGAAAAGCTAGTGCTGGCCCACCTGAAAACCATCATGGAACCGCTGTTAGATTCCTTGCAATATGACTCTGGGCTACATCCTACAACATCTTGAATCTCCAAAGACCTATGCAAGGGTCCTCTTTGTAGACTTCAGCTCAGCATTCAATACCATCATTCCAGATATTCTTCTAACTAAACTAAATCAGCTAGCTGTACCTGATCACAGTTGTAAATGGATCATAAGCTTCCTAACAGACAGAAAGCAGCCAGTGAAGCAAGGCAAAATCACCTTAGATACCTGTACAATTAGCACAGGAGCTCCCCAAGTCTGTGAGCTCTCCATTTCTCTTCTCCTTATACACCAATGACTGCATCTCAAAAGATCTCTCTGTTAAAGTACTGAAATTTGCAGATGATACAATAATGATTGGTCTCATTCGAGGCAACGTCAAATCTGCATACAGGTGGGTGGTTGAACAACTAGCTTTGTGATGCAACCACAACAGTCTTGAATTAAATACACTAAAAACCATAGAAATGGGGGTAGATTTCAGGAGAAACCCTCCTATACTGCTACCTCTTACAACATTAGACAACACAGTATCAACAGTAGAGATCTTCAAGTTTCTAAGTTCTATCCTATCTCAAGACTTAAAATGAACACCTAACATCAAACATGTCATCAAAAAAGCACAACAAAGAATGTTATTTCTGCACCAACTCAGAAAGCTCAAACTGCCCAAAGAGCTGCTGATTCTGTTCTATGGAGGAATTATTGAGTCTGTCATCTGCACCTCTATAACTGTCTGATTTGGTTCTGCAACCCAACAAGATAGACACAGACTTTAGAGGATAATCAGAACTGCAGAAAAAAAAATTACTACCAACTTGCCTTCCATTGAGGACCTATACACTGCATGAGTCAAAAAGAGGGCCGTGAACATATTTATAGACCTCTCACATCCTGGACATACATTGTTTCAACTCCTACCCTCAAAACGATGCTACAGAGCACTGCACACTAAGACAACTAGACACAAGAACAGGGTTTTTTTCGAACGCTATCACTCTGCTAAACAAATAATTCCCTCACCACTGTCAAACCATTTACCAAGACTGCATTACTATTAATCTTCTCATCGTTCCTATCACTCATCTCCTCCCACTTATGACTGCAGGACTGTAACTTTGTTGCTTGTATTCTTACGATTTATATTGATATTTATTGTTTCCTGATTCCTTATTTGTACCCTATGATTATCATTAAGTGCTGAACCTTATGATTCTTGATGAATGTATATTGTCTTTTTATGTACATTGAGAGCATATGCACCAAAGACAAATTCCTTGTGTGTCCAAACACTTGGCCAATAAAGAATTGTATTGTATTGTATTGTATTGTATTGTATTGTATTTGCCTTTTGCTTGCTATAACAATAGGACATGACTTCTCAATTGTATTATTTAATGTAAAAAATACAGTAGTTCATGAGATATTTATAGGTACTGAATATATATTAATATTTTATTATTTTTTTAAAATTTACAAACATATAAAATACACACACAGAGAACTTAGACGTACACTACATTTACACAATACATTGGAACTTCCTGTTTCTTCTAATAGCAGTTTCAAATCAGTACAATTCTCCTTATGTTATTTCCCCTTCTAATATATTTCATTTGCGTTTCACCATTTTTAACCCTCTTCGTTTACTCATCTATCTGATATATTGGGTGATTACCTCTAATAAGTTTAAATTCTCTTCAGTGCATATGTATGTATGTATGTATGTATGTATGTATGTATGTATGTATGTATGTATATGTATATGTGCGCACGTATACAGGTTTTGGTGTATTCGGGTCTTTTCCCATGTAAGATTGAGAGTATCAATCAATGTCTTCGGAGGATGACGAGTGGAACCTCGTTAAAACGTCGCCAAGGTACTCTCAATCTTACATGAGAAAAGACCCAAATACACCAAAATCTGCATACCTGTACCCGTGAAAATCTATGAAAACACACACAAACACACACACACACACACACACACACACGTATGTCTCTCCGTGGGTGTTAATTCTCAAGACACAGACTTTAGAGGATAATCAGAACTGCAGAAAAAAAATTACTACCAACCTGCCTTCTATTGAGGACCTATTCACTGCACGAAAAGAGGGCCATGAAAATATCCATAAAAAAATCACATCCTGGACATAAATTGTTTCAACTTCTACCCTCAAAATGATGCTATAGGGCACTGCACACCATAACAACAAGACACGAGGACAATTCTTCCCGAATGCCATCACTCTGCTAAACAATTATTTCCCACAACAGTCAGATCATTTACTATGACTGCATTACTATTCTTCTTCTCATCCTTCCTAGTACCTATTTCTTCCCACTTATGACTATAATCATGTTGCTTGTATCTTTACTATTTATATTGTTTTATTTGTTTCCTAGTATGATTTGACTGCTTATTAGTAACCAATGCCTATCACTAAGTGTTGTATCTTATGATTCTTGATGAATGTATTTTATTTTTCTATGTACACTGGGAGCATATGCACCAGACAAATTACTTGTGTGTCCAATCACACTTGGCCAATAAAGAATTCTATTCTATTCTGTTCTGTTCTTTTCTATATGATACATATTATAACATTTGATTTAAGATAATATAGATTGGAGAATATCATTCTTATATTTTTATGATAAATAAGTCAATTTTAGAATGTAGGCTATAATGCAGACTTTAGAATGTAGACTTTGCTGTAAAAATTAGCAAACAGATTGAGAAGAAATAGTTACCTAAACAATAATCTCGACATTCATTTTCTTGGAAGCATCTTACTGTGAGTGCATCGGAAGATATTTCTTCACAAGATTCAGGAAATGGTTGAATTATATCAAGTCTTGGTCGGGCACAACATTCTCTTTCCTACAGAAAGAAAATAATACTCAGCCTTCAAAATGCTCATCCTATATTACTGATCTATCTATATTAATGTATTAATCCCAACTTCAATTGTCTTAAACAGTTTCAACAGTCCACATAATCAAATGTAGTACTTACTTTGTCAGATTTCTTTAGTATCTAAAACAGATGTTTCCATTAATATCTTAAAAGCACTTTTCTGATTGGAGAAAGCACAATATATAATTGTATTTATAAACTAGATTTATGAAAGTTAGAAAAGAAGTATTGGAACTGAAACTTTAGATAATCTTTTATTTATATGATTCAGTCTCTGAGTAGAAAACTATGAATTAACAATTAAAAGTAAGCATTATTTTTATAGTAATAATTTGGACAACTTTTATTGCTGATACTTTTGCAGTTTTATAACATAATATTTCATGTAAAAAGACATTCATAGAGTAGCTGAAAATTCTTCTCAAACCATTAAAATCTAACATCCTTCAGCTAATGAAGAAACACTCACCCACATCTCCCACACAAATATTTGTTGCCATTTAGAACATTGAATCATAATACTGTTGCTTATTGCATGCAGCCAGTGTAGTTTGGGAATCATTGTCTAAGACTTATCACAATGTATGAGTTTACAGTCAGCTGTGATTTATTTAACAAACTATGGTTAATAAAACTATGCCTTAACAAAATTATTTGACTCTATCCACAGTGTGAGAACTATTCCCCAAGAGGATTTCTTAACTAGAAACAACCTTCAGCAGAGTTATAAATGGTTCCTGAATGCTCTGCTTGCACATTTTATAACATATGTAAAACAGCACAAACATTCAATATATTTTCCTATAAAGTACTAATCCTTGGATTTTAATATCAGCATTAGAAAAAATAGGCAAAGAATAAGTGAAGAAAAATCTAATTTAAAAATGGCAACACTGAAATCACTGGCCAAACATTTCGGCTCTAGTAATTACTGCCCTCTGGATGGACATCTTTGAAAAAAATCTGTCAAATAGCTGAACTAAGTTTCATCAGGGGTTTTAACATTATTTTTCAAAGATAATATAAAAACTGTGCTTTCTATTAGAAGTGTTAATCATATGAGCAACACAAGAACGCACCTATCCAACCCATAAGAGTTTCTTAATAGTAACTATTCATTCAGTTTTCTCACTTCCTAATCTTTAATTATTTTCCTTTTTACTCAATTATCTTTGTCACTGCACAATGGTTGCTCGTATATAATAGTCCTTTCCCAGGACAATATTCTCTGAATCTAATAGGGGGGATTTAGGTTTACAAAAGCTTATGTAATAAAAAAGTGCTGCAGTGCTAAAGTTTAAGTTCCCCCAAATTCTATTGTTTTCACTGTAGCAAAATATCAAGGCTATTCTTCCAGAGTGAATTAAGAATTTTTTCCCCATGTAAACATATAAACAGTATCAAATGCTTTCCAATGGAGCTTCACAACATGACTATTAAATACACTTTATAGACTCCCAGTTTTTATTGATTTGGAGCTTTCATGATGAGAAATATAGTCTAATTATTTAAAAAAATGTGTTGCATAGCTATTTCACTTGATGCTAGCAAAATTTATATAACATGCCACATAGGCAACATCAACTTGCAAAAAGGTGAACACATGCCCAAACTTTATATATCACAAATGTAGTACACCACAGGTGTACTATATTTTATCCCAACTTTCACTCATAGGATTCAACTTTACTTTGTAGCTTGATTTTTTTTTCTGAGACTCAGTTACAGAAAGGGCCTACACTATTAATTTTCCTGGAAAAAACTGCAGCACTGCTTTTGATCCTTCCTTTAAAAAAAAATAATATCTGGCCATTCTGCATGAGGGCTAGAAGCAGACCCTATTGATTTCAATAGATGTGTTATTTTGAGTCAGTGTTGCTTCGTTGATTAGCAACAATGTGTATCTAGTTGTTCAATATTACTATAACAATAACTATCTAATGTCAGTTTGCTATAAAGGAGATGAAAAGAATAATCTAAATTTCACAGATTTGTCTCTTCTATACTTCTGTTTCATTTTGTAAGAAAACAATTGTCAAGAAGACTTTGTAGAGTCTCCTGAGAAATGGTAGTGATTCAATATTTTCTCTGTATATCTAGACATTTTCAACTGAAGTAGACATTATCAAATTTAGACAACTATATCAAATAGTTCTTGTCTCCATGTCCCTCACTGTGCCTATAACTATTTGAAAATAATTATCTTGACAGACTTTATTTAGGAGAAAGTGAAAAATCAACACAATCATTTTAATTCAACTTTAATTCCTTTTCAACAGTCTACATCACTGTGTATCTATTGGCCTTTGCACCACTTAAGCCATAGGATCTCCAGATCTTTCCCCTCATTCTCATCTTACTGTTATTGAGTATTCACTCCAGTTTCTTCAAATGTTCAAGCAGTGATGTGAATTAGATCCTGCTCTCACATGTTTTCCACATCTCCCCTGTCTCCCCCAAATCTGCAGGGGTATTGCAAAGGAATGAAGATGTTGTGATTACTCATACCATCTACCCTTTGTTACAAGCTAAGAAAGCTACTGATCAGACTTCAGTTTGCTATGGTTTGGAAAGTTTGTGATGATAAATTGCATCCTGATAAATGGACCTGTTGTAATTATTTCAGCAGATGAAATGGATGTCTTGGATACTATTTTGCTGGTGAATGTAGATTATTCTAAATTTTCAAAATTTTGAAAATTTCCTTGGAAGATTTTTAAAATTAATGTTTTTTTCTTTTTTTTAATCCACTCCTAATGTCCAAGGAAACAAAATTAAAACAAATTGGTACTAATAATATCTTCCCTCTTTTTGTTAAACAAATACAATTAAAAATTATTTAAATATGTCTCTCTTTCCGTTATTTTCTGATTTGGCAACAGGAATCTTCAGTACAGATGGTCTTTGATTTACAACCATATTGGAATCAGAATTTCTGTTACTAAGCAAGAGGATAGTAAGGTGAGTCATACCTGATTTTATGATCTTTTTTTCCCCACAATTATTAATCATTACAGTTATTAAGTGAATAATGTAATTGTTAAGCAAATCCAGCTTCTCCCACTCACTTTGCTTGTCAGAAGCTGTCTAGGAAGGTTGCAAATGGTGATGGTATGCTTTTTTGACCCACCATATCAAGCACCTCTTTTAACATGGAAGATACTAAAATACAAAGTGTTGAAAAATATGTCTTATAAAAGCGGGAGATTGGGCAGTTAATAGCATGCCAAAACAGCTAGATAAAGATAGTCCTGCTATTAGGAATTCAAATATGGATATAGAAAAGAAATAGTTTTGTTTAAGAACCGGTTGGAGCACATATGTTAAACCAAGCATCTATCAAGGCAATTCAATAGACTACTCAATGTAGTCACTAAAGGGTGAGTTCCACTCAACAGAGTCTTTAATTATTTGCATATATATTATGTCACTTACCATTTTCTCTGAAATCTCCTTTACAAATGAAAGAATGACAAGCTGGTCACAGAGAGGTGCAATCCCACTGATATAAAATTCAGTGTTGAACTGAGACACTAAGCAGCAGACAAATAAAGAAACAGCTAGTTTACTATTAATTCAAATTATTGGTTGTGTTTTCAGGATGAAACAATATCACAGACATTTCAATATGGAAATGAAGTCAATATCATTATAATAATTTCCCGAGAGACAAATCAGCATACATTTAATTTTACTTTAAAATTAATTTCTAAAATTTGACAAGTTTGGCATATAATTGGTATTTTAGGACAAAACTGATTACCATAAAGTTAATTGTTAGGGTAATGAACTTTAATTTTTGTAGACAAAAGAGGTGTATACTATACCCCAGGGACGTGCAGTCAGGAGAGGCAGGGGAGGTGAGGCCTCACCAGTGTCATGAGGAAAAGAAAAGAATTTTTAAAATAATTAAAAAGGTTAAGGTAGCTGCTGCCAGACTCCAGAGTCACAGTAACTCTGAGTCTGCTTAGTACTAACTGTAGGGGGAGGCGAGAGAACTATGGGCCTCCATTGCATAAGGAATTTTTCGCCTTTTAATCCATGCTCAGAGTTAAGCAAGGGTTAAAAGGCGAAAAATTCCTTATGCAAAGGAGGCACGTGATTCTCCCGCCTTCTGATCTGGGAGCAGCAAATAATGCTTTGGCAGCCTTGCCTAAGTAAGTTGCAGACAAGAGGAGAGTTGAAAACCACAGCTGAAAAAGGTATGTGGATCAGATGGAGGGAGGGGGGGAATTCAAAATGATAATTTAATTTGTAATTTTTTGTGAGGAATTTGTGTGTGTGTATGGGTGTGCATGAGTTTCTTTGGGGGGGTGAGGCGGTGGAGCGCAGCAGGGACATTCTCGCCGTTGTGTCCAACAGGCCAGGTGTCTCGCGTTTATGTCTGCCATAAACGTGAGATGCCTGGCCTGTTGGACACAGCGGTGGCGGGGGGAGGATTGGGCTGGGTGGGCTGGCTGGCTGGGGAGGGGGGAATCATGGCCACTCAGGCCCCGGTGGCAGGGCTTTAAAGTGGCGGCAGGGACCGGCGGCAGGACTTTAAAGTCCCGGCATTGCATCCACCATAGAGCAGGTCCCGGTCCCGGTCTATGGCAGACAGCGCTGGGACTTTAAAGCTCTGCTGCTGGAGCCCTGCCGTGGTGGCAGGGCTTTAAAATGGCGGCAGGACTTTAAAGTCCCGGCACTGCGTCCACCATAGAGCGGACGAGATGAGCCGAGGTGGCGCAGTGAGTAGAGTGCAGTACTGCAGGCCACTTCAGCTGATTGCTATCTGCAGTTCAGTGGTTCAAATCTCACCAGCTCAGGGTT
Source organism: Thamnophis elegans (assembly GCF_009769535.1). Classification (NCBI taxonomy): domain Eukaryota; kingdom Metazoa; phylum Chordata; class Lepidosauria; order Squamata; family Natricidae; genus Thamnophis; species Thamnophis elegans. Next base: position 70,931,171 of record NC_045558.1, read on the forward strand.
GACTCAGCCTTCCAAACTTTCGAGGTGGGTAAAATGAGGAACCCAGATTGTGGGGGCGATATGCTGACTCTGTAAACCGCTTAGAGAGGGCTGAAAGCCCTGTGAAGCGGTATATAAGTCTAACTGCTATTGCTATTGCTATAGTGGGTCCCGGTCCTGCTCTATGGCGGAGGCAGTGCCGGGGCTTCGGCGGGGCTTTTGCGCTTGCCTCACCAGCCATGAAGCTCACTGCACGTCACTGCTATACCCTATATGCTGAAGACTGATAAACCCAACCTTTAGTAACACACAAGGTAGTAATCCAAGATACTGTGCAATGTGAATATATATTTTGGAAATCTAACAGTTCAATACAGATCATTATTTTAAGGTTACCAAAAATATTATGGATTATAGATTAATTACGTCAAAAGGGTATCCTGTCATAACATGTATTATAAATATAAGACTTCACCACATAAGACTTGGCTAATGGTACAGAATCAGCTCTAATTGATATGTGGCCATCACACCAGTGGTGGGTTCAGGAACTGGCCCGGCGGCATCCACATGGATGTGCGCAGCATGCGTGCATGCGCATTAGAGCCTCGCAGATGCTCCAGTGCTCAGCAGAGCATTGTGCAGGTGCTGTATGCGACATGCGCCTGCGCGGAAGTGCAGAAGACTTAAAAGACCGGTAAGGAGCTTGGGCGGGCATGTGGGGCCTCCGGAGAACCGTACCACAACAGTATCCGGTGCCCAGGACTGGCTCCAGTACGCCCATACCAGGGCGTACTCCCTACAACCCACCACTGCATCACACATGTATTGGTTTTAAGATTTGGGGAGTTTTTTGTGCTGAAGCTCTGTAACATTTGTAACAGTCTGTTTTTCTATTATTGGTTTTTTTTGCTTCAACTCCCAACTTCTAATGTCAAAAACAATGTATCTACCTGGTGTATTTTAGCAGCGTACTCATTAATATGTTTCTCCCAGTTTCTGCTATTCTAGACACTAACAATAGGCAGCCATGGTTACAATTACTGGGGGGAGGGGGAAGCCTGCTAGCAAATTTCTGACATGCTATCCTGTTGTGACTCAGCAGCAGCTTGCTGTGAGATGCGTTGGGATGCAGGAATAATGAGCAGCTGTTGCTCATTAGGGTTGTCTTTTGCAAATAAAAGACGGATGGTGCCATGCCTTAGTGGCAGAAGTCAACGTTCGTCGTGTGTGGTTCATCGTTTCGAGATTCAAAGAGGCACTTGGATAAGTGATTTGCTTTCTGTAACCTGATTCAAAGAGGCACTTGGATAAGTGATTTGCTTTCTGTAAACCTGGTTTGCTGTAAGAGCTTTTTGTTTTTGCTTTTGCTGTTTAACTTTTTGCCAGAGGCTGTATCTACTTTTATTTTGGGCTCGCAGCCAGCTTGAGCCAGGACTGATAAAGATATTTACTTTGAAGTTCTGTCAGATTGTCATTTGTGAACAAGCGAAAGGGGGGGGGGGTCAGAACACTATCCCTTCACTGCTACAGTAGGAAGAGGCAATTAGATGAAAGGTGGCTTGAAAAATGTACAGTATCCTTTCATGGAGGTATACTGAAAGTTCTTTTTTCCATTTTGTATGGAATAGAAATGATGAGATTACAATAACTCCATAATTGGCTTGGCTCCAGAGTTGGAGTGCTAATTAAATAACATCCTCTACAATCTTCCCTTAGTCAACAAGGAGAGAAAGAGGTCATGGGTGACTCATATGCTTTCTCTCTGTTGAGATTAGCAGAAATGGATATGATGACAGATTGACTTTGAAGTTATTTAGTGTGAGTCGGAATACAAATAGTGATGATTAACTACTTTTAACTAACAAAATAGTCAAATTCAGATTATAACATTACTACACAATATTTTCAACTGAGATTTCATTTTAATCACTAGAGCCTATATAATCCACTCAGAAAGAATACATACCTTCTCAAGTTACATTTCTGCTACAATTTTTTTATTGCAAATTAAAAAGAAAGAAATCAAATGTACAAGAAAAGAAAATGCAGAATGAGACCCAAAAAGAGGATATTGCTGGATTTTCTTTACATGAAAGAATACCTAGCACAATATTTTCAGTATTACAACTGGTCAGAATTGATTTTTATATAGTTGTAGACATACATTCAACATAATCTAACATCAGCCAAAATAAATATACTACCTCATGAAAACTTTAGTAGTAACTTTAGAATTGGAACATAAGGAAATGCTATTTTTAATGCTGTGCTCAAGAGGTAATAAAACCTAAAAGGTGAGTATTCAGGGTTTATACCCCCGCACAAGCAGTAGGTCTGTGTAAAATTGATTTACATGATGACAAACTTGAACTGAGAAGCACAATTCAAGTGCAATAGTTAACTTTAAGTTGAAATTATTAGTTATTGAGTTAGACTCAGATGCTCAGAAGGCAGTTGTTTGGATTTAAGTCTGCCTATCTTGCAGAAATCCCTTAACAAGAGTAATGCCCTGTAAAGACCTGATATTCAGGAATTTGACAAAAACCATCTATTCAGATACAGGAAATATGTCTTCCCCTCCCAACATATTCAAGGACAAGTGCAGTCTAGTTTCCTAGATGATATAAAAGAACTATACTAGGGAACCTATAAAGATATAAATTGAAATCAGCACTTTTTCCAATCAGTTTCGTAAGCAGGTATAGTTGGGGGGAGATAGTGACTTTTCCTTCTTCAGCATTATGTAATGATTGATGAATTGGATTAAAATTATAAAATTCTACATACAACCCCACTCTCAATGATGGAAGCTCACTGGGTCAGTTTGAACAGTCATACTCTATTTTGCAACTTGGCTATTGTGGGGAAAAATCAAAGTATTATTTATAGAACCTTAAGATCCTGATGAAAAGACAGGACTTAATCAAATACATCATTCAAATAAATTATTGGTTGATTATAAGGCACTTTACAAAAGTATAATATTTGCATTTAGAATATTTCCTTCACAAGCAAAATTTAAACAATCATAGATTACTAGAAGGTTGATGGACTCATAAAATCAAAGCATGCACGACCATATTTATTTTATGTTTGAATATATTATGAACTATTTTTCTGTCCTGCATAAAATTGTTCTTATTTTGGAACAATACACTCATATGATCTGTAGAGCCAGTCTAGGCTGAGACATTTACTAATTTTTTGCTTGATACAATTTAATAATCAAACATTTCTTGATAGGACCACTTTCTTAATAGGAATGTATAGCAAATACTAAGGTTTACTTTTGCTTCATGAAAGTCTTACAAAATGAATCTCCTTAAAGGTATTTAGTAAATATAAATACATTTGCTTCTGATTTTTTTATATATAATTTTTTTTTATTTTTTATTTTCAAAACAAACACAACACAAAGAATCTTCCTTCTTTACATACTGTAGAAAGTGTATCAGTTGGTTACAAAAGACTTTCGTGCATCTCTTCCACAGTCATCAACCATAATTCATATTAACTCAAGTATTTTAACTCAGATATATTTATACATATTACCATTATCATACCTCCATTTTCATTTGACTATAATTGTTTAAACATCCTTCATCATAAAATATACCAAGATTTAAAACATAACCACATACTGGCATTTCATTTGCTTTTTCTAATATCCTCCAATAACGCTGAATCCTTATGGCCTATTCTGGCTAAACATCCATAATATTTAGTAACAAACATTTCTAGTCCTCCTTTCCAAATCACTATTTACAATTTACATCCAATTTCCTTATGTTGTATGTATACATACATACATACATACATACATACATACTGTTATCATTATCCCTCCTTTGTTTGACTGTATTCTTTATCATAACATTTTCCCCCCTAATAATCAAAACTTAACTAATTTTAACTTAGTTCTTTCTTATTAACCTTTATATATAACCAAAAAAATTCTAATATTCATTTCATAGGTACCATTCAATATTCATATCCAATTATTACTTATCATAGCAATACATATGTATACATTATTATCATTATCAATTATTTATTTAACTATATCTATTGTCACTAAATTTCACTGAGTTTAACTAGTTTTAGATTATACACTTTCATCTATCAACCTGTATCTTTCCAGTAGCAAAATAATCTCATGTCTTCTGCCATTAGTGGTATCAGTCCTCTAATCATCTCCTTAATCAAATTTGTATGTACTCCTCTTTGCAACTTATTGCTTATTAAGTCTCTCATGTAATTTCGATGCCCTTCTTCTATTTCATTTTTTTTTAATTTTCAAGATTAATCTTTTATTACATTTTCCTTTTCCTTTATACAATCACTTAAATACTGTGCAGTTAAAAAAAAGAAGCAATAAACAACTCATAACACTTCTATCCTACATACACCCTTCCTTCTACCCCTCCAACTTTCATTTCTCCCTTCCAACAATCCCCTCTTCTACTTCCCCTCCCCCTCAGCCATTCCTTTCTCCCCTTCCCACCATCTCACCCTCCTTACATTCCCTTCTCACTCCCTCTTAATTCCCCCCTCTTCTTTCCCTCTACACCTCGCTTCGGTGTATTTCTAGTATTCATTGGTCTATTTGTTTTGTACTAAAACAAAAGAAAAATAAAAGGAGAAGAAAGAAAAAAAGAAAAAAAAAAGAAAAAAAGCAACAGTATCCAAGTGCATTCATTGTTCTGAAAATTGAGTCTATATTTCCACCCTCCCCCCCACCCACCCCCTGAACCCCCCTCCCTGACCCCCTTCCGACTTCCCAGATCCCATTCCCGGCATCGTTCTTTATCAAGCAAAGTCTGGAGTATATTGAAACCAAATAGATTAGAAGTTACAAAATAATAAAAAATAAAAAAAAATAAAGAACAAAAAAGAAAAGAATAATAAAAAGAAAAAAAAGGGGGGAACCCCCCCCAAGAAAGAGAAGTCAATAAACTCTCTAACATTAAACTCAGCTTCTCATTATTTTTAAAATCTTAAACAATGTCTTTACCCGCTTCCGCATATAAATTTTATACCTCCCATCCCGCCTTTACCCATGTCCACATATATATTTTATCCTCATCCATTGCTCCTCTCATATTTACTCCACCCTCGTGTAGACTCTCCAGATAATCTTTCTTAACCTTGTATTCAAATAACAATTTATACAAAAATCAGCTTACATTCTGGATCAAGGTAATCTAATTGAACTTTCACTACCCTTCCATCTACCCCACGCCACCCGACTCCATTCATCCCAAACCACAATCCAAGAAAACTACGATCTCCGCTCTCCTCGCCCCAAAGAATAGATCATGCACAGTTTAAATTAAGATTCAAACAAGTCTTATATAAGTCCCATACAATATATGTCCAAATTCAGTGCCGCTTCTTTCAGTCTCAGTATCTCTTCATCGGTATACAGCTTTGTCATTTTATACCAGACAGGAGTCCTGAAATTTTATTCAGATTAAAAATTTAAGAAGTATTTTAAAGGCATAGCTGGATCTTTATTCTTTACTCTTCTGCCCTTCTGGAAGGGGAAAGCAACACCCTCCGCCTTGTAGCCACGTGTCCCGCTGCTTATCTTCTCCTTCTCCTTGTCTTTCTCCAAGTCCGGGTGAATCAGGAAGTCCCGCCTTCAGAGTTTTGTAGTAAAACTCTCGGGCTTTGCAAACAGAATTGAGACGATATTTTTGGTTCTCAAATGTGACTGTGATACCAGATGGCACTTCCCATTTATATTGTATCTGAGAATCTCTGAGTTTTTCAGTTAAGAAAGTGTAGTCTCTCCTTGTTCTTAATATTTGAGATGGTATTTCTTTAAAAACAATCAAGTCCTGTCCATCGATTCGCAGCCTGTTATTGTAGAACTTCTGTATTATTGTATTTCTGGATTCTCTTGTGGTGAAATATATAATTATGTCCCTCGGAAGCTGTCGTTGTTTTGCTACACACGAGTTCTGGCGATAAATTTTTTGAATCTGCCAATCCAAGTTAAATCCCGGACTTCCCACCGAACATCTGAAAGCCTCAAAAAAGGTCTGTTTCAAATTCTCCTGTTCCTTTTCACGCAATCCTCTGACTCTTATTGCAAACGCAGTCTTATTGTAATTTATCATAACGAGTTGTTTTTGAGCATTTTCAACTTCCTGTTGTAACGTTTGAATTTTAGATGTCAAATTAGAATTAGCTTTTTCCAAAAGTTCCAATTTGTCCTCCATTTCAGAAACATAGTCTGTCATAACAGTCATAACTCCGATCATATCTTCCCTTGTTTGAGCAATCTTGGCATCCAGTTTATCATATAAGTCCGATAAAAGTTGTTTAATTTCCTGTCTGAACTCTTTAAGGGTTTCAAAAAGAAATTCTTGCGTTAAGAGATCTCCAGTAGAGGGCGTGGGAGGCAAGGGCAGCGATTTTGTAACAATTTCTTGAGATGTATTATTAAGGAAACGCTTAGACTGCTTCGATTTGGGAGCCATTATAAAAAACGCACAAACAAACAAGCAAACAAACAAAGTCTCTGCTCCCCTCGGTTTTAAATGGGATACTATTTATAGACTTTTAACAGTTAATAAGGAGAAGTCTTCAGGAGAATAGAGCTGATTGAGTGTGTCATATATCAAACGCAGAAGCTATAAAATCGCCATCTTGTAACGCAGCTGGATAAGAAAGCCTTTTACAAAATTGAAGCTGGTATTTTGAATAGTAATAAGAAAAAAATTTACGACTTCAAGTTAATATTTGGTTTTGAAGCCATTTCAAAATTTATCTGCCTGCAGTTAATAAAACTCTATTGCCTGAATATGCAGCTTTAAATAAAGAGGTTGAGTTCCCCTTTTATTTTGAAGTTTAAGGCTTGGCAAAACTTTCAGTGAGTAAACATTGTAACAAGACCGTTCAGCAGATTCATCACCATTTAACTTCCAGATAAGCAAAGTTAATGAAGGAGTAAAATTCTTGTAGAAATGAAACTAATTAAAAAGCTTCTGCTGGCCTATTGTGAAACCAAAACATATGATAAGCAATCTCTTTTGTTTTGAATTCTTGTGAGCATTAACAAAAAGTGTTCATTATTACCGGAGAAACCAGTCTGCTCGGCGCCATTTTAAAAGCCTCTAAGTAAATAATTTTTCGGAGGAGAAAAAGAAAAGAAGCTAAAATGTTGATAAACAATTATTGTCCACGGAAACGGATTCAGCTCGTGATAAGATTAAATCAAACAAAACTTTGAACTGAGTGGGGGAGACCTACTTTGTCCTGCACAAGGCAGTTTGAAATTCCCAGCACGGACAGCCATTCTGCCTTGGGCTAGTCCCCCTTTCCCTGCAAGCACAAAAGCTGCAAAAATCGAAGAGCATTTGCCAGCAAAACAATTTCTTCTTTCCTTCTTGCCTGAAGGATAAGAAAACCTGATAAGACGTCAGATGGAAGATCCTCTAAACAGGTACGTAGCCAGGAATTTGGAGGCAGCTGATTTTTTGCTGCCACCACCAGCAGGCTCCTCCCAGGAAGTCCGCCCTTCTTCTATTTCCTTGATCAGCTTATTTTTAATTGTCAGTGGTGTTTTCAATGATGTTGCTAATACAATTTCTCTCTTTAAATCCATAATTTTTTTTATTTTTTTCTTCTTCTGTATCTTGCCATCTGGAGTAGAGTTCCCTCTATTTAATTCCTCTTTCCGTATTCCACTCTTTCCATTTCCAGACACAAACCAATCACTATAGATATCAGGGGATTTGATTTCTTTACGGTCATTTTTCTCTTTGGTTTTTAGGACTCTAACCTCCACTTTTTCCACTTGATAAACATCTCCAACCTTCATCATATTTTACTGTTAGATGCTCTAGATTTTCCAACTTCTTCTCCGTCCTCTCAAATGTGTTTGATAATTTCTGAATTTCTAACAATATCTTTTGCAAACTTAAAGTTTCTTTCTGCTGTTGAAATTGTGACATTATCTCCAGCTGACAAACACTGCTGCTCTGGCTTGGAAGGTTTTTACAAGATTAAGCATAAATTTACAATAAGGTCTTATTTTCACTTTTCTCTGGTTAAAGATATACTTCAAAGGAACATCTGTATGCTTTTCTTCTTATCACTCTCTATAAACAAAACAGTGAGACCTTGAATTACCAAGCCAGAATAATCGGTGAGGAAAGTAAAAGTGTTTTGTTTCCAATACACAAACCTCCAGTCTCCGAGTAACAGTGTTGTCTTCCCTCTGTTGTTACAATTTTCTTTGTTGCCTTTTGTATCTTTTTTATATTCCAAGTTTAAAAAAAGTCAAATTCTTGAATGAAATAGAGAAGAAAAAGGGAAAAACACACACAGTAATGAAGAAGGAGAATTTTAGTCCATAGGTTGCAAAAAATAATTAAAAAAAGATATAAGGAGAAAACTTAATCCATTCATTTTAAAAGGCTTGCATAAATTCCATCCATGAAAATAGCATTTAAAAAGTAAGATAACCCACTATCCAAAACCATTCAAAGCTTAATTCCGTCGCTTATTTCTTTTGTTCTCAAATTTAAATTAACTTTAAGTTTTTAATAGGCAGTCTCTTTTAAAACGGTAAAAATTCCTCACCAGCTGAAAACACTTTCTCTTTCCGTATCCTTCTGTTTCAGAGCCGCCCTAATGTCATCAGCCTAGGGGCTGTGCTTTTGGCGCCAGCTAGAAGAACTTCTCCTGGATCGATCAGGGACTTTGCGATGTCCCTGAGATCATCAGGACGTATTCTTTCTGTTCACTGTCTCTGCGGGACGATTAGGTTCATTTGGATCACCTAACAGCAAAAGTATCGGTGGCGATCTCAGAGTATTAAGATTGCACGTTGTCTCGTTGCGACATTGGCTCCTCCTCCTCATTTGCTTCTGAATTTTAAAAGCATGTACACAAACATAAAAAGGAAGCAGGAACACCATCTATATAGAAGAAACAAGTCTACAAAATAATCTATTATATTTAGGAAATGACTTCTGGAAATTATATTCAAATACACAAGAGTTAACAGGATGCAATCAATTTGCCCATGTGATATATTGCAGCTGCAGTGGTTTCTAAATGCATATGAAACACAATTCAAGGTGCTGGCTATTACCGTAACCATTTTATGTCTATTATCCAAAAGTGAGTTTTCTCTGTGGAACAATGTGTTTTCCCCACTCTTTACAGCTAAGGGCATCTTCTTTTTTAATGTTTTTTGAGGGAACAATTTAAGACCTGTCACTGCTGAAGGGCTTTTAGCAGTAGTATCAATATATGAATAATTCCTGAGGACATTTTGTCACGGGATATGGATGATTAATAGTGGCTCTAGTGTTATTTTTATCTTCCATGTGCTCAATTGACTGCTGTTTTAATTCTATGTACAGAGTAGACCAATGCATTATTCAATTGAACAAACAATACAAGCTTGAAATCATCCAAGCTTATACGCCAACAATAAGATATAGTGATGAGGTCGAAGAATTTTATGATGATGATGCCTGGCTTCAAGACAAAGAAAAATGCCGATACAAAATACTAATGGGTGACTTTAATGCAAGAATAGGAAGAACAATAGCTGGAGAAAAAGGTTACTGACCCGTATGGAAGGGTTAATGAGATAATAGAGGTGATCGACTAGTAGATTTTGCTGAAAGACAGGAGTTTTATATCATAAACTCATTTTATAAGAAAAGGACTAGCAGAATTTGGATATGGAAGAATTCATCTGGGTACACAAGCAAAATCAACTACATCATGTCAAGTGATAAAACCATATTCTGCAATTGCGCTGTCATCAATAGCTTTAATATTGGAAGTGACCATAATATGGTAAAAACTAAAGTGAAGATAGACTGTTGAAAAGAGCATATGAAAATGATGAAGAAATCACACACAAAAATGAAAATAAAGAATGATAAGCTGTTAGAGAACCTTTAGAATAGAACCACGTGAGGAGGCACAAACTTCCAAGAGAAGTACATGTGAGATTTGTGAAAAAAAATGATAAAATATTTAAAATACTTAATAAGGCAAGAGATGAACCATTACAACTTAAGGGGATACAAATGGTGTTTTTGAAACAGATCCCAAGGAGAATAAGAGACCTACGGAGACAATACCAATTTTTGACTATGATGTTAATTAATTACAATGTAAACTTCAGATGGCTGATACTCAAGAGAATACTAGTTACTTGGCATGAAAAAAGATACAGTCTGGACTCACTGGACAAAGCAATGGAATTTTATGATCACCATTTTAATATGGAAGAGGGACAGGAAGCAAGGGGAGAAATAGAACATAAAGGTCAAGAAGTATCAGCTACAGAAGAAAAGTGTACACAACAAGATGAAAGCGAAGCTGAGAAAAAAGAATGAACAGAGAGAGAAGGAGCAAGAACAAAGGAACAGAAAAAAATAATAGTAACTAGGAGCATAAGACCTATACATATGAAGCAATGTAAGAAGAAATAAAAGATGCTGTCAATTAACATAAATATACTGAACTCCCCCATGAAAAGAAAAAAATTCACAAAATTACAAAGATTAAGATTAGATATAATATAACTACAAGAAGTACATATTAAAAAACACCATAATAAATTATTGGAGTATACTAAATTGAGGAAATTATTCTCTTCGTTATCACAACAAAAGAGAAGATGGGTGGTATTATATATTAAAGAAACAATAAGTGCTAATCGGATTTTTAAAGATGAAGAGAGAATGTTGATGGTGGAAGTGACATTAAATAAAAAACAGATACTCTTAGTTACAATTCATGCGCTGAATAATGGACAGGAATAATTTTATAAAAAACTTCACAAGAAGATACTTGAAATAGAGTATGGGAACTTCCAGGGTGGAGTCACGCCAGCATGGAGCAGAAGAACAGGGCTCTGTTCTTTCTGCTCGATTTTCCGTGCCAGGGGGGTTGCAAGTTCTCCCAGAGGCAGAGCTGAGTCTCGGAGGGACCAGCGACAGAGAGGGAAAGCTGAGAGGATAACAGGGAGAGGTGCGATCCCCTATTAAAGTACGAAAAAACCTCTCAAATCTGGTGTGGGAGAGACTGGCCTTTATGGCCAGATCTGGAGGCATTACAGCCCTTTAAATGGAGAAGGAAGCGAGAATAGGGAAACAGCTGAAAGTAGTGGTGGAGTTCGAGGAGTTGGAATGAAGTACTGGTGTGACTCTCAGGGAGTGTGAGCTTATAGCTTGGAGGGTGAGTGAGTCTCCAAGGTGGAAAAAAAGGGCAGCACTTTAGTGGTGGGAGCGGAGCCTTGAGAAGACAGAGTTAACATTCAGAGAAGGAATGGAGGAAATGTACTGATGGCTTGAGCCTGCTGAAGAATTACCACAGGCAGAAGGAACATGAGCTGAGACTGTGATTAGACTGGCATTGCGGATTGCAGAAAAGGAAAGAACCAACTATAAGAAGCTTCTGCCTGGGAAGAAGACAGTGGAGATTTGATCTGGCAGGGGAAGTGAGAAAACTGTGATAGTGACTATGCTAAATAGATAGAAGGCAACCTCCTGGGCAAAAAAAATTCTTTCCAAATCAGACAATGTAATTGTCTGGATTTGCTTTCTCATTTGTCTCTCATAGTTGAGGTTTACCTATGATGTCAATTACAGGCCTCTCTCATCTTTTTAAGTGGGAGAACTTGCACAATTGGTGACTGACTAAATATTTTTTGCCCCAATGTATATAAAATTTTTCAAGAAACTTTTGGGGAAATCATGTTAGAATTGTACAATAAAGTATTAGAACAACCAAAAATGCCAAGTTCATGGATTGAGGCATTTATAACATTAATTCCAAAAGAAGAAGCAGACAATCAATTGATATAAAACAATAGGCCAATCTCGCTGCTAAATGTGGACTATAAAATATTTATGATGATTATTGCGGAAAGACTTTTAAAAAATTAAATAAAATTATTCATTCAGATCAAAATGGATTCCTACCCAAAAGACAATTAAGAAATAATACAAGAATTACCGTGTTTCCCCGAAAATACAACAGGGTCTTATTTTCTTTTTACTTACAAAATATGGCCTTGGGCTTATTATAGGGGAGAACTTATTGTTTTGGGGTTGTCGAGTCACTGCTCCCTTGCGAACTGGCTCCCGAAGAGCCAGGCACAGCCTCAGGGGCGAAGCAGCCATGAGGTGACCAAGCTCATGAACAACCGCCTGGCAAACCCCCTCTTCAGCCGGGCAGAGTGCCATTCACTGACCTAGGGGGCATCCCTAAGGCACCAAGCCACATGGCACTCTGCCCACTCCCCAACTCCCGCGGCTTGGCACATTAGGGATACCCCCTAGGTCAGTGTATGGAGCTCTGCCTGGCTGGAGAAGGGGGTTGCGTGAGTGCCTGTTCCGCCCCCAGCAGGCATGCCTCCTAGCCTCAACATGTCCGGGCCCTGCTCTCCCTGCAGCAACCACCACCACTGGGCTCCGAGCATAACATCTTCTCTGGTTCCAAACTTGGTTGCTGAATCTTCCAGCAGCGGCCGCTCTAGGAGTGCGCTCTATGGTTGTGGGCTGGCTGCTGGAAGACTCTCTGTCCGGAAGACTCTCTTACAGAGATTCTTGTAAAGTAAAAAATCTCTGATGAAACTATTGACAATGAAAAAATGATGGATAATGAAGAAAATGGAAGTTTAACGTGAAGCTTGTGAAAAAGGCAATTGAAGAAAACAAAGGGATTAATACAGCAAAATGCAAACGTATAAATACAAGAAAGAAAGCATTTGCATTAAAATGTGTGTGTAGAACAAGACAGGAAATGTTAGAAATAATTGGAAAAATTCTACTCAAGAGCTATACAAAAATCAAAATTACGCAAAAGTAACACCAAAATTGGAAATGCTAGAATATTGTAATGGTATAAAGTGCCATACTATTAGTGAACATTTTCAGGAAATGACTGTATGGTTGAAATGCTGAAAGCTGGTGGTCAGAGTTTGCATAAGATACTAGCAAAACTATACTCAAGATGCCTCATAGAAGAAAAAATACTCAATGCATGGAAAAATGCCGAAGTGATTCTTATGCACAAGAAAGAAGCCCAAGTTGACTTAAAGAACTATTACCCCATAAGCCATCTTTCAGTCATCTACTAGATTTTTACCAACATAATAGCAAAAAGAATATTGAGAACATTAAATGATATACGGCCAAAGGAGCAGGCAGGCAGGACAATGGATCACATCCAGGTTGTTCAGCAAGTCATTGAAAATACAATGAGAACACCATGCCACTGTGCATGGCTTTCATTGACTATGAAAAGGTGTTTGTCTCAGTATTTCAGCAAGCAATAATCAATGCTCAAGGCAAAGAGACTGCTTATATAAACTGACTATAATCAATATACAAAAAAACAATAGCAACAATTTGCCTTAATGATCTTCAAGGAGATGGAACATAAAACAAGGTATATGACAAGGCAATATGATATCATCTATTCTTTTCTCAGCTTACTTTGAAGAAGTACTTCGCAAATTAGACTGGGCAAAAGATGGAATAAAAATCAATGGCACCTATTTAAATTACTTAAAATTTGTAGATGATGTTGTTTACTTCTCAGAAGGCACAGAAGAGTTACAAAGACACATACAAGAGCTGCACAAAGCAGGAGAACCACTTGGCTTAAAATAAACCTGAAAAGGAGCCAGGTTATATTTAATAAATTCACCAAAGAAAGAAAACCTTTATATCTGGAGAAGAACTAGATATAGTATACCATCACACATAATTTGGCCAACAGATCTCAATGAAAGGTGATACAAAAAAGGAAATTGAACAGCATGTTAAATGGGGTTAGCAGGCATTTGGCAAATTTCCATAACAAATCTGCCCTTGATCATCTACTAATTGCATTATTTCTCTTGATTCATTCTCTTTTTTCAATTTATACGCTAACCATCTACCTGGTTTATTTGCATTTTCAAAGTAATTCTGTTTAGTGCTTCTTATTTTTTGTGCTAATTCCTCATTTTTCATTAACTCTTGTCCATTTTTATTTTAATATCCTTTTTTCTGGAGATTTCTGTAACTCTTTTTCAAATCTCTTGTAGTCATCATCTAGTATTTTAAAGGCTTGTCTTTTCTTTGTATTTCTTTTCCTTGTTTAGTCTATTATCAAGTCTCTGGGGTAGGCCTTCATTGTATCCCAAAGATTCTGCATTGATGTATCTTCTTCCACCATCAAAATTCTTCCATCATCATCTGTGTAGATTTGTTCCGCTGGAATTGTATCCTTGATATATAAAACCACTCCTCTTTTCTTACATCTTGGCAATGCAGTAAATATTTCCCTAATTTTGGCTGCACCAATATTTGTTCACGTTGCTTTTTAATATGTACTTCTAGTAGGCAGATTATGTCCAATTTTAATTTCTCTAATTTATGAAATGTTTTCCTTCTTTTAATAGCTGAATTAAGTCCATTTATATTAATTATAATCATTTTTTCTCTTCCATATTTATACTTTATAAGAAGGATTTACTGCTCTAGTAGATCTCGGTTCTCGTTGTTCTCTAAGGTCAATGCTGCCTACCGCACCTTCTTCTTTCTCAGTCACAACTATGCACTCCTCTTGGAGTTCCATTAATGATTCTTTTCCTGTCTCCTCATCCTTCTCTCTCAGATGTTCTGCATAGAATAGTTCTGCTTTCTCAGTTGAATCTATTTTGTATCTTTGTCCTTGCCCTACAAACATGAGACCTTCTGGTATCAGTCATCTATAATTAACATCTTTTTAAAGTAGAATTTTAGTCAAAAATTGGTATTCTCCTCTCATCTTTCTCATTCTTCTTGGTACATGTTTCAAAATCACAATCTCCTTATCTTTATATTCCAGATTTTTGTCTCTTCTCCTTCCTTCCTTCCTTCGGCTTCAGACCTGGTTACAGCACAGAAACCGCTTTGGTCGCATTGACCGATGATCTCTGGAGAGCCAGGGATGGAGGCCATGCATCCATCCTGGTTCTCCTTGACCTCTCGGCGGCTTTCGATACCATCGACCATGGTATCCTTCTGCGATGACTGCGGGAGGTGGGGGTGGGAGGCACTGTTTTGCAGTGGTTCTCCTCCTACCTCTCGGACAGGTCGGTGTTGGTTGGGGGGCAGAGATCGACCCCTAGGCCCCTAACATATGGGGTGCCGCAGGGTTCGGTCTTATCCCCCCTACTATTTAACATCTACATGAAACCGCTGGGCAAGATCATTCGGAGGCACGGGATAAGATACCACCAATACACGGACGATACCCAGTTGTATCTGTCCGCCCCGTGCCAACTCAATGAAGCGGTGGACGTGATGAACCGGGGTCTCGAAGCCGTTAGGGACTGGATGAGAGCTAACAAACTGGTACTCAACCCGGACAAGACCGAGTGGCTGTTGTGTTTCCCTCCCAATAATTTGGCTAGTGTTCCATCACTCAGGCTGGGGGGCCAAATTTTACACCCCTCAGACAGGGTTCGCAACTTGGGAGTCCTCCTGGACCCACAGCTGACCTTTGATCACCACCTGTCGGCTGTGACCAGGGGGGCATTTGCCCAGGTTCGCCTGGTGCGCCAGTTGCGACCCTACCTGAACCGGGAGGCTCTCACAACGGTCACTCGGGCCCTTGTGACCTCTAGGCTGGAATACTGCAACGTGCTCTACATGGGGCTGCCCTTGAAGAGCATCCGGCGACTTCAGCTAGTCCAGAATGCGGCCGCGCGAGTGATTGTGGGCGCACCGCGCTTCGCCCACATAACACCTATCCTCCGCGAGCTGCGCTGGCTACCTGTTGATCTCCGGGTGCGCTTCAAGGTGCTACTTACCACCCATAAAGCCCTCCATGGTAGTGGATCTGAGTACTTGAGAGACCGCCTCCTGCCAATTACCTCCCTACGACCTATTAGATCACACAGATTAGGCCTCCTCCGAGTTCCATCCGCCAGTCAGTGTCGACTGGCAACTACGCGGAGGAGAGCCTTTTCAGTAGTAGCTCCGACCCTTTGGAACGACCTCCCCGTGGAGATTCGCACCCTCACCACCGTCCAGACCTTCCGCACAGCCCTCAAGACCTGGCTATCCCGTCAGGCCTGGGGATAAAGATTCTAATCCGTCCCCACCCGAATGATGAATGAATGTTGTGTTCTATTTTTACTTATGTACTGTCTCATGCCTTGTCTTGTATTCCCCTCCCCATAAATTGTAAGCCGCCCTGAGTCCCCTCAGGGAAAAGGGCGGCCTATAAATAATAAACAAATACAAAAATACAAAAATACAAATAATATTTGTGTCTCAATTGCTTTCTTAGTAAATCTTATATGAACTTCTCTTGGGAGATTGTTTCTCGCTGCATATCTTGTATAGACTTGAAACACCTCATCTATACCATCCATCATCTTCTCTTTGGTTATCTCCGAGACGTCTGCCAGAATTTCTATCATTATTTCTGCTAGTTTTTCTCCCTTTTCTTCTACGTTTTGAAATCTAAGATACAATTCTGATCTATAAATCTCCCATCCCAGTATTCCACTGTTATCTTTTTCAACCATGCTCAATCTGCTATCAATAACTCCAAATTTTGTCTCTTTGCTCATCTTTTTCTTCAATTTTTTGAAGTCCTCATATTTCATCATCATTTGGTGAATGTTCTTAATTTTTTCATGTTTTCCCTGTTTTTTGTTCGATGTTCTTCGTTCTATATTCTCTATTCTTTTCCTAATGCTGTCTGTTTGCTTTTCTATATTCTGTTTTTACTTGTATTTTTTGTATTCCTTGCATAATCATTTGCAATATCACTTCCTTGTCTTTTTCCTGTTGCAACATCTTTTTCCTCCAGATGGTGAAGAAGTTGGTATTGCAGAGCCAACGGCCATTATCCTTTTACTCATTTCAAAACAGTTGATATACTGTATGGTAGTTGAGAAATATGAAGTCTTCAGGTTCTATACTTTAATACACTTATATGTAGGACAGTTATAATCCCAAGTGGCCCTAAGATAAGAGGAGAAAAAAAGGAATGGAAAAAAGAAAAAAGGGGAAAAGGAAAAAAAGAAAAAAACCTTCAGGCTTTTGTTAATCCTAGTCCAATTGGTTTCAATTGTTTAAAAGAAAAAAAAGGAAAAAGCAGATTAATGACAAAAAAAATAAACGGAACAAAAATAAAAGTCTTCAGGTCCTTCTTTATCTTAATCTGGTTCAGTGGAATAAAATAACAAAATCCAGCAGAGAAAAGGGAATATATGTGTGTGTGTGTGTGTGTGTGTGTGTGTGTGTGTGTGTATATATACACACACACACACACACACACACACACACACACACACACATATATATATATATATATATATATATATATATATATATATAGTATATATACACATATATATATATGCATCCCAAAAAATAGACAAGAAAAGTAAAAAAGAAGCACTCCTTCTTTAAGAAAAGGGAAAAGAAAAAGAAAAACCAAACATCTTCTGCAGAAGGCCTCAGACCAGCTGGCAATGGCTAAATGAGAAGAGTAAGGGAGTAAAAAGAAAGAAAAGAGGGGGGGGGAGAGAAACACCACCACTGTAAAATCCAAGGCTCTTACAAAATTAGCAAGTTCTCTTTTCAAGGTCACAACAATCTTCTTTCTTTGAACTCCAAATTCTCTTTCAAGCCCAAACTCCATGCACTGATAGTATCCCAGAAGAGCACCTGTATAAACAAACCTTCATGCTCATCCCACCATCATTTCATAAACAGGCTCAAAGACCTTGAAATGTCTTTTCTCTAAACACTCATACAAGAAAAGGAAAACAATGTTTCCAGGCCTCTAGGTGGCAGTGTTATTTAGTTCTCTTCCAATTTCCCTTACTTTCCTTATATCCAAAAGAGAGAGAGAGAGAGAGAGAGGGAGGGAGGGAGGGAGGGAGGGAGGGAGAGGGAGAGGGAGAGGGAGAGGGAGAGGGAGAGAAAGAGATTTAAAAAGGAAATACAATTAAAGCATTGAAAAAAGTAGGGGAAAAGAAGTCTTAGACAGTAAAAACATTTATGCAAATATTTAAGAAAGAAAAGACAAAAAAAAAAGTCCAGTTTAAAAAGTAAAAGATGTTTGCAAAGATCTAACCAAATTCCAACAATAAAAGGGAAGGGAAAAAAACACTCAACTTGACTCTGGCTTAATCTCACCACTTAGTCTTTTCAGTCTTCAATTTTAATTTAACTTTTAATCTTTTAGAGTGTTCTCTCACATAATAATGATGAAAAGTTCTCTCACCAGATTGACACACTTTCTCTCCTGCTCTTTCTTCCATACCGGAGCTGTTCCCGACTTCAGAAGCTTTGATGTCTGCCTCGCAGCCGCTGGAAAAAAAGGCTTCTCCTGGATCAACCAGGGACTTTGTGATGTCCCGGATCAGCAGGATGTGCCTTTCTTTATCACTGTCTCTATGGGATGGTTTAGGTCCAAAAGGACCATCCAGCGGCAGAGATATAGATGGCGATCTTGGAGCTGCAAGATCGCACGGCATATCACTGCGACATCAGCTCCGCCTCCCAGTTTTCAACTGTTGCTGCTTAATGCCAAATTGGTCAATAACAAGGCTTGTCTTATTAGTACTCTCTTAATGAAGAGCAGGCCAACCCGGTATTTATTATCAATGCACTCTTAGAAATGTACCCAACCACATTTTTTATTTGGTATCAGCTGAGGTCCCCCAAGGCAGGGAAGGAGGATTAACAATTTTGTTGGATCTGATGTAACAGAAGAGTCCTCTGAAATGTAAACACTGCGACATGTGCATTAGATCCAATCTCCTCCTGGCATATTAAGACACCCAGGAGGTATCATTTGGGTGGAACCAAGTGCTGGAGCAATTTTAGTTCCTTTTGAAGAAATACTGGTATGACCCCTCTTCAAGAAGCCATCGCTGGACCTACCATTCTGGACAACTTCATGGATATGGGACAGAAACAGCATTGGTCACATTCATGAATGATTTCTGGCAGGAGCAGGATGAAGGTGGTGTATCCATCCTTGCTCTCCTTAGCCTCTTTTATACCATTGACTGTAGTATCTTTTTGGACTGACTTAGTGACTTGAGGATGGGCAGCAGACTTTTGTGCTGGTTCATCTCATTCCTCAAGGTTGGTCCCAATCAGTGCTGATAGAGAACAAGAGGTTCAGTTCATGGCTCCTTCTTTGTAGTGTGCCACAGGACTTAATGATTTTTCCATTCCTTTTTAATATCTACATGAAACTACTGGGTGAGATCATCCATATCAAAAAATATTGTGATGATAGCCAATTATATATCCATCTCAGGTGAAGTGAGTAAAGCTGTGGGCATTCTTTCACCATGCTTAGAGGCTATGGGGGCCTAGATGGGCACAACATACTCCAGGTGAATCCTGATAAAGTAGAGTGGCTATTGGTGGACCCCTCTGAATCCAAGAGTATATCATCTTTGGTCTTGGATGAAGTTGCACTATCCCCAATAGACCATAGTGCATAATTTGGAAGTCCTCCTGGACTCAAGGGTTAAAGCAGCTGGCAGCCAGACATGGAAGTTGGAGGGATGTCTTTGTCCCACTTTCTGTTGTATGCTAGTTATGCTCTTTCTGAATAGGGAGCCTCTCCAGTTAGTTACTCATGCCCCAGTCATCTCCCACTTGAACCTATTGCAATAAGATCTACATGGAGATATGTTCTATATTGAAAAGTATCTAGAAGCTTCAATAGATACAAAATGAGGTCATGCCAGAAATTAAATCTCATTTAATACCTTTTGCTCTGCTAGTTTGTTTCTGGGTCCAATTCAAGGTGTAGGGCCAGGCTACCTACAGAACCATCTTCATCCCATTACATCTGCCTTCCTCATCCAATCGGGCATGTTGCAGACCACGTTAATTGAAGAATTCCGACTGGCAGGGTCCAGGAATAGAGGTCTCTCTGCCATTGTTATTGCCCTGTGGAATATTCTATACTCTGAGATGAGGAAGGTCCTCCCCACTTTCTTAGCCTTCTGAAAAGGAGTGAAAACATGGCTCTGCAGCCTTGCAGGGGGAGCCCAGAGAAGCACATTATTGAAAGCTCTCCATTTGCCTTTCAATTAATTTTTAACAGTGTTTTACTCATATTGCCTATATTTTAATGTATACCACCCAAGGTCCCTCTGTGATGGGGATGGGCAATTTAAAAATGTGATAAATAAATATATTTTACAACTTATTATAGATAACCACAAAATCCTTAGTTTTCATTAGATTGCTCCATGCAATTAAATAAAAACCACAATTTTCAGTAACTACTTGAAAATAAATGCTTAAGCTATCATACATTTAAACTATTATACCTGCTTCACTCACTTCGCCTGCCCCTTTCAGGTGGTTCCAGGCAGCATTTATTGCAATAACAGTGTTTTTGGATGGCAGCACGGCGATCTTGGCCACCAGGAACTGCCTGAGAAGGGGCAGGTGAAATGGGAGCTGTAGAGATCACAGTAACAGCATTTTCAGATGGCAGCATGGCGATCTCAGCCACCTGGAAATGCCCGAAGGGCAGGTAAAGCAGGCACTGCATGAGAGATGTAAGGCAAGGTGGCTTGCTGCTGGCCTTCCCCTTCTCCAAACAACCCAGGTGGTTGGCTTCTGCTCCTGGCCCAGGAGATGGATCCGATCAGGAGGAATGCATGCCCTGCTTTTGCAATTGGAGAGGAAAAAGAGTGTTTCAGGTGGTGGGCAGTTCCAGGCTGCAGGGATCGCAGTGCAGACTGGAAGTGCCCGCTGCCTGAAATGCTCTTATTCCTCACTGATTGCAAAAACAGGACATGCATTCCTCCTGGACAGATTCATCTCCCAGGCCAGGAGCAGAAGCCGACCACTCTCTGCCTGGATTGTCTGGAGAAGCAGGAGGCCAAGCGGCGCGCCACCTTGTCTTACACCTCTTGTGCAGTGCCTGCTTCATCTGCCCTTTCTCCAGATGACCCATGCAGCTACATTTGGAGTATAAGACACACCCAGATTTTCATTCCCTTTTTTGGGGGGAGGAGGGGAAGATACGTCTTATACTCTGAAAAATACAGTACATAAAGTGTCAGCCCTGGAGGCCATCTTTTTCTTTGAATCTTCAGGGCTGCCACACTTTGTAGATGGGCATGCTGTGTGAAATGGGACAGGGTTGGATGAGGAGTGGGGAAATGTATAGCCATAACAACATTCTTTTCCTGGGAGCAAAGGGCATTCAGCCTTCACCTGGAGAGGCATGACTGTTAGGATGGTGACCTGATTGGACCATGTGATGGACATGTGGGTGCAGGGGAAGGGACTTTGACTTTCCTTTGGATGGGGAAAACCCAGGAGACTTTCAGATTCACGTTTTCCCAGATGTGCCAATATGACATCTCTAATAAAATGGAACTTTGAGGAAATGCCTGCCTCAGAGCCTTACTTCTGTTGGTGGTGTTACTTGGAACCCTGACATACCCAAAGATTGCACATACCCAAAGATTGCACATACCCAAAGATTTCTCTATGCATAACAATGAAATACCCACGTATCATATGGCAATATAATTTATGATTTAGCCTCATGTACTATTAAGAAAGCATACATCTTCATCCATATTTTGTACATTGGTTAAGTAAACTGGGTCTTGCATCTATAAGTATGGACTACCAATTTCTAACAACTTCCTATTTACAGAATCATGCAAAAATCAACCAAATGTTGATCAATTGGTGACAAAAGAAATTTATTGACCAGCTTTCCATTTGAGCCTGATACCACAGACTATGAGAGAATAAGTGGCCAATGTATTCATAGTTTCCTGTTTTCCAGCCAGGTGTCTTAATTACTAGATCAAATTAGTTCTCCTCTGAAATACTTTGAATGTACCAAATAGTTAGTATTGCAAATAAAGACCTTTTTAAAAAGTATGAAATTTTGTGATTTTGAATGTTTAATTATAAAAACTATTATTTAGTGTAAGTTAACTCACAAAAATGTTACATCCGTACCTATTTCCACGTAACGGCTAGGTAGATCCCGCATTTCACTTGCATGCCGTTCTTTCACTGAACATATCTATTAAGAAAATCATATTAATTATAATTACTTATTTTAGAAAATAGTGTGAGATCATACTGATGTATTGGCAAAGGTGCCTAACTACAGAACTGTTAAGATTATAATTTCAGTAAATATTACAATTTAAGAGACCAATCCTAGAAGAAGCAGATTAGCAATTCTGTCAGACTGTAGTGGTAAAACTGACAAAAAATCCTTTGCCATTTTGAAATCTACCAAATTTATGCTGTTTGTAGTTCTGTAGAAATATTTTTGCCCCAGATGCATCAAAGAAAGATTTTTGTCTATGGAAAGTGATAGAACTATGATTCTTTACTTATTTTTATTTTTGCCACAAAATAATTATTTCCATGTTTTTAGCAATGTTTTAAACTCATATGAATATATGTTTTGGTTGGTCAAGAAAAGAAGCATTTCAATATACGTAACATCATACAACTTCCAAACATTTCTTAGGATTCAGTCTTCAGTCCTAAGTGCCATTGTATTCAATGGTATTAACTTACACAAAGGAAAGATTAAAGTTCTGTCCTTTTTGGTCCTTTGGTTATAAATGAAGGACTATTGTTTGGTAGAAAACTGTTGTGTCTGCCTCTCCAAGAAAGTATGCTTTCAATATCCCAGGTTTCATTACTCACTAAAGTTAAGACTGAAAATAGTTAATAAAACATTCAGCTTATGTTTTTCCTTTCCAAACTAAGCAGTTAATGAAATTCAAAACTCTTAGCAGCTCTCAAAGCACACTGCTGGAAGAGAAAAGAGAAAGATCATCCTAGTCTTGCCTACTCACACACTTAGAGAATCTGTCTGACCCCTGAGCATTTATCATCATTCCTTCTTATGAAGGTCAGCCCAATGATATTTCTATGGCAGCAGGAGTTCTCTGCATAGTAATCAAATCAAATTTCCTTCTCCCCCCCCCCACTCACCCCTATCACTTTCGCTTTCCAGAAATAATCCTCTGTTTGTCTGTGATAGCAGCAAGCATTTATTACAAAGACAGGTAATTGTACCTTTACTGAATTTCCCCAGCCAATAATCAGTGTTAAATTATCTTTCCAGCAAAGGCTACAGGGATACATATCAGGACGAAGGCTTATATCGTCTCGTGGCACATTGGTGATTCTTTGCTTAGCAATCATGTCAAATATCTTCACGCCCTGGAAGTTTAATACACAGTAAGAGAATTATGTGTGACATTTTACACAAAAAACATAGAAGTATTGCAGGCTGTATCAAGGTGGCAGTACTATCCCATTGGAGGCACAAAAAATATTTTGGTTAACAATTGGAAGAATTTGGCAGAAAACATAATGTGAATTCTACAACAAGCTCTTTAAAATATTTAACTAAACAAGGGAAGAAGCAGTTATGTAATTTTGCTTTGCTGTCCCAGTTTACAATTACTGAAAAATTATGAGGGAGTGTGACAGTACTAAGTTTCCCAGAAAACTGAGTGGGGGTACATTTTTTTCCCTGAACTTTGATGTGAGGATTTATTCTACAGATTAATGTTTTCCTACTAGCAAAAAGTGAAAATTACATTAAAACCATGGCAGAGGGTAAGAGAAATATTTAAGACTTCATATGACAGTAAATCAACAGTTCATAAAGCAATCTACAATCTATGGTTTTTGGCTGAAGAATCCTAAATAAGAGTTTATTCTATAATCCTATGCAAATTAAATTTCTAAACATTTCCTGAATGACAATTATAACACTGTGTCTTAACAAGTTACAGGCTTATCTCTTCTGCCTTCAGTTTTTAAAATATAAATAAGTAATATTTCTCTCATGCACATGCTCACACATGTGAAGCCACTTTAAGATGAATTACGGTAATGACAACAGAGAAGTACACTATCAACCCAGCAGAACTCACCATATTGTTGGCCCATGCAATCAGATTTCCTCTCCATTTCACGCTTCTTATAGGTCCCTCTCCTTCATGTAAAACAGAATGCTTCCATCTATTCATCCAATTCTTTTCAAATAACAATAACTGGGTAGAAGAGTAATTTTTAAGTTTTTAAATTAGATTAATATATATATATATATATCTGTGTGTGTGTGTGTGTGTGTTTGTGTGTTGCATTTGTGCTGATAAATAAATAAAGGGAGAAATGCAACACAAATGTAACAAAGGCAACAGTAAAAATAAAAACATGACTTTCTGTCTGGATGGTTTCTTGTGATGAGCCGATAGAGAAAGGAAGCACTATGCTTCCTCCCATATTTGGGCATACCAGGGGTTGTGACACAACACATACATACATACATACATACATACATACATACATACACACATCTTGAAATAGATCTATACTAGTTTCTCTTTATTTATCAGCACAAATGCAATATATATTGCATATCATATCTATCTATCTATCTATCTATCTATCTATCTATCTAGTTTGTGTGTGTGTGTGTGTGTGTGCGTGCGCACGCGCGCATGCCACTATAATAATGAAAAGTACAGGACACAATGTCTTCAGTTGATAAATGACCACAAGAAATACAATATAGGCAAACAAATACAAGCAAAACTAAAAGTGAAAGATTTTAGTGCATTACATAAAATCTAAGATAGGCAAAAAATGTAATCCAGAATTTTTCCTTTTGAATGATTTGACAAAGCTAAATCACCCAGTATAATTTAAATGTCTTTCTTTCAAAATATTAACCTTTATAAAGTGAACAAGATCAAATTTTAATTACAATCCTGGAAATTACTACAGCAAATATGTAGTAACATGAAGATTTGCAAAGAATCATATTTTGTCCTCATGTTTTGTTACTTCCTTTTTATGTGTAACCATGGGAAAACTGGAGTCGTTCTCTTCACTTTTCATCTAAATACATATCCTTGCTATTTCTACATTTCATAAAATATATTATTAGCTCCAGCTTACATTATTTGAGCTGGTGACTCCTAAGGAAGTGGGCAGAGCTTTCTGTGCTGTCAGTTTAGTCACCTGGATCCTGGCCCCTACTCAGCTGTAAAAGCAGCTGGGGAGGTGAACCACAATTGGTTCACAGCAGTCCATACAGCAGAATTGGCTCCTTTGACAAGGAAGTGCACCCAGCCTTGAAACAGGAAGTGATGTGCCTCGCCTCAAGAAGTTATCCTTGAACCCGGTAATTTTTGATAATTAGTTAATTATCAGTCATGAAACTCCCATTCCTTGTGAAGCTTGTTGAGAAGATGGTCAATCAGCAGGTGAGAAGAATCCTGGAGGAAATGTATTATCTAGACATGGGTTTCAGGCTGAGATTTCTTATTGAGACAGCTTTTATCATATTAATGACCTCTGCCAGAGCTGGGATGATGACTGTACCTTACTCTTCTTGGTCTCTTGGCAAATTTGATATAGTCAAATACAGTATACTTCTGAGCTAACTCTGTCTTACAGTGGTTCTCTTTCTTTCTTTGGTGCCAGTTCCAGTCAGTTAGTGGCAAAAAGAGATTGTTCACTATGTCCCTTACTTAGGGGATGTTGTAATCACTCTTCCCTCCTTTTCAACATCTTTATGAAATGGCTTCATCTGCTGGTTTGGTATAATTAATATGCCGATGATATCCAAGTATATCTTTTGATCCTGGATTGGCCAAGTGAGCCTGTCAGATTCAGTCCCAGAACTTAGAGGCTATGTGGGTTTGAATGGGGAAGCATTGTCTCCAACTCAGTCGTACCAGAACCAAGTGTTTGTGCATGTTTAACAGATGTGGTATATTCCAACATTGATCCTTTAAGCAGTCATTCATATTCTAATTACCCCCACAGTTTGTCTAAGGCAACACATAACAGATTCACATGGAACTACTCTTGAAGACCACCTGGAAGTTTCAGCAGGCCCAGAATACAGCTGCACAGACAGTGATGAGCATGCTTTGGTTTTACCATATTACATCTCTGCTTTGTGAGCTGCACTGGGTATCTTTTTGCTTCTAGGTGTGATTCAGAGCACTGACTGCCATCTATACCACCCTACATGGCTTTGGCTTTGGTTACTTAAGGGACCACATGTCTCTTATAACCATGTGTTCAAGCAGTTCTGGCAGGATTGGTGGGATCTGCATTCCACTGATCAAATAACACCATTTATTGGGACCCAGAAAGTGGGTCCCAATTAATGACTCTTTGTAACAGTGCCTGCCTTCTGGAATGAGGTCTCCTCCTTGAAATTAAAATGTTCCCACTCTAATTAAAGTTCAAATGACTTTAAAATCCTGAGTCTTTGCCCAGGTCTTTGGGGAGGATTGTTATCTATTGTAAACTACTTAGAGTCAAGAAGCATACAAATATAACAACAACAACAACAACAACAACTCTGGCCATTGAAACTACATGGCTATGCATGAAGCATGTAACAGTGATACCCATTGTCATCGGGGCACTTGGCACCATGTCCAAGAATTTTATAAGATACATCAACAAATTGCAGCTTCCTGCAATAACATCAGTGGAACTGCAAAAAAACTGTGCTACTCAGAACATCTTATATTTTAAGAGGGTATCTGGTTTATAACTAGGATGCTGGCAGCAAACCGTATCAACCATTAGCACCAGTCACTGGTATTTGTAATGCATTTTTGAATGTTCAGTTGGCTGAGTTTCATATTTAATGAATAAAGTATATAATATGCAGTTTGGAATTTACGGTGAACTGTGGAAAAAGAAATCGAGTTCTATTAATTGGAGCCCTTGGAGCAATAACTAAAAGGCTACCTTGCTATTTGGAAATTCTAAATTTATCAGACTTGAACATTGTGACTCTACAAAAAACCACCCTACTTGGAACAGCTTATATCCTCCGACGTTACCTTAACAGTTCCTACGTCCTTGGTTAGGACTTGAGCTGTAGCACTACCAACCAGTCCCGAAGACTGTGAATCTCGACAAAGATGATGATGATGATGATAATAATAACAATTATTATTATTATTATTATTATTATTATTATTATTATTATTATTATTATACAATTGTATCACAGCGGCCAGTTGTTTCGCCGGATTTGGCATTGGTTACTAGTCGGGCCCCACCCAGGGGCCTAGGACGTCGTAACGTATTTTCGCAATATGCGTGCAGATCCAAGCAGTGCGGCTTTTTGCATTTGACTGATGGTGATTTTGTCAATTTTTAACTGTTTTAAATGTAATTCCAGTGCTTTTGGAATAGCACCCAGTGTGCCAATTACCACTGGAATTACCACTGCTGGTTTGTGCCATAGTCGTTGAATTTCGATTTTTAAGTCCTGGTATCTTGCGATTTTTTCATGTTCCTTCTCGGCGACCCTGCTATCACCTGGTATTGCGATGTCTATGATTGTGACCCTATTTTTCTCAACCAGTTTGATGTCTGGTGTATTATGCGCCAGTATTTTGTCCGTTTGTATACGGAAATCCCACAAGATCTTGTCCATCTGATTTTCTGTGACTCTTTCAGGCTGATGTTCCCACCAGTTTGTTGCTGTTTTAATATTATAATTTTTGCACAAATTCCAATGGATCATTTGTGCTACTGAATTGTGCCGCAATTTATAATCAGTCTGCGCAATTTTTTTACAGCAGCTGAGTATGTGATCAACAGTTTCG
Organism: Thamnophis elegans; assembly: GCF_009769535.1. NCBI lineage: Eukaryota > Metazoa > Chordata > Lepidosauria > Squamata > Natricidae > Thamnophis > Thamnophis elegans. The sequence continues at coordinate 70,958,829 of NC_045558.1, forward strand.
TCAGCTTCTTTGCAAAGTCTGCATTTGGCATCATCAGAGGATTTTTCGATTTTGGCCTTAATGGCATTTGTGCGGATAGCTTGTTCTTGCGCAGCCAGGATTAGTGACTCTGTTTCTTTCTTTAATGTACCTGTTTTTAACCATAACCAAGTTTGTTCCCTGTCCACTTTATCTTTTATTTTTTCCAGAAATTGACCATGCAGTGCTTTGTTCTGCCAACTCTCCATTCTTGATTTTATCACATCTTTTCTGTATTCTTGTTTTGTCTGTTGGGCCTTCAGTAGATTTTTGTTCTTTACTTCGATTAATAGATGTTCTTGACTTTCTTTTAAATAATCAGCCAGTGCATGTTTTTCTTCTTCAACTGTTTGCTTCACTTGTAATAATCCTCTGCCACCTGATTTTCGTGGCAGGTATAGTCTATCAGTATCACCACGTGGATGTAAACTGTAGTGCATTGTCATTAGTTTCCTGGTTTTTCGGTCCAAAAGGTCCAAATCAGCTTGTGTCCAGTTAACTATGCCAGCTGTGTATCTTATAACTGGTATTGCCCAGGTATTTATGGCCTTGATTGTATTTCCACCATTCAATTTAGATTTCAAAATTTTCCTAACTCTGTTGGTGTACTCTCGTCTGACAATAGTTTTTACTTCTCCATGCTTGATGTTATCCAACTGCAGAATGCCTAAGTATTTGTAGGCTTCATTTTCTTTGCATTTAATTAGTTGGCCATTGGGCATTTCAATTCCCTCAGATGCAGTGATTTTGCCCCTTTTTATGGATACAGTGGCGCCTTTTTCCATGCCAAACTGCATTGAAATATCGGTGCTGAATACTCGGACTGTATTTGTCAATGATTGGATTTCTATTTCTGACTTTCCATAGAGTTTCAAATCATCCATATATAGTAAATGCGAAATTTTTTCAGCTTTTTTGGCTGTTTGGTAGCCTAATTTCATTTTTTTTAAGATTACTGATAGTGGGATCATTGCGATGATGAAGAGAAGAGGTGAAAGTGAATCACCCTGGAAAATTCCTCGCTTGATATTAACCATTCCGTAGCTCTCATTCCCTACTGCCAACTCAGTTCTCCATTGTTTCATTGCCTTTTCAGTAAAGGATGTAATATTTTTGCTAATGCCAGTTGTTTCTAAGCATTTTATGATCCAACTATGTGGCAGTGAGTCAAATGCCTTTTTGTAATCAATCCAGACCATATTCAAGTTCGTTTTTCTGTTCTTACAATTTTCTAATATCATTTTATCAATTAGAAGCTGATCTTTTGTGCCCCTGCTCCTTCTTTTGTTGCCTTTTTGCTCTACTGGCAAGATGTTGTTTGTTTCCAAATAATCCATCATGTTATCTGCAATAATGCCTGTGAGTAATTTGAAGGTTGTTGGCAAGCATGTTATTGGTCTATAGTTTTCAGGTGTTGTTCCTTTAGTTGCATCTTTCTGAATCAAGTATGTTTTTCCAGTTGTCAACCATTCATCAATTTGGCCCTTTTGTAAAATTTCATTCAGTTGCCTGGCCAATATTGCATGTAAACTGGTCAGATATTTGAGCCAGAAACCATGTAATTGGTCCTTTCCAGGTGATGTCCAATTCTTTACCTTTTTAACTCGATTTTTGACCATCTCAGTTGTTATTTCTAATACTTGCATTTGCTTGTTGCCAATGCTTTTCTCAAAGTCATGTATCCACTTTGCTTCCTTGTTGTAGTCATTATTATTATTATTATTATTATTATTATTATTATTATTATTATTATTCCGCCATTGCCGGTCCCAAGCCCGGATGAGAAAGGAGGAGGGTTGGGGTCAAGTTGGCAACTGGCCCCATAAAAAACCCCGCCAACCCATACAATATGGTGAAAGAAACGAATAAAAATTTTAAACCGCATTGGTCATCGCGTGGGTTAACAAAGGCCGCGGCGGATGTTAGGGTCCCTGGACATCCATCGACAAATGGGCTACAAGTGGACCAGCCAACAAAATGACAAAAATATAGTGATGAAAACCGTGCCATAATGGCCTGTTACTACAACTCAGAGCCAGAAAAAAGAGGTTATTTAAAGCAAATGTATGAATTATGGAAACAACAATATCCAGATTCAAATGTTAGTGAACAACGACTAGCAGATCAAAGGCGATTTATTATACAGAATAAAGTGTTTAGTGAAGTTGAACTTGAGGAAATTCAGGCAAATTGCAAAATCAAAAAAAAAAAACATCACAAGCGGAAATAACTGATATTCAAGACACAACTAAAGACATTATAGTAGAACTCCCAGAAGAAGCTCTCAGGGAGGAAATAACACCACCACCACTAGAACCAGTTATCACTGAACCAACTGATGAACTAACTCAAAAACAAAAAGAATTGAAGGATAAGATCATGGAGCATTTTCTGCTTAATGAGGAAAGGCAACATTTACCATCACTAAAAACTGTGCCTAAGAAAATTTTGGCCCCTATCATGAAAATGGTTAATGCAGTGTTTTCAACAATTGAATCGGGATCTATCTTGGAAACGAACCAGTTAATGTTCAGCGCAGCTGTAATAGTCACTAATGAACTAGGCATTAAAATCAAAGTACCTAGTCACACAACAGAAAAAGCATCAAAGCCAAAGTGGAAAATCCGATTAGAACAAAAAGTCAAAAAATTAAGAGCAGATGCTAGTAACTTAAAGAACATGCATGAGCAACGGCTTAAAAACAACAAAACCATAGATTGGCTAATCAGAAGATATAGATTGGATACAAGAAACATCAATGAAGCTGTAGAGATTGTAAAACAGCAGATAACAGCAACAGCTAGAAAAATTGAAAGATATGAGGCACGAATCATCCAATATAAACAAAATCAGCAATTTCGATCAGACCAACGGCATTTTTATCAAAGTCTTAATGTGAATGGTGACACCAAAAGTGAAAAACCAGAAAAGCAGGCCACAGTTGAATTCTGGAAAGAATTGTGGGAAAATGCAAAGGACTACAATAAGGAAGCAAAGTGGATACATGACTTTGAGAAAAGCATTGGCAACAAACAAATGCAAGTATTAGAAATAACAACTGAGATGGTCAAAAATTGAGTAAAAAAGGTAAAGAATTGGACATCACCTGGAAAGGACCAATTACATGGTTTCTGGCTCAAATATCTGACCAGTTTACATGCAATATTGGCCAGGCAACTGAATGAAATTTTATAAAAGGGCCAAATTGATGAATGGTTGACAACTGGAAAAACATACTTGATTCAGAAAGATGCAACTAAAGGAACAACATCTGAAAACTACAGACCAGTAACATGTTTGCCAACAACTTTCAAATTACTTACAGGCATTATTGCAGATAACATGATGGATTATTTGGAAAGAAACAACATCTTGCCAGCAGAGTCAAAAGGCAACAAAAGAAGGAGCAGAGGCACAAAAGATCAGCTCCTAATTGATAAAATGATATTAGAAAATTGTAAGAACAGAAAAATGAACTTGAATATGGTCTGTATTGATTACAAAAAGGCGTTTGACTCACTGCCACATAGTTGGATCATAAAATGCTTAGAAACAACTGGCATTAGCAAAAATATTACATCCTTTACTGAAAAGGCGATGAAACAATGGAGAACTGAGTTGGCAGTAGGGAATGAGATCTACGGAATGGTTAATATCAAGCGAGGAATTTTCCAGGGTGATTCACTTTCACCTCTTCTCTTCATCATCGCAATGATCCCACTATCAGTAATCTTAAAAAAAATGAAATTAGGTTATCAAACAGCCAAAGAAGCTGAAAAAATTTCGCATTTACTATATATGGATGATTTGAAACTCTATGGAAAGTCAGAAATACAAATCCAATCATTGACAAACACAGTCCGAGTATTCAGCACCGATATTTCAATGCAGTTTGGCATGGAAAAATGCGCCACTGTATCCATAAAAAGAGGCAAAATCACTGCATGTGAGGGAATTGAAATGCCCAATGGCCAACTAATTAAATGCAATGAAAATGAAGCCTACAAATACTTAGGCATTCTGCAGTTGGATAATATCAAGCATGGAGAAGTAAAAACTATTGTCAGGCGAGAGTACACCAACAGAGTTAGGAAAATTTTGAAATCTAAATTGAATGGTGGAAATACAATCAAGGCCATAAATACCTGGGCAATACCAGTTATAAGATACACAGCTGGTATAGTTAACTGGACACAAGCAATAGCAATAGCAGTAGACTTATATACCGCTTCATAGGCCTTTCAGGCCTCTCTAAGCGGTTTACAGAGAGTCAGCATATTGCCCCCAACAGTCTGGGTCCTCATTTTACCCACCTCGGAAGGATGGAAGGCTGAGTCAACCCTGAGCCGGTGAGATTTGAACCGCTGACCTGCTGATCTAGCAGTAGCCTGCAGTGCTGCATTTTAACCACTGCGCCACCTTGGCTCTTACAAGCTGATTTGGACCTTTTGGACCGAAAAACCAGGAAACTAATGACAATGCACTACAGTTTACATCCACGTGGTGATACTGATAGACTGTACCTGCCCCGAAAATCAGGTGGCAGAGGATTATTACAAGTGAAGCAAACAGTTGAAGAAGAAAAACATGCACTGGCTGATTATTTAAAAGAAAGTCAAGAACATCTATTAATCCAAGTAAAGAACAAAAATCTACTGAAGGCCCAACAGACGAAACAAGAATACAGAAAACATGTGATAAAAATCAAGAATGGAGAGTTGGCAGAACAAAGCACTGCATGGCCAATTTCTGGAAAAAATAAAAGATAAAGTGGACAGTGAACAAACTTGGTTATGGTTAACAACAGGTACATTAAAGAAAGAAACAGAGTCACTAATCCTGGCTGCGCAAGAACAAGCTATCCGCACAAATGCCATTAAGGCCAAAATCGAAAAATCCTCTGATGATGCTAAATGCAGACTTTGCAAAGAAGCTGGTGAAACTGTTGATCACATACTCAGCTGCTGTAAAAAAAATGTGCAGACTGATTATAAATTGCGGCACAATTCAGTAACACAAATGATCCATTGGAATTTGTGCAAAAATTACAATATTAAAACAGCAACAAACTGGTGGGAACATCAGCCTGAAAAAGTCACCGAAAATCAGATGGTCAAGATCTTGTGGGATTTCCGTATACAAACGGACAAAATACTGGCGCATAATACACCAGACATCACACTGGTTGAGAAAAATAAGGTCACAATCATAGATATCGCAATACCAGGTGATAGCAGGGTTGACGAGAAGGAACATGAAAAAATCACAAAATACCAGGACTTAAAAATCAAAATTTAACGACTATGGCACAAACCAGCAGTGGTAATTCCAGTGGTAATTGGCACACTGGGTGCTATTCCAAAAGCACTGGAATTACATTTAAAACAGTTAAAAATTGACAAAATCACCATCAGTCAAATGCAAAAAGCCGCACTGCTTGGATCTTCACACATATTACGAAAATACGTTATGACATCCTAGGCCCCTGGGTGGGGCCCGACTAGTAACCAATGCCAAATCTGGCAAAACACACTGCGGAAGGAGGCCTTTTAAAGACAACTAAGTGAAAAGCTGAATGTAAGAAGAAGTAATTGAGAAGTAAGCTGAAAATTGGAAAAACAAAGCTATGCATAGCCAATACTTGAAAAATATTGAAGGCAAAGCTGACCAAAAGCTAACTTGGAACTGGTTAAAATCAGGCGCACTGAAAAAAGAAAGAGAAGGCTTTATTTTGGCAGCTCAAGAACAAGCCTTAGCCACAAACTACATGAAGGCAAAAATTCAATATGTTACCACCAACAGCAAATGTCGTCTCTGTAATGAGAAAGATGAGACAGTCAACCACTTGATCAGTGGGTGCAGCAAAATTTCACAAACTGACTACCTACAATGCCATGACCTCGTTGCTAAGATCATTCACTGGAAATTGTGCCAAAAGTTTGGATTTGAGTACAGCAAAAACAACTGGGAACATCAGGTTGAGAAGGTTCTAGAGAATGAAAAAGTCAAGATCTTGTAGGATTTCAGAATTCAGACTGACAGGCACTTGGTCCACAACATACCTGATATAACAATAGTTCAAAAGAAAAAAGTTTGGTTCATTGACATTGCAATACCTGGTGATGCGCAAATTGAAAATAAGCAGCAAGATAAAATCACAATGTACCAGGACTTGCAAATTGAAGTTGAGTGACTGTGGAAAAAGAAATCGTTTGTTGTCCCAATTATAATTATAGCCCTTGGAGCAATACCTAAAGGGCTACCTCGCTATTTGGAAATTCTAAATTTATTGGACTTGAACATTCTGATTCTACAAAAAACTACCCTATTTGGAATAACTTATATCCTCTGAAATTACTTTAATGGTTCTAGGTCCTTGGTTAGGACTCAAGCTGTTGAGCTACCAACCAGTCCCAAAGGCTGTGAATCTCACCAAAGATTATCATCATGATTATCATCATCATCATCATCATCATCATCATCATCATCATCATCATCATCATCACAACAACAACAATGCCATGACCAAGTTGCGAATCTCACCAAAGATTATCATCATGATTATCATTATCATCATCATCATCATCATCATCATCATCATCATCATCATCACAACAACAACAACAACAACAACAACAATGCCATGACCAAGTTGCTAAGATCATTCACTGGAAATTGTGCCAGAAGTTTGAATTTGAGTACAGTGGGAACATCAGGTTGAGAAGATTCTAGAGAATGAAAAAATCAAGGTCTTGTGAGACCTCCTAAAGGATGCGGTGGTGAGACCCCTCCTAAAGAAACCTTTTCTGGATCCAGCCATCTTGAGTAACTATTGTCCAGTCTCCAACCTCCCCTTTGTTGGGAAGGTTGTTGAGAAAGTGGTGGCCTTTCAACTCCGACGGTCCTTGGATGAAACCGATTATCTGGATCCCTTTCAGTCCGGCTTCAGGCCTGGTTACAGCATGGAAACTGCTTTGGTCGCGCTGATCGATGATCTCTGGCGAGCCTGGGATAGGGGTCACTCCTCTATCCTGGTGCTTCTTGACCTCTCAGCGGACTTCGATACCATCGACCATGGTATCCTTCTGTGACGGTTGCGGGAGGTGGGAGTGGGAGGCACCGTTCTTCGGTGGTTCTTCTCCTACCTCTCAGACAGGTCACAGTCGGTGTTGGTCGGAGGGCAAAGATCGACCCCTAGGCCCCTCAATTATGGGGTGCCGCAGGGTTCGGTCCTGTCCCCCCCTCCTATTCAACATCTACATGAAGCCGCTGGGTGAGATCATACGCCGGCACGGGATTAAATATCATCAATATGCGGACGATACACAGTTGTATCTGTCCGCCCCGTGCCAACTCAGTGAAGCGGTAGAAGTGATGTGCCAGTGCCTGGAGGCTGTCAGGGTCTGGATGGGAATGAACAAGCTTGTGCTCAATCCCGACAAAACCAAGTGACTATTGATGCTCCCTCCCAAAGATGGTCCAGCTATTCCATCTCTCAGGCTGGGGGGTGAAATTATACGCCTCTCAGAGAGGGCTCACAATTTTGGAGTCCTCCTGGATGCACAGCTGACTTTAGAACATCATCTGTCGGCTGTGACCAGGGGGACCTTTGCCCAGGTTCGCCTGGTGCACCAATTGCGGCCCGGGAGGCCCTTCGGATAGTCACTCAAGCCCTCGCCACCTCAAGACTGGACTACTGTAACACGCTCTACATGAGGCTGCCCTTGAAGAGTGTTCGAAGACTTCAGCTTGTCCAGAACGCAGCCGCGCGAGCGATTGTGGGTGCACCTTGGTACACCCACGTTACACCTATCCTCCGCGAGCTGCACTGGGTGCCCATTGGTCTCTGGACACGCTTCAAGGTGCTAGTCATTACTTTTAAAGCCCTACATGGTATCGGACCTGGGTACTTGAGAGACCGCCTCCTGCCAGTTACCTCCCAAAGACCTATTAGATCCCACAGACTAGGCCTCCTCCGAATTCCATCTGCCGTCCAATGTCGGCTGGCGACTCCTCGGGGGAGGGCCTTCTCTGTGGCTGCTCTGGCCCTCTGGAACTATCTCCCGTGGAGATCCGGACCCTTACTACCCTTCCGGCCTTCCGCAAAGCAGTTAAGACCTGGCTGTTCCAGCAGGCCTGGGGCTGTTGAACTATCCAGCCACATTTGAGGTTACGGCTGTTGTAGAATTTTAAATTGTTGTTTTTATTTTATTTTTCGTATCCCCTCCCTTTTTTATTGTTAGCCGTCTTGATTCTCTCGGGAATAGGGCGGCATACAAACTCAATAAAATGAAAAATGAAATGAAATTTCAGAATTCAGACTGATAGGCACTTGGTCTACAACACACCTGACATAACAATAGTTGAAAAGAAAAAAAGTTTGGTTCATTGACATTGCAATACCTGGTGATGCGCAAATTGAAAATAAGCATCAAGAAAAAGTCACAAAGTACCAGGACTTGAATTGAAGTTGTGATGCAGGAGGAGGTACACAGGTGAACCCCCCCAATAGTTAATCAGGTTAGGTGATTCTAACAGGCTAAATATTATCACTTTAAAAATGCTTAATGTCAGAAAAAAATCAAAGCTCACTTCTGACTTACTAAAGAACTTCCTTTTTTTCCTCTTCTCGCAAAAATAAGGGAACTTAAAAATGTAAGCTTTGCACAAGAATGAAAACAGGAAAGCCTGGTGGGTGTACGGAACCACTAAAAATAATTGTGACAGCCTGCGCATTTTTTAAATGTCAACTCAGACTCAGCATGATTTAACTTGTAATCAGCAATATTTTAGCAATATTGACCCAATATTTTAGCAAAACTTTAGCAATCTTCCTGTCTGCTTCATGAGTAACCAAGATTCACTTCCCTATTGTAACTTGGGATTTCATGAGAATCATGTATTTGTAATTTTCCCAAAAATGTCTTTTACTGACCTAAGCAAAGTTATGACCTTAAGATGTATACGCCTCTTGTGACGCCTCCTGATTTGTAATGATCAATTAAAAAGTATAAAATCTCTGCCAGGGGATAACCCAGGCAGTTCAGTTTTGATGCCAATCCTACTGAACTCTTGAACGCGTTCAAAATAAAGCCTGTCTTCTCTTGGAATCTCGTGGTCTTGGCTCCTTTTTCTGACGTAAGTAGATTGCAGACCTCAAATCTGCTGTTACAGTTGAAGGACTGTGGAAAAAGATATCAAGTGTTGTCCCAATTGTAATTGGAACCCTCGGAGCAATATTTAAAGGTCTACCTACCTATTTGGAAATTCTAAATTTATCAGACTTGAACATTGTGACTCTACAAAAAAACCCACCCTACTTGGAACAGCTTATATCCTCTGATGTTAACTTATCAGTCCCTAGGTCCTTGGTTAGGAGTCAAGTTGTTGAATTACCCACCAGCCCCAAAGGCTGTGAATCTCACCAAAGATTAATCACATAATATTTTTAATCTTCAATTCAATCCACAGTTTGGGACTGCTAAAAACTTGGCTATTGCTCCAAGGGCTCCTATTACTATTGGTACAACCATTCTTCCTCCACAATCCTCAACTTCAATTTGCAGATGATGGTATTTCCTTACTTTTTCTCTTTAATTCGTACATCACCTGGTATTGCAATATCAATGAATGAGACTTTTTTCTTTTCCACAATAGTGATGCCAGATATGTTTTGGATCTCTGTCTGTTTGGATTCGAAAGTCCCTCAAGATCTTGACCTGTTCATTTTCAAGAACTTTGGTGTTCCCAGTACTTTTTCCTGCATTCAAACTCAAACTTCTGGCAAAGCTTCCAATATATAATTTTGGCAAATGAATCACTGACGTTATAGATCATCAGTTTGTGAGATTTTGCTGCAGCCATTGATAAAGTGATAGGGCTGGTTCTTGAGCAGCCAAAATGTAACTTTCAGTTTCTTTCTTCAGCACCCCTGATCTAAATCATCTCCAGGTTAGCTTTGTATTTACCTTTCCTTCTATGTCCTTCAGATTATTGACTGTGCACAATTAGAAACTCGATGCTCAATTGTTTCCTTTCAATATTCTGCTTTCAATCTCATTTTCAAGAGGTTTCCCTTATTCACCTCCTTCAGCAGAGGCTCTTTTGCTTTTTTATGTAGACATTTAAGGCATGTTTTTTTCCTCTTCCACAGTTTGTTTTACCTGTAAAAGACCTCTAACTCCCAGAGATCTAGGCAAGTACAATCTATCAATATGACCTTTTGGGTGCCAAGCATGGTGCATTGTCATTAGTTTTCTTGTCTTTTGATTCAAATAGACAAGTTCTAGCTGTGTCCAATCAATTATTCCAGTTGAGTATCATATTACAGGCACTACCCAGGTGTTAATTGCCTTTAGAATATTTCTTCCACTTAGCTTTGATCTCAGAAGCTAATTGGCCTGGCCCATTCGCCAAGACACCATTTATCCTGGGCCTTTGGCCGCATGAGACAGTTAGCTGCTGGCCAATCAGGTGGCAGGCAGAAGGTATGATGTTGTGGGGATAGCCTGACAATTGCAGGGGTTTGGGGGCTATGGTGGGGGAAAACAGGAGAATGGAGGTAGCATGGCTACTGGTGGGGTGGCAGCCTACCTGCCCATTTGGTGTCAGACAGACAGGATCAGGTATGAAGGGGGGGAGCAGTAGCCCAACTGCCCCTTTTGTGTCATGATTGCAGGATCATGTGGAGGGTGGGGAGAGGAGCGGCAGTCCAACTGCCCATTTGATATGTAGCAGGCAGACACAGGTGGGAGTGGGGGGAGCAGCCCAACTGCCTGTTTGGTGTATGACAGGCAGGATCAGGTATGGGTTGGAGGGAGGAGCAGCCTGATTACCCATTTGATTTGTGACAGGCAAGATTAGGTGTGAGATGGGGGGAGGAGCAGCTGCCCAACTGCCCATTTGGTGTGTGGCAGGCAGGATCAGGTGTGTGGCAGCAGGGCAAAATCCATGAACAGAAGCAATGAAGAGGAGGGGGAAAAAGGAAGCTGCTGCTCCACAGGGTTTTTTTTTAAGCTGTCAGAGGCTTCTTCCAGGCAGCACAGAGAGGATGCAGGCAGTAGGGGCTTCACATTTTGACCCTCACCCTCCCTCTGTCATTTCTTTTTACACCATCCCAGCCTGACAGGCCTCTGTGTGTCTCTCAGATCATGTCTCCCAGCCCACTTTTCCTTTTTCCCTCTACTCATGTCAGTCTGGTTTCAGTCCCCCTTCCTCCTAGCTCCTGTTAGATCTTTAGGGAGGGAGGGAGGGATAGCTGAGGCCTTGAGTGTGGTGTTTGGCAGCGGGGATCTCTGGGGTGTTGGATGGGACCTTGGCAGAAGCTGGATCTTGACATACAGGCTTTGTTTAAAAAGAAAATAAAAGAGACTGAAAAAAAAGAAAAATCACCACAACAGCCCACAAGAGGGGCAATAAGGGGAAAGACAGAGGCAGGCTATGACATTGGGGAAGAAAAGAACGAGAAAGACAAGAGAAGATAGAATTGGAGCTTCTTGCAGCCATCTACAGGGCTGTGGGCGGGAGCTGGGTGGGGGCGGCATGCGAATAGTATCAGATTGAAGTTGATATGCAATCCACTGTCTCTTGATCACACACATCATTGAAGTAGTAATAGGTGAGAAAAAGAAACAAGCACTTTAAAAAAAAGCTTTCAATGGAATTGAAGAGTTGGAAGGGACCTTGGAGGTCTTCTAGTCCAACCCCTTGCTCAGGTAAGAAACCTTGGGCCTATACCATTTCAAACAAGTGGCTGTCCAGTCTTATCTCAAAAACCTCCAGTAATGAAACTCCTACAACTTCTGAAGGCAAGCTATTCCACTGGTTAATTGTTCCAGCTGTCATGAAATTTCTCCTTAGTTCTAGGTTGCTTCCCTCCTTGATTATTTTCTATCCATTACTTCTTGTTCTGTCTTCAGGTCCTTTGGAGAATATTAGTTTATTTGATAATTGATGTTTTATCTCATTTGCAAAGGGGAACTGTTCTATCTTCCCACCCTCAAAATTCCCATTTCGTCTGTATATCTTGATGTCAAGATATGCAATTGAGGTTCCTGCGTAAGGTTTTGAATTACATGGAATGATGAAGGCTGTTTGAAGACCAAAGCTTTGAGTTACATGGAATGATGGAGGCTGTTTGAAGATTGAAAGTAAAGTCTTTTGTAGCATCTTTTTTGGCCTAAGATATTAACATTGCTCTGGCTTTGATTTGCCTCCCCTTTACATTTAACAACCTGTTTTTCATGAATAAACAAATGTTGCATCTAAACAATTATAATAGCACTTCAGGAGAACTTAAGATGCCAGATTCCCTTCTAATTATCCACACCACACCTACAAAGGATTTTCTTTTTGGTCTTCAAACAGTCTCCATCATTCCATATAACTCGAACCACCATCCCAAGACTGACATGGGAAGCCAATAAAGAACTATACATTCCATTCAATGAGGACAACAAGCACTCATTGTTGTGTTATTGCTCTTAAATTTGTTTCTGATGGGTACCTCTATGTGTTTGATAAGCTGAGTGTAGTTGATTCTTTCCTTACTTTTTGGCACTGTGAGCAGTGTAATAGATGCAGTGCCAGAATTCAGAGACTCGGAGAAGTAATAAAAAGAATAAATGAGGGCTTCCGGGGGAGGGGCCTGCCATCGCCGGTGGCTCAACGGAGCTGCCCTCAGAGTTTTGGTTCGTATATCTACAAGATCTATAGATATCTCTTCTTTCAGGCAAGAAAGAAGCAGGGAGGAACTCAGTCGTTAGGATCCTCTTTGTAGTTCACAGCTTTTTTTTGTTAGCTGTGAACGGAGAAGAGGGTTCAACAAAGCTGGTTTTTTTTTTTTTACTCCGGCCAAATCTTCTCAGCTGATTTTTTCAGCTCAAGGCAGGTTTACCCCCGCCCCTCAGGACAAATTTTTGAAACTAAGTTATTTAAAATCAATCCGAGCAGCGACCATTCCTGAGAACCCTTTATTATTATTATTATTATTATTCAAAATACCAGCTTCAATTTTATAAAAAACTCCTTTGTTTAACTGCTTTTCAAAATGGCGATTTTATAGCTTCCGCATTTGATACATGACATATTTAACCAGCCCTGTTTTCTTGAAGACTTCTTTTTACGAACTACCAAAAGTTTATTGAAAGTATCTTATCCTAAATCAAGGTGAGCAGAGACTTTGTTTGTTTCCTTTTTATAATGGCTCCGAAGTCAAAGCAATCTAAACGTTTTTTTAACAATACATCCCAAGCAATTGCGATAAAGCCGCAGCTCTTGCCTTCTACGCCCTCTACTGGAGATTTGTTAATGAAAGAATTTCTTTTTGAAACCCTTAAAGAATTTAGAGAGGAAATGAAGCAACTTATTTCGGACTTATGTGACAAACTTGATGCCAAGATTGCTCAAACAAAGGAGGATATGATCGGGGTCATAACTGTAATGACAGATTATATTGCTGGAATGGAGGATAAACTGGAGCTTTTGGAAGAAGCTAATTCTAACCTGACATCTAAAATTGAAATGTTGCAACAGGAAGTTGAAAACGCAGAAAAACAACTTGTTATGACAAATTATAAGAAGACTGCGTTTGCAATAAGAGTTAGGGGATTGCGTGAAAACGAACAGGAGAATTTGAAACAGACCTTTTTTGAGGCTTTCAGTCGTTCGGTGGGAAGTCCGGGACTCAACTTTGATTGGCAGATCCAAAAAATTTACCGCCATAATTCGTGGGCAGCAAAACAGAGACAGCTTCCGAGAGATATAATTATATATTTTGCTACAAGAGAATCCAGAAATGCGATATTACAAGAGTTTTATAATAACAGGCTGCGAATTGATGGACAGGACTTGATCGTTTTCAAAGAAATACCACCCCAAATGTTAAGAGCCAGGAGAGACTATGCTTTTCTAACTAAAGAACTGAGAATTCTCAGATACAGTATAGATGGGAAGTGCCATTTGGTATTACAGTTACATTTGATGACCAAAAACATCGCCTCAACTCTGTTTGGGAAGCCCGAGATTTTTATTACAAGATCCTGAAGGCAGGACTTCCTGAATTACCCGGACTTGGAGAAAGACAAGGAGAAGTAGAAGAGAAACAACAAAACACACAACTACAAGGTGGGAGGTATCGCTTTCCCCCTCCGGAAGGGCAGAAGAGCAGAGAACAAGGATTTAGTTATGCTTCCAAAACATTTGCTTAATTTTTAACTTGAATAATACTTTGTGATTTCTGTCTTGTATAAAATGGTAGTTGTATACCGATGAAGAGACATTAAGGCTGAAAGAAGTGATGCTGATTTCCTCGGAAAATATATTGTATGGGACTTAAAAAAGACTTGATGGATAACTTTGAACTTTTATTTAAATTGTTTATGATTTATTCTCTAGGGTGAGGAGGGCGGAGATCGTGATGTTCTTGGATTGTGGTTTAGGATGAATGGAGTTGGGAAGTGTGGTGTAGATGGGAGGGTAGTGAAGGTTCAATTAGAGCTTATTTTGAGCCAGAAAGTAAGTTGATTTTTGTATAAACTGTTATTTGAATATAATGTTTGGAAGGATATACCCAGAGAGTTCGCAGGAAGGCGGAGCAAATATGAGAGGAGTACGGATGAAAATAAAATATATATATGGACACGGGTAGAGGCAGGATGAGAGGCGATGGAAAAGGAAACCGAGAGAAGTATTTGAGATGTGTTTAAATTGCTTTATAGAGAAGGAGGTAAAAGGGACAAATTAAAGGTTTGGAAATGGACAGATATTTAGATAAAGAGATAAGGCCCCTAGCTAGAGTAGAATTCCATTTGATTAACCTACTTGGTTTCAACATAGTTTGAAATCCTGCAAGTAATAAATTAACTGAGATTAGGAATGATGTACATTGTTTAAGTTTTAATAATGATGGGAAGCTGAGCTCAATGTAGAGAGTTTATTGATTTTTCCCGTTTTTCTTTTTTTTTTTTTATTCCCTTCTTTTTTCCTTTATCTTTTATCTTTTAATTTCTAATCTATTTGGTTTTAATATACTCTAGACTGTGCTTGATAAAGAGTTATGCCGGGTATGGGACCTGGGAAGTCGGAAGGGGGGTTTACGGGGGGGAGGGGGGGAGGTTGGAAATATAGTTTCAATTTTCAAAACAATAATAACGCACTTGTATACTGTTGCTCTTTTTTCTTTTTTTTCTCTTTTCCTTTTATTTTCCTTTTTTTTTCTTTTTTTTCAATTTTAGTGTAAAATACAAATTGAATAGATTAATGAATAGTAGAAATACACCGAAGTGAGGAGTAGAGGGAAAGAAGAGGGAGAAGTAAAGAGGGAGTGAGAGGGGAATGTAAGGAGGGTGAGATGGAGGGAAGGGGAGAAAGGAATGTCTGAGGGGGAGGGGAAGTAGAAGACGGGAATGCTGGAGGGGAGAAATGAAAGTTGGAGGGGGAGAAGAAAGGGTGTATGGAGGATTGAAGTGTTATGTTGGTTTTCCATGGTGGAAGATGAGTTGTGTTTATTGCTTTTTTTAAATGCACAGTATATAAGTGATTGTATAAAATGAAAATGAAATAAAACAGTTTTCAACAAAAAAAAAAAGAATAAATGAGCATTCACACACCCCATCAGCAGAGCATATGGAAGTGGCATGTTTCCTGACCAGCATGAAATGACGGGCAGAGGAGACAGTGGAAGGCACATCTGAAATTATCAATTTGTGTTTGGCCAATGTGAGCCCAGCTGTCTCAATAAAATCAATGGATGATTTATCCATTAAGTTGCCAGGAATCCAGATTGACTAAAAGATATACATAGTCTAATGTATGTTTCTTGAATATGCAGTGCTCACCTTTGATATTTTACAATTTAAAATATTATGTTTATTGTATTAAATAAGATTTTGGGAGGGAAGGAAGGATTACTTTGCAACATTCGCTTCATAAGAAGCTTTTCCCCTAATTTCTATTACAGTAGCTAAAGACAGACCAGTTTGCAAATTGTTATGGAGGAAACAGTGAGGGGAAAAAAATCATCATAAATTGTTTGAATCAAGGCCAGTGAATGGACATAGAATGAATAAGCACAACTCATGAAAATTTATATGTAATAATTATTCAACTGTTAAACTGATTTTTTGCTTAAGAAAAAATGGAGTATGGTTATTTAATGTACAACCACAAGGTTGCACAAAAGACAATCATTTTGAAACAAGTTCAAAATTAGTCACACTAAATTAGATTAGAGGAAGTTGATTAAAAAAAACATGCTTGCATTGTTAAAGAAACAGAAATTGGCAACTTTTCACCATTTACCTAAAATACTATATATTAAATATATCAAAATACTATATATTATACTTGATTTATATTGAATGCAGCAAAAAAAAAATCATTTCAATATTAAATCTATTTAATGCTTTTCATCAAATGAATGATGAATAGACTACTGTAAAAGAAAAATACAGAAGGAAGCTAAAAAACTGGGAGCTAAAAATGTGTGTTATGCAAAACTGATTACTGTTATTATTTCAATGGCACTTAGTAATTGTGTAATTATATCATAGACATCACAAGAAAACATTTCCCAAGGAAGGGTGGATAGATCATATATTCAGTTTGGGATGTGGAAACAATTTGTATTCAGAACAGAGTTCTATACATTTTATTTTCTTTTTGTTAATGAGCCAGTTTGCTTCTTTTGGGGGTGGAGGGGTGGGAGGCATTATTCCGATTTTATATATTTGGCAATTTTGCATGATTTCTCATTTTTTTTCTCCATATTTTGAAAAATACAACTGCCTTATGCCAAATTATATTAAATTAAATCAACAATGATCCTTCAGTCTTTTCAGCCTTACTTGCAGAAGGGAGAGATAAAATCTGGAATATTAAATTTGTATTTGTCCAGTTCCAAAAACCCTGGACAGCCCACAAGAAAGACATAATGACTCTCCCCAAATACAATGATAAAAAAGAATAAACACAGAAAATAAACATTGAGCTATAACTCTTCTTCATCTTGGATGAACATTTTATAGAAATAGTGGTACAGTTTATTTATTTATCTTATGGTATATCATACATGAACTAACAACTAACTTTTCAACTAGATTAGCAAAACACAATAAAATATAAAAGTTAAAAAGGTCTATAGTTAAATATCACATCTAGGACATCTAGCCATTAACGTACAGCAATGTTTATATTTAAAAAAAAATAAGATACTGGACTGATATATACCTCAGCTTACAGAGAGTCATAATATGATCTATACCTGGATTTTCTTTGAGGGGGAGAGATGGGATGGACGTCTCCTGCAACACCCTGTCTGCCCCAACAGGGCACATGGGGGCTACACACAGCCCACCTGCACTCTGTTTTGGCCGGGAGAGTGCTGCAGGAGACCGTCCAGGCTGGAAATGGGATATGGGGGGCTGCATGTGGTTCCCACATATCCCATTTGGCTGCCAAAGGCACTGCAGGCTGGTCCCAGGTTGGCTCCAGGGGCCATATTTTAGCACCCCAGAGACCAGATCTAGCCTGCGGGCCTTGAGTTTGACACCCCTGATCAATAGTTTGACAGGGGACCCTGCAATTACAGAGGGGAGGATACTGTGTCCCATTTATATGCTGGCAAACTCTGTGTGAAGTGCGAATCCTATTCAGGGTTGTCCATTGTTTGTTGACATGTAGTTCAAACTCTGTCACTTTTTTATGGGGTTATATATTTTCCAACATCTGGCCTTCAGTGACCCATTTGGCTTTCCATTAAGAATCAATGTAAACATTGCAGGGCAGATGCTGGGCAAGTGCCAGTGGGGGCTTCCTGGATTTGAGTCTTCCAGCTGATAAATGAACAAGATTGGCAGGCATTGGTAGGAATGAGTTGTTCATAATTTTTCAGGATTCTTTCACTAGTGCATCTTGCCTTAATAAAGCTGGCAGTGCTATATGGCTCAGAACAGAAAGTCAGCAAGTTGGCGTGGTTTTAATACAACCACATATAATCCTCATGGCATCATTGAGTCTGGCATCTAATTTATTAGTATGGCAGCTGTTAAGCCATACAGGGGCATGTTATTCTGCTGTGGAGTAATGGTCAAAGTTCTTGAGAAAAACACACAGCAAAAAGTGGTTCCCTCATCCCAGTGCTTTTTGCAAAAGAATGGTTCACATGAGAGGCAACAGCCTGGACAATAAAGCTCTTGGACAATGTTGAAGGAGGGTTTTACACACGAAGAGTTGTTTTAATTCCTCAAATATAGTTTGCTATGGGTGTATCCAAGCAAATTTGACTTTTTCAATAGCTGTGTTATGAGTTCACTTTATGGGCAAAGCATGGGATCAAGTTTTGTCTAATAGTTCACAAAGTTTAAGAAGCTCTGAATGTCTTTACTGTAGCTTTGTGGAGTAGTTTGTCACTCAAGCACTGTTTGGACTTCTCAGAGATTCATTTGACATGTGACAGTCCAAGAAATCTAGCTGCTTCAAAAGAAAATTACATTTTTCTATTTTAGCAAAAAGGCGATTTTCCCTCAGTCTACTCAAACTTCCCATACATAGTGGTTGTGCTTTAGTGTAGATCAAGATGTAATCTAAATAAAATATCACAAACCTGTCAGTCACAAGAAAAAAATCTGATTCATAAATCTTGAGAAAAGTAATCTGCAATTAATAAATCTTAATAGCCTTACAGGGTATTTCATCTTAATGTACCTGGTAACAAATGCAGTTAAATTTTTTTGGCTATCCTAAACCCCAATGAGATTGTGCCCATTGTAAAGATCCAACTTGATAAAAATGAATGTGATTTGTAATCTATCCAGCAAGTCTGATAGTAGGAGTAAAGGATAATGATTCTTCACCTTCAGCAGAAACCGGTAGCAGAAATTTTGAGTGGTTCAGAGGACCAGTAAATACTACCTCTGACTATTCTCTGCCTCCTGAGTCCCAACTGATCAGGAGGAAATGGGGATTTTGCAGTATCCTTCCCCTAGAGTGGGGTGGGAATGGAGATTTTATGGTATGCTTCCCCTGCCATGCCCACTAAGCCATGCCTACAAAGCCATGCCACACCCACCATGCCACAGAACTGGTAGTAAAAGTTTTTGAATCCCACCACTGATCTAGCTGCCCTATTTAAATGTGCTCCTCCTCCCCTTGTTCCATCTCTGTTTGCATTAGGGACCAAATAGTGAGGTTGACACATTGTCTGCAATAATTGGAGCAGGCTTGAATTTCTTTCAAAGGTGAGTCAATAATAATGCAAAGCTGATAGTTTTGGTCTAAAGTCTGTGGAACTCATTGTCTGATGAATTCATCAGTGATTCGGTTATTCAGAATCTGTCTGAATCCAGTCACCACAACTGCCATGTTCCAATCCAACTATTGGGGCCAACTTAACTTCTGCTATATATTCTGGACTCTTTCTATCCTCGTAGTTTATCAATCCAGCATATGCTATAATCTCTCATACTAAATCCCCAAAGAGACCCATGAAATTTGCCATTAGCTTCTGATAGTCATTCTAATAGGATCATTATGTTCAATGATGAAGAGTGCCCATTATGATACTGAAGACCTGAGGAGACTTAGTACAAAAGAGGTTGGAAACGCTGCTGCTTTGTGTCCCCATAAATAACTCACATTGTGCTATGGAGCTTCTCATCTTTTCTGACTTTCCTCCAAAACTTTCCATCAGGCTGCTATGAGTTCGCTGTAAAACAGGCTGCTGCAGATATGGGATCTGGGATTATCAGTAGCAAGAATTTAGAGTGAATCAAATTCTGCATTTGCTGGACCAACTAAAGCATCATAGCTGATATTATGTACGCCTTGTAGCTTGGTCACATACTGCTCCAGCCTGCAGATCGGTGTTTATTATGCCATTCTGGTGTTTTTCATTGCAATTTGTTAAAAAGTGGGATTGAATTGAAAATATGAATGTCAGGCATGAAAGAGGAGGACCATACATGAAGTTCTAATGAAACAGATTTACTCCTCATGCCTATGCACAGGAATATTCTCCACAGTTAGCATTTGTTAGAAGTTAGATAAGGATCAATAGAATTTACAGTGGCTTGGACTCATTACATTTGTGGCTATGTAGCAGCTGTCAGATTCGTAAAAGTGATACTGCCATTCAATTGGGAGAAGGGGAGGCTCGGAATTAAATCATTTGCTACATCTGAAACAACTGAGTTTTACAACTTTACAACTGGTTTCCTCTCACCGGAAGACTGAAGGCCCCAGCATCTCTGGAGGGATGTTTATGGTAGCCATGTGGGATATATAACTTTGATGTCTAACTAGAGATAGCCATGGGAACGTGTGCTTTATTGACTCCCAGGGCAGAAGAGTTAAAGAAGCATCTTCACACTTGTGTATTGGTCAGAATCTGCATTCGGACAAAGGGGAGGGGTCATTATCAGCTTAATCCCATTTGCATGGACTAAAGGTTTTCAGATGCTGTTTTGCTTATAATAGTTTCCATCCTGACTGATTAAAGGTTCCTTTTGAAATAATCCATTTCAAGTGTCTTTACTTTCTCAAGTTAGGAGATGAGCCATTACAGCAGCTCTAGTCTAATCTTTCTTTTAACTCCACTTCCAGGCTCTGCCAGTCCTCTACATCTATGGAGACACTGCAATGGCTGTAACTTTGGACACAGGTTGTAAATCCTAGAGCTATATTAACAATAAGGATTTTGTAGATTTAAATCATGAGATTTTATCACTTACTTTACAGATAAGTACATTTTTAAAAATGAGGAGAAAAACTCTATAGTTTACTTATAATATAGCTGCATTGCAACTTCAGAAACATAGAGTTTTTTTTTTAAAAAAAAACAGTTATCCATGAAGCACATACTTCTTAAAAACAGTTGGTTAATTTATGTAGTTCATCTTTCCCTTGCCGTAGTTTAGAGTTACCATAATCACAATACAAAATACCCATTTAAATTCAATAGGAGCTACCTCCAAACGAAGGAAATGATTATTATATGAGTTGTTTCCTTTCTTCTTATTTCAACAAAATATTTTAGGACTTTATTTCCCATAAATTCCCATCCTGGCAGACAGCAATCTCAGTACTTACATTTCAACAGCAGTAGCAGCAGCTATAAAATCTCTTCCTTGGCAAGATACTTGATTCTTCTGCATGTTTTCAGCTGGTACATCTATTTAATGCTTTATTACAATATAGTCATACCTAAGTTGCACATCACATCAGATTTCATATGTATAGCATCTGATTACATCACCAGAATAACTTCAACCAAATAACATTCATGACAGCATAATCATGGTTATGTTTATTCTTCCAATTGGTATTTCTTAGACATTTGGACATCATTTCCATATAGTTTGTAATTTGGGCCTTTGAAAACAGTAATTTGCTAACAATATACCTGGAAACTGTTCTTTAGAAGCCAATTAAGGAAAAGTAACGTTCCATAGTGAGAATAAACTAGTCTTCCCTAATATGATATGGTCCAGATATCTGACAGAATAATTCTAAGGCTCCATGCTATTACAGATCATAGGGTTTGTGATCTACACATCTGAAGTCACCAGTTTACTTGATCTATTAGAATCACAATAGTCAGATAAATTTATCTGAATTAAAATGGTCAGTATAGCCACTTCTACCAGTTACTAAATAACACAGCAGAAGAATTATAAAATACATTGCCAAATGAGCCTGCACTTTGAGATGCTATATAGCAGTGGTAGCGAATCTTTTCGGCACCCAGTGCTCAAACTGCAACCCAAAACCCACTTATTTATTGCAAAGTGCCAACATGACAATTTAACCTGAATAATCAAGTTTTACTACCTAAAATAATGATAAACAAGGCAGAGTTCAGCTAATTGTGCTAAGAAAAACATGATAAATGCACTTTTATGCCCCTTTTTTCTGCTTTTGAAATAGTACGTTTAGCAACAATAAAAAAATAACTTGTGTAATATTGTTGTCCCCAAAACTGGGCTCTTGCTTAGTGTCGAAGCCGATAAGACACCGGACACAAGGTGTGCTATAGAATTATACTTTTATTTTGGTACCAAGATATAAGGACCTTGGTTTGAAAAGCTAACCAAGAGCCAAGATTAGCCTCTTACAGCAGCCAAGATTAGGATCTTACAGCAGTTTTTATAGTCAAGGAGTGTCGCAATCAACTCTTTGCCCTTCCCCTAATAATGCATGCATAACAGATAATATTGATTGGTTATTTGGATTTCAGCCCCCCTAAATCCTTATGCTTGTTATGTTAAATAGCTAAACGTTACATCACCTGTTTTGCATCCAAGGTCTCGGGTATTTTGCAAATATGCCAGCTATATGGGTTTTGGGGTTTTCTTATAAGTGAACTATTCTTGTTCCTAATATTCTGGCTGGTGGTTTTAAGGTACTAACTTCTGTCTTGCTCTTAATGTGCAGCACCTCCTCCCCTTTTCTACTGCACAGCAGAATAAAAGAACAAACAGTTTTATCTGAGGCAGCTCCCCTGCGACCCCCCCTCCTTCCGCAGAGAAAAGTAAAAGCAGTTTAAAACTTTTGTTTGAGGCAACAACATCCTCACTCCCTCTTCAGTGAGACATAGGAAGGAGTAAAGCTCTTAATTGCCAAGGCAAAGAAATGAAGACAACAGAAAATGTTTTATCAGAATTCATATTCCTCACTCTCATGGCCATTCCATCCACATCTGGATCCTATCTCCACATGTGACCCTTCCTCTGATCCACAGGACCTCCCACTCTGTTTCTCTTCCCCTCCCTCTCTCTTTCCCACCTTCCCTCCCTTCCTTTCTCTTCCACACTTCTCCCTTTCTCTTTCCCTCTCTCAACTCTTTCTTTTTGTTCCCCCCCTTTCTCTTTCCCTCCCCCTCTCTTTCTCTGTAACCTTTTCTATGAACTGTTAAAAATTATGAGATAAAATTTCAGTGGTTCAAAGTCTGAATATCTTATGCTATAAGCTAAATACTCTGCTTTTGCTTTTAGAAATGCTTGCTACTTAGATCAAGTCTAAGAATTCATAATGCATAACAAATGCACTAGGACAAATCTGGACAACTATTAAAATCTAGCTTCAGGCAAGAGTTAATTAAAATAAGACATCTGTTTTAGTTTAACAAAGTGTTGAATTAACTAATGTTAATTATATGTAGCCTAGTCTTGAATATGTCTAAAAGATTCTTCTGTCAACTTAATTAGAAATCTTAAATCACACATACAGTGGGCCGAAACTTAAATTGAAAAATTGACAAGATTTTAAAAGTAACAGAAATCGCATTCTAGGACAGCTTTTAAAAAAACAATTAATTTCAAGAAGAAAGTTTTCAAGCTACCTTTCTACTTGCAAGCACCACAATAATGTTTTCTATTTCTTTTCTTCTCCAGAAAAATGATTTACTATGTTGATCAATTTATATTCTGAGTAATTTATATTTTCAATTACAATATAAAGATTTAAGAGGAAAAAAAGTTGAAGTACTACTGTTCTTTAGCTGCTAGTATGAACATTTAATGTGCAAAACCAAATATAAAATGTTGGCATTGGATGCACTCTAAGGACAAATATTCTGATTTATGGAAACTGATGATACTACAAGTCAAACGAACAGGTGCAAAAGAGCCAGTTTAGTCTAGTGGTTAAGCACCAGGCTAGACATGAGGAGACTGTGAGTTCAAGATCTGCTTTAGTGACATAAGCCAGCTAGGTGATTTTGAGCCATGCTCCCTCAGCCCAGCCCAGAGTGGTGGTGGTTGTGGGAATAGAGGCGGAAGAAGTATTAGGTATGTTCACTGCCTTGTTTACAAAAATAATAAAAAATTGAGTTATGCAGCATTTGAATATCAGATTACAAAGAGAGATGGAATTCTGAATGTTTAACTGAAAGAAAAATACAAATTTTCTAACATATTTATACCAATTTTATAGTTCATCTCTAGTAATGAATCTTGGTAGAAGTTTTTTGTAAGGGTAATTGCAGAGTTGAGCAACTGCATATATTTCTAAAATTAATAAATAAAATGTGACTCAAATTAAAGATCGAGATCTAAGGCAACTAGATCTAGTTTTAGCACCAGGTTTCAGATATATCAACAGTGGAAAATATATTTTTGTATTCCCAGTTGTCCAATACAGTAGAGATGCACAGAATATTATTTCAACATTTTAAAGGGAATTTATTTCAGACAGCAATTCCAAGCTAGAAGTTACTACAACTATAAAGTGTACACAATTTAAAGTAAATCTCCCAATACCTGAACAGACATTGCTATGGTATTTACTCTTATTTCACTTAAATGGGACTTCTCAGTATTTACTGACTGACGTTTTATAGCTTACAAAGCAATCTGCCTTTCTTTTCTAGTCCTCTTCATCTACCAATGCAATATCAAACAGCTGACTATCCTGTTTCTAAAAAATTGCAGACAGCATCCTGACAATTTAATAATTTGTCAAAGTGATCTAAACAGTTTTTATGAAGCACATATTATGGGGTTCAGAGGTAAAGGTCACTTACTCACAAAGCAAAGAGAAATTAGATTTGCTGACACTAAAAATCAAGGCAATTAAAAAAAACAATATAGTACTTTACAAGATTAACAACAAAAATACAAATCAGCCATTCCTGAAATACCAACAACTATTCAAAATATTTATGCTTCACCTATATTCTGGGTTTAATGATCTAATGTAGAAGCGATTCTTTAATTTCATACAGTATCATATTTCAAACACTCCTCTGCTTTTTGTCTAAGATCAATTGGCATGTTTGTGTGCACATATAAAAAAGGTTATATATAATGTGAATTTTTCATACATTTTCCAAATTCATCATGTAGATCTGCAAGATCTCCATGTGAAGGTCCAGGGACAATACATTAGAGTGATGTACCATTTCCATGTTATTGGGAAGAAAACTGTGCAGACATCAAAGAGATCCTTAGGAGACAAGCTCAACTAAAAGAAACTTTATATTTACATTAGATCATTTGTCATTCCTTTCCCCCCGCCCAGGAAATGCCAGAAACCACCCTCTCCGCCAATAATTAGTAACAAATGAAACTAAGTTTACTGTAAAACAACTTTCAGGAAAAAAAACTTAAAACAGTAAGGTGATGAACCGAATCAACAAAATGGAAAAATACACATCTTCAATTAATATACTATCTATTTCTTAGTCATCAAAAAAGATGATCATATTCATTAAAAACTGACAGTGGAAAGCTATCTGCCATTCAACAAAATATAGATATATGTTCTTTAATACTTATGTTCTTCTCTAAATTGTAAAAATATTATTTTAAGGTAAGATATATTTTTACCCAAAAGTTTAAGGTATTTTAAAAAACAGCAATCAATGGATTATTTCAAAATTGATGAGTTCTGGTTTTTTTTTTCCATTTTCAAAATTGTAGCTATTTGGATTTTTTTAATATACTTAAAATAGCTATGTACAAAATTCATTTAAGCTAGACAGTTAAAAATGTGGCACCTCTTTAAGTGATAACTGAAGACCTTCTACTTCATCTTTTCACCTTCATTTAGTAAGCCTTTCACCATGTTATTTTTTAGGATTAGACCATCTTTTAAAGGTATGGCCTACAGCAGGGACGTGCAGTCAGGGGAGGCAGGGCCTCACCACTGTCATCATGAAAAGAAAAAAAAATTAAAAGGAAAAAGGCTGAGGTAGTTGCTGCCGGAGTCACAGTGGATGACTCTGCTTAGTGCTTAACTGCAGGAGGAGGCAAGAGAACCACGTGCCTCCTTTACTCTATCTTTATGATCACTTGAGCGTTGCCAGCACAATCTTGTGGTCTGCCATTGAAAAAAGCAAACTGTGCTGGCAACGCCTCTTTCTTGTGGAGACGGAAGCGCGCAATCCTGTTCCATGCTTAGAACTAGATCACCTTCGGGGAGAAAGTAAACTATTGCAGACTGCAGCCTTAAGCCCTGTCACCTGGTATAAATGGCTTCAAGCAGCCTCCAATAGAGAAGCTGCCTTCGCTGGAAGCGGTGGCTGGATTGGGGGCGTGACTGATGCCTCCTTCCAGCTGACCGCCCTGAAGTGGGGCCCCTTGCGGAAGCGGTAGCCTTTGCAGCAGCTACAAAGTGAGGATCGCGCAGGAGACAGTTGATTTTGGGTGCGGAGCCTAAACAAACTGGAGCCATCGTGCATGTCTACAACCTGCACCCCTTCGGGTCGCAGCAAGTCGTCACTCTGAAGCAGGAACAGGTGCTATTCTGCTGCGGGCAGGACATACTCCTGGTGGCCTGTGGCTCTGGCGCCTGCAAGGTGGAAATGTTTGCCCTGCGGGGCAGGCAAAAGCCGAAAGAAAGCGCCCCACTGCTTCTGTCTGACATAGAGGCATCCCACGTCCCGCAGCTGGGTTGGATATAGCTGCAGGGCGCGGGGCGCCTCTATTTCGGACATAGCTGCGGGGTGGGCAAAAGCCGCATTCTTTCTTTTTGCCTCACCAGCCATAAGCTTCACCGCACGTCACTGGCCTACAGTAACACTATATGTCTTTTTCTTTATGCCACAAAATTCCAACAGCCTTTTTTGGCTAGTAATTTACAAAATATTATTATTACCATTTTCTGCTAAGTGTTCCATTCAATTTTTGCTATACTTAATTAGGTATGAAAGGAGCAGGAATGATTCAGTTAGTCATCCCTTAGCCATTGGTCAAAAGAGAATATTTCTGTTGTATGATACCAAGATCTCAATAAAATAAAAGAACGCTGTAGTAGAATTGTAGTCAAGGGCAAAATACCATACTCCAAATTTTATGAATGCCTTTGTTACTTCGTCTCAGACTTCTACCATGATAGTTGAGAATTATGATAGTTGAAGTACAACTTGATAGAATGTTAACAGGTTAAGGAAAATTATCTTCATATATACCAACAATTCCTATTTGAAATTCTATTTGATAATTGTGGCCAATGTGATCTTAGCACAGCTTTGACCTGTACATCAGTTCTGCACCTGCATGGGCTGGGGGGACTCTGTTCACAGTCACTCACACCTAACTTATATCCTGACTGTACTACTGCTGTATACTGTATGCGCCCTTGAAGACCATTCAAAAGGTTCAGTGCAGTGGTCCAGATTGTTATGAATATTTCTCATTATGGTCTTGCAACATCTGTGCTTTACAAGTTGCACTGATCAATATGCACTGCACTGCAATATGCTTCTAGGTGTATTTCAAGGTATTGGTAACTTGTAATGCCTAAGTGGCATAGGAGTGGCTTAATTGCAAGACTGATTATTCTCAAGGGTATCTACCCATCTCAAACACTCTGATGGGGAAGGCACATTCTGGGTCCCTTTAATGAAGTCATCTTATGGGACCAAGAAGGCAAATGGTCCCTGTCTTCTGAAACAATCTTCTTGCTGACATATGGTTGGTCAACCTAAAAAGCCTTCAGGAAGATAATAAAGACCTTGGGGCCTTGAGATTAGGATGAGAACTCAAATGATAAATATTTTGGTTCTGATTGCACATTTATTGTGTTTTATATTATTTTGTATTTATTGATTACAGTTTTTTCTTTTTTCTTGTAGTTTTGTACACCATCTAAAGAGCATGTGGTCTCAATTGAACAAGTGTATAAATGCTTAGTAGCAGGGGTGAAATTCAGCAGGTTCTGGCAGGTTCTGGAGAACCAGTAGTGGAAATTTTGAATAGTTTGGAGAACCAAATAATACCCCTCTGGCTGGCCCTAGGGTGGGAAGGAAATGGGGATTTTGCAGTATCCTCCGTCTGCCACGCCCACCAAGCCACGCCCACAGAACCGATAGTAAAAAAAATTGAATTTCACCACTGCTTAGTAGCAATGATTTGGTACAATTTCTAGGTTTCTTTTAAAGGCATCCTTGTGTAAACTGCATTGCAATAATCTATTTTGGTGGTGATCAGAATAAAGATTAATGATACCAGATCTATCCTATGTAAAATGGATATTATTAAATCATGAGTAGCTGAAATAAGATATCCATCACTTATGCTCATTTGAGCATTCACAGACTGGACAGAATACAGAAGTACCTCAAGATGTCAATCTGCTTGTTCAGGATAAGGTTCCCTCCCTCCCAGAATAGGAAAATAACCCTTCAAAAGACAAGTCATCAGCAAAAACAATACGCTCAATCTTGTCTTGATTCAGTTTTAGTTTGCTATGCCTTATCCAAACAATAATCCGGTTCAAAGAGTAATTTTGTATTCATACAAATTTCCTGGCTAAAAAACGTTATTCTTTATTAACAATAGATTATTCCTTTTGTGCAATTATCATAATAAATAAATCAGAATATTTTTTGTTGGAAAGGCTACTTCTATATCCATCATTAATTAATTTGTTTTTGTAATTTAAGTATCTCTAATAATTTGTACATTGTAATTTATTTTTTAAATTATCCCAATCATAATATTTGCATCTTTTATATATACACCTCAATGTTTGTGTAAAATGAAAGGCAAAGAGGTAAAATTATTAAAATACGACCAGGGAATTGGAGTTGGAAAATATAAATGAGAAACACACATAAGAGAATACATATAATCTATACTGGAAAAAGCCTTGAGGTGAATCAATAAGAATCATAGCCTAACAAAGTCATACATGCAAGAAACACTACATGTAATTCAGAATGCAAATTTGTTTGTATGTTCTATTCATCATCACTTTTTTATATTCAAGAATCTGCCACCAGGTTGACAGTTACATGCTCATTTGGACATTTACTAAGGATTGTATGGTCACACAGCAAGACCTTCTTGATTCCACATAGCAAATAGTTTCATTAAGCTGCAAATCATTTGTCTTCAGATCAAAGCAAAACACAAATTATAATATTTCCAGGCTACAATTTTTAGTACTGAGCCTGAGGCCTGCTTGCTTTAATATGTATTCAAAGTCCTGCATGCACAGCTTTGAGCAGCCACTTCAGTTGAAGAACTAGTAGATACCTGAATCCTTTTGTGTGCAAGAGCTATCTCTTTCACTGTAATAACTGAACAAATCCAAACAAAAAAGATCAGTATAGATACATGTACACAAGATATAAAAATAAATGCACCTTGTCTACTGTATATTCTATAGTGATGTATATTTCAGAAGTTGAAACATACCCATTCTGCAACAAAATCAAAGAATCTTATATCATTTAAATAGAAGTCTATTTATTATTGCATGAACTCTTGTAGATCACAAATACTTGCTTCTTACAACTAAACTCCATGGTTTATATTTCACAAATGTTTATTGTCAGCCATCCTCAATCTGGGTTTATATCAGATGTATAGACTAGTCAATATGCCTATAATTAAGAATTCTAAATTCTAAATGTTAAATTGAACTGATAAGCAGAATATTCAGACTGAAAAAATGTGGCCTACTTGATATTTGCATTCTTTACTACAGGACCATATGTGGCATTAACTAATTTTAGTTATTTTTTAAAAGTATAATAAGATATTTGTGATAGTAATAGATATATACCACATATGGTCCTGTAGCAAATAGGTATGGACATGAGAATTAACTAGAATGATAAGAGACAAAACAAACCAGATTGTTTACTATCTATAAATAACCTATACAATTTGCATAATGGGATTTTAGCACAAATGACATCATATCTTCTATTGAACCCCTATACTGTATCAAGGAAAGAAAATATTAAGCTTGATTTGTCTTTATCCCACATGGGGTACACTTCTAAGTATATCAGCCAAAAGACAAATCACATTCAGTTCTATAGTAATAAATATGAGTTGACTATATGCTTGTTACAGCTTACCTACTCATCTTTTATCAACTTTTGAAAACTCAAAACTATCTTCGATTGCATAATACTAATTTAGTTTAAAAATAATTATTTTTCACAATATGAAGTAGTTGAACAAAAAAATACAATAGATTTATCCCAGTTTTACATTCACTGAATATGTGTGTATGTATGTATGTATGTATGTATGTGTATGTATGTATGTATGTGTATGTATGTATGTATGTATATGTATGTGTGTGAGAGAGTATGTATGTATATATGTATGTATGTGTGTGTGTGTGTGTGAGTATGTATGTGTGTGTATGTATGTATGTGTATGTATGCATGTATGTATGTATGTATGTATGTATGTATGTATATATGTATATATTTAAAGTCCCTTTAAATATATCAGCTCTCTCCTTATCAGCTGAGCCAGGGAGAAAGGTATATATTTAAAGTCACAACTCCTGGTATGCCCAAATATGGGAAGACGTTCACTGCTTCCATTCTCTGTCCATCTGCTCGTCCATACCCTTACTGGGATTGGAATCTGTGCTGTATTGCATCTTTACTGTTGCCTAATGTAACAAAGGCAACAGTAAAAATATTGGGTTTCTGTCTGGATGCTGATAAGGAGAGAAACTCTGTGGCTTAATGGTTAACACATCTGCCTAAGATACAATACAGCACAGGTTCCAATCCCAGTAAGAGTATGGCTAGCTGATGAGAGCTAAATAGCTTGAAATAGATCTATACTAGTCTCCCTTTATTTATTTATCAGCACAAATACAACACATATGTATGTGTTGGGTATGTGTACACACACACACACACACACACACACACACACACACATGTTGTATTTGAGCTGATAAATAAATAAAGGGAGACTGGTATAGATTTATTTTAAGCTATTTAGTTCTCATCAGCTAGCCATACCCTTACTGGGATTTGAACCTGTGCTGTATTACATATTAAGCAGTTGTGTTAACCACTAAGCCACAAGGTTCTCCTCCTTTATCACCTGAGCCAGGGAAATAGGTATGTATTTAGTGTCACAACCCCTGGTATACCCAAATATGGGAGGAGGCACACTGCTTCCTTTCTCTGTCTATCGGCTCATCACAAGAGACCATCCAGACAGAAAGCCAATATTTTTGCTGTTGCCTTTGTTACAAAGGCAAAATTGGCTTTCTGTCTGGATGGTCTCTTGTGATGAGCCGATAGACAGAGAAAGGAAGCAGTATGCCTCCTCCCATATTTGGGCATACCAGGGGTTGTAACACTAAATACATTATATATATATATATATATATATATATATATATATATATATATGTGTGTGTGTGTGTGTGTGTGTGTGTGTGTGTGTGTGTGTGTGTGTGTGTGTGTGTGTGTCTGTGTGTGTCTGTGTGTGTCTGTGTCTGTGTGCATGCATGCATGCAGGTCTTGGCATATTCGGGTCTGTATGTATGTATCTATGTATGTATGTGTGTGTGTGTTTGTATGTATGTATGTATGTATGTATGTATGAATATATTGGCATATTTGTGTCTTTTCCCATGTAAGATTGACAGTAACTTGATGACGTTTCGACGAGGTCACACTCGTCATCTTCAGGCTGGTGCCTTTGGCTTTATACTTGTGTGAGCAAAGCGTGATTGGAGTTGCCGTTTTTCTATAAATATAGATGGAGGTGTGTGGAATGTTGGCTTTGTTGCTTTAAACAGATTGGTTGGCTGTGTTGTCACATCTTGATTGGTTGATGGAATTGATGTTTGGTGATGATAAACGAGTCCCAGCCACAAAAACCAACACAGGACCCAGAACAACATAGGACACTATCACCAATCACCTTCACCAAACATCAATTCCATCAACCAATCAAGATGTGACAACACAGACAACCAATCCGTTTAAAGCAACAAAGCCAATATTCCACACTGGTCTTGGTGTGTGTGTGTGTGTGTGTGTGTGTGTGCGTGTGTGTGTGTGTAATAAATTTAAAAATACAGCTTCTTAAAAAGCCTCTCATTAAAGTTACAATCAGGAAACCTGAGATTTCTCAGTGGATATTTTTGTCATAAATCTCCTTATTTAGGCCAAACTGAATTCTGCTATAAATTTTAAAAGTTTATGAAATGAGAAAACTTACTTTGTTTCCTCCTGTTACAAACTGCTTACAATGCGATCTCACAAACTGAGGGTGAACAGCAACAATCTGAATATAACAGAGGGGAAAAAATACATTGGTATTGTGATGCTAGAAATACAGTGACGCCCAGTTAACGAGTTGCTGAACAAGTACTATTTATGACCAGTCCTCAAAATTCCACTTGTTGCAGCATCCCAGCAGTCATGTGATTATGATCTGGGCACTTGATGTGCAATTACAATGTCGCAGCAACCTGCAATCATATAATTGTCATTTATGTTCTTTATTACTAGTATTTGATAGCAAGGTCAATGGAGAAGTCAGCAAAAGATTCTAAATGGCAAACATGCAATGTTTCACTTAATGACATCCCAGGATTTGCTTGATGCTGACAACTGAAATTCCCAAAAATGCTGTTGCCAAGTGATAGCAATAGCAATAGCAGTTAGACTTATATACTGCTTCATAGGACTTTCAGCCCTCTCTAAGCGGTTTACAGAGTCAGCATATCGCCCCCACAGTCTGGGTCCTCATTTCACCCACCTCGGAAGGATAGAAGGCTGAGTCAACCTTGAGCCGGTGAGATTTGAACAGCCGAACTGCAGATAGCAGTCAGCTGAAGTGGCCTGCAGTACTGCACCCTAACCACTGCGCCACCACTGATATTATGCTTTACAACAGAGTGTCTTAGCAACTGAAATTCTGATCCCAACAGATATCCTACCTATATCTGTTATATCTTCAAAATTAAAAAACAAGCATTATTTCATATAGAGTAATATTAACTAAAATCAATCATCTGAATTTAAAACCAATACTACTTTCTTTTGACCCTATCAATTTTCTTTGTCCCATTACAGGGGTGTCAAGCTCAATTTTGTTGAGGGCTGCATCAGAATTGTAATTGACTTTCGGAGGTCGGGGTGGGCGTTTCTGGGATGGGCGAGCAGCGCAACAGGGCCTGCACTTCCATTCAGTCTGCTGGAGCTCACTGCGCTGGGGGAGAAATGAGAGACCCCATTGTTCTGCAGGGCCTGCTGATGTTTGAGTGAGGAGGAGAAGAGCGGCAAGGCTGACCAGGAGAGTAGGTCAGGCAAGACTGGCTGGCTCCCACCACCACCACCATCGCCAGCAGTTTGGGTGCCCCACCTGTGTCTGAGCTGAAGAAAACAGAAGTGTAGCAGTGGGATTGCCCTCAAAGATAGCTCTACTCCAACTTCACGGTATTGCGTTGTTTTAAGTGTAAAAATAATAAAAAATATATTTAGAAAAAAAGATAGCTCTATTTCCAAGTGCCTCATTTGAATGCAGGTGGGGTCCATGGGACAATGGGATGTCATTCCTCTGCTGATGCAGCAATCTCAGGCAGGTTGGACATGGGTTGAAGACACTCAAACGAGGATTCCTGCACTCAAAACGGTAAGGCCGGCACACATGAGTGAGCAGCACATCTGGGCCATGGACAGCGCTGATTCCTGCACCCGACCTTAGATCAGACCCATGGGGGTGCCCTGGAATTAGCAAGGGACTGCCCAGTCATCTTGACCCCATCCCATGGGTATATGCATAGGAGGCGGCAAGTATGCAGGGGCTGGCGTCCTGGGTGAAAGGGAGGTGCTCAGAAGGCAGTCAGCCTGCAGGAGAAGACAGTCTTCAGGGAGGCCATGCCCCATGTGCACTCACTGCCTCCTATCCATGAGCCCAGGGCATGGGGCGGTGCATGCCAGCCCCTCATTGGCACCACAGAAGGCTGATTGCTTTCTGGCCGAAGATGGCCACCACCAGGTTGTAGATCAGCATCCAGATGGCCTGGACCAGGATGGGCCAGTCCTTTGCTGATTCTAGGGTGTCTCTGCCGGTCAGATCTAACCACATTTCAGGCTGGATCTGGCCTGTGGGCTTTGAGTTTGATACCCCTGTCCTTGTATCTTCCAGCTTTGTAGAGTATCATTCTGACTAACTGTACTATGGCCAAGAAAAATGGTAACCAGCTGAACTGTTACTTCCACAACTGGATTCCATCCTACTACGGCCTAAGACCCTACACAACATGGCTCATATTATAACATATCTCTGATCTGATGATGAATATCTATAAAACAGTATAAATCACAAACAATCATTAGGTTAATTTAACAAATCAGAGAGTAGTTTGTTAGTTATTCCTATCTTATCAGAATAGGTGCAACTATTTTTACACAACAGTACTATATTGTTGAAAATAAAGTAAAATATTTAAATCAATTAAAGAATGTAATAACATAAATAATAAATTAAATTAAAATAAATTATTTACTTTAATTAGGCAATCAAATGTTTCAAGGAATTCTTCTCCTGTGTACAATCCAAATACCTGCACCTGAAATAAATAATATGCTTTTAGTATTGTATTGATTTATCTGTTATTTAATTGAAAAGGTCAAAAGAATTATCAAATATATTCAATTATACTTTAAAAAAAACAACTGGCAGCAGTATTTTAACCATTTAAAGTTTTTTTATTTCTTATTTCTTATTATAAATATTAAACAATAGTACCTTTAAAGCTGTAAACTGCATGAACCAGATAATGTGAGGAATCTCCTCTTTTGACGAAGCACACTTTTGGTGCTTCTGATCAAGTAAAATGACTGCATCACTATTTTTACTATCTTTACTCTCTTTCCTCATAGTCTCTCTTTCCTCATAGCCATACCAAAACCCTTTTATTGCTTCAGGTGTAAGAGTTAGCCAGCTTTTAATTGCTGATGTTGTGTTATAGAATAGAATATTTTATTGACCAAGCATGATTAAACGCACAAGGAATTTGTCTCTGATGCATAAGCTCTCAATGTACATGCAAAAAATCAAAGTAATAATAATCATAGTAACAAAAGATAATAATCATAATAATGATACCAACAAAGAAATAGTAGAACAGATGAGAAGGATAAAATAAATATAGCTGTACTACATGGATAATATACTCAGATTAAGACAACTGTGGAAATTCAGCAGTGTGAAGGAATGAGGGGGGGAAACGGTCTCTTGTCTAGTTGTTTTAGCATGCAATGTCCTGTAGCAGCATTTTAAGGGGAGAAGTTGAAACAAGTTTATTTATAGGAAGTGCAGGGTCTGTAGAAATTTTCTCAGCCCTCTTTCTGACCCAAGCAGTATACAGTCCCCAATAGAAGGCAGGCTGTTTGAAATGTTTTTTTCTTCAGACTTAACTATTTGCTGAAGTCTTTATTATGTCCTGTTTGGTTGCTGTACGAAAACAGATAGTTATAGAAGTACAGACAATAGACTAAATAATTCCTCTGTAGAATACCAGGGCATACCTGTCGGAACCCACCACTGGTTGGAACTGATGAGGACAAAATAATGTTTTGCTGTCTGATAATTTTCCAGATCTCTTAATGTGTGGTACACTTTTTTTTCAGCTTAAAGTCAAATATTCAGAGGTATTACAATTAATGTATGGAAATTCTCTCTTTCAAATGATGAATACTAAGTGAAAATTAGCTTGATTACTCTGCAGCTCATACAATGTAAAGTTTTTGCAATGGTCTACGGCTACACATGTAATAGAAAACTGAAACTTAATACTATTAAAATATGTTTAACTAAGCACAATAAGCTTGTTGTTTAATTTGGTATGAACCTGCCAAAGAATTCAATAATAAACAAGCTTGGACCACTTCAATCAGTCAGACTTTGAGGAGTGGTATCAAATGCACACAACAGACAAGCAATATTATTTTCTGTAAAAGCATCTGAATAGATTATACCAGAGTTTTATCACCCTGAATTACTTACTATTAGTCAAGGTTGCTGCACACTTAAAAATAAACAAATAAAGACATTCTAATAAGTGAAGAAATCAATCCTCAAAATCACTAAAATGTTAAGCTTCCTTTGTTCCCGAAAAATATGGGTAATTGTTGGCTGTGCAAAAAAATGATGTATGTTCCCAATTGAGATGGGGGTGCCACATTTTAAAAAAGAAACAGGGTGTGTGCATGCATTATTGATTTCACATTTCTTTAATGCTGTAATAGTTCACTGACTATAAAGCCTGATAGATGGTGACTGCTTATCAAAATATTCCAGAAGTAGCAAACATAAAAGTTTTAAAATATATATGAATGAAAAACTACCAGTCCATAGAAATTTTGCCCACAGGAATCCAATTTTCTGGATTTATACCAAAGAAGCATTAAGATACATTCTTGCAGGAACATCAGAGTAGTCAGTGAACTATAACTGGCACCGCAGCAATAATTGCAGTGACATGTGCCTCTACCATAGCTGTTAATCAGCTTAATACCAATAACAGTATTGACATTTTTTGTAATTACTTTTCCAAAAGTAGATTTGAACCAAATATATTTGACTTTAAAGATGAGTTTTCTGAAGTGTGTTTGATAGTAAGGCAGATGCGCCAAGGTAATGTTATTATAGAATTTCACTGTACACAGATCTTCCAGTGGTCTGGAAAAATAACACTGAAGGACCTTTACAGATAAAGAGAAATAAAGGGGGGAGGGCTTGCTCTTGATGTACCTTGCCATCTTCAGAACACACACCCATGTGCTCACCACTTTCATCAAGGCTAATCTGATTGATCTTCACTGGACTCTGTTGAAAGTTAACAATCAGAAAAGAAAAATAATTAAAAAGAAGTATCATCTAGAATAAGCAAATTGTTTCAGCTTTCTATTCAAGATAAAACTTACCTGCTATGTCTTCAACTCATCAAGTTCAGTAGTGTCCATTAATTATATACAATAATTTATTAGAATTGTAGAAAAGATAGCACATAAATGTATGTATGTATGTATGTATGTATGTATGTATGTATGTATGTATGTATGTAATGTAACGTAATGTAATGTAGAGAGAGACAGAGACAGAGGGAGAGAAGGAGGGAGAGATAGAGCAGGGCTCAGCCTGGTTTTTTAATCTGATAGGATATCCAGAAATAAAATAATATGCATCAAAAATGACTGGGACTGGTTCACAAGAGTTGACTATTATTCCTATGATACAATAGTTATCAATCTTTTCTATCTGCAAAAAACACTATTTTAATCTATTTACTAAATATTCCTTACTTACAAGGGATTGTTGAGAACAATTTAATGATATATTCACTGTACTTCTAGCTCTGCACATTAGAGGAATGACCAGCAACCGTAACTAGTGTTGGGATTCAACCCACTTAACAACCAGTTCACCAAAAATGTGAGCATTCGTACATGTGTGCAACACAGCTTCCATGCATTTGATGTGTGTGCACATAACTACTGTGCATGTGCACAGCTTCCACACATGTGCGGCTTCCACCATGCGGTGAGGATTAACTAAGCAGCCTTTTGGGGCCTGCTCCGCTCCATCTCTGTTGTCCGGGGCAGCGGATGCTTCTCTCTCAGCTGCTGCGCTTGCTGGGAGAGAGAGCAATTTAGGAGCTGTGAGTCACTGCTTTCCTCTAAGACCCATTCAGAAAGCACGCAGCACAGAAAAGCATCAGCCATGTTGAATGCTGATTCTCTGTTCTACAGTGCTTTCCAGATGGGACTTAGAGGAAAGCAGCAGCTCACAGCTACTAAATTGCACAAGAGACCATCTCCCTCCCAGCAAAAGAAGCATTGGTGACCCGGAGAGCACATGGAGGGTCTCTGCAAGCAACCAAGGTTGGCAAGGGACAGAAGAAGCAGTTGCAAGATCTTTCTGGATGGGACTAACCATGGTATCCTCCTGCGACGGCTAGAAGAGGTGGGAGTGGGAGGCACTGTTCTGCGGTGGTTCTCCTCTTACCTCTCTGGCAGGTCACAGTCGGTGTTGGTTGGAGGACAGCGGTTGACCTCTAGGCCCCTTGAATACGGGGTGCCGCAGGGCTCGGTCCTGTCCCCCCTCCTATTGAATATCTACATGAAGCCGCTGGGTGAGATCATTCACCGGCACGGGATTAAATACCATCAGTATGCGGACGATACCCAATTGTATCTATCCGTCCCGTGCCAACTCAGTGAAGTGGTGGAAGTGATGTGCCAGTGCCTGGAAGCTGTTAGGGTCTGGATGGGAATGAACAAGCTTGCACTCAACCCTGACAAGACCGAGTGGCTATGGATGTTGCCCCCCAAGGATAGTCCAGATATTCCAACTTTAAGCCTGGGGGGGTGAAACCTTACATCCCTCAGAGAGGGCCCGTAACTTGGGTGTCCTCCTGGACCCACAGCTGACACTAGACCATCATTTGTCAGCTGTGACCAGGGGAGCTTTGGCCCAGGTTCGTCTGGTGCACCAGTTGCGGCCCTACCTGGACCGGGAGGCACTTCAAATGGTCGCTCATGCCCTCGTCACCTCAAGACTTGACTACTGTAACACGCTCTACATGGGGCTGCCCTTGAAAAATGTTCAGAGACTACAACTGGTCCAGAATGCAGCCGCGCGAGCGATATTGGGTGTATCAAGATATACCCATGTTACACCTATCCTCGGCGAGCTGCACTGGCTCCCGATCGGTCTCCGAACACGCTTCAAGGTGCTGGTTATCACCTTTAAAGCCCTGCATGGCCTAGGACCTTCAAGGTGCTGGTTATCACCTTTAAAGCCCTGCATGGTCTTCTACACACACACCTCCCAGTGTCCGATAAGATCTCACAGGGTGGGCCTTCTCCGGGTGCTGTCAACTAGACAATGTCGTTTGGCGGCTCCTCGGGGGAGGGCCTTCTCTGTGGCTGCCTCGGCCCTATGGAACAATCTACCCCCAGAGATCTGGACCCTCCCCACTCTCACGGCCTTCCGCAAAGCCATTAAGACCTGGCTTTTCCGGCAGGCCTGGGGCTGTTGACCTCTTGAATGAGGTCCAGCCCCATTAAGGCTGAGTGCATGTTGTATTTCTTTTAACTTGTCTTGTCTTCTACTTTTTAAACTTTTTAGTATTTCTTTTATTGTTTTTTATGTAAGCCGCCCGGAGTCCTCTAGGATTGGGCGGCATATAAATTTATTAAACTCGAAACTCGACTTCTTACAGGTAAGATAAACTATCCGGTGTGTTCCCAAACCACTTTGGTCCTCCTGCGCTCTCGTCTCCCCCCCCCCGCAGCCATTCAGCTTAGCGCGGCAGGCTGAATAAATTGGGGGAATGGTAGTTTGAGGCCAGAGGGGGGTGGCAGCCTTCAGGTGGAGACCCAGGGCAAGGCTGGAGCTGACCAAGGCAGGCAGTGAGCAGGTAATGGAGCAGGTAATGGCAGTGGAGCCATTACCTGCTCCAGGGCAAGGCCAGATCCGGGGAATGGTATGTCCCTGGCACCAACCTGAGGCAAAGGGCAAGCAGGTGGCATGCTTGCCTTTGAGCAGGTGAGGCATGGAGATTAGCTGGATGGTCAGGACCGCATGGCAAAGGGAAGATAATATATAGGGCAGGGCAGGGCAGGGTAAGCATGGCTAGCTGTTGGTCAATTTTACTGGTTCTCCAAACTGTGCAAAATTGGAACAACCGGTTCACCTGAACCGGTCCGAACCGGCTGAATCCCACCCCTGACTCTAACCCAACTTGTCCTTATTACATATAATTCTTAGATCAGTTAGAATCCAATATTTCATTGAAATCTCCTCTTATTACTATTTTATAATAAATATACTCACTCAAGTATTGAAAACATTAATGAAACTTAATATGAGGATATAAATTATGTTCATAAATATTAACCATAACTATTGCAGATACTGATATTTTACTACATACAATTAAATAAAAATCCATTTACATCAGTGATAACTTGTTGTACATCTTTGCAAGATAAAATAGTCACACTTTTAACTTTTGGGAAAGTATTTGTGAAGTAAACCTGTCTCATCTAATCCTTTATTAATAAAGATTGTCCTGTTCCTTAAAGAAGTTTTTCCTATAGATAAGTAATTTCTGATTTTAATCATTTTAAATATGCTAAGATTACACTTTAGTTGTTACATTTTTACAACTTTTTTACATTAAGACCAATTAAACATCAAATAATAAATTTGGAACATTTATCAATGATGTTATCTCCATATAATAATTCATTTTATGAGCTATACCATTTAACAAATATCTACAATATTCTAATATTTAAAAGGTTAGCTAAATTGGAGGAAAAACAAGGTAGGCAGAATCACGTTTATCAAACTTTCCTGCCAAGAAAATAGTAGACCAGAAGATCATAATATACTATCCTTCTCAAAATTGTTATCAAACTAATATAGATTTTACTATGGCCCAAGTTTCTACAATGGATTTGTTGCCCTGGAGAAGCACCTACAATTATTCCGGTAACAAAAACTAAGTTTCACAACTCAGATTATCTTCTCTTTCCTTTATTGTCTGTCCCCATTTTACATTCATCACCCCCTCCATGATTTCTGATAATATTTTTTTGGCATAGGGCTTCCAGTAGCTAAGCTGAGATTGTGGAATACCCTTCTGAAAAAGCAGTTAGTTCTCTCTTTTTTAGAACTTAAGAAAGTAGTTGTCATGCCCCAGCATATAACTTGTATATACTGTTGTTGGTCTCTAGTTCCATCTAGTGGCCAGAGACAAATACCAGGTGTATTGTTTGAAGCTGATCCCACCCATTTACCCATCAGCCTGCACTCTCAAAACAAGTGCATGCTGGGAAGCCATTTCCTTTAGCATTTGGAGAACGCAGAAGCATAAAGAAGAATCCATCTGTGGCAAACAGTCATCCAAGGACAAACCAATCCCACAAATAGAGCATTGCTGGTGAGATTTAACTTGCTTGTATTTATTAATTGTTACATTCAGCAGTAACTCAATACTATCTTGTATTTGGTTGTCATTGTATGTATCCCTATTTTCCCCAGTTTTGCCACATCCTGTTCTTTCAATAAAACATTCGGATCTATGCACACGGTCTGTTTTGTTGGAGGATAGGTGGGTTTAGATGCAGGTCAAGCTGCACAAGACTAATGTGTAGTGAAGACAGAACAGCAGTTAAAATATTCTGCTATAACCACACTTTGGGGGCCTATTTTATTGCATTATCACTGAAGTACTATTAAAAGGGCAGAATATATATAAAATAGTAACTTAGTTTCAACAATCAGATGATCACTTTAATTCTAAAAAGAGAGCAAAAAGGTTTTTGCAATCTTGGAAGTACAAAAGCAGACAGTTCCCAAGAGCAGATGTATGAAAAAAGAGCAGCTGACTGATAAATGGAAGGAATTCACACTTGCGTGAATAGACTGATCCTATGCCAACCAATAGGTTTTTGTTTAAATGAGGATTTTGTTGCAGCATGGTCTACGTTGCATTGTCACACACATTACATATGGCCTAATAGTAAGGAACAGTAAAATTCAAATGGCTCCTGCCACAGACAAAAATCAGGATTTCACAAGAAATATCTGTGTGAAGTAAGAACTAGGTATTCTCCACTAAATCACTACTAGTTGCAAAGTTATTTCTCATGCAGGCCTGTTTGGAATTCTGGACAATATAAGTAAGTTTGACTGCTCAAAAAAAAAAAATCAATAATGGTAAGCTGACATTATTAGAACAAATATTTAACTTTAATAAGGGAAAAAAGTTTAGGAAAAATTTAGAGTTATTTTGGCAGAAGCCTATTGCATAACTTTATTTGAAGGAAATCTGCCATTTACAAATACATCCTTTGTGACAATCAATTACCTAATGTAAAATGCTTGAAATAAATATACTTAGTATGGATTATGTCAGCTTTTCAATTACACATAAATTCATGGCCAAAGAACCCCTTTTAACTATATGGCAACTTCTTCTCCCTTGATGGTCATCAGAATTTAACCTTATAAGTCCCTGAACAATGAACCTGAAAAATCAATCTGCTAATGTATAATCTGTAAAACTCTTCTGATAACAAATAAATAACTGATTCTTTTACTGCTGCATCTCAATGGATGGAAGGGAGGATGAATAATATCCATTTAGCCTATAATAAACTTTAGTCTATAGTAAACTCCAATTATAGGGGAGAAGTGATATTAGTGAGCCAGAAAACTGAAGATTTAAAAAAGTTTCCTGTACAAGTTATATTTTTTAGCCGTGGCTAATAACCAAGGACTTCAAACTTATTTTATATACCAAGTATTATTTTTTCAAGTCTTCTTAAAAATAAATTAGTGCCAGTATGAGTTTTGCACAATGTGTAATACATCCCAATAAGTTTGTTTAAAGCAATCCAGTCTAAGTATTAGTGTGCTCATCTGGAACACTAAAATCATTACACTATATTTATTTATGAATTTACACATTTAGTCTTATTAGAATGTTATTCTCCATACTCTTACAACTCTCAGCAATATGCAAACACAAAATGTTCACCACAAAGATGATATATAACAGCAATTAAAATTACAATAATGTAACTTTAACTTCTAAGCAAGATAAACAATTCCTACGGAAATATTAACAAATAAAAACAGCCCCCTGAAAAACTGTTTAACATGCTTCTGTAAAGCCAAAAACTGAGAGTCAATGGATAGGACGAGGTGGGTGGCTGCAGGAGGCTTGTCTTCACATCTCTTGGCTTGCCTGCAGTCATGCAGCACGTTGAATTCACCTGCCTTCTGCCCCATGCCTCTGCCTGCTGCCAGTGCCACTGTGCAAAGACAAACATTCCGCTGCCGGTCACCCGCTCCGGCCCACCAACTTTCGGCTTTCCTGCAGTTCATCCTGATCATTCACCTGTGCTGCATGGGCTGTGCAGCCCCAGAATGCACTAACCAAGGGACCAGAGGGCTGCAGCTGCTACTGGATACATCTTGTGTGTGTGCCAGGGCACCCAGTTGGGCTGATCACCCTGAAATTTTGTTTTCCCAAAAATAAGTCCTAGTACTTATTTTGGGGTCAAAAATATAAGACTGGGTCTTATTTTTGGGAAAACATGGTAAGATAAAATCACACTTATTTTTTTTTCTTTTCATTTTTTCTCCTGTCTAATTTTGTTTTGTTTTTGTATTTTTTTCTCCTCTCTCTTTTTTGGAGTTTGTATTTTAATGTTCTGAATAAAATAAAATAATTAAAAACATTTTATCAGGATATAGCAATGAAAACTCATGCACCTCAGGTGATATTAAAGTAAGTTTAGTATTCTGTAAGTATTAAGACTATTAGCTACTCACAGTTCAATATCAATAGAAAAATCAGTAAAACAATAAAAAAATTATTTCTCCCAAATATATATTTTTTAAATTTTTAAGAAAACTTGCTCTTTTTTATTACCCAGAAAATGATGCAAATCCATCATTAATATCATGTTCTGTTCTGATTTATTTTTTTCTAAGAAAAAAATGTGTCACTCTTCTCCCTCCATTTTATCATAGTGTATAATAATGAAGGACCTAGCCATGAAAATAGGAAACTGTGACTTTGGGATCTTTCTCTGCCCATCCCATCTCATACATTTGTTGAGGGGTACATAGGAAATGAAAGCATGCTACTGGAAGCTATACAAAAATAATAGTAGAATGCCAATCAAATAGTAGGATACCAATCAAATAAATAAAAATATTGAATATTAAAACATGTTTACTCTGTAGAAAGTTCTCACAAGGCTTGAAAGTTTCCAATGCACAATCAACAAAAAGAAAAAATGGTAGACACAGGCAAAATGTGCAGGGGAATATGAAAAGCTCTGGGAATCAGTAGTACATTCACTTCTTAGAAGCCAATCTTTTCCAAATCCCCACAATATTTTTAAAAATATTTAAAAGGTTACTGAGATTTAGCAAACATACATCTCTCGCTAATAAGCTTCTTCTTTCTTTAAATACTAGACTATGCCGAACTCTTAAGTTCTACAGGAAACTTATTAAGGATAACATATTTATTGGCATCCTTCAATCTCAAAAGACTATGGCAGTCATGCTGAACCTTTTTCGCCTTGCGTCCCAAAAGCGTGCGCATGAGTGCTATCGCACACGCTTGCATGCCCACCCCCATAATTTAATGCACCCCTCATCTCAGTGGACCACACATTTTTGCACAAGGCTTTCCCGCCACTCCCTGTTCTGGCTGCTTCCCCTTGGCTAAGACCCAGTGAGAGGAGAGGTTGCTCTGCCACAAATGGGCAGAGACAGGGGGCGAGGGAGGTGCTTAAGCATGCTCCTGTGTCAAAAAACCTTCCCTTATAAGTATATAAGTATAAGTATAATTTTTATTGTCATTGTACTTAAATACAACGAAATTGGTTTTAACCTCACTGGTGCAAAATTATAA
The DNA here is from genome assembly GCF_009769535.1 of Thamnophis elegans. Taxonomy (NCBI): domain Eukaryota; kingdom Metazoa; phylum Chordata; class Lepidosauria; order Squamata; family Natricidae; genus Thamnophis; species Thamnophis elegans. Next base: position 71,003,028 of record NC_045558.1, read on the forward strand.
CAGAAACAAAAAAAGAAAAAAAATAATGTGTGCATGGAGTGATTGTGGTTGTATTTATGGCACACATGCCATAGGTTCACCATCACAGGACTATGGTATCGTGCTCTGGAAAGAGTTCTTAAAACAGCATCTGGTGTGACTAAAAAGGCCAATTTGAGAGTGGCAATCCTTCCACACTGAGGGCAGATACATTCTGTCCCCTGCCCAGCCCCCTGATTTCGTTGGTTCCGGGACTGGCTCCTTGCCTTGGCCTGCCGAACAAGTGTCTCTTTGAATTGGAGAAGGCTATCCTGCCTCTTTAGCCTCTAAGTTGAATGATCAGAGGTTAAGTTTTCCCAGCTGTTGATCTCCATTCCCAAGGCCTTTAAATCCCTCTTGCAGATATCCTTGTATCGCAGCTGTGGTCTCCCTCTGGGGCGCTTTCCTTGCTAATTCTCCATACAGGAGATCTTTCGGGATACGACCATAAGCCATTCTCACAACATGCCCAAGCAAGTGTAGATGTCACTGTTTCAATAGTATATACATGCTAGAAATTCCAGCATGTTCCAAGACTGCACTATTTGGAACTTCGTCATGCCAGGTGATGCCAAGAATACATCGGAGACAGCGCATATGAAAGGTGTTCAACTTTCTCTCCTGCCATGTATAAAGGGTCCAGGACTCACTGCAGTACAGGAGTGTGCTCAGGACGCAGGCTCTATAAACCTGGATCTTTGTGTGTTCTGTCAGCTTCTTATTAAGCCATACTCTCTTTGTAAGTCTAGAGAATGTGGTGGCTGCTTTACCAATACATTTATTCAGCTCAGTATCTAAAGAGAGTGTGTTGGTGATAGTTGAGCCAAGATACACAAAGTCATGGACGACCTCCAGTTCTTTTTTTTTAAGTTTTTTTTTGTTACATATTTAATTTTTTTTGTAAACAGAGTGTTGTCCGGTTTTCCCCCTTTAACATTTTTACATATACATAAATTATTTTACATTATATTTCCATTTCCCATTTTAGCCATATTATTTTCTTTCCATATTTTCCAACTTTTATTTTTTATTTTTTTATATATACATAAAGCATGTTATTTTTATCCCTTTAGAAATAAACCAAATTTATCATTTCATTTCCATCTATTTTCTGTGTAAGTAACAAATATCTTCAAGTTCAGTATTGTATATAATCAAGATTTCACTTAATTTGCGCAATTAATATTAGTATAGTTCACTCACATCTTAATTAGCTACATACCATTGCCATGATTAACATATTTCATTTTATTTTACTAATCCCCTGTTCCTAGTTTCTTTTTTTCTTGTATTATTTCTTTTCTTCTGGATCTTTTCTCTCACTTTTCAATAGTTTTTTTTGCATAACCCTCCCCAAGATTTTTCTTTTTTGCTTGCCACTATTTATCTCTTTATTTTTGGATACTATTTTCCATTTTTCCTCTCTACTCTTTCTATGCCTCTGTAAATCTCAATTGTATTATCTAACTAGTTTTTATTTTTTGTTTCTTTTTCTACACTGTTAACGTCTTGTTTTTTATTTGTGTTTCTTGCCAGTTCCTCTCCTAACTCCTGTTTTTTGTGTTCAACAATTTTTCTGGTTCTTTTTCTGTCTCTTTATTACCTGTTAATGTTGCTCAAGCATCTATTAGCATTTCAAGTAGTTCCTCAAACATCCCACCCTCCATGTTCAAATTTAACATGTTTTTAATATCTTTATACTTTTTCCACATTTAATTAAGTCATTCTTCTTATTTCCACCTTTCAATATCAGGTCCCAGAATAGTCCAGTCCACTTCAAAAGTTTTTTGCTTTCTTCCTCAGCCGTAGACAAAGCAAAGTCAGACAATAGAAAGAAACCACATCCTCCTTCAGCATTCTCAGTATATCTCTTCCGTGTGACAACCTCCACTTCTTGTGCAGAGATTGTAATATAGGAAGGTGAATCCATGTCCTGGCCCTTGACGTGTTGTTTTTTTCCAGGCTGATTGTGAGTCCAAAGTCTTGGCAGGCCCTGCTAAAACAGCCCATGAGTTGTTGAAGGTCTTTGGCAGAGTGAGCAGTAACATCAGCATCATCAGCAAAGAGGAAATCCCGTAAGCATTTCAGCTGGACTTTAGACTTTGCTCTCCATGTAGAGAGGTTAAAGAGTTTTCTGTCTGATCTGGTCTGGACATAGATTCCCTCTGTTGCAGTTCCAAAAGCATGTTTCAGCACGACAGCAAAAAAGATCCCAAATAGAGTTGGTGCGAGGACACAGCCCTGTTTCACTCCACTTCGAATGTCAAAAGAATCTGATGTTAAGCCATCAAAAACTACAGTGCCCTTCATTTCCTCGTGAAAGGACCTGATGATGTTGAGGAGCTTAGGTAGATATCCAATCTTGGGTTAACATATTTTAGCAAGGACATTTTAATAGCATCAGTGTTTTGAAAATATCTTTCATAGAAAAGGTGAACATCTAAACAACCATCACTAATAATTTTTCTCCAAATTGCTAAAATTCTTCAATAAGAAACAGGAGCCTCTTTACTGACCCTACTTGTGACAACTTCCTTCTATACCATATATATATTTAAGTATGCATTTTTGGTATGCATTTATATCAGGTCATATGTTGCAGTTTTTTGGTTGTAACTGCAAAATAATTTAAACCATCTCTATGAAACAGAAGAAATAATATAATAGTTGTCCATAGATAAAGTAGTATGCCTAATTAGACTATTTACAAACATGTAGTCTTCAAAGCATGGACTTTCTATTTTTTAAAAAGTTATTTTTTTTTTTACAAACACTTTATTACATGAACAGTGTGGCACTTGGGGGTCACTGGGTGGTTGGGGGAACTACATCCACGGGAGAGGGTCGGGGCATTGCGGTCATAACAGGGAGAGGCAGATATGGCGGGGACTTTAGGGCAGGCCATTACCGGGGAAGGAGGGCTCGCTATATCACAGAGATCCCTCCTTCCGGCCCTAGGAGTCCCACTCCAAGGTCAGATGGCACGAGTAATCAGGACCCTGGTCTCAGGCTGCTGTCGCTAAATGCCAGGTATGTTGTTCATAAGGCTCCCCTCGTCCGGGACTTGATTTTAGACGAGGGGGCAGACCTGGCATGTATTACTGAGACATGGCTGGGCACGGAGGGAGGAGTCCCCCTCATAGAGATGTGCCCAGACGGATTTCAGGTGCTTCATCAGCCGAGAGCCCAGGGAAGGGGTGGCGGTGTGGCTATTGTAGTCCGGGAGTCTTTAGCACCTCGTAGGATCCCTGCTCCGGAGCTTGTCGGGTGTGAGTCCCTACTGGTGAAGCTGGACCTCAAGGGTCAAGTGGGTTTGCTGTTAACGTACCTGCCTCCCAACTGCGTTGCAGCAGCCCTCCCCTCGCTCCTCGAGTCAGTAGCCGAGCTGGCAATTGAGTTCCCTAGGCTTATGGTTCTGGGGGACTTCAATTTGCCTTCGCTCGGTGAACACTCTGACGGAGCGCAGGAGTTCATGGCTTCCATGACAGCCATGGGCTTGACCCAGGTAATTCGAGGCCCAACCCACTCAGCGGGTCACACACTCGACCTCTTATTCCTCTCGGAGCAGTGGAGTTATGATCTTGGTCTGAGGGGTAATGAGACCATACCCCTGTCGTGGTCAGACCACTGCCTACTGAGGCTAGACTTCCGGAGGCCAAACCCCCACCATAGGGAGGAGGAACCGACCAGGTGGTTCCGCCCCAGGCGACTTATGGACCCTGTAAGGTTCCAGACGGAGCTTGGGGTTATTCCTGATACTCTCGCCCACAGTTCGGCGGAGACTCTTGCTGCTGCCTGGCACTCGGCAGCATCAGAGTCTCTGGACCGGATTGCGCCACTACGGCCCCTCCGGGTCAGCGGCTCCCGGAGGCCTCCTTGGTTCACCGAGGAGCTCCGGGAGATAAAGCGCCGGAGGAGACGCCTAGAGCACTTGTGGAGATCCGATAGGTCCGAATCGAACCGGGCACTTTTGACAGCATGCACCAAGGAATACATTCGAGCATTAAGAACAGCTAAAAGAACACACATTGCCACCTTGGTAGCATCCGCCGAGTCCCGCCCAGCCGCCCTGTTTAGGATAACCCGCTCCCTCCTAAACAGGAGGGAGACGGGGGACCCCTTACAGGGTAAGGCTGAGGAGTATGTTCAGTTCTTGGCGGACAAAGTTGCTCAGTTTAGGTCAGACCTGGACTCCACCCCCGCAGATCCAGCCGAGACACAAGGGAATGACTTGGCAGACCATCTCTGGGTTGATTTTCAGGATGTTGCCTCTGGGGATGTGGACAAGGCTATGCGAGCTGTGAGTGCCTCCACCTGTATACTGGATCCGTGTCCCTCCTGGCTGGTTGCCAACAGCAGTGAGGTGACACGAGGCTGGATCCAGGCGGTTGTTACCGCCTCTCTTTGGGAGGGGCACTTCCCCGCCACGCTCAAGGCGGCGGTGGTGAGACCCCTCCTGAAGAAACCGTCCTTGGATCCAGCCGTTCTTAATAACTACCGCCCAGTCTCCAACCTCCCCTTCGTGGGGAAGGTAGTTGAGAAGGTGGTGGCCTTCCAGCTTCAGCGTACCTTGGAGGAAGCTAACTATCTTGACCCCTTCCAGTCCGGCTTCAGGCCCGGTTACAGCACAGAAACCGCTTTGGTCGCATTGACCGATGATCTCTGGAGAGCCAGAGATGGAGGCCACGCGTCCATCCTGGTTCTCCTTGACCTCTCAGCGGCTTTCGATACCATCGACCATGGTATCCTTCTGCGACGACTGCGGGAGGTGGGGGTGGGCGGCACTGTTCTGCAGTGGTTCTCCTCCTACCTCTCGGACAGGTCGCAGTCGGTGTTGGTGGGGGGGCAGAGATCGTCCCCGAGGCCCCTAACTTATGGGGTGCCGCAGGGTTCGGTCTTATCCCCCCTACTATTTAACATATACATGAAACCGCTGGGCGAGATCATTCGGAGGCACGGGATAAAATACCATCAATACGCGGACGATACACAGTTGTATCTGTCCGCCCCGTGCCAACTCAATGAAGCGGTGGACGTGATGAACCGGGGTCTTGAGGCTGTTAAAGACTGGATGAGAGCTAACAAACTGGTACTCAACCCGGACAAGACCGAGTGGCTGTTGTGTTTTCCTCCCAACAATTTGGCCAACGTTCCATCACTCAGGCTGGGGGGTCAAAATTTATACCCCTCAGACAGGGTCCGCAACTTGGGAGTCCTCCTGGACCCACAGCTGAGTTTTGACCATCACTTGTCAGCTGTGACCAGGGGGGCATTTGCCCAGGTTCGCCTGGTGCACCAGTTGCGGCCCTACCTGAACCGGGAGGCCCTCACAACAGTCACTCGAGCCCTTGTGATCTCTAGGCTGGAATACTGCAATGTGCTCTACATGGGGCTGCCCTTGAAGAGCATCCGGCGACTTCAGCTAGTCCAGAATGCAGCCGCGCGAGTGATTGTGGGCGCACCACGGTTCGCCCACATAACACCGATCCTCCGTGAGCTGCGCTGGCTACCTGTTCATCTCCGGGTGCACTTCAAGGTCCTACTTACCATTCATAAAGCGCTCCATGGTAGTGGATCTGGCTATTTGAGAGACCACCTTCTGCCAATTACCTCCCTTCGTCCCATCAGATCGCATAGAGTAGGCCTCCTCCGATTCCATCCGCCAGTCAGTGCTGACTGGCGACTAGGCGGAGGAGAGCCTTCTCAGTCGCAGCCCCGACGCTATGGAACAATCTCCCCGTGGAGATCCGCACCCTCACCACCGTCCAGGCCTTCCGCACAGCCCTCAAGATCTGGCTATCCCGTCAGGCCTGGGGATAGGACTTTACTCTCGCCCCTCCCGAATGTTGAGTGAATGTTGTGTTTTACCGCTAATTATTTTTACTCACATTTTCTTTTTGTGTTTTGTCCTGCACTCCCCTCCCCTATTATTGTAAGCCGCCCTGAGTCCCCTCAGGGAAAAGGGCGGCCTATAAATGTTTAATAAAAGTAAAAAAAAAAAGTAAAAAAAGTCACACATTCTAATACAAATAATACTAATTACATCATAGTTATTACTTTTAACTAACTTATATATTTCTAATAGTAATACATATTTATATAAAGTTGCAATCTGTCACTATTCAATTATTCCATATTTTCTCTTATTATTGTTCTTATTTTATTATATAAAAGTGTATATACTAATATTCCACTTTTCTCTTATTTCTATCTCTTATTCTAACTTTTAATCATATCACCCTTTGTTAAAACGCATTTTTTTTTCTATCCTACCTAATTTCTAATCGTCACATACCTACAAAAAAAAAAGGAAAGAGAGAGGAAGAGAAGCAAATTGTCAGCCTCTGCTTTGCTGCTGCTTCGGCTGCCATTGAAACTGGGAGGGGGGGGCATAGTATTTGGGAAGGGAATCATTATGTGCTGGAGGAAGATTCTAGACGCTGGCCTGACCATCTCACTGCGCATGTGGAGGAAGGGAGTTTCCCGCCAAGGTTAACTGTCCAGCATTCCATCCTGGTGATGTTTTTTTAAGATATCTCCCACCTGACAGTTGGGTGAATTATAATTGGACTATGGACTGGGGTGCCAAGGGGAGGGGATTGAACTATACATGATATTCTTTGCTTTCGCACCTAATTAACCAGATTCAGCTTTGCTTCGCTACTATTCGTTTGTAATTAGTAAAAGTACACTTAATTTCAAGCAAATGGAGTTGAGTGATTTCTTTCCTGATTATTAAATGAAGTAGCACCTGACACAAATCAAATACCAAAAATGAAAAATCATCTATCCATCATCTCTTGTCCGCTTCAATACTTTAATTGCTTTTTTTCTTTTTGACTTGTCTCTCATATTCCTCTCTATGATTGTTATCTCTTTCTACATCTGCTTCTTGGCTGTTCAATCTGAGTATTTTCCCCACCTCTACCCTCCTCCACTGTCTAGTTTCCAGGATTTCTGCCCATGCCCCTATCTCCCTTTCAAAGATACCTGTTAGTATCTTCAATTCTCTTTTCAACTCTCTTAATATATCCCACCCCCCTGATTTATTCAGTCACTGTTATTTTCTTGGTTGGCTCCTCATCTTCTTTTATTCCCTGGTTCTTCATCTCAGTCTTTTCCTCCATTTCTACTAGCAGCTCTTCCCTTTCCTGGCTGTCTTGTTCTTTGCTCATCATTCCTTCTATAGCATTTTCCATTTTTCTCATAATCTCCTTAAATTCTTTCTCCATAATGTCCTTTGTATTTTGGAAAAGTAGCACCATCTCCTTCAATGTTTCATTTGTTTCTTCCCTATAAAGCATCTTATTTTGTTTTTTGTTTTTAATTCCACTTTTGTTCAGCAGTCCAAAAGCTATTTATTCAATCCTTAGGTTGCCCTTAAAGGGGTGCACTAATTACAGTTCTTTATATCCCAAAGGTAAACAGTCAGTTCCATTTGAATAGTCCCAGAGGTTATCAAAAGTCTTTCAGGCATCCCTTTAATTAAGTAGCTTACTTATTTTTGTGTTTAAATCTCCAGTAATCCTGGGGTAGTTGGGAATAACCCAATACATATTTTCACAGTTTTCCTTCTCATATGTATTTCCGGGTTTGTAGTTTTTCCTTTTGTTAGCAGGTGGCACTAAATTTTAGTATTACCACTCAGCAATTGTTGTTTTAGTTATAAATCAATTATAAAAGCAGAATAAGATTTTTAGGTAAAAAATTCCATCATTTTAAAATGCCTTCCCAATTCCCAGACCACACTTCCCCAATTTAAGAGTGCAATTTTCTATACATTTCAAAATTTTATCATTTTTCTCTCTTGTGTCTTCTTCTTCCAGGCTGGTATTTTCTCAAAATGCTTAGATGCCGCTTAAATAAATAGTTCGGAGAAGATAGTTCTAAATTGTTTCACTTAGGTTTAGGGCAAAAACGAGTCCTCTGCACCAGTTCCAGTCACTGTTCACCTACTTCACTCCAGCACCAGTCTTAGTTATTGTTCTTCGGTTGTCCCAGCTTTGTGGCAGCCATCTTTAGGCTGTCTCTTCTCCCTGCCATGGCTGAGCAGGAAAAAGAGCCCCAGGCCAGACAGGAGAGCTGCATCTCTCCTCAACCTCACAGGGTGCTCCTCTTTGCTTCGTTCCCTCTGCAGGGTGGCTTTGGCTCCTCTTGCAACCTACCAGCAGGGGGAGGTCAGCAAAGGGAATGTGGAGACCCATTCCTGTGTCTGATATCACCGTGATGTCAACTGGAAGTTACAAAGCATGAACTTTCTAAATATCCTGTAATTATATTTAAATGTTCATTAACATATATACTGAATAAAATTGAAATATAGAACCAATTACCAAAGTAAGCAGAAAAGTTTCAAAACAATCCTCCCTCCTTTATTCAGAATTTGAATTATATTTCTAATCCTTAATGAAGTGAAACAATTCCATTTGTAATTACTATCTATAAGATTAGTCATTAATAATCACAAGATTAGTAATTAAATCTGTATTTAATGGCAGAATATGAGCAAGAATTTCCAAGGATTTTTTATGACAAATTCTAACTGATCATCTGGAGATTACAGGCCCAAATCCTAGAATCCTTAACTATGGACTTCTTCAAAAACAAGGAAGGCAACTTAATCCATTGACCTCAATTGGTCTCAGCTGCTATTAATTTTTTTGGATTGCAAACACATTTAGAATCATAAGAATGCCCACCTGATATTAGATTCCATGTTGGTAAATAATCTCACATAGCAGATCATGCAAATGTTAAATAAGAGAGGCTAGATCATCAAGCCTTGAGGCACTCCAATAACTGGCATTTGACTCAACTTCTCCTACTAATATTAATTAGAACCAGCCATAGAGAAAAGAAGAAAGCATCCCAAAACTTTATTTCCCATGCCCAATCTATGATCAATGATATTAAGAACTGTTGAAAAATCAATAAAAACCTTTAACTTCCCGTTGATGTCATGGCGACAATGGCTTGGAAAATAGCAGGCTCCATTCAGCAATGTGAAATCCAGCCAGCAACCAACTGCTGTCATGAGACTCTACAGGGTCAAAACCACCTTGTAGGGGTGGTGAAAAAAGGAAAGGTGCTTTGTAGACCACGAGGAACTCTCAATTTCCTCATTAGATCTGAAGCAAGCTCTCATGAACAGCAGCAGACACAACAGCCATTTTTGGCTAGTCACAAGCTGGAGCAACCAGGACCAAAAGGTTTGGGCTGGTATAGTCCATGGACAGAGCATTGAAGCTGGGTGAGATAACTTCAAACTCTTTTTCTAAAGACTTAAGTGCAAGAATTTCAAAAAATAATCTCCAAGCATTAAGGAAACCGCGATTAGACACACAGAGAAGACTAAAGACTGAAAATTAAGAGGAGAAAAAAATGCCCAAAGGAAGCTTTAAAATATAGAAAGCCTGGAAAAAAGTTTAAACAATTTAAAAGGTGATTTTGGGGGGAAACTGTCTTTTTATGTGTATCTTTAAATCCCCTGGACTTATCAGATAATCAGTTATTTTTGACATACTGTTTAATGTTGGAATTTGGAGCAGGAGAGCCATCTACTGGAAGAAGAAGAGCACGACAGAGTGAGAACTTTCAATGAAAGTGAGGAATGTCTAATACACATAACAGAAGAAAGCAAACAATATTTGGAAGGCAGCCTGACCTTGATTCTATTTTAGATAATGATTTGACTATTTTGAAACACTTAGTGAGTTTTTCTTTTTTGAAGATTTTTAAACTGAACTAAATTGCAAATTTAAATTGCAAATAACTAAACTCTATTGCAACTGGCTATTGGATTGTGGATTTGAAAGTTTGGAGGAAACTTAGTGGATTAATTTGGGTTTGGATTATTAATGCTATTTGATAGAACACTCTATGAGGCAAAGAAGAAAGGTAATAGAAGAAAAGAGAAAAGAAGAAAAGTTAAACAAGACTTTAAAATTTGGACAATTGGGAAGACAAATAACTGGAAAATCAAACGGCTGTAAAATACTATTTAAGGATTATAAATACTATTTAAAGATTATAAATTTAGGGGATTTGGAGGTATAACTATGGGATTGACTAAATCTTATTAATATTTGGCTCTGTTGGAGTTTTTAAATATTGAGATGTTGGAACCATAAAGGTATATTGAGTAATTTTTATCAAATGGTTACAAAATGGATTATCAGGGGATAATAGTGGTATATGAAGAAATAATGTTGATGCTCAAAAGCATGCATGAAACTATAAAGAACAATAAGAAGACAATGGGATTTTCTAAAGATGAAGAAATGAGTGTAGAAGCCTCCCAACAACTGGGAAGGGGGGGAAGTTGAATATGATATTCAGAAAATAGATAAGCAATTAGAAGAAGTAGTGGAAGAGAAAAATCAAAATGAGATGCAAGAAGACAAGCTAATGAAGATAAAGGATTGATAAGTAGGAATCAAATAGATAATTTCTTAAATTGTAATAGAACAGATTAAAAAAAATATCTTAAAAAAAAGATTTATGGATGGGTGCCCAAATGATACAGTAAAAAGAGACAAAGGGCAACCCGAAGGGAATAACAAATATCGAAAAAAGTTATAAAATTCCAGGAGAAAGAAATAAAAGTGTGATTAATAAGTCAACAAATGATAGAACTTCAAAAAGGTTAAGAGATGATGGATTAGTGATAAAATATATTAATAAAATGAAAAATTAGAAAATACAAATAAAAAATAGTAGCATATCTACTAACAGATAATATAATTTATTATAATTAAAAATAAAGTGATGTTAGAAGGTAGCAGTTTAGGATTAGGTAATCTTATTGTATTACTAATATTAACAATGTGTTAAAATATATTATGAATGTAAATTTTTAAGGATTAGAAATTGTGGGGCTTTAAGATACAATCTCAGGATTGATTAAATTTTGATAATATTTAGCTTTATCAGTAGTCCTAGACATTTGGGATATTGAAATTATGCTGGAATAATGAGTAATTTTTAAAATATTAAATATTAGTGATTTAGTAGGGGTAACAAATACATGGTGCAAAAAAATAATATTTATAATTAGATGAATTAATGGGAAAAAATAAAAATGGGATAAAGAATTATAAAGAGACAATGGTATTGTTGAGGTTGGAAGATTTGGATTATGCATACTTATTTGTACTATTATTGTTAACATTACTTAAAAAGGACATTGACCCAGTCAATACTGTCCACAAAATATGTATGCTGGGAAAGGAAAACTGCAAATAAAACATTTTTTAAAAAAAACAGGATAGTTGTTCCATCTCTATTCCAGTTTCATCAAAGTCACCAAGTGTGGTTAATATTGTCACCAACTATGTCCCACCATGTAATAGCTCTAACTGAATTAGGTCTATATTATCTCTTCCACAGTCCTCTGGTGCAACATGACCACTTTTTTGACCTGTCCAAAAGAAAGAAGGTTGGAAACAGGCAAAATTATCAAGGGCCACTTGATCCATCAATAGCTTTTTGAGGAAGAAATCCACTATGACATCTTTCAAGGCAAGCAAAACCAATGCAGCTCCCTAGGGCATTAATCTACTAGGAACAGCATGGAGCTAACAAAGAAGTAGCTGGATTAATAGTCCCAAGAACATTAGTCACTTCTTCAGGAATTAAAGAATCAAACACCTCCCAGATTTGTCCAGTCATGGTCTAATTCAGTAGGTCCAAGCAACTTTATCCATCAAATGCCTAGAATAGTTATCAGAATTCCTGTACATGATCTTTGGAAGGACCTTGGAGATCTTCTAGTTCAACCCCCAGGTCAAGCAGGAAACCATAAGAAAATGTGAGCATGCATTGGAACTTTTCAAGAAACAAGGCCTTCAACCACCAGTTCATCTGAACCCTATTTTGTATGACATGCTTGAGCTATATATCACTTCAGTCTGACTGACAGCTTCTCCATTCCAAACCCCATCCCTTTCCCTTGGAAAACTAAGTCAGCAACGCCCTTTCTGCCCTTTCTCCTCCTGATGTCAGATGAGAAGCTTGGAGCTTCTATCCTATCCTTTCTCCTATCCTTTTTCCAGCTGTAGAATCTGAAATTACACTACCCATGTACAGCCTGCGTTATAAGCCCTATGTGCTTACAGCTCAAAGCATTGTTAGAGACCCCACACCCCCATTTCACAGTCTGTTTCTGTTGCTCCCCTCTGGGAGCAGGTTTCGAACTATTTCTAGCAGAACTTCCAGATTCTAAGTTAGGAGACATCTGAATGAATTTTCTTTTCAATGTGAAATCCCGGGGTCCCGTCCAGGCACCATCCTCCATTTTCCAATGAAAAAGGGATATTCTTTAAAAACTTGTTGACATCCAGGCAATGGGCTTACAGATGTTGCTTTTAGAGTTGATGCTCTTCCAACTATTTGCTCCATAGCTGAAGAACCTGAACAAGTGCCCTGCTGCGTCATCATCAGAGGTGGGTTGCTCCCAGTTCAGCACGGATAGGGCGAACAGGTAGTAATGGCAGTGGGAGGTTTTGCCCATCTACCTGGACGCTTCTGCGCATGCACAGAAGCATCGCGCACATCCACCAGTAGTAAAAAAATGAAAACCCACCACTGATCATCATCCACCAATTTTGGGATCTCTGAGACAGTTAATGACAATATCTTTGGGTTCACTTAAGAACACCACCAGGACAATGATGTTGTCAGTAGAACTGCTCTCTTTGGTTGCAGCCACCAGCTTCTCTGCTATCTTAAGGCCATCTCATTAGTTTTGTGTTAGGTGCTCTACCACCGCAACTGGCTGGATGGTGTTGAACAACCAATCACAGACAAGGAGGACATAGTCCTCTTCCCTATTAGCTCAAATGCCATGCCAACCATGCAGCTAGAGATATGAGTTTTTTGCAGGAGATTCCCAAAAGCTCTAGAAATAGCTAGGGTGCCATTAAGGCACCAACAGTTCGTTATGCAGCTCCCTAAATCTTCTATGTGTTATTGCCTGTCCTCTTGTTTTAGTTTTTGAAGTTCCATTAGAATTATAACTTTTCCTTGCTGAACCAATATCACTTGGAATCTCTGAGCCACAATATATATAGTTTGTGGTCCCACTCCATAACTTCTCTCTCCTGACTCTTGTGAGAAATAACACCAGGAGGAGACTAATGTCTCATTTGAACAGTTTATAAGATTTTCAGAAACACAAGCCTGATCTAAAACCTGATGCAATAGGTTCAACCATCATAGGAGGATACTAGCAAGCCACCAGGGAGTGATCTGACCATCACAGACACCATCTGATCTCATTGCACCTACCTTGCAGCAAAAACCAGATCCAGCCATAGGTATGGTGAAAGTGGACTGGATAGATTCATAGAATTTGGGCTTGTGAAAACCATTATCTTTAGCCTTGAAACAGGAAAAAATGGAACCAATACATTTTTGATTGATCCAGGACAATTCTTGTTATATTTTTAAATATTAAAAATTTAAAAATACTACAGAAATAAAATATTTCAAGTTTTCTAGGTTTACAAAATTGCAATCTAGTTTCTTCAAAATTTTCCTTTCATTTTGATTAAGCAAAGACCTCTAAGCTATTAGGTACTGTATCTAAATGTAAAACCCTTGACATTGAAAGATATTTCCCCTAAAAGAGCCACATGACATAAAGATTTCAATTTTGTCCTACCTACAGAATAATGGTCTAAAATATTAGACCCTTATTAAAATTGTTTCTTGTGCTCATGCACGATGACTAAATCATTAAATATAAACACTTATAAAGCACCTTACATAGTCTCTTCTCTAAAGAAAGTGCAAGATTTCTTTGGCACAAACCATGCCTTGTTACATTTTCTTCAAATAAGAATTTATTAAAACATCTGACAACAGCATGTGAATATCTCCTGAAAGCATATTTGATTAGTCACTTAGCCAAATGTGTTTGTATAACTTTCATATCTTTAATCTGCAAGGGTGTCAGCTGAAGCAATAATTACATTAATAAATTTTAGACAGTCTCTGAAGGAACAGAAAAGATGAAGCATTTGGAATTAATACACCATAAACTGCTCTGCATCCTCCTTTGTCAGTGGAGTTCACAGGCTTTTCCTCTCTGTTGCCTTTAAGTCATAATTTTAATTCATTTGACACATTCATCTCATTCAAAGCATTGAACCCTAATATAAGAGAACACCCATTTGTCAAATGGTTACAATCTGTGAACATAGATAAGTTAATCTTAAACAGGTAGCCATGTTTAATGATCAGTACATGATCAGCCACTAAGAGTATGGCAACATTTTCCAAATTTTACTTCATGGGTCATATTTCGCTTAACCAACATGTCTCACTTTGAACCTCAATACCTCATTTTAGAATAATGAATTATTTCACTTTCTCCCTTACTAAAAAAGATTAACTAAAATAAAATTAACTGGATATATTTTAATAAGGATAACTTGTCTATTTTGATGAAAGAAAAATATTTATGCATTTATCTCATCAGTGTGGAACTTGTTCGCTTTTTGAGCTTATGTCACAATGGCTTTAAATCTTCAAAGAAGACAAGGGAAAACAACTGTTAAAATTATTTGGGGGGTTGACTCGCCATCCAAATCCTAGGGTAGTACATATGCTAAAAAAAACATATGCAACTTTAAATGTTCTACTGGAACAAAAAGCATATTGCTTACTTGTAACTGTACTTATTTGAGTGATCATATGTGGTTCACATAGAATTTATACCTCCATGTACATCCCTATTCAGAAACTTTCAACAGCTTACATAATTATCTAGCAGGAATCCCATTTATCACCCATGACTTTACAAATGAATTCTTTGAATACATGATAAAGGACCAGATTAGTTGCAATCATCTACCCTGAGGATATCTGCTCATCCTTCTAGATTAAACAAGGTGTGTGTGTTCCAGATTCCATCTCTTAAATATTGCCATTTCATTGGATCTCTGAGGCACACTTTATTAGTTGTCACTACCCTTTGGAACAGTTTCTCAGTAGAAATCAGAGGGGTCTCTGCTCTTCTAATCTTACCAAGAGCTGTGAAAACCTGGCTCCTCTTCCAAGATTGCATTAAGAACACATCTGAGTTGTGACAATATTTAGTTTGGTAGGGGGGTGAGGGGGTGGCTGGTTGATTTGATTTTAACTGTTTTATGGATTGTTGTGAGCCACCTAGAGTCATTATATGAGATGGAAGTCATATAAATCCTACAAATAAATACATTAAATAAATAAATATTTAAGGAATTGCCATCACAAGCAAATGGCCAATTCTTCATCTTGCTGACTCACATACCTAACAATCTTTTTTGAGGATAGTCTAATTGCCATTAGATGACAGTTGAATGCTTTTTCAAGGATTGCAACTCTCTGAAAACTGAGGCCAGTCTAAAGTGCTGAGTGATGGTGAGATAGAAGAGAATGGCTGTCAATGCTGTCGTCTGAGCTGCTTGTCCAGCTCAGAGTAGCACTTGAAAGTTCACACAATCAATTTAGATTAGTAGTGGAAAATACTCCCCTTCACAGGCTATGGAAGTCTGGCAAAAATATTTGTCCTGAGGAAATAGTGTAAAATAATTCATATAAAAAAATGAACTTCCAAAGAATGAAGCAATGTTTCTAATGCTATTGGAAGTTGAGGAAAAGAGAAATAATATGACATTATGAGTCAAAACTGTTTTTGGAATTTTGCAAATATCTGTGGATTGGATAATTTGTCTTTTAGAAATATAATTGGTGGTCTCTTTGTAAGGCATGATATAATTAAACGAATAAGCTAATTTTCAGCTACCTTCTTACAAAAGGAGGTGAATCAGGGCAGCAACCATATGTGTCAGGCCTGCAGCCAGGTTCCTTTTGGGATCTTTGGCCTGCCACACTTCTATCTACTATGCTGTTTCTATAGTGGGGAAATGGGAGAGGGATAGTAAGGAGTAGAATGTGATGTAACCAAAATAAAATTCCTTTTAGATTACCAAGGTCATCCTTTGTCTTGGTACCTCTACACCTGACCAGAACTGCCAGCATGGCAGTGGAAGATTGGGCATTGTGATGGATTTGTGGCTGTGTGGGGCAAGATCTTGAGCTTTCAACTGGGTGGGGAAAACCAGGAAGCTTTCAGATTCGGGTTTCCCCAGATGTGCCAACATGACTCTCTTAATAAATATTTTGCTTTAGACTCTGATTTAATTTTGGATATTATTTGGAACCCTGACAGGAGAGTTGATATACTGATTTTTTTGGAGTATAAGACACACCTAGGTTTTAGAGGAGGAAAACAAGGGAAAAATATTCTAAACCAAATGGTGTAGTAATATATTTAATATAATATAGCAGAATAATTTTTACAACCATGTAAAGTCAACAGCAGTATTAAGAACAATGATCACTGTCATTAAAAAATGAGGAGAGACTTCAAGGTTCAAGCACTCTTCTAATTTTCTGGAAACCCCAAGAACTCATCATTGTTAGTGTCAGAATTTAGGAAGCTCAGTTGCTCAAAATCACTGATATCACCTTCTTTGCTACATTCATAAATGACATCATCTTCAGTTCCATCTAAGGCAGTGGTTCTCAACCTGTGGGTCGGGACCCCTTTGGGGGTCGAACAACCCTTTTGCCTAAAACCATTGGAAAACACATATTTTTGAAAAAATATGGAAAACATAAAATAATTTTATGGTTGGGAGTTACCACAACATGAGGAACTGTATTAAAGGATCGCATCATTAGGAAGGTTGAGACCCACTGATCTAAGGCATTGCTAGAGCCACAGTTTTTGAATGACTGTGTGTTCTGACGCCCCCTCCAACCTGCAAATCACCCAGACACAGCCTTGGCTGTTTGCCACTCTTCATGGCTTTATCAACTCCTTTGGCTGAAGGCCCAGACATGACTCACATGCAAGACTAGTTGAAAATCCAACAGGCACAGATACAGGACAGAGTATTCCAATACTGTTTCAAACGGTTGTGTCTTGCAAATGACTCTTCCACACTTTTTTACTTATATACACTCTTGGGAGGGGCCAAGCCACAACCACCTGGCTTAATTATCATCTCTGAGTCTGCCTCCGCAGCTGCTGCTTCCGTTTCTCTGCCCTTCTTTGTCTGGCGTCAGGAACAAACTGTCTTGAATCCTCCCCACTGCTCCATGCCTCAGGCACCTCCTGGAAGCCAACCAGCCTCTCTGGTCCCTGCTCTGAGTCTGAACCCTGCCCAGGCTCCTCCACATCTTCCCTGGCAGACTCATATGGTTCCTCGCTATCCGAGTGCAACAGCAGCTCAATCAGATCCTACTGGGCCACAACACTATCCCTCACCCCAGGGTCCTTCCCCCGGGTCTGACGCTCAGGGTGCGGCCTCGAGGGATATCGGGCATGGTAGGCCCACACCAAAGTGGGGGCATGCACGTCCGCCACATCAGCCCAAGTCCCCCCCATCCGACCCATCATCCTTCCAGTCCACCAAGTACTGGAATTGTCCCTTTAGCCATCTCAAGTCCCGAATCCGGGCCACTTCGTGCATTGAATGAATGTTGAATGTTTATTTCATTTATATGCCGCCCTTTTCCCCCAAAGGGGGACTCAGGGCGGCTCACAACTCAAACCAGGGAAGGGGGGATACAGACAAATTAACAACAACACAAAAACAATACATGATTTAAAAACACACAACAATCATACCATTCGAGACGGGGGCAACGGTTCTTTAGTCCCAGGCCTGTCAGAACAGCCAGGTTTTAAAGGCTTTGCGGAAAGCCTGGAGGGTGGTGAGGGTGCGAATCTCCACGGGGAGTTCGTTCCAGAGGGTCGGAGCAGCCACAGAGAAGGCTCTCCTCCAGGTAGTCGCCAGTCGACACTGGCCGGCGGATGGAATTCGGAGGAGGCCTAGTCTGTAGGATCTAATCGGTCTGGTGGAGGTAATTGGCAGCAGGCGGTCTCTCAAGTACTGCTTCTCTGCTTCATGAGATGATGGCTGGGGTGGAGACAGTTGGCAGAGAGGACAAGCCGACCGCTCAGGGATCAGGAGAGAATGATGGAATACCGGGTGCACTCGCATCGAGCAAGGCAGGGTCAAGTGATAGGCCACCAGGTTGATGAGGGTCTCCACCAGGAACGGCCCAAGATACTGGTGGTCCAACTTCTTAGCTGGCTGGTGGGATGGAAGATGCCGCGTAGAAAGCCATACGCGATCCCCCACAGCCAACTCCGGCACCACACGCAGAGATCTATCCCCCACCCTCTTGTAGTCCTCCTTAGCTTGCTTCAGATAGCGGCGCACCACTTGGTGGACTACCTGGAGCTCCGAGAGGAAGTCATGTGCTGCAGGGACCGGGGAGTCGACTGGGGTAAGAGGGAAAAAGCGAGGGTGATACCTGACATTAGGCATGAAGGTACTCATCGTGTGGAGGTATACTGTGAGTTGTTAAATGCAAACTCCGCCACAGCCAGGTATTCCGCCCAGTTGTTCTGCTGTTGATTCACAAAGCAGTGCAGGTACTGCTCCAAGATCCCAATCACCTTCTCTGTTCCCCCATCAGTTTCAGGATGGTGCGCTGAGGACAAACAAACCTGGACGTCCAGAGCCTCCATCAGCCCTTGAACATGCAGGCGGTGGCACGGGCTGTCGGCAATCTCCGATTTGGGATGAAATGTACCATCTTTGTGAGCATGTCCACCACCACGAGGACCATGGTAAACCCTGAAGACGGAGGCAGTTCCGTCAAAGTCCATGGACATGGCTCCCCAGGGTCTGTCCGGGGTCAGCAATGACTGAAGCAGGCCTGGAAGAGCTCCTGTTGCTGACTTGGCCTGCCGACACTGCACACAAGAGGTTACGTACATCTGTATGTCATGTCGCAAGCGGGACCACCAGAAAGTACGGGAGACCAGGTTCAAAGTCTTGAAAAGACCAAAATGTCCCGCCGCCAGATTGTCATGACACTGGGAGAGAATAAGTCCCTGGAGGGGCCCCACGGGCACATAGAGCCGGTCCCAATGACCAAGAGGTCATTGCCAAAGTTATAGGGGGAGGCCGACCCTACCTCTGCCCTCCGTTGCTCCACCCACTAGTTGCACTGCTGTGCATCCCATATCTGAGACCATAAGTTTACGGTCTCGTGAACTGCAGCGAAGGATTCGATGGGCCAAACTGTCTGGGGTGGAAGCGAGTCTGCAGTGTCAGAATACTCTGGTTTCCTGGACAGAGCATCCACCCTTTGGTTTTGTACACTTGGAATGTAGGTCACTCTGAAGTTGAACCAGGCAAAGTACAGAGACCACCGGATCTGGCACTGGTTCAACTTGCGCGCCGTTGTCAGGTACTCTAGATTCCTATGGTCCGTCTGGACCTTGACTTGATGCCTGCCCCCTCCAGGTGATGCCTCCAGGCCTCAAATGCCACCTTAATGGCCAGTAACTCCTTCTCCCAGATGGTGTAATTGCGCTTGGAAGGTTTGAGTTTCCGCGAGAAGAAAGTGCAAGGGAAAAGGGCACCGCCAGGGGCATGAGCCTGCAGTAATACCATGCCCACCATGATGTCAGACGCGTCCGCCTCCACCACAAATGGACAATGGGGATCAGGATGCTTCAGAATTGGCTCCTTCATGAAGGCATGCAATAGCAATAGCAGTTAGACTTATATACCACTTCATAGGGCTTTCAGCCCTCTCTAAGCGGTTTACAGAGTCAGCATATTGCCCCCAACAACAATCCGGGTCCTCATTTTACCCACCTCGGAAGGATGGAAGGCTGAGTCAACCCTGAGCCGGTGAGATTTGAACAGCTGAACTGCAGAACTGCAGTCAGCTGAAGTAGCCTGCAGTGCTGCATTTAACCACTGCGCCACCTGGGCTCTTCAAGGCCTCGAACACATGTTGTTCCATGCGCCCCAGCGAAACGGCACTTTCTTCTGCAGGAGCCGAGTGAGGGGCGCAGTTAGGAAAGTGAAGCTGGGGATGAAGGTCCAGTAGTAGTTGGCAAACCCGAGGAGTCACTGGACATCAATGTTCCCTCTAATTTTTTTTCAGTGTGTGCGGAAAAGTATAGTGTTTGAGCAGCACATTTTCATGCCTGAGCACCTGAATTTTTTTTAGCCATAATTGCCATCAGAGCAGATGTTGGGAGGGGGGCAAGGAGGAAAAGGGTCCCCTCCCTCTCCCTCAGACCCGCAGGAAGGGAGGGAGGGGAGGGAGGGGAGGGAAAGGAAATGGGAAACAAGAAAAGGAAAGGAAAAAGGAAAGGAAATAGAAAAGAAGGAAAGGAAAAAGGAAAGGAAATGGGAAAGAAGAAAGGAAAGGAAAAGAGAAAGGAAATGGGAAAGAAGAAAGGAAAGGAAAAGAGAAAGGAAAGGAAAAGAGAAAGGAAATAGAAAAGAAGGAAAGGAAAAAGGAAAGGAAATGGGAAAGAAGAAAGGAAAGGAAAAGAGAAAGGAAAGGAAAAAGGAAAGGAAATGGAAAAGAAGGAAAGGAAAAGGAAAAGAAGGAAAGGAGAAATGAAAGGGAAAGAGAAAGGAAATGGAAAAGAAGGAAAGGAAAAGGAAAGGAAAAGAGAAAGGAAAGGAGAAAGAAAAGGAAAGGAGAAAGAAAAGGAAAGGAGAAAGAAAAGGAAAGGAGAAAGAAAAGGAAAGGAGAAAGAAAAGGAAAGGAGAAAGAAAAGAAATGGAAAAGAAGGAAAGGAAAAGAAGGAAAGGAAAAGAGAAAGGAAAGGAAAAAGGAAAGGAAAGGAAAGGAAAGGAGAAAGAAAAGGAAATGGAAAAGAAGGAAAGGCAAAGAGAAAGGAAAAAGAAAGGAAGTTAGAAGGACAGAAAGGAAAAGGAAAGAGTGAAAAGGATTGGTACTGCTCAAAAATCAAGTCTCAAGATCCCGTGGGCCCCTTTGGCTCAGGCGCGCCAAATCCCAGCTGCTTCCCTCTCTCCCCAAAGTGAAGGGATCGCAGAAAAAAGGCTGAGCCCAGGACGGGGCTTCAGATGAGGCAATGCCTGAGAAACCCCGGACATGCAGAGAAATGCAGGCTACAACCAGAGAATCCCATTTTCCCAGGAACTGATGAAGCCCCAGAGGACCAATGGGAATTCTCCCTTCTGCAGCGTCATCTATCTCCAGGCAGAGTCTTCCTTGATTTCACCAATCACCAGATGGAGGAGAGATTTCGGTGCAGAGAGAGAAGGGAGGGAGGGGAGATATTTTTAGTCACATTTAAAGACATTAAAAAACACTGTGCTGCAGTTTGAAACTTGTGCACGGTGTTTTTTGTTACCTGCACGGTCACGCATGCGCGCAGCTTAGAGGGAACGCTGCTGGACATCCTTCACTCACCAAGGAGGTTGCCAACTGCACAACACCTCTACCTTGCCCGGCTCCATCACAATTCCTTCAGGGGAGATACGGTGCCCCAGGAACTCGATGGTAGTCTGCCAAAACTGATACTTCTCCAGCTTTGCGAACAAACGATGCTCCCGAAGTTGTTGCAGAACCAGGCATAGGTGCTGATGATCCTTCCAAGAAGTCGAGTAAATCAAAATGTCATCCAGGTAAATGACAACAAACTGATCCAAGAGGTCCCGGAAGATATCGTTCATAAAGTGCTGGAAAACTGCCGGGGTGTTGGTCAATCTGAACAGCATGACCAAGTTATAAGTGCCACGCAAGTCCAGTTTCGTGAACACCGTCGCCTCCCAGAGCCGCTCCAACAACTCAGGAATCAGGGGGCAGAGGGTAACGGTTGTGCACCATGATGGCATTCAAACAACGATAATCGCAACAGAGTCTCAGATCCCTGGTCTTCTTTTTGATGAACAAAACCAGGGCAGACAGTGGTGAAGACGAGGGCCAGATAAAACCCCGGCGAGGTTCTTGTCCAGAAAGTCCCACAATGCGGCCCACTCCGACTCAGACATGGAGTACAGGTGACCCATAGGGAGCTTCGCATCTGATACCAAGTCAATGGGGCAGTCATAAGGCGGGTGTGGCGGCATTTGGTCCGCCTCCTGCTCGCTGAAGACGTCCGCAAACTCTACCAAGTCCGGCGGCAAGGACACCCTGGGCGAACTGAGCACCTGGCCTGCACAGACGTGGCGGGTGTGGTTGACACATTGCAGGGACGGGAATGTCACCAGGTTCTGGGACCAATAAATCTGAGGGTCGTGCGCCCGCAGCCAAGCCAAGCCCAGGACCACGGGAAAATGCAGGCCCGAAGCAATGTAAAATTGGATGGCCTCTTTGTGATCCCCGAGGACCAGGTGCAAGGGCTGCATGGTGGCCTTCATAGGCCCAGACAGGAGCACCCGGCCATCAATGGTCTCAACCAGCATCGGTGGATCCACCGGACACAGAGAGATGGCATACTTGGTTGCAAACACCTCATCCATGAAATTCGTGGTAGCCCCGGAATCAACCAGGGCATGGGCTGGAATCCCCGGAGGACTACCAGAGAGGAGACTGTGTTCTGCCAAGATCATGTGCCGAGGAAGGCCGTCAATCTCTGTTTCAAGTGTGCGCCCGACCTAAGGTCTCCCTCAGATCGGACTCCGCCTGTTTCCCAACAAGTTGTTCTGGAGCTGAGGGGTAGGCCCCAGACCTCGCAGCCCCCCTACTCTTCTTGGGGAAAGCTGTGGCCAGGTGTCCAAGATCCCCGCAATAGAAGTACAACCCACCTGCATGCTGTCTGTCCATCTCCGTTTGCAACAAGCAGGGTTTGGCGGCGCCCAACTCCATGGGCTCCTCCTATGGAACTAGGGTCTCCTGCAGGATCGGCACCACTCTGGTCTCCTGGGATGCACGGCGAGGCCCTCGCCTCTGCAACTGGGCGTCTATCCGGAGGCACCAATGGATCAGCGTGTCGAACATCAGTGGCCTGTCCACCCACACCAGCTCATTCTGCAGGTCGTCCAACAGCCCATCTTGAAAAGTGTCCATGAGGGCTGCCTCATTCCAGGCCGAATCTTGGCTAAGGAGCCGAAATTCGCTGACATAATCATGCAAGGAGCCCCAACTCTGCTGCAGCATCTTGAGCAGTCTGGTGGCTGTTTCCTCCTTAATGGGGTCATCATACATGAGGCTGAGGTGCTTGCAAAACCCCCTGAAATCATCCAGCAAAGGGCTAGCCTGGGACCAAAAAGGAGTAGCCCAACGAGTTGCAGCGCCTGAGAGCAAGCTGATAATGAATCCCACCTTAGCGGTCAGTGGGAAAGTCCTCCACTCTCAGACTGATAAAAAGCTAGCATTGCCCCAAGAAAGCTGGAAACATGGCTTGGGTGCCATCAAACTTGTCAAGCACGGCAACCGGACATTTCCTCCGAAGCTGGGGGGGAATAACAGGCCCTTGAAGCTGAGCTATCTGCCCAGCCGGCAAAGCCAGCTGCTGTGGTAATTGAGCGTTCTCAGCACAGAGCTGCTCCATGGTGCTCAATGTAGCTTTTGTTTGTATGGGGCAAGACACAAACTGTTCTGACCCCCCCTCTGACCTGCAGATCACCCAGACACAGGCTTAGCTGTTTGCCACTCTTTAATCACGGCTTTATCAACTCCTTTGGCTGAAGGCCCAGACATGACTCACATGTAAGACTAGTTGAAAATCCAACAGGCACAGATATACGACAGACAGAGTATTCCAATACTGTTTCAAACGGTTGTGTCTTGCAAATGACCCCTCCCCACTTCTTTACTTATATACTATCTTGGGAGGGGCCAAGCCACAACCACCTGGGCTTAATTATCATCTCTGAGTCTGCCTCCGCAGCTGCTGCTTCTGCTTCTCTGCCCTTCTTTGTCTGGCGTCAGGAACAAACTGCCTTGAATCCTCCTCCCCACTGCTCCATGCCTCAGGCGCCTCCTGGTGGCCAACTAGCCTCTCTGGTCCCTGCTCTGAGTCTGAACCCTATCCAGGGTCCTCCACATCTTCCCTGGCAGACTCATATGGTTCCTCGCTATCCAAGTCCAACAGCAGCTCAACTGGATCCTGCTGGGCCACAATACTGTATAACAATTTCGTCCTTCACTGAGTGCCATGATGTTTTCACCCATTCACAAACTTGAGTAATAGTAGTCTTCCTCATTTGTCCAGTAGGCATCATGATTACTAGCAGCCATTCATTTGTTCCACTCTTCTCGCATGTAGACTTTGAATGGCTTGTTGATGGAAACGTCAAGAGGTTGCAAATGGCTGGTAAGGCCTCAGGAATTACAGTTAGATGAGCGTTCACTTCTTTGAATCTTTTCTTTGTGGTTTTGTTAATATGTGCTCTAAATTGGTGGAACACTAATAAAGCAGGTTTTTTCAGAAGCCTTCCAGGACATTTGGATCATACTCTCATTCAATTTTCATTCACCCTTCCTTTCTCATGGATATGCACAACAACACCTCTAGGAATCACTTCTTTTGAAGTGGTTTTCCTTTTGAATATTAACATTGGTGGCAATTTGGTGCCATCTGCACAGCAGGACAACGCAACCGTGTAATGTGTTTTCTTATGTCCTGAGGTTTTCACGGTTATGCTTTTGGCACTTTTCACATCAACAATTCTTATTAGATGGTACATCAAAGGTTAGCAAAACTTCATCCATATTCCCAATCTGGCCAATTTCAAAATTATTTTTCTTCCTGGAGTCTATCACAAATGCATGAAAAGACAGAATCTTAAGATTCATACTCTTTTGGCACTTTTTGCACAATTCTAGTTTTGCTGTGCATAGCAAGACCATATTGCCTCATCAATCTGCAGCGCTATGATGGTGATCCAGTAAAATCCTGAATGCCTTTCTGTACAGCAAAAAGTTTGGCTTCATATATCACCATTTTTGTGGAAACTGCAAAGCCATTATTCTGATGACATGTGATCCAGTCTTTCATGTCCACCTCTAACTGTGGCCACTTTGCAGGAAGCCCACAAAAGTTGTGCTTGCTTTTATCCTTTACTTTTTGCTGCTGATCCACCTGTTTCCTCTACTCTCTTATCATTTTTTCAGTTGGAGGTGGTCCAAAATGTTTCTCCACTGCTGTTTCCATGTTCTTCAGCATATTTCATGACTTTCAGTTTAAAAGAAATTTCATATGCTTGCCTTTTTTGCTTTGACATTCTTGTACTGGTATGTAGCGTCAGGAGGAACCACAACATTTTCCTGCAAGAAAGAACAGCAATGTGGCCTTTATAACAATACAGAGCACTGTAACTGAAACCATGTTCATACATTCAAGATACCGATATACCGTATACAGTACATGCCACACTAGCTCATTACACCCCCACCCTAAACTGTGGTAACATTAGCAAGCTGAGAACATTTAGGACATTGGTGATTCTTTTCCTCCAGGAAAAAAAAAATCTAGCCATGTTATCTTTACAAAGACAAACAGGCACTAACACTAACACTAACCCTCTTGCTAAGCGTGCCCCAATGACATGACCCTAATCCTAATCCTTGCTCGCCCTCTCTGGTGCTGGAAGACAAGCCATACCTCTCTCTGTGTCTCTGGCTCACAGTCCATGCAGTCCAGGAGATGCGGCAGGCCTGGCAGTGCAACAGGATGGCAGGTGGTGATGGGGCAGCAGACCCAGCGTCGATGTGATGGGCGATAGGTTCAGCAGCTGTGCAGCAGTGGTGGGGCGATGGGGCGGCGGTGGGGCAGCAGGCCAGTGGCGATGTGACAGCAGGATGGCAGACTCAGTAGTAGGGTAGCAGGCCCAGTGGCGGAGCGGCAGATAGTGGCGATATGGCAGGCTCAGCGGCGGTGCAGCAGGTGATGGCGATGGGGCAGCAGGCCCAGTGGTGGTGTGATGCGGTGGCAGTCTATTCTCCTCAATTTAACAAATGGTTTGAATCCCACCTCACCGATTGCCATTTGGATCAGCCTCCAAGAATATCAACAATTAGCTGCTTATTGCAGTTGCCGCCACCGTACCAACTCCCTCCCCCCAGGTATGGCTGATGGATAAGATGCACCCAAATTTTCACCCTCTTTAGGGGGAAAGAAGTGTGTCTTATACTCTGAAAAGTATGTGTATATAAAAAAAGAAAAGGAAATGATTCAGTCCATGCTTATCCAGGCTAGAGTGTCCTAGCCTTTTATGAAAGGATTTACACTAGCAAGTTAAAAAAAAGTATTATCCAGAGAAGGAAAAAATGAGCAGTTAACCTAAAACTTTACTGAAAAAAGACCAAATCTCCAAACATAAGGACGATAGAGTAGATATTGTATGAGATCAAACTGCTATCCCCATGTGAAATTTAAACTTGCCTTCTGAATTGAACTGAACTTGCCTTTAGACATTGTGGGTGATCCATCACTGGAGATTTTTAAGAACAGACTGGACAGCCTCTTTCCTGAAATTACAGGTAGTCCTCGATTTACAACAGTTTGCTTAGTGACCATTCAAAGTTACAACAGCACTGAAAAAAGTGATTTATAACCATTTTTCACACTTATGACTATCACAGCATCCCCATGGTCATGTGTTTTACATTTGGATGTTTGGCAAGTAGTTCATATTTATGACGGTTGAAGTATACCGGGGTCATATGATCACTTTGAGACCTTCTGACAAGCAAAGACAATGGGGAAGCCATGTTCACTTAACTGTGTTACTAATTGAACAGCTACAGTGATTCGTTTAACAAATGTGGCAAGAAAAGTTATAAATGGGGCAAATTCACTTAACAAATTTCTCATTTAGCATCATAAATTTTGGGGTCAATTGTGGTCATAAATTGAGGATTACCTATATATAGGACATTCAAGAGGTTGAACTAGAAGACCTCCAAGATCCTTTCAAACTTTATTTTGATTGGTTTAAATGTTAAAATATGTTTATTTACCTGTTCAACTTTTTAGAAAACAATATAATTTGTTCTATTGCTCAAAGAGTTATTCTAGATTCAAACTCTCCAAGAGATAAAGTGAAAAAAAATGACTTTAGGTGAAAGATTAGTTCATTAATTCATGCATTGCTTCTGGTGTGACATATTTGCCAATGCTTTATTTAAATTAAATATGTATATCAGTGATTGCATAACCTCTGTATATGTCATTCACTAAATAATGGCTCAGAAGAATGAACTATTTCTAATGAGCTAAGTGACACAATAGAGGTGGCAAAATAGAATTAATTAAGTTCTTTAGGATTTTTGCTAGATTTCTGTTCAGTGGAGAAATGAGCAAAATATTAAAACAGAAGTATATTCTAATTTAAAGGGACATGCCAGTTCAGAGAGATCACCATCTCCAGGAATTGGTCTTATCTTTGAATGGATTGCCTGGATGAAGACAGTGTCATGGATTAATGGATGAAGTGTTGGTTCAGAGTTCCACTGGAGTTCTGGAGTTCTGTGGCTACAGACAAAATCTGAGATTAAATGGTTTAGGAGATGCAGTTCTAACTGACTGAGGGGAATACAGCAGTCTTTGGACAAAGGATTCAATCTTTCAGCCATGCTGGGTTGAAACTCAGCTACAACATTAGTATCTAGAAGAGAGAGGAATCTTTCAAAAGCTGTCATATCATATCAAGATGAAAACTCCTGTGTCTGCCACCTTTAAAGCTTCTTGCCGGATAGAGGCTCATAAATTATTATTTAACATTTACCAATGGAAAATGCACTGTTTATACCCATAAGAGTTGGGGGTGAGTTTGTTCCTAATGCTGGCACTCAGGAAATTAGGTTGAAGGCTGAAAGCCTATAATAGTTGAACAAGGTTTCCTAAAAGGTGGGGAGACAACTCTGAAGGATTTTGAAAACAAGTAAATATAAATTAAAAATCAGAAAGTAAAATAAAGAATTCCAATAAAGTGGGACAATCAGTTCAAGAAAAAAAAAGTGTTATTGCTTTGGCAGTGAAAAAAAATCTTGAAGAGCATTACTCCCTAGGTTCAACTGAGAAACATTGTAGAGATAGTAAGACCCAGGCAAGACACAGATAAACCTGACACAACCATTTTATTAACTAATTTGACTATTTATAAAGTTCTTGCTCACCTCATTTTATGATAGTTAAAGAAAACTATTTTTTGATGACTGCAGAGCAAAAAAGACAAGAGCAACTCAAATTTACATAATTCAAATGAATAGTTCCAACCAACAATTCCTATCAATTCCAGAGCTCTAGTGGGAAAAGAACCATTCATATATATTGTAGGACCACTTACTAAAGTACTTAAATAAAAAAAAGTGGGCATGCTTCCTTATGGAGACCTCCTAATTTATGTAAGAATCCCACAGAATATGTAACAAATTTGAAGTGTGCCACAAACATGAAACAACTGGAATACTAACAAAAGCCTTTCAGGAAGTTCAGAATCAAACAAACTAAAATAGGCATAAAAATTCCATGAAAAAGTATTGAAAAGGTTTGTTTCTAAGGCCTGAGTTATACACAACATGGTGCAATTATTTTTTAAATAGCCTCTTACCTTTTCTGTGAAAGGTTACTATTTCATCTTTAGATCACTTGCTCTATTAAGATATTTTTGACAAGAACAAACAATCGTTTCAGAAATATTTGCCCAATTGTATATGTGATTGACCTACACATTAGTATGTTGTATATATTTTTCAGCATTCACACATATGGTACATTTTATGTCTTGGAATACGACTTTACATAAATTCTACATTGCATTTTTCTAGCATCCCAAGAAACTATAATAAACAATAAAAAAATCTTCTCTTTCAATCAATACAATCCCTTAAGAGGCCATGCTTCAGGACATTCACATAAAATATTAGCTTTATATATTGGCAGGAGATAAACTGAAGTAGCAAGGCATTCAGTCAATTTTCAATTATTTTTGACATCTCTATATGATAGGATGCACATTAACAATCAACAGTGTAAGGATATAGAGGCCAGAAACATCCAAAGATGCAAATGAATTTTCTTAATTGTAATATACAAATGACTATTTTGTCCTTGTGCAACGAAGTGTAACGTTCATGAAAATGCACTTTATGGTGTGCATAATTTGGACTAATTATTTATGAGAAAGTTTTTGTGAAAATATTATTAAAGTCACATAAGATTGGACTCCAACCCAATTTTATTTGCGTACTCAGAATGAAAGAATGTGTTTTTAAAACAGCTTATTCCATTGGTTTCATGATCGGTCTTAATTTGGCTCTAACTCTAACATTTATTAAGCATAATGGAATATAATCTCTATTATAAATTATATATTTCTTTTACCAGTTACGTGCATTACATTCAGTTTTCCTGTAATTGAAAATAACTTTTCCCAGCGGATCCCAGAGGTGGGTGATCCCTTTTTCTTTTCTGTAGCCACCATCTCCACCCCTAAACTTACTCAAGAAAACAGGCAAGAGGCAGCTTTATGTAAATGTACATCCAATCTTCAAGACCATTCAGCACACATCCTGTATCCATTAATTCAGAGGCAAGAGCACGAAAACTTGAATTTAAATTCTTTTTCTATACTAACTTTTATTAAAAATCAAAATTGCAATAATGAAACTCAAATTGCAAAACAATATAAAGAAAAATATAGGAAAAGAAAAAATATGACTATCATAAAGAAAATGAAAAGAAATACATAAATAAGTGACTTCCCCTTTTATCACAAGCTTAAACAATTTTAGTAACTTTTCATCTCCTGTTAAGAAAAACAAATGATCATTTTCCCCATATCCCATCTCTTAATCTATAAACAAATCTTTAAAACCTCATCATTTCGGTTCTAATGTCAACAAAGATTCATTAAAGATTACTAGAGATAACAATGTATATTTTAACTTTGATCAAGTAAACCAACTTCATATTCTTTCCTTCCATTTTTATAAATATGGATCTAGAGGTTAATAATTTCCTAGAACATGATTTCTTTTTTTTTCTTGGTCCCTTCTGAGAAAATTCTTCAAATCTTTAATAAGCCTCTTTTGTAAATCCAATATATCAAAATTATCTAGGTCACTGGTTTGTTATTTTGGTTTGTTATATATCCTTTTAATTATTAAGACATCAGTTGGTTTTTCTTTTTCTTTTTGTGTATGTTTTATTTGTAGTTTTTTTCTTTAACAACCAACATATTTTGTAATGACTGGGTCAATACATTTTTTTACACAGTGCTAAGAATAATAACACAATTACATATACATAGTTTTTATCTTCCAACTTCTAACCTTAATATGCTCATTATAATTATATTATTTTATGTATGTGTATAATTACTATTCCCAATTTGTACTTTCCCCAATCCACTTGTTGGGGTTCTTCCATATTCACCTCTTTATCTTTAAACAGTACTATTTTCTGTTTATGATTCTTTATCATTTTTCCAAAAATATATTTAAACCTCAATTACATTTCTTCATACAATGTATTTGTTGACCCCTGTTAAATCACTAATATTTTAAATATTACTCAGATTTCCACAATATTTCTAATATCTCAGCTTTCTATAAACACCTATAAAACCAATTGTTAATCAAAGTTAAACTCCCGAGAGTATATCTCTAAGTCCCCTAAATTTGTAGTCCTTAAAAGATATAAATTCCAGTATATTTTTTGCACACTGTTAATCATAATAATGCATTTCAATATAGCTAATCATAGTCTTCCACCTTCTAACCTTAGTATATTTGTGGTTATAATAAATTCTATTATATATCTGTATATGCTACTATTTTCCCAATTTATACTTTCTATTTATTTTTAATACATTATTATAATACAATATTATAAAATATTATATATCTATCCGTCATGTTGCAGCCTTTTTAGAATTTCATCATTTATTGACTTTTTGGTGATTCTTTTATATTTCTCTCTTCGGATCCTATATTTCTTTCTAACATTTTTACACAGTCTGAATGTTCCCATCATTTGGATGGCCATCCATAACCCTTTCATTATTTTGGGGGAGCCTTCCTTTTTTCCCTCTGTTCTATTGTAGCTCTTAAGGAATTATATATTTGATTCTTAGTCTTCATTGCTACTGTCTTTTCAATTGTTTGTTTTCTTGTAATTTGTTCTGATTTGTCTCATCTACAACTCCTAATTTCTCATCTATCTCTGAATATTATGTTAATCTTTTCCCACCATTTGTTGAGGGTCTTCTACACTCACATCTTTATCTTTGAACAATCCCATCATCTCCTTATGATTCTTTGTCACATTTTCATAAAAACTTTTAACCATCACTAACATTTCTTCATATAATTTCATTGTCTCCTGCTGAGCCATTTTGTACCAAATTAATATATTTGAATTTGAATTTGAATTTACTTTATTTGTATGCCGCCCTTTTCCCTGAGGGGACTCAGGGTGGCTCACAATTCAAGGGAGGGGGGAAAAACAAACAAAGTTACAGAACATAAAGAACATACACAGCTAAAAAACACAACAATCATACCATTCAGAGTGGGGCTGTAAGTCTTTAGCCCCAGGCCTGTCGGAACAGCCAGGTTTTAAGGGCTATGCAGAAGGCCTGGAGGGTGGTGAGGGTACGAATCTCCACGGGGAGTTCGTTCCACAGGGTCGGAGCAGCCACAGAGAAGGCCCTCCTCCGGGTAGTCGCCAGTCGACACTGGGCGGCTGATGGAATTCGGAGGAGGCCTAGTCTGTGGGATCTTATTGGTCTAGTGGAGGTAATTGGCAGCAGGCGGTCTCTCAAGTACCCAGATCCAATACCATGAAGGGCTTTGTAGGTGACAACTAGCACCTTGAAGCGAATCCGGAGGTCAACAGGCAGCCAGTGCAGCTCGCGGAGGATAGGTGTTATGTTGGTGAAATGAGGCGCACCCACGATCGCTCGCGCGGCTGCATTCTGGACTAGCTGAAGTCGCCGAATACTCTTCAAGGGCAGCCCCATGTAGAGCACGTTGCAGTACTCCAGCCTAGAGGTCACAAGGGCACGAGTGACTGTTGTGAGAGCCTCCCGGTTCAGGTAGGGACGCAACTGGTGCACCAGGCGAACCTGGGCAAATGCCCCCCTGGTCACAGCTGACAAGTGGTGTTCAAGAGTCAGCTGTGGGTCCAGGAGGACTCCCAAATTGCGAACCCTGTCTGTGGGGCGTACTGTTTGACCCCCCAGCCTGAGAGATGGAACACTTGGCCAATTAGTAGGAGGGAAACACACCAGCCACTCGGTCTTATCTGGATTGAGTACAAGCTTCTTAAGCCCCATCCAGTCCCTAACAGCGTCGAGACACTGGCACATCACGTCCATCGCTTCATTGAATTGGCACGGGGCGGACAGATACAGCTGTGTATCGTCCGCATACTGGTGGTATTTTATCCCGTGCCGTCGAATGATCTCACCCAGCGGTTTCATGTAGATATTAAAGAGGAGGGGGGACAGGACCGAACCCTGCGGCACCCCACACGTTAGGGGCCTAGGGGTCAATCTCTGCCCTCCGACCAACACCGACTGCGACCTGTCCGAGAGGTAAGAGGAGAACCACCGTAAAACAGTGCCTCCCACCCCCACCTCCCGCAGTCATCGCAGAAGGATACCATGGCCGATGGTATCGAAAGCTGCAGAGAGGTCAAGGAGTACTAGGATGGAGGCATGACCTCCATCCCTGGCTCTCCAGAGATCATCGATCAACGCGACCAAAGCGGTTTCCGTGCTGTAGCCAGGCCTGAAGCCAGACTGGAAGGGATCTAGATAACTGGTTTCCTCCAAGGACCGCTGGAGCTGAAAGGTGACCACCTTCTCAACAACCTTCCCCACAAAGGGGAGGTTGGAGACTGGACGATAGTTGTTTAGGACGGCTGGATCCAAAGATGGTTTCTTCAGGAGGGGTCTCACCACCGCCGCCTTTAATGCGGGGGGAAAGGCCCCCTCCCGAAGGGAGGCGGCAACAACCGCCTGGATCCAGCCCCGTGTCAC
This sequence comes from Thamnophis elegans, assembly GCF_009769535.1. Taxonomy (NCBI): domain Eukaryota; kingdom Metazoa; phylum Chordata; class Lepidosauria; order Squamata; family Natricidae; genus Thamnophis; species Thamnophis elegans. The sequence goes on from NC_045558.1 coordinate 71,035,886, forward strand.
TCCCTGCTGTTAACAACCAGCCAGGAGGGGCACGGGTCCAGTACACATGTGGAGGCACTTACAGCTCTCATATTAAAAATTACTCAATATATCTCTAATATTCCAGTATCCCAATATTTAAAAACTACAAAAAAGTCAATTATTAATAAAATTTAGTCAATTCCAGAATTATTCCTTCAAGTCCCCTAGTTTTCTAGAAAAGCTATACATCAGTTCCCAAATCTTTTCAGTCCACCGCCCCTTTGGTGCTACAAACTGATCCTTAGTGCCCCCCACCCAGTGGTGGAATTCAATTTTTTTTACTACCAGTTCTGTGGGAATGGCTTGGTGGGCGTGGCCATGTGACTGGGCAGTTTGCACAATGGAAGGAAGATAGTAACAGTAAAATTCAAAACTGTAACAATTAATTGCACATTTATTCAAAATCCAATTTAAAAACCTTTTTAATTAATGTTAATTCAACAAAATTGTTGAACATGATCCAGCGATACCAGGTTTTCAAAGTCTGATAGTCATTTATCAAGAACCTTAGTAATTAGTAACTTAGGAAATTCAGTAAAATTTAGTAACTACTTCACTGTTCAGTAAATTCTTAATGTGATGGATCGGCTTGATGAAGTGATACCAGTTTCCCAATGTCTGGTTTTAAGTCACTTAGCAGGAGTCTTAAATCACCACATTCAGTAATCTGGAGATGATTTCTTTGCTTGGAGAGAAGTTGGATGACCACACTGAAGCCACGGTCCACCAAATATGATGTTGGAAATGCAACAAGGAGCTTCTTAACCACTGTCCATAGTGCAGGATAGCGATCAGAAATTTCTTTCCGTAACCAAAACTCTTGGTACAATTTCTTAAACTTTGGCTTCAGCTTAATGTCATTTTGCAGCTCTATGAGTTGTTCCTCCACTACCCCATCTTCCTTAGAATCTGAAAATAGATTTATCACCCAATCTGGAATTTCCATCAAAAAAAGATCCTGATATCACTCAGACATCTAAGTCTTAGAATGTCAGAGAAACAACTTTAGCTGGATACTCACATCCCTGCAATAACATCATTGTAATTTTCAGTTTCATTAATTTCCACAATATCAACACTAGCTTTGCTACTAACCCCTTCCAAACCATCTGCATAGTCTTTAAGATTTGGTGGTCTAAATATCAAAAATGGTTGATTCACAGCACACATCTAAGCAAAACTGAAGTACAATCTATTTTCCTTTTTTTAAAAAAAAACTCTCAATTTGTATTACTGTTTTCATCCAGTCCCCATCCAGAAATGGCAAGAAACTCTGGTGTCATTTTTTTTAAGCAACCATGGACAGATATTGCTCATACTAGGCTTAATATTATTGGCCAAGTTTCTTATTGGCCATGCTAACCAAGAGGTGCTCTGGTCATTGTTAACCCTGCTGCAAAATTTATGTGTGCATATATCCACACATACAAAGAGATACAATATAATCTTATCTCCTTCAGATTGCCAATTATTTTGCATGACACAGACATTCTGCCTTTAAATGCTTACATGGTTTCAATGGCTAAACTTCTGCTCGCTGAACCTACTATTCAAAACCAGTAATTCTGCAAGGAAAGAGGATGGGAATGGGGATAAAACTAAACACATATCCTAAAAGAAAATCCACCCGCGACAAAGTATTGAGTGGAACTTTTATAAGCTTTAGAATAAATGAAGGCCCTTGGAGGTCTTCTGGTCCAGCCCCTGCTCAAACAGGAGAACCTATACTAGAGGTCTTCAAACTTGGCAACTTTAAGACTTGTGGACTCCAACTCCCTGAATTCTCCAGACAGCTATGGACTTCAACTCCCAGCTATGCTGGCTGGAGAATTGTGGAAGTTGAAGTCCACAAGTCTTAAAGTTGCCAAGTTTGGGGACTCCTGATCTATACTATAGTAGTATATACATATAGTATACTATACCTATATCAAAGAAAACTCCAATGAGTTTAACAACACCCGTATTTCCAAGGCTAGAAACGGAAGATTGCAATGCGAGCTCCCTCCTGCTGGTAACCCAAACCTCCCTAACCAAAATCCACACCACCAAAAGAGAGCGACCGCACTTCTGCTCATCACCCCCTCCCCCCAGTTACTTTTACCCAGCAGCGTCTCCATGCAAAGGAAAAGGATGGCACGAAATATGTGACCATTTTTTAAACAAGTGGATAAGCTCAAGTAGAATTCGATTGGTGAGTTTCCCCCCCCCTAACAACACCATGCACGATCTCCCCACTCACCGACAGTTTAAAAAATATATCTTTTCACAAGCCAAGCCGGTCGGTTAAGACGCCAGCAGTGTTGGGGAGCAGGAGATTGAAGCGGCGCATGCCCATTTCCTGGGAGGAAGGCGGTGATTGGAGAGGAGGGTGGTGACATTGCTTAAGGGGAAACCCGCAGCTATTTCCAAGTTTGTTTGGGTAATTTGGTCCTTCTGTCCGCGCTAATGGACTTTAAACAGTCCATCTTCTGCTCAGCAAGTTTCCCCTTTCCATTTGAGAATTAGCTAAGGGGAAGCTACCTACCAGCCCTCTGCAGCCAACACAATACACGATATTTTTTCCTCACCTTCTTAGCGCCCCCTTTTGCCCCCCTTGCCTCTTAGCAAGGGGGGCAGCAAGATGACCCCCCTGTCATCCCACCGCCTCCCAGTGGTCGTGAACCACTGCTATACATTTATACTTTACAGTCTTTATAATTTCCAGTTTACTTTCCCAATTGTCCAAATTTAAAAGTCTTATTTGTCTTTTCTTCTCTCCCCCCCCCCCTTTCTATCACTTTTCTTCTTTTGCCTTGTAGAATGATCTATTAATTGATGTTAGTAAATCAAATCCAGCTTGGCCCATCAGGTTTCTTCAAATCTTTCAAATCCACCTTTCAATGAACAGTTTGAATAAAGTTTTAGTATTTATATTCAGTTTGCTTTAAAGATCGTCAAACAGCTCAGTAGATATTTCCAAGCATTCAAATTGCCTACTAAGATAAAGTCAAGGTCAGATAGCCTTCCAGGTGTTGTTTGTTTTCTCTCCTTTCATCACTTTAACTTAAATTTCCCACATTGCAATAATCTTCTTCCTCCAGTAGATGGTTCCCCTACTCCCAATTCCAGTGGTCAACAGAATGTAAAAAACAAAACAGCTGACTATCAACCATTGGGGGGGAGGGTGTTAAAGATAGAGTTTAGAAAAGTAATTTCTCCAAATAATCACTTTTCACAATGTTGTTCAACTTTTTCCAGGCTTTCTGTGTTTTAAAGTATTATTTAGATGTTTCTTTTGCATCTAAGTCTTTAGTCTTTAGTCTTTAATCCTTCTCCATAAATCCAATCACTGCTTTCTTAATGTTTGGAGATTGTTTTTTGGAATTTTTTACTTGGATTAAATCTTTAAGGTAAAAGATGAGGTTATCTCATCCAGTTTCACTGCTCTGTCCATGGACTGCTCCAGCACAAGAATTTAGTATCCCGGTTGTCCCAGCTTGTAACTGACCAAAATGGCCATCATCCTTGCTGCTGTTCAGGAGAGCTTTCTTCAGATCAACAAGGAAATTGTGATTTCCGTGTGATCGATGAAGCACCTCTCCTTTCTTCATCACCCCTCCAGGGTGGCTTGATCCCATAGGGTCTCCCAGCAAGCAGTTGCCAGCTGCATTTCACAGAGTCCAGCACAGCTCCGCTGTTCCCATTGCGACGTCAATTGGAAGTCCAGCTGGTTTCTCTTGTATGTCCAGTGTAGGATTTTTTCCCCATATTGTTCTTGTAGCATTTTTAAATCCACTTTCAGATCAGTCTCAATCTTGTTCAAAAATATTCTTCCATAAGCCAAGCATTAAAATAGTTTGCTTAAAGTCTTGTCCTTTAATTATAATCTTTAGTGCCTTCCATTTTCCTCTACACCTGGATATATAAGATGACAGTGATTCAATCTTATGCATGAAGAAATCAGCTAAGATTGGACCTAAAGAGATTCCCATAGCAAACCCGTCAATCTGTTGAATTTTTAATCCAAACACTCTGCTCAAAAGGTTATCTAAGGTGTTTCATTGACAGACAAGTAAAATAAGAAAACAAAGCCGGCACTTCCAACTGCTAGTAAAATGAAGGTATTTATAGAGCTGCCCCTGACGATTTGACGTTTAAACACCTTAATTGAAGCAACATTCAAAATGGTTGAGTTTAATATATTACATCAAACCCAGATGCTACCACTGCCACTAATTAAGGAAGCACCAAAACTCATTGTGTTTACCAATTTGTTTGTAATTACGGAGACAATTACATCAGCAGAAAGAGAGCTGGTATTCAGCCGGTCTTGACCAGTTCTCCCGAACTGGTAATAACAATTATGCGCAGTTCGACAAACCAGCAAATGCCACCACTGGCTCGCCCCTCCCCGCCCCTCACTCACTCCTTTTCGCGCCTTGCCTGCCTAGAGTCAAGCTCATGGCACAGCTGGTGTTCTCTGGTTCCCTCGTTTGCCTCAACTACACTGCCTAGCTGATCTCTGCCTTCTCTCCAGCTCCCTCCCCCATGGGCAAGCCATGCTTGTCTGCCTTCCCTGCTCCCTTCCACGTGGGTTCGCCATGTTTGCCTGCCATTCGCCATGCTGGCAGCTCCCTTTCTCATTTCACTATTGAATGCAGCACCCAGGATCCTCTTTAATGGGGAGGGGAAACAGAGCAGCCAGCATGAGGGGAAGGAATGACATATAGTTGGATGGATGGATGGATGGATGGATGGATGGATGGATGGATGGATGGATGGCGGGAGGGATGGATGGATGGATGGATGGATAAATGAAGGGAGGGAGGGAGGGAGGGAGGGAGAAAAGGGAGAGGAAGAAAGGACCACAAACCCTGGCACTAGACATGGCTTAAGAAAATGCTTTGAAACAGCACAGCAATCTAGGGCTGAAAGGGATCTCAGAGGTCATCTAGTCCAACCCTCCGTTCCAGAAGGAAACCTTATATTATCTGGATTATTTTGGTTCCTCTAACAGAGAGGAAAATTGCCAGAAGGAGGAAGGAGTTTACTAGGACAAGGCCGACAGGCAGAGGAAAGTGGAGATAGTCCTTGACTTATGATCACAATTGAGCCAAAAATTTTGGTTGCTAAGCAAGAGCATTGTTAAGTGAGTTTCACCACATTTTACTCAATCCATGACATCTCCTGGCTCTAACAATCATGCAGACTAGGGAATAAAATCTGAAGGTGTGTGTAATATTCTAATATACAGAAGTTACAGTTAAATGTGTGGCAGAAAATGGACTCTGGGTGTGTTTTTCCAAATGCAGCGAGGTTGAATGTGTGTGTGTGTGTGTGTGTGTGTGTGTGTGTGTGTGTGTGTGTACATACACATACAGTATATAGTAGATATTGTATCTTTTTGTGTGCCTATACACACTATTCTATGTAATATGTATATACACAAATGGCATATACATACATACATACATACATACATACATACATACATACACACACACACACATACACACACACACACAAAATTAAATAGCGTATTTTGGATGTTCACTAATAGTAAATAAATAGATAGGGAATTTGTTAAGGCCTGTGAGGCGAGGCAAGGCACCCCTTGATGTGAGTGACATCAAGTTGGCCCACCCAATCACGACCACCAAGCCATGCCCATCGAGTCACATGACCACCAAGCCACGCCCACCAAGCCACACCTACAGAACCAATAGTAAAAAATTTGAATCCCACCACTGAGCTGCAGAACTGATAGGTGTTTGGCTTTCAGAATAAAGGAGCATCCAAAATGAGTCCAGACAGTGTTGAGTATTCCAACAGCAGCAAATCATGGCCATAAAATGCCTTCTTTGGCCATTGTGAGACACTTACTATCTACAAACCACCAAGTGGATCCAAACTCTGTGTTTAAAATTTTCTTGCGCCATAGGAATTGTTTCCTGCGGTTTGCTGAAGTGGTTGCCATTAACCGTTAGCAGCCTCCCTTGTCCGTGCAGAAATGGCTTTAAGTCAATCTACGCCTTCTGTGGGTGCAAGGCTTGCCACTAGTTGCTTTCCTGCATCCATTATAGGCTTAATTAATGCTCTTTCTAGATCTTATATTTGAGGCTGATTTTAACCGTGTTATTGTAATGTAGATACTGATGAGTCAATACAAAATGCTTGCATCTACCTCTTTTTGTATCTTGGCTGCATTGTTTAAATTATTAAAAGGGACTAATTATTTTAACTTTCATTTTCATAATATATTCTTCACTAGGTGTTTTTTAAACAAATCTGAAAATTATAACTGGCTTAAAATGTATCAGTATGTCTTTTATTTGTTCATTTTCCATTTTCAAATTCAGTAAGAAGTTATATACCTTAATTAATTTTTCATCAAAGTTTATCAGTGTGTGATCAAAGGATACTTGTCCTTTATAGAAACCGTACTTTTTCATGTCTGAATCACATTTTGATTGCTACAATTAGGAAAAAAATTGGCCATGATATAGAACTAGAGAAATGGCAAAATGTATGGGAAAGGAATTATAAAATAACAATGGAGATTTCTCATAAAGAAAATCTATATAAAATGTTTAATAGATGGCATCTACCACATGCTAGATTAGCTAAAATATGTTAGCTAACATGTTTAAAAATATGTCTAATAAATGTTGGAAATGTAACTCAAAAATGGGCACATTTTATCATTTGTGGTGGACTTGTGTCAAAGCAAAAAAAAATTAAAAAACTTGATAAGAAAAGTATGTATTTAATATCACATGTCTTAACAGCAGCAAGGATTATTTTTGCACAATATTTAAAAAATGAATATATATCACGACGTGAAGAAATAGTCAAGAAGATACTAGATTGTGCAGAAATGAATACATTGACATTGAAAATTAAACAGAAAAAGGATGTAGGAGAATATTATCAAACATGGAATTTATTTTACCAATGGTTGGAAAAAGGGTGCAGATTAAGAATGTAATTTGGATTGTAACCAAATTATATACTCAGACAACATGATGTTTATTAAGTACTAAGAATTGTATTTAATATAAAATCATTAAAAGAAAATAAAGAAATGTATCAGCATGGATGGCTAATTGCAACTTTTGGGGATTCCATAGGAGTGCTGTGTTTAAATCAGTGGTGCGATTCAAATAATTTAACAATGGTTCTCTGCCCTAATGATTGGCTGGGTAGATGTGGCCGGGTGATCATGTGACTGGGTGGGCATGGCCAATTCGACATCACTCATCACACCCAGCTCCAGCTCCCAGCCACTCACCTTAAAGGCAAAGGTGGGATTCAGCTAGTTCAGACTGGTTCAGGCTAATCCCACCACTGGCTGGATCCAGCCCTGCCCATTTTTCGGCCCGTTTTGAAGCCCACAAGTCTTAAAGTTGCCAAGGATAGTTACCCCAAGATAGATAGCTAGTTGTTCTAATAGGTCAGTGTTTTTCAAATTTGGCAGCTTTAAAGATGTGTAGACTTCAACTTCAGAATGCTGTCCTGGCAATGTCTACACATTTTAGGATTGCACGTTTGAAAAACCTTGTCAAAATGGGCAAATTAAGATCCTTTTTAGGATCTGTATTTTGGTCTCCTTTTAAAAAAAATATATTACAGATTATCCTGAGCAGCATATCTATGAAGAAGATTCTAATAGAAATATGCTTGATGCATAAAAATAAAAAAAGGCACCTAAGGATCACTAATCTCCCCATCTTCATGGACCATAATTTATGAGAAGTTCACAATGATCTCAACAGAAGTTTTCCTCAGCTCTGCTTTGCTTGCATATGCAATAGCTATGTTCTGTCATTAAGCTATCATCATTCTAGCCCAAAAAATAGACACAAAGTTCTCTCAATCACAAGAATTGTTCTCCATTATCTTTATTTATAGTATGGGACCCTAAAAATAGATACAAAGTTCTCCCAATCATAAAACTGTCCTCCTCTGCCTTTATTTATATTCTGGAATAATCAGATAATGAGGAAAACTGAGCAGAGAGATACATGGGGAGACATTATTATTGATGTGATTTATCCTAGAACTGTTATAACTGGAAAAAGGGACTTTTACACTGATACTTCCTTCCCTATCCCACCCCATTACTTTTTTTGGGCGGGTCTCTTTGTTTTCCTCCATCCTTTCCTTGATTTCCTTCCAAAGAGTCTGCTTGTTGTCCAAATAAATGTGCTAGAGACAGATGTGTGTTTTAAAGCACAACTTGTTTTGCAAAGAGATGTACACTGGTATAAGGAAAAGGTCCAAGTTGGGTGGAAGGATTTTTGACCCTCTTTCAAGTTTATTTTCTCAGAATTGGTTCTAAAACTGGACATAAAGTTTATTAGTACTAAAATTGTAATTGGAGCAAAGAAGGAACCAAGGGGCTTTAGGAAGACAACATTATGGCAATTCAAATTTTGATGAAATTTCTTGTTCTCCTTATTTTCATATGTTGGCTTTAAATCAACCCAAAGGCATTACATTTATTCAACATAATCTATATATGTGGTATAGGAACTTTTTTTTTCACAAAACATTTTTTTTTGCTATAGTCCAGGTGTTACTATGCTTATACTATTTCATATAGTATATACTATACTATATAATATACTATTTCATATGCGTAATCATCCAAATTCAGAAGGGGGAATATGTTTTGGGGTGAAGACTCACTTTGTGTTTGCCAGCAAATGTTTAAAAGATTTGTGCAGCGGGGCAGGAAAAAGCACGATGGATGTGAGGTATTGAGAGGCCTGAAGTGTGAGCCCACAGAAGCTACGAATTCCTCTTCCCCTTTCAAATCCAGACTGTTGTACAGCTTCAAGAGAGGTAAATGAAGATTTGAAATCAATTTTTTTTTGGGGGGGGGGGGCTGTTTTGGGGCCATCTTCTGGGCCATTTTTAGTCATTTTCCAGCCTGTTTTTTGGACATTTTCTGGCACATTTTTTGGTCATTTTGGATTCCAAACAGCCCCAAAAATGGCATGAAAATGGCTGAAAAATGGTCCAAGAAACGGCCAAAAACGGCCCAAAAAGCAAGCAATCAAACCAGTGGTGGGATTAGACAGTTCACTGAACTGGGCAGTATTTTAACAACCAGTTCGTCCGAACTAGTCCAAACCGGCTGAAGCCCACTTTTGGTTTAAGTACCATATTTTTTGGAGTATAAAACGTGCCCTTTCCCTCAAAAAAAGAGGATGAAAATCTGGGTTTTATACACTGAATACAGCATTTTTGGTCTCCCAAAATACCACCCTGCACATCCCATTTTTCACCAAAACGGACATGCAGAGAGTTTGAGAGGCCTGCAAAGTGTTCCTGGGGACTGGGGAGAGCAAAAACAAGTGAAAACAGGCCTGTTTTTCACAAAAAATGGGTGGATTTGCCCTCCCCAGCTTCCGGGAGCACTTTGCAGGCCTCCCAAACTCTCTGCATGCCCTGTTTTTCACATAAAATGGGGCGTGCAGAGGGTTTGGGATGCCTGCAGAATGCTCCTGGGGGCCGGGGAGGGCAAAAACTTTTTTAAATTTACCTCTACAAAATCTTGGTGAGTCTTATACTCCAGTGCATCTTATAATCCAAAAAATATGGTAGCTATGTTGACAACCAATTTATTTTCGTCTCTGTAAAAGGCATAGGGAATGGCTTGACAGATAGGAAATGATGCTATCAAGGCAATGGTCAGAAAAGCAGAGCTTGAGCCTAGGCCAGGAGAATAACTTAAGAAAACAACTCAAGAGAAACATTCTTCATTTCACATAGAATTAAAGGGTGAGGGAGAAAGAAACATATTCAGACTTCAGCAAAATTCTGCTACTATATCCATGACAATAAAAGTTGTCCTGGTTTATATGGGATTATTTCTTAGTCTGGTTTATTTTATAAGGATTTAAGTTCATTTTAGCTGCCCACTCTGGTATATAAAGTCTTGTATGGTTTAGGTATTCATAAGACCTCCTTCCCATGTACAGACATTTTTAAATTTTGGAGTGAGACTCCAACCATGCAGTCTTTATGAAATAATAGACTCTAGTATGAACAGCAAATTATGATTTTTCTGATATGTAACATGCTAAATTGTCACTGAAGTAGAATCAGTCTCTCTTCTTTATTGGACTTTAAATCTTCTCTTTTTACCCAACTGTTTTAGCTAAAAGTTTGGGTTTCTTGTAAACTACCTAGAGCCATTAATGTGGACTGCATTTCAATCTATCAATTCTTCAATCATTCATTCTTATCTTAATCATAATGCTGAGTTTCAGTGGCATGGCAACAAAAACTGCTGTATGAAGTGTACACAGAAGAATAAATTAAGTATAAATGTTATGTTATTTTGAACACAGTATTTTAGGTTGCAATAGTCATATGGTAAATAATTTGTACTTACAATGTCAAACTTTTGTGTGATGTTTCCCTGGACATCTAACAAATAAACTTTGCCATAATGTGTTCCAAGTGCCAAAAACTAAATAGAAAAAATGGGAGAAATACATTATCCAGAGAAATTAGAATAGGGAGCGTACAACATACCATTTGCTTGTGCTAAATATTACTGTGATAATGTATATCAAGCATGAATCACATCATTTCCTGAACAGTCCTGAAACCTATCCAAAGAGTATAACAGCAAAATACAAATGACATCTAAACAAGGATTCAATATAAAGCAAACACTTGAGAGTGAAATTGTAAAAATGTAAAACTGTCACTTAATGCATTCTTGAGCTCTTAAAACCTAGACAAAAATGAATGTTGCTATTTCAGCAATAGAAAAACCAGTTCTTCTGGCCCTTGCTATATCTGATCTTTAACTTTCAGAGGAATATTCATATAACCAGATGGACTGATAATACCGCATAATAGTTGTGACAACATTGGAGTGTATACCCTACACGTCATTTCTGTAAAGAATTAGAAGTGAAAGCAGCAGCAGCAGAATGACAACAACAACAACAAAATAGTAAAAATAGTTACAATTTTGTGACATTTCTGCTTGCAGATATTATGAGATTTTTGGCTTTTTTAACCAAACTATGTTTGTATGTATTATAAAACTGTGATGTTGGGTAGTGTTGGGCAAGTCAATCTTTCTTAGTCCAACCCACCTCATGGGGTTCTTCTGAGGAAAATAGGAGGAAGAGTATGTTTGTTTGCCTCAAGTTACTTATAAAGTAATAAAGGCCAGATTTTTTTTAAAAAAAAGATCTTTTTCTATCCATGACTCTATTTATATAGTGAAGCCAAGTGAATTACTGTTCTCAACAAGCAACTATATTATTTTTACAAGTCTAGAAAACTATCTAAGCCCTATTTTTTTGAAAATGTCAGATCTCTCATTTAGCAAACCAGTCAAAAGTGAACAGTCAACAGGAGAGAGTTTTGCATTGCAAATTACAAAGTCTGCTCTGGTTTTACAGGCACAACTTTTAGACGCAGATAGTTAGGAGCCAGCCTAGGGGAAAAGACAAATCTGACTGAAAGGTGCATAAAAGATATGTGCTGCATACATAGAATACTCAAAATAATGCAGAAGAGATTTAGGTGTTATTTCATCACAAAGATTAAAAAACAGATTTAAAATATATCAAAAAGTTTGTTACTGCTTGGTATAAAACAGAGTGCCTTTCCTTCCTTTGGCATTACTGAAGTGGTCAGACTGCTAAATTCTCTGTATTTCATTGCATGTGAACACGCTTCATTGCAGCCTATAATGAAATGCTCAAATTTACAGGCACTACTAAGCATGTCAGTCAAGCAGCACAATCTTTTTTTTAATAACCTTACAGAAAGTCAAGGTTTAAAAGGATTTATCAAAATGGAATTGCTTAAAATGAAATTTCAGTTCAGGCACTTAAAATATGAAGCCACAGTAAAGAGAAGTCAAAAAAGGGAGAAAGAGAGGCAAAGAGAGAAGGGATTCATTAGAAATTCATCCCCTGCAATGCCTTTCACTCCTGCAAGGTTGCCTTTTTACAGAAATAAAAAAGTCTCCTGGGTTAAAAAAAAATCAATATAGTTAATAAAACATCAGGTGTGCAGACATAACTAGGTATGACTATTCCACTGCACAGGCCTACTTGAATGCACAGGGTGCCAGGAAGAATAGTCATCCAATGCAGACAGCAGGTCCAGTGAAAATATGTTTTATCATTGGGTGGGGGTGGGGGGACACTTCTGGAGGAAAAATAGTCTAAATGTAAACCAGATTTTATAATTTGAACAATGTAAAATGTTCTAATCGTAAAACACATCTATTGTAGATGCTACAGTGTTATTTCTTTTTATTTACTCATAGAGCAAGATGTAGGAAAGATACACATTCCATCTTCAATTTTTAGCCTCAGCATTGGGCAAGACAATTCCTAAAAGACTTTGTATCAGCTTCTAACATTATTGATCGTCTCATAAATAGTCCAGTTTATAAAAGTGATGTTACTAGAAACTACTTTATTATGTTGTTGCTTGTGACACTATAATTAGACTTCCAAATATAGAAACACTTTATATTGTTTAAGACATTTTCCTCTTTAAAAAGGTAAATACCATACCTCCAGACTAAACATCAAAGCCCAAGAAACCTTTACAGAACTAATGATAATTAACAAGTACAATAAGTGAGCATCTCCCATCATAATCAGCAGGTGCATTAGAGATAGGTTGCTGCCGGATCAGCCAAATGAGTAGTAGCAGTAGCAGGAGGCTCCGCCCACTCAGCCAGACACTTCTCCACACTCAGGAGCATGCCTGAACTAGTAGTAAAGAAATTGGCAATCCACCTCTGAGGTGCAGGCTAAAGGGAAGTAGAAAAGAGCATTTCCTTTGTTGAAGTACAATACAAAAATGTATACTTGATAAGCATCCATGGATATTTAATAATATATATGTAATATAACAATTGAATAAGTATTCAATATTATTGAATAATAATATATATTGTACTTCTAGACTGTCAATCTCCTTCAAGAAGGGACTCTGGGTGGTGTACAGTATAATATAAACATAAAACAGTACATAAATTAGAATTAAAATGTTACTCTGGGATTAATTAAAATTACAAGATTATAAAAATATAGCAAATTCAAAAAACAAAATAAATTCAAAGAAGGCAATTAACCTTGTTAAAACTGGTTAATGATGGCAGAGGGAGGGCTTTCATGGCACATAACTTGTATATGATTTTATTTAAGGATTTTGTTTGTCTTTTTTACAAAACATTTTAATGCTATTTCTCTCACAACATTCATTTTACAACTTGAATTTAAAAAAAAAAACACTGCATCACCAATAATTGTATTTTGCAATTAAATCTCAGCAGCATGATCCTGTGAATGAATACAAGGAGACAGATGAATGGGCCCAAAGAGTGGCACAAAGCTTGAACAGTCCACATTTTTAGAGCCTCTAGGATAATTCTTTGGAACACCTGTAACTAAACCTTGATAGTGTGAATATTTGAAAAAATAGAAAATATAGAAATATGTAGCACTCTGGCTCAATCATTATTTGATTTAGAAACTTTCACATAAATTGCTTGAGAGATTTACATGTAAAAATTACTTCCAGGGTAACTTTTCATTCCATGAAGAGTTGAAAAAATCCTCACTATCGCCATCTATTAATTATATTTTGATTATGTACTACCTACGTGAATAATTATAATTACAACATCATTATATAACTTATGTAACATTCATGAAACTTCAGTTAAAATGAATGAAAGAAAACTTAAAATACTTTGTTCAAGCAATGGAACCTTAGATTAATGAAAATAACTCACTGCATTTAGGGTCTAATGCAAATCTAAACTCTGATAAAAATATCAGCAAAACTATTGACTAGTAAATTGATATGGGAAATTACTCAGTAAAATTTAAATCCCAACCCTATACTTGTGTTCTATTTTCTCAACATAAGCTAAAGGTTCCCTTCCCATATGTGCTAGTTGTTCCCGACTCTTGGGGGTGCTGCTCATCTCCATTTCAAAGCCGAAGAGCCAGCACTGTCTGAAGATGTCTCCGTGGTCATGTGGCCAGCATGACTAAACGCCAAAGATGCATGGAACGCTGTTACTTTCCTACCAAAGGTGGTTCCTATTTTCCATTTGCATTTTTACATGCTTTCAAATTGCTAGTTTGGCAGAAGCTGGGGAAAGTAATGGGAGATCACTCTATTCTGCTGTGCTAGGGATTCGAACCGCTGAAGTGCTGACTTTTCTGATCGACAAACTTAACATCTTAGCCATTGAGCCACCTCAATTTAGTGGCAATGAATAATGCCAAAAGACTATTTAAATATGAAAGAAAAAAACTACTTTCCCAGAACAAATTGTTTCTGAGCATGTATAACACCCTTATGCTCACCTTGCCATTTCCTGTCAGAACCCTAGAAAACAAGCTTGCAGGTTTCATTCTTCATTTGCAACTACTGGCATTAATTACATGCTCACAAATTTTTATTGCTTATCTCAACATAACAAATAGAAATATGAGGAAGATAACCCATTTGCACATATTTTTCAAAATTAATAACTTACTTTCTCATGGATTGTCATGCAACTGGCTATATCCTTTTGAATGATTTCTCCAACTCCATTAGAAAGCCTTTCATACTTCAATTTGGGCTCTTCTTCACTGATATCTTCCTGTATTAAGAAACAGCTTAAGAATTTATTTTTTACTTTATTTTATTTATATATATGTGTGTGTGTGTGTGTGTGTCTGTTGTATTTGTGCTGATAAATAAATAAAGGGAGACTAGTCCCTTTATTTATTTATCAGCACAAATACAACACAAATGTAACAAAGGCAACAGTAAAAATATTGGGTTTCTGTCTGGATGGTCTCTTATAACAAGCCGATGGACAGAGAATGGAAGCAGTGAACTTCCTCCCATATTTGGGCATACCAGGGGTTGTGGCTTATATAAATATAAATATAAATATAAATATAAATATAAATATAAATATAAATATAAATATAAATATAAATATAAATATAAATATAAATATAAATATAAATATAAATATAAATATATAAATATAAATATAAATATAAATATAAATATAAATATAAATATAAATATAAATATAAATATAAATAAATATAAATATAAATATAAATATAAATATAAATATAAATATAAATATAAATATAAATATAAATATAAATATAAATATAAATTATATGTATGATGTATGTATGTATGTATGTATGTATGTATGTATGTATGTATGTATGTATATATATATATATATATATATATATATATATATATATATATATATATATATATATAGTTATTCCTCTCAGTGTTTGTGTGTGTGTGTGTGTGTGTGTGTGTGTGTGTGTGAACCCCAAGCATAGAGAGACAGAAAGTACACATTGTGATTCCTTGGGACCCTCAAGGCACAATCAGGTCTTGAAGGAATCAGTTCCTCATAATTCTTATGTACATGTATTTGGCATTTCTAGTAGTTTTAACCATATCAGGGCCATAAGGTATGAGGTTGAAGACTGTTCTATTCCCTTTTCTTTTTTTCTTTTTTTAATTAAACATTTTTTAAAAAGTTTTACAAATATATATCTCCCCTCCATTGTTGAATAGTAGGCAAATCTTTCTTCTTCCAGTACTGCGCCACCAACAGTCTTGCTGCCGTTGTTAGGTTCAAAATCAAATTAGTCTCTATAACTGTACAATCAATAGTTATACCTGACAAGAATAACTGGGGAGTAAACTTTATCCTTTTTTTAAAGATATTTTGCATAATCCACCATATTTTTATCTAAAATGCTTTGACCTTTTTACAAGTCCACCATATATGATAATATGTAGCATCAGCACATTCACATCTCCAGCATTTAGGTTGTAAATTTGGATACATACAAGCCAATTTTTGGGGATCTACATGCCATCTATAAAACATCTTGTAGAAATTCTCTCTCAGATTTTGGCCTTGCGTAAATTTTACATTTCTTACCCATATCTTTTCCCATGTATCCATCATTATTGGTTCTTCAAAATTTTGTGCCCACTTTATCATACAGTCTTTAACTAATTCTGTTTCAGAATCTATTTCTATCAATATATTATATAACCTTTTTATATGCATTTGACTTTGATCCCTAATTTGTTTCACTTTCCTCTTTTAATACATTCAGAGGTTTTAGCTGTAATATACCTCTTTCTATATTAAGAAGCTGTCTGTATGTGATTACCTCGTTTTTTTTCTATGCTTATATTCTCTATTGCGTGTCTGGAAATTGCCCACATAGGTATCTTATCATTTAATTAATCAACCCGGACAAGACCGAGTGGCTGTTGTGTTTCCCTCCCAAAAATTTGGCCAATGTTCCAACACTTAGGCTGGGGGGTCAAATTTTATACCCCTCAGATAGGGTCCGCAACTTAGGAGTCCTCCTGGACCCACAGCTGACGTTTGACCACCAGTTGTCGGCTGTGACCAGGGGGGCATTTGCCCAGGTTCGCCTGGTCCGTCAGTTGCGGCCCTACCTAAACCGGGAGGCCCTCGCAACAGTCACTCGAGCCCTTGTGATCTCTAGGCTGGAATACTGCAATGGGCTCTACATGGGGTGGCCCTTAAAGTGCATCCGGCGACTGCAGTTAGTCCAGAATGCAGCCGCGCGAGTGATAGTGGGCGCACCGCGGTTCGCCCACGTTACACCCATCCTCCGCGAGCTGCACTGGCTACCTGTCGATCTCCGGGTGCGCTTCAGGGTATTGATGACCACCTTTAAAGCACTCCATGGTAGTGGATCTGGGTACTTGAGAGACCGCCTTCTGCCGATTACCTCCCTTCGACCGATTAGATCGCACAGACTGGGCCTCCTCCGCACTCCATCTGCCAGTCAATGTCGACTGGCGACTACACGGAGGAGAGCCTTTTCTGTTGCAGCTCCGACCCTGTGGAACGACCTCCCCATCGAGATCCGCACCCTCACCACCATCCAGACCTTCCGCACAGCCCTCAAGACCTGGCTCTCCCATCAGGTCTGGGGATGGGTTCCCAATCTACCCGCCCGAGTGTTGACTGTTGAATGCAAGTTGTGTTTTTATTATTTTCTTTCTTTTGTTCACATATTGTTTGTCTTTGATAGTGCACCCCCTTCCCTTTGATTGTAAGCCGCCCTGAGTCCCCTCAGGGAAAAGGGCGGCCTATAAATCTTAATAAAATGACTAAAAAAAAATGAAAATGACTAATTTATGTTGATATTTTTTCCAGACACGTAATAGAGCATTCCTTAAAATATGACTTTTAAAAGTCCTATCCACCTTCTTGTCATATATCAGATAAGCATGCTAACCGTATACCAAATCATGCCCTTCAATGTTCAGTATTCTATCCTCTGTTGAGTTGATCCAATCACTAATTATTGATAAAACTACTGCTTCATAATATAATTTTAGATTTGGCATTTTCAAGCCTCCTCTGTCCTGTACATCTTGCATTATTTTAAGTTTTATTCTTGGTTTCTTCCCTGCCCATTCTACCCTTCTACCATTCAAGCAAATTTGCGTCTTTTTTAAGTATTGGTATCATTTGAAAAAGAAATAAAAACTTAGGCAGAACATTCATTTTTACTGCTGCTATCCTTCCCAACAAAGACAGTTGTAGTTTTTCCCATTTTTCATCTCTACCTGTATTCTATGTCATAATGGTTCATAATTATATAATTTCCCATTTGAAGTTGTACTATAAACTCCTAGATATTTAACCTTTTTTACTATCTCACATCCTGTTATTCTTTCTAATTCTTCTCTTTGATTTGTGTTCATATTTTTAACTAACATCTTAGTTTTCCCTAGATTTATTTTAAACCCAGATACTTGACCATATTGATTAATCATATTCATTAAGGCCATAGTAGATTTCCCTGGTTGGGTTAAAGTTACAACCAAGTCATCCACAAACGCTCATAATCTATATCCGTGATGTCTAATCTTAATTCCCTGTAAGTCATCTGACCCCCCGTATTTTATTCAGCAATAATTCCAGGGTTATAATAAACAATAATGGCGATAGGGGCAACCCTGTCTTGTACCTTTCTTGGTTTTAAATGGTTCTGTTAAACTTCCATTGATTATAATTTGTGCTGTTTGTTCCTGATATATTGCATTGATTGATTATGGAAAATACTGTCCAATTTGCATCTTTTGCATTGTTTTCATTAAAAATTGCCAATTCACTCGATCAAATGCTTTCTCGGTGTCTAGAAATATAAGCGCTGCAGGGACTTGGTTATTGTTTCCCAAATATTCCAATATATTAACAATTTGTCTTACATTACTTCTCATTTGTCTCCCTTGTATAAAACCAGTTTGATCATTATGAATCAGTTGCTGAATTACCAACATCAACCTATTCGCTAGTATTTTGGTAAAAATTTTATAATCTGCATTGAGTAATGATATAGGCCCATAATTTTTTGATTGACTAAGATCTTGATCTTCTTTGGGTATCAAGGATATGAAAGCTGTTCTCCAAGATGGGGGTACCTTTCCTTCCACTTGGATTCTGTTAAATAATTCCTTAAGGGGTTCTACCATTTCTAATTGTAAATTTTTAAAGTAAACCACTGTCAAACCATCTGTGCTTTCCCAGCCTTTAACTGTTTAATTACCTGGAGGATTTCCCCCGAAGCTATTGGTTGATTCAATCTCTCCCTTTGCTCATCCTTAACTATAGGTATTTTTTCTTTGTCCAAGTATCTATCTATATCTAAGCCTTGTATTTTATCACCCGTGTACAATCCTATAAAAAATTCAAGGAAGGCTTTTTGGATCATATCCTGTTGGTAAACTTCTTTTCCTTTATAATATATTTTTTGTATATTACGAGATTTTTGTTTCTTCCTGGTCATGTATGCTAACCATCTACCTGGTTTATTTGCATTGCAGAAAGTATTATGTTTAGCATATAACAAATTAGTAGCCACCTGGTCTGATATCAGCATGTTAAATTGCGCTTGTAATAGGGTAATTGCCTCTTTAATCTTCCTATCCCCTGGGTTTGATATTAACTCCTGCTCTTTCTTCCTAATCTCTTCCTCTAGTTCCTTTCTTTTATTCCCCTGTCTACATCTATGTAAATTATTTAAATTTATTAGAACTCCTCTCATGTATGCTTTGCTTGCATCCCAAACCATTTCCATAGATGTACCCTTGTTCATATTAAAAACAAAATATTCTGTGAGCAATTTTTACATTCATTGACATTTTTCTCATATCTAAATAAATTTTCATTTAATCTCCAACACCTTCTAGATTCCTTCCCATATTCCAATTCCATCCAGACCGGGTTATGACCTGTTAAAGCTCTGGAACATATCTTAGTCTTCTTTACCTTAGAAAGCAAATCATTTATAGTTAGTATAAATTCAATCCTAGAAAAAGATTGATGTCTATCAGAAAAAAATGTAAAGTCCTGTTCTTTAGCATTCCTTTCTTGCCAAATATCTCTTAGCTCCAAATCATCCATCATATCGAAGAAAGACTTAGGTAGTTTCGCACGTGTTTGGATATTTTGCAAAAGACCCTTCTTATCTTTCTTGGTAATCAAAACTTTATTCCAGTCACCCATTAATATGCAGGATCTGTAGTCTCATTGTATTAACTTGGTATGGAGCATCTTGTAGAATTTTTCTTGTTGTTGATTAGGGGCATATACTCCCATTAAGAGTATCTTTTTCCCTTCTAATAATAGTTCTATTGCAATATATCTTCCTTGAGAGCCTGCTTCAATTAGTTCAGCCTTTATGTCCTTTCTTAGGTATATAACTATACCATTTTTCTTCTCTGAGGCGGCCACAAAATGTTGTCCCAGTCTTGCATTCATCAAATATTTCTGATCATTTGTCCTAATATATGTTTCTTGCAGGCAAATTATATCATTTTTGAATTGTTTCAAATAATGATTTATTTTTTCCTTTTCTGTGGTGAATTTAAGCCATTGACATTCCAAGTTAAAAATTTAATTGTCATCTTTAGCTCCCTGAAGCTTTTTCTTTTTTTTTTTAAATATATTTTATTCATTTTCACATTCCATTTTACAATCACTTATATACAGAGTATTTGCTATAAGAAAAAAAAAATAAAAAAATTAAAAAAAATAAAATAAAAAGAAAACACAACTCATCATTCACAACCCCACCTGACACTTCCATCCTCCATACACCCCATCTACCCCCTCCAACTTTCCTTTCCTCCCTCTAACGCTCCCCTCCTACTTCCCTTTCCCCTCAAACCTTCCTTCTCCCCTTACTCCCAACACACCCTCCTTGCATTCCCCTTACTCCTTCCTTACTCCTCCCTCCTCTTTCCCTCTACCTCCCTCCTTGGTGTATTCCTTTATTCAAGTGTTGTTTATTATAATCTGATAAAAAGTAAAATAAACCAAGGGGAAAAAAAATTTTAAGAAAGAAAAGAGTAAAAAAAAAAGGAGAAAAAAAAGAACAACCGTATATAAGTGCATTTTTTTTTATTTATTTATTTATAGGCCGCCCTTTTCCCTGAGGGGACTCAGGGCGGCTTACAATCAAAAAGGAAGGGGGGTGTAGGACAATACCAAAAAGAAATGTGCACAAAGTAAATTAGACAGTAAAACTCAACATTCACTCAACATTCGGGAGGGGCAAAAATAAGATTATCCCCAGGCCTGACGGGCTAGCCAGTTCTTTTTTTTTTTTTTTTTTAAATATATTTTATTCATTTTTCACATTCCATTTGCAATCACTTATATACAGGGTATTTACTATAAGAAAAGAAAAAAAAAGGAGATAAAACGAACAAAAAAAGGAAACACAACTCATCATTCACAACCCCACCTAACCCTTCCATCCTCCATACACCCCATCTACCCCCTCCAACTTTCCTTTCTCCCTCTAACACTCCCCTCCTACTTCCCTTTCCCCTCAAGCCTTCCTTCTCCCCTTACTCCCCACACACCCTCCTTACATTCCCCTTACTCCTTCCTTACTCCTCCCTCTTCTTTCCCTCTACCTCCCTCCTTGGTGTATGCCTTTATTCGAGTGTTGTTTGATCTGATAAAAGTAAAATGAGCCAAGGAAAAAAAAATAAAAGAAAAAAAAGAACCACCGTATATAAATACATTCTTGTTCTTATTAAGACTATGTTAACACCCCCCCACCCACCCCCCCACAAATCCCCATCCCTAATCCTCCCGACTTCCCAGGGCCCACACCTGGCACTACCTTCTGTCTAAAATATCTTGTATACATATGGATTAAAAAAATAAAAGTAATATGTCAAAAGAAAGAAAAACAGAAAAAAAAGAAGAGAGAAAAGAAAAGAGAAAAGAAAAAAAGAAAAAAAAAGAAACCACTCTTTGTGTTGATCTCAGCCCCCCATCTTTATCTATGCTTAAATAGTATAAATCATTCTATCTATATTTTATTCTCGTCTCTTACTTCTTTGCTATTTACCCCAACCTTCTGTAGACTCTCCCGTTCCTCTTCCTAAACCTTATGATCCCTTCCGATAAAATTTAAGCAACGTGGTTCATGCCACATATTCAAATTACTTTGCAGAAGAGTAATCAAGCTTTCCCTTCTAGTAAAATTTAAACAGCGTAAATGATCTTTCTTAACCTCCTTTTCAAACAGTAATTCAAAATAATCTAGCCAAGCTTCCCTTCTTAGTAAAGTTAAGCAGCGTAGATCAAATATTACTTTACACAGAAATCAACTTCTATCTTAAGATAATTCCAACCGACTTTCTCTTCTAATAGGATTTAAATAACGTAGTTCATTCCACATGCATTTTACCCTCATCCCTTACTTGTCTGATATTTACCACTATCAAATTTATGCTAACATTTGTTTAAAATCTAACTCAAAGCAATTTCAACCAACTTTCCCTTCTAATAAAAGTTAAATAGCATGGATCATTCCACATATTCAAATAATACTTTCAGCAAGAGTCAGTTAACCTTCTGTTTTAAAATAGTCCCTTCTAACAAGGTTTAAACAACATAAATCATTCCGCATTCTTTTTACACCTATCTTAAGATAATCCCAACCGGCTTTCTGTTCTAATAAGCTTTAAACAACGTAAATCATTCCACATATATTTTACCCTCATCCCTTGCTTGTCTAATGTTTTCCACTATCAAATTTATGCTAACGTTAATTTAAAATCTAGCTCAAAGTAGTTTCACCCAGCTTTCCCTTCTGATAAGAATTAGTCCGCTTTTTCTACCGGAGAGAGGTCTCAAACCCCCATTCAGTCCTTAACTTTGGCGAATATTTTGAAATGTCTAAATTCTCGATCTCCGTTTTTCTGCTTCTCCGAGGGAGGAAAGGCTACCCCCTCCATCTTGCAGCCACATGGCCTGCCGCTTGCCTTCTCCTTCCGCTTGTCTCTCCTCTCTTCCAAGTGAGTCAGGAAGTCCCGCCTTCAAAGTCCTACAGTAGAAATCTTGAGCCTCCGAAACAGAGTGAAGACGAAATCTTTGATTCTCAAATGTAACCGTGATGCCGGCAGGGGCCTCCCATCTGTATCGAATCTGTTGACTCCTAAGCTCTTTAGTTAAAAAGGTGTAGTCCCTTCTTGCTTTCAACATCTGGAAAGGTATATCTTTGAAGACAATCAGGTCCTGGTCATCAACTCGGAGACTGTTGTTATGAAACTTTTGCACAATCGCGTTTCTAGATTCTTTTGTAGAGAAATGTATAATTATGTCCCTCGGGAGCTGTCGCTGTTCCGCTATCAATGAGTTCTGGCGATAGATTTTCCGAATCTGCCAATCAAAATTAAGTCCCGGGCTTCCCACCGCATGGCTGAAGGCTTCAGCAAAGGTCTGTTTCAGATTCTCTTGCTCCTTTTCACGGAATCCTCTGACTCTTATTGCAAATGCCTTCCTATTAAAATTTATCATCATAAGCTGTTGTTCAGTGTCTCTAATTTTTTGTTGTAAAATTTGAATATTGGTAGTCAAATTAAAATTAGCCTTCTCCAAACTTTCCAATTTGTTCTCTATTTCAGCAGAATAATCTGACAGGGCAGACACGGCTGCAAACGTGTTCGCCTTCATTTGATTAACTTTAGACTTTAAATCATCATATAGTTCCAATACAAATTCCTTAATTTCTTGTTTAAAATCATTAAACATTTTAAAGAAATATTCCTGTGTTAAAAGTTCTCCAGTAGAGGGCATAGGAGACAAAGGCTGTGGTTCCAGTAAAAATTCTTTAAATTCTTTAGACACATTTGTAGCAAGGCGCTTCTTTGACCTGGGTGCCATAATAAATACACAAGTAAGCAGCGCTTTGCTCCCCTCTGTTTCCAAAGAAGAAGAGTTTATTTTGTTAAGAAGCGGTCTGCAGGAAGGTAAAACCGGCTAAGTATATCCACTATCAATCATCCACGGAGAGAAATCGCCATTTTGAAATCCATTTAGACAAAGAAGTCTCTAAGACAAATGGTGCTGGTATTTAAGATAGTAATAAAAACATAAATCTCACAGGGGTGGGTGGGACCCGCCCGTATCAATTCTAGCTTGAAAAAAACTTTGTTTTGTCCTGGGGGGGGCTAGCCTGTCTGGGGCTGCCAAAAAAAAAGGCAGCTGAGAAGAACTGGCTGGAGATAAAAGCTCCGCTCCGGCTGGATCTAATCTCTATCCACAGCCAAAAAAAGAAAAAGGCTGTGGCTCACGAATAGACCCTAGCCTACAGAGCTACTCCCTGCCCCTTTCTTAGCCAAAAAGGGGTGCTATCTATGATCTTATTTAGATATACAGACCAGATCTCTGAGGAGCTCGGTGGAGCCCTCCTCGGCAACAGGCCACGCCCCCAGGAAGTCTGGGCTAGCCAGTTCTTGAGGGCTGTGCGGAAGGCCTGGACGGTGGTGAGGGTACGAATCTCCACGGGGAGATTGTTCCATAGTGTCGGAGCCGCAACAGAGAAGGCTCTCCTCCGAGTAGTCGCCAGTCGGCACTGACTGGCGGATGGAATACGGAGGAGGCCAACTCTATGCGATCTGATGGGACGCAGGGAGGTGATTGGCAGAAGGCGGTCTCTCAAATAGCCAGATCCACTACCATGGAGTGCTTTATAGGTGGTGAGTAGGACCTTGAAGTGCACCCGGAGATCAACAGGTAGCCAGTGCAGCTCACGGAGGATCAGTGTTATGTGGGCGAACCGTGGTGCGCCCACGATCACTCGCGCGGCCGCATTCTGGACTAGCTGAAGTCTTCGGATGCTCTTCAAGGGCAGCCCCATGTAGAGCACATTACAGTATTCCAGCCTGGAGATCACAAGGGCTCGAGTGACTGTTGTGAGGGCCTCCCGATTCAGGTAGGGCCGCAACTGGCGCACCAGGCGAACCTGGGCAAATGCCCCCCTGGTCACAGTTGAGAGATGGTGGTCAAAAGTTAGCTGTGAATCCAGGAGGACTCCCAAGTTGCGGGCCCTTTCTGAGGGGTGTAAATTTTGTCCCCCCAGCCTGAGTGATGGTATGTTGGTCAAATTTTTGGGAGGGAAACACAACAGCCACTCGGTCTTGTCTGGGTTGAGTATCAGCTTGTTTGCTCTCATCCAGTCTTTAACGGCTTCCAGACCCCGGTTCATCACGTCCACCGCTTCATTGAGTTGGCACGGGGCGGACAGATACAACTGTGTATCGTCCGCATATTGGTGGTATTTTATCCCGTGCCTTCGGATGATCTCGCCCAGCGGTTTCATGTAAATTTTAAATAGTAGGGGGGATAAGACCGACCCCTGCGGCACCCCATAAGTTAGGGGCCTCAGGGACGATCTCTGCCCCCCCACCAACACCGACTGCGACCTGTCCGAGAGATAGGAGGAGAACCACTGCAAGACAGTGCCGCCCACCCCTATCTCCCGCAGTCGTCGCAGAAGGATACCATGGTCGATGGTATCGAAAGCCGCTGAGAGGTCCAGGAGAACTAGGATGGAAGCATGGCCTCCATCCCTAGCTCTCCAGAGATCATCAGTTAATGCGACCAAAGCGGTTTCTGTGCTGTAACCGGGTCTGAAGCCAGACTGGAAGGGGTCAAGATAGTTAGCTTCCTCCAAGGTACGCTGAAGCTGGAGAGCCACCACCTTCTCAACAACCTTCCCTACAAAGGGGAGGTTGGAGACTGGACGATAGTTATTAAGAACAGCTGGATCCAGAGACGGCTTCTTCAGGAGGGGTCTTACCACCGCTGTCTTAAGCGCGGTGGGAAAGTACCCCTCCCGAAGAGAAGCGGTAACAACCGCCTGGATCCAGCCTCGTGTCACCTCACTGCTGTTGGCAACCAGCCAGGAGGGACACGGGTCCAGTATGCAGGTGGAGGCACTCACAGCTCGCATAGCCTTGTCCACATCCCCAGAGGCAATTTCCTGAAACTCAACCCAGAGATGGTTTCCCAAGTTTTCTCCTTGTGTCTCGGCTGGATCTACTGGGGTGGAGTCCAGGTCCGCTCGAAACCGGGCAACTTTGTCCGCCAAGAACTGGACGTACTCCTCAGCCTTACCCTGTAAGGAGTCTCCCGTCTCCCTCCTATTTAGGAGGGAGCGGGTTATCCTAAACAGGGCGGCTGGGCGGGACTCGGCGGACGCTACCAAGGAGGCAATGTATGTTCTTTTTGTTGTTCTTAAGGTCCGAATATACTCCTTGGTGCATGCTGTTAAAAGTGCCCGTTTCGACTCGGACCTATCGGACCTCCACGAGTGCTCTAGGCGTCTCCTCCGGCGCTTTACCTCCCGGAGCTCCTCAGTGAACCAAGGAGGCCTCCGGGGGCCGCTGACCCGGAGGGGCCGTAGCGGCGCAATCCGGTCTAGAGACTCCGAAGCTGCCGAGTGCCAGGCAGCGACGAGGGTCTCCGCCGAACTGTGGGCGAGGGTATCAGGAATAACCCCAAGCTCCGTCTGGAACCTAACAGGGTCCATTAGTCGCTTGGGGCGGAACCAGCTGGTCGGTTCCTCCTCCCTACGGTGGGGGTTTGGCCTCCGGAAGTCTAGCCTCAGTAGGTAGTGGTCTGACCACGACAGGGGTATGATCTCATTACCCCTCAGACCAAGATCGTAACTCCACTGCTCCGAGAGGAATACGAGGTCAAGCGTGTGACCCGCTGAGTGAGTTGGGCCTCGAATTACTTGAGTCAAGCCCATGGCTGTCATGGAAGCCATGAACTCCTGCGCTCCATCAGAGTGTTCACCGAGCGAAGGCAAGTTAAAGTCCCCCAGAACTATAAGTCTAGGGAACTCAACCGCTAGCTCGGCTACTGATTCGAGGAGCGAGGGGAGGGCTGCTGCAACGTAGTTGGGAGGCAGGTACGTAAGCAGCAGACCCACTTGACCCTTGAGGTCCAGCTTCACTAGCAGGGACTCACACCCGACAAGCTCCGGAGCAGGGATCCTATGAGGAACTAAAGACTCCCGGACTACAATAGCCACACCGCCACCACTTCCCTGGGCTCTCGGCTGGTGTAGCACCTGAAATCTGGCTGGGCACATCTCAACGAGGGGGACTCCTCCCTCAGGGCCCAGCCATGTTTCAGTAATACATGCCAGGTCTGCGCCCTCATCAGTTATCAAGTCCCGGATGAGGGGGGCCTTATGAACAACAGACCTGGCATTTAGCGACAGCAGCCTGAGACCAGGGTCCTGAGCACCCGCGCCATCTGACCTTGGAGTGGGACTCCTAGGGCCGGAAGGAGGGATCTCTATGACACAGCGAGCCCTCCTTCCCCGATGGTGGCCTGCCCTAAAGTCCCCGCCGTATCTGCCTCTCCCTGTCATGACCGCAATGCTCCGACCCTCACCCGTGGTTGTGGTCCCCCCAACCACCCCGATGACCCCCGCATACCCCGGCAGGTCCTCCGAATCAGTCATACCCAAACTCTCACTCAAGCAATCCTCACGAAATAATTAAAACACAAAGTTACAACAGTAATAGTAATAAAAGTGAGATCATTCATATCATCCCAAGCAGTCCCATGCACTCAACATACCATATTAAAATAAAATTTAAAAATTGCGCGGGCTCACAGACACAATGTTCAGTTTATGGTAGTCCAGAGGTGTCTTCTGCCCTCTCTATACCATTTTTCTTCTCCGAGGCGGCCACAAAATGTTGTCCCAGTCTTGCATTCATCAAATATTTCTGATCATTTGTCCTAATATATGTTTCTTGCAGGCAAATTATATCATTTTTGAATTGTTTCAAATAATGATTTATTTTTTCCTTTTCTGTGGTGAATTTAAGCCATTGACATTCCAAGTTAAAAATTTAATTGTCATCTTTAGCTCCCTGAAGCTTTTTCTTTTTTTTTTTTTAAATATATTTTATTCATTTTCACATTCCATTTTACAATCACTTATATACAGAGTATTTGCTATAAAAAAAAAAAAAAAAAAAAATAAAAAAATAAAATAAAAAGAAAACACAACTCATCATTCACAACCCCACCTGACACTTCCATCCTCCATACACCCCATCTACCCCCTCCAACTTTCCTTTCCTCCCTCTAACGCTCCCCTCCTACTTCCCTTTCCCCTCAAACCTTCCTTCTCCCCTTACTCCCAACACACCCTCCTTGCATTCCCCTTACTCCTTCCTTACTCCTCCCTCCTCTTTCCCTCTACCTCCCTCCTTGGTGTATTCCTTTATTCAAGTGTTGTTTATTATAATCTGATAAAAAGTAAAATAAACCAAGGGGAAAAAAAAATTTAAAGAAAGAAAAGAGTAAAAAAAAAAGGAGAAAAAAAAGAACAACCGTATATAAGTGCATTCTTGTTCTTATTGAGACTATGTTAACACCCACCCACCCACCCCCCAAAAATCCCCGTCCCTACTCCTCCTGACTTCCCAGGGCCCACACCTGGCACTGCCTTCTATCTAAAGTATCTTATATTCATATGGATTAAAAATAAAATAATATATTAAAGGAAAAAAAAACCAAAAAAAAGAAAGAAAAGAACAAAGAAAAAAAGAAAAAAAAAGAAACTCTTTGTGTTAAGCTCAGCCCCCCATCTTTATCTATGCTTAAATAGTGTAAATCATTCTATCTATATTTTATTCTCGTCTCTTGCTTCTTTGTTATTTACCCCGACCTCCTGTAGACTCTCCCGTTCCTCTTCCTTAACCTTGTATTCAGATAAACATTTATCCAAATTTATAAAATAATTTCACCAAGCTTTCCCTTCTAATAAAAATTAGATAGCATAGATCATTCCACATATTCAAATAATACTTTCAACAAAAATCAGTTTACCTTCCGTTTTAAAATTATCTCATCCAGCTTTCCCTTCTAACAGAATTTAAACAACATAAATCATTCTGCATTCATTTTACATATATACATTCAGTATCACCCCACCAATATACGTAAATCATTCCGCATGCATTTTACCCTCATCCCTTGCTTCTCTAATATTTGCCACTATCAAATTTATGCAAGCATTAGTTTAAAATCTAGCTCAAAATAATTAGTTTCAACAAAAATCAGTTTACCTTCTATTTTAAAATAATCTCTTCAAACTTTCCCTTCTAACAAGATTTAAACAGCATAAATCATTCTGCATGCATTTTACATATATACATTCAGTATCACCCCACCAATAAGTTCCCCTTTTTCTGCCGGAGAGAGGTCGCAAACCCCCATTCAATCCACAACTTTGGTGAATATTTTAGAATGTCTAAATCCTCAAACTCCGCTTTTCTGCTTCTCCGAGGGAGGGGGAGCTACCCCCTCCATCTTGCAGCCATGTGGTCTGTTGCTTGCCTTCTCCTTCGGCTTGTCTCTCCTCTTTTCCAAGTGAATCAGGAAGTCCCGCCTTCAAAGTCTTGTAATAGAAATCTCGAGCCTCCGAAACAGAATTAAGACGAAGTTTTTGATTCTCAAATGTGACCGTAATGCCGGCTGGGGCCTCCCATCTATATTGAATCTGTTGATTTCTAAGCTCTTTAGTTAAGAAGGTATAGTCCCTTCTTGCCTTTAACATCTGGAAAGGTATTTCTTTGAAGACAATCAAGTTCTGGCCATCAATTCTCAAACTATTATTGTAAAATTTTTGCACGATCGCGTTTCTGGATTCTTTTGTGGAGAAATATATAATTATGTCCCTCGGGAGCTGTCGCTGTTCCGCTACCAACGAATTCTGGCGATAGATTTTCTGAATCTGCCAATCAAGGTTAAGTCCCGGGCTTCCCACCGCATGGCTGAGGGCTTCAACAAAGGTCTGTTTCAAATTCTCTTGCTCCTTTTCACGAAATCCTCTGACTCTTATTGCGAATGCCTTCTTATTAAAGTTTATCATAACGAGCTGTTCCTGAGTGTCTCTAATTTTTTGTTGTAAAATTTGAATATTAGTAGTCAAATTAGAATTAGCCTCCTCCAAACTTTCCAATTTATTCTCTATTTCAGCGGTATAATCTGACAGGGCAGACACGGCTGCAAACGTATTCGCCTTCATTTGGTCAATTTTAGACTTTAAATCACCATATAGCTCGAATACAAATTCCTTAATTTCTTGTTTAAAATCATTAAAGATTTGAAAAAAAAAATTCCTGTGTTAAGAATTCTCCAGTAGAGGGCGTAGGAGACAAGGGCTGCGATTCCAGTATAAATTCTTTAAATTCCTTCACAGATTCTTTAGGCACATTTGTAGAGAGACGCTTCGATTTTGACCTGGGTGCCATTATAAATCAACAAATAAACAGTGCTTTCGCTCCCCTCTGTTTCCAAACAAAACAAAAAAAAAAATTTATTTTGTTAAGGAGCGGTCTGCAGGAAGGTAAAACTGGCTACGTACATCCCCTATCAGTCACCAACGGAGAGAAATCGCCATTTTGAAGTCCATTTAAACAAAGAAGCCTCTAAGACGAATGGTGCTGGTATTTAAGATAGTAATAAAAGCATAAATCTCACAGGAGTGGGACCCGCCCGTATTAATCCTAGCTTCAAACAACTTTGCTTTGTCCTGGGGGGGGGGGTCGCCTGTCTGGGGCTGCAAAAAAAGGCAGCTGAGAAGAACTGGCTGGAGATAAAAGCTCCGCTCACGCTGGATCTAATCTCTGTCCACAGCCAAAAAAAAGGAGAAAGGCTGTGAATTACGAATAGACCCTAGCACACAGAGCTACTTCCTGCCCCTTTCTTAGCCAAAAAGGGGTGATATCTATGATCTTAATTAGATATACAGACCAGATCTCTGAGAGGAGCTCGGTTGAGCTCTCCTCGGCAACAGGCTCCGCCCCCCAGTCTTGCTCCCTGAAGCTTTTTAAGAGCCACCTGGAAATCCTGTAATTTGATTTTCGGCCTGGCTCCTCCCACCACTTCTGAGCTTGCATTTATGCCTTCTTGAGCTGTTGTCTGGACTTGTTGCTGGGATTGTTGCTTCTTTAGTTCTTGTTCCTTATGTTTGGTAGCCGCTCGGGTTTGTCTTTGCTCCTTAACTCCTTCTAACTCCACCAGGGGATTCAAAACTTGGCCCACCTCCCATGATCCTTGGGCATCTTGCTATCTCCTGCTTTCTCCCTTTGTTTAGATCCTGGAGATGAGGGATAACCAGCCTTTAGTACGTTGCTGTAAAAATCTCTGGCTTTCCAAACTGAATTAAGATGGTGTCTTTGTCCCAGGTAGTTGACCACTAATCTGGCTGGGGCCTCCCATCTGTATTGTATCTGGCGGTTTTTGAGTTCATCCACTAGGAATGCATAGTGTTTTCTGGATCTCAACATTTTGGGTGGAATTTCCTTCAATACTATCACCTCCTAGCCCTCAATCTGCAACTTGGTTTTATAGGACTCTTGTAGTATCAGGTTCCTTATATTCCTTGTGGCAAAATAGACTACAATGTCTCTTGGAAGTTGTTTCTGTCTGGCAATCCATGAGTTAACGTGGTATATTTTGTCTAATTGCCAGTCATAGTCCATTCTTGGTTGACCTACTAATTGATCAAAGGCTTCTGAAAGAATCTCCTTCAGGTTTTCTTGATTATTCTCTTTAAGGCCTCTTATTCTCAGAGCAAGTTCCATCTGCCTATATTGTAGCATTGTGATTTAAGTTTCTGCATCGTAAACCTTGTTTTGGATTTCCTCCACTTTATTTGCTAAATTAACATTAGACTCGTTAATTTCTTCTACTTTATCATCCAATAGAGATACGTAGCCAGACAAGCCTTTAAAGGCTTCCACAATATCTTCTCTGATCTCTTGGTTGCGAATCTGGATTAGCTCTTTAATCCCCAAAATCTCCTCCGAGACCTCCTTGAAGGCAACAGAAACCTTTTCCTGTATTTTAAGTTCTAAAGCAACTGCATGGTCTTTTAGAGCATCATTTAAGACTCGTTGCAGCACCTCTTGGGTTAAAACTTCTGCAGCAGGAGGAGGGGGGATAATAATAACTGTAATTTATTTGTTGGTGCTAGAGAGCTCCCAGCACTCTTTGAGGCCATTGTTGTTTTAAATTGTTTTGAAGCCATTTCTAACCTTCAATTAAGCTTATCTTCCACCAGATTGTTAAATCCAAACAAACTGCTTATTCCAATTATTACTCTTTTAACTTGTTAATAAATCAATGCTGTTTTAAGTGATCTTAAGCTCTTTAGTAGTTTGTTAAATTACGATTCAGCCCCGCCTTCAAGACTCCGGCCCCATTTTATCTTCTGTCTCGTTAGTTTTAATAGAAGGAATTTTTAGAAAATTGAGCTAAAGTTTAAATATACCTATAGTTGTGAATTCTCCGGTGTTTGCTCTGCCTGCTTTTTGCTCAGATGTAAATCAAAAGTTGTGCAGGGGTGATCGTGATCCTTGGATTCTTCGGAAAAGCAGAATGAGTCCTGGGTGCGGAGTATGCCAAGTTGCAGGGGGGTTCACACCTTCCACACCCTAGAATTATCTCCTGGGGGGGGGTTAATGGAGCTCTCCCCAAGCTCAGCAGCTCTCCCTTTTCCTCTTCACCCGAGGAAAGGGTTATCAAACTGTCAGTCGGCTGATATACACTGTCCAAACAGTGTAACCCAGAAGCCTTCTGTTCTCTTTTCTTAACAGCAATGTATGAAACAAAAAGCTAGCTATCACTACTTCACTATACCATTCATTTAATACAAAAATAAATTACATCAATTATACCTGTACTATAAATGCTATGGTACTTAGTTATTTCTTGAAGTAAAATTGCAGAAGAATGGGTATTCGAAAAGGAGACATATTTAATGCTAAGCTGTGAGAATGTGATTTTTTTTAAAAAAAAATTTAAATGGAAAACTGTATGACAGACAAATTCATTTATGAATGAAGGTGAATATGTGTGTCCCATGATAATGTTGCAGTATCCTATCTGGGTCAGTCACCAGGACCAAAGGTTTTGTCTCCCTCAGCAAGGAAAAAGATTGAAGCCTGGCTGCTCACCATTCAACAGGAGTGCTGATTTACCACAGCCTATACTTAGAAGAGGAGGGCACAAGCAAACAATGACTTAAAAGCCAGCCATCAACACACCCCAATTAACATCTAAAAAGCCACTTACAACAGGCACTATAAATACCACATACAGAACAGCACATACTCTACAGACATAGAGAGGAGTGTGTGTGTAGTCAATTTTAAGATGTGCTACAAAAGGCATCAATTAAAATCAATTTAAAATTTGAATTGGAGAGTAGGTGATTATTTGCAAATATGTGTGTATGAATGGATGGATGCATGCATGCATGCATGCATATGTTAGTTAAAAGTCCCTCTTTAAACATATTTTGCTGAAACCTCTTTGAATAAAGTTAAACATGAATCAACTTCAGATATGATACAGAAGGACATTTGCAATTAATCACCTACTCTCCAATTCAAGATTTTAATTGATGCCTTTATGGCACATCTTAAAACTGAAAATTTCTGTGCTTTTATTAGAAGTAATCAAATGAATTATGAAGTATATTGTCTTCTGGTTTACAGTGTTATTTAATTCAGCTTTTTCCTGCCTCCCAACAAGTCAGATAACAAACTTTTTTTAAAAAATCATGTTAAAAAAAAATCAATGTATATTTTATGAAATACCAGCAGCTTTTCATATTGGTATTATATTGGTATACATTTTCTTAGTTTATCAGAAGAGAAAAAGTATCTTATTCAAAACTGGAAAAGCTATAGTTAAATTACAAAACCAAACTATTACAAAAGCATATATTGAAAGAAATATAGAGCCAATATGTGCAAAGAATTAGAAGAAAAAGATCAAGTTTCAAATTGTGATTCTTGCTGGGTAACTTTTGAAAAGCTATAATTTCTATAATCTCTCTGCCTCATAAAGCTACTTTGACACACACATGGGGCAGGGGGCCTTATGCTATCCCAGGTTCCTTAAAAAAATGTAGTTTGAGAATGTAATAACTACAATGGCCAAATCTCTCAGAATCTATATTTAAGAATGCAGAAGAATGCAGATATCACAGTTTCAAGTAATTAAAGTGGTCACAACATTTTCCAAGCTCACATAGCTGGAAGTATCTTAACAATATACAATAAAATTAATCTAAATAATTATTATTGCATGTATAGTACTCCTTTTTGAATTATATGGGGTATTATTTTTATTGTTATTTTACATCAAATGTTACATTATTTCTTTATTGATATACACTCATATAGGACAAGAGACAGTTACAGTACGATACTAGAATGTTTCAATAGATTAGTATCCTCACAAACCTGAGATACTGAAGCTGTGGTTAAAAAAAAAAGTCTTCATTTTTTACACCATAACATTTTTGAGTTAAGAGGGCTTTATGGTAATTTTTTTAAAGAGAAGAAATTAATACAGAAATATCAACAATCAACACTTGTCTAAAAATATGTTAAAGTGTCCAGCAAGAAGCAATTTTAATCAGTAAATCTAACACTGAACAAAGTTGTTACCAGTCAGAAAGACTCAATGTCAAATTAGAGCGCAAAACATAAATCAGACAAATTACCTGTGCTTCTTCATTCTTGACAGATGGAAAAAAATTACATTCACAAACTTAACACAGCCTACAGCTTGTTGGTTGAATAGCCATTAACGCATAATTGCATTTTTGTACATCTTTATTGTGAATTACTCTTGCAATGCACATATTATCTGTGCACTTTGGAGGGAAATATATAAGTTGGAATTGAATTCTAGGCATCACATCTTTATAATAAGATTCAATGAGAAGCTGGACATCAAATGTGCAACCAAAGTGAAAAGTTAATTGCAGTCTTGCAAATATTTGCATAAAAGCATTGATCCACGGACCATTAGATAAGTTACTAGAAGTTTTGTCTGTTTTATTTATGAGTGAAAATTAAGTAATTTTGCTTCTACACACATATAGCATTCAAACAACATATGTTTTCAAGAACTCAGTTCACTGAAGCATTCTGCAATTTTTCAAGACAATACGACTGAAGTGAGAAACTTTCAATATTAGGCATGCTGATATACCCACTCCATGATTTTTTGGACAGATATCTTTTATGTTAAATGAAGGTGAACTAAAAGTGGATTTGAGGCTTTTCCTCACTATAAGCAAACAAAATGAAAAAACCCTATATGTAAAATATAAGATTATTCTCTTGTCACAAAATATATCTCACCACTTGAATAAAAGGAGATAAAACATAAACAGCATTTGATGAATCTGACTTTTTTTATTTTATTTCTTACAAGCTTTTATGTAGATTCCAAAAATAAGGCAGTATAAATAAAAAGTAAATCAATATTTGTTAAATTTTCATAATCCCACAAACCTACAAATAAAACCATTAGCCTGAATTAGGATGACAGTAAGCAATGTTTCTATGACAACCTAGTTGAATAGTACAAGTCTTGACTTGCATCAAAGCTTAAGATTTAAAGAGAATGACATTTATTCCATACAAGAAAATTCAGTGTACGCAAACACATAATCATATATATCCACACAAAATTGCACACATATTCACTCACACAGACTCATATACTATATATAAACATAAACATACCGAGACACACACTCTCTCTCTTAAAAAAATGTAACTAAATATGTGGCAGCTTTAATTGACAGCAAATGTACTATACATTTCTAATGTATTTTCAAACTTTAAAAAAAAACATTTTACTATGTTATATACTCAGTTATAAGTGTAAATAATTCAGTATCAAAACAAATTTGTCCTTAAATTATTGACCGAGTCTTTTATTAAGTTCAAAGAGAATAATTTCATAGTGTTATATCAGGCAAAACTAAAACATTGTTTTCGGTAGGATTATTTGTTTTTTATTTTGCATTTCAAACATATATATTGAAAGGATTAGAACATACACAGAGTGTAACCTAACTCAGCTTTTGTTATTGCTGCTGAGAGAAGTTCCATTGTAACCTAATGTGCTGCAGCTCCGGCAGTGGCAGGCTGATGTGCGCCACAAGTGGCGTTTGGCCTCTGCCCCTTTCAAGGGCAGCTCTCTATTTGGGGATGCCTTGGATCCATTTCTTGTGGAGAACAAGGAGAAGAGGAAGGTCCTCCCTACAGCGCCCAAGAAGGGCTTCAATGGCCTGGCTCCCTATCCCAGATGTCCTTCCTTTCGAGGGCAAGAATTTAGTTCATCCTTTCGGGACCAGGACTTTGGTTCATCGTTTCAGGGGCTGAACTATGGAAACCAGGGATATAGGCAGCAGGGAGGTTACAACTCTAGGCAGAGAAACCAACCTGATCATTACCAGCAAGGAAAATCCTCCAAGCATCCTTTTCGCAGAGGTGGGGGACGTTTTTACTGCTGGAACTAACGTTCCGGCAACTAGTTATCCCAACGGAGGTAGATTAGCCCACTTTGCTGATCTATGGTCTAACACCACCTCTGATGCATGGGTTAGATCAACTATTAGAGCAGGGCTTGCCCTCGATTTTATCTCCAACCCCCCTAGGCTCTTCAGGACCTGTCCGGTATCATCTAATCCAGTTCGTCAATGTCTCATGCAGGAGGCAATTCAACATCACTTGGATATATGGGCCGTACAACTAGTACCGGTGGACAAATGTGGACAGGGGTTTTATTCGATACTCTTTGTTATTCCCAAGGCCTCGGGGGGTGGGTGGGTGGAGAGCCATCCTTGATCTTAAGAAATTAAACAAGTTCATTCATTATAAACGTTTCAAGATGCATTCTTTGCAGACCATTTTGGGTGCCATTAGACATGGTGATTTCTTAACTTCAATTGATTTAACGGAGGCCTACCTCCATGTCCCCATTTTGCACCATCATGGGTAAGTTTCTACGATATTCCGACTTAGGTCATCACTACCTTTTTGACTCTCCTCATGGGCACGATTACATTCTAGAGATCTCCAATGGTTTCTCTTGCCTTTCCAGAGGAGACTCTTAAGCTGTTCCTTGGCCAAGGTATGCATCTCGGTGGAGGTCTCTTGTTCCCTCATGTGGTGGACGTCCTAGGCCATCACCAAGGGTTGACAATTCAAGCACCAGAACTCATTGACTGTCACTACAGACGCCAGCCTATTCGGCTGGGGGGCCACCTCCAGGCGCAAATAGCACAGGGTTAGTGGGACCATGTGGACCGCACCCACAATATCAACTGATTGGAATTGCAAGCGGTCCACCTGACCCTTCGCCACTTCCTCCCATCAGTGGTGTGCAAACATGTTCTTGTGCTTTATTGGTCAAGTGTGATTGGACACACAAAGAATGTGTCTTTGGTGCATACGCTCTCAGTGTACATAAGGAGAATAAAATTATACCCAACAGTTTGCTTATAACCATACTATACTTGGGCAAAGCCCAGAAATGACTGTTTGTTTTGATGCTTGTAACCCTTAATTTGCTGGCTAAAACTAACACTCAAATGAGGACTGCTATTTACCAAAATAGATTGGCTCTAGATTACCTTCTAGCCAAAGGACTCCATGGAAAATTTAATCTAACCAATTGCTGTATCCAGATAGATGATAACGAAAAAGCAATTGAAGAAATCACAGACCATATGAGGAAGCTTGCCCACGGTCCTGTTTAAACCTGGGATGGAATCTTAGATACCTTCAGATGGTTTGGAGGAATGTTTGAAGATTGGAAGAGAATTTTATTCCTCATAGCTCTGGCCTTTGGAGGATTGATTATATTACCTTGTTTGATACTGTAATAAGATCAGTTGTTACTAGCACAATTTCTGGAATAACAGTTGTGGAAGACAGGACAAGCCTTCCAAGGTTCTTACTTTGACATCAGTACCCAAGCAATATTCACCATTATTCTAGCAATAGGAAGCATCCTATTGCCTTCAAAAGGGAGGAATGAAAGGATTAGGGCATACATAGAGTGTAACCTAACAGCTTTTGTTATTGCTGCTGAGAAAAGCTCCATTGTAACCTAATGTGCCAACTGCAAAGATAAATCCCCCAGGCTAATTGCCAAGTAGCAACCTAATATGAGATAACACCCTCTAACAAAGCTCTGGGCTATATGCCAGAAAATATATTCTTTTTCTCCTTTCTGAGATCCTTTGTTCTCAGAGCGCTGAGAAAATCATGAGGTTTGCATGAACTAATGGATATGAAATTATGTTTCTAACACTACGATGATCTGTGCAAAATATGTAAACTACAAGAAGTTGGAGAAAAGATTTTTATTTGTGGCTTTTGCTTTTTCCTCTCTTTGCCTGCTCTGTTTAAGGTGGGAGATAAAAGGTCACCCAACTTAATCTTGATCATTAATAAAGCTGAATATCAGTGGCCTTGTGTTCAGGGTTTCATTGGATTAATTCAGATTCTGAGCTGCACTCAAAAAGCTTAAAATATTGATTATCTATATAACACATACATTTTTAACTCCATATTTTAGGCTGCACAATTCTTTGCATCCTGGATATTATAGACAATTACAGTCAAGTTCAAAATGCACATACAATTAAAAAATAAACAGAGAGGTCTGCTATAAGCAGTGGCATACTATGTTAAGAAGTCTTATTTTGTGCATGTAGCTATGTACAATATAGCAGAATTGAAGCCAGATCTATATTGCAACTTTGAATTGTTGCAGAAAATGACAGGCTTTAGACTTCTCAGAATACAGGAAAAGTTTATTTGGCTGCCAGGTTCAGAAAGCTAGCAAAATCGCTAACATTGCAAATTCTGAATAACCTTCATTATCAAAGTACGCATTCTTATACATTCTCAAAAGTAGCGCAACACGGAAATACTTAAGTCATTTCTTATTGGTTATTTTGGAGGGAAAGCCTTATAAGTAGATGAGGGTCTTACTTCTCCTTTTGTTACAAGTATGGACTACATGTCATTAACAAACTTTATCTGAACCTTGTGGTTTGGACTTCTGACATAGGGGCATTGGCTAGAACATCTTGTGGTTAGAGGCTGATGACATTTCCCTGTCCCTTTAAGCAAGCTTCTAACTGTCCCTTTTATGCCACGTCTTCATTCTTATATTTTAATTCATATTTTATTCTACTTTATCCCCCCCTTCTAGACTCTATTAATACCCACAATTGAGTCTAGCCTGTTAGATTAACAATATAAGCATGCAGGATACATAATAGCAAAAAAGCAAGGATACAAGCAATACATGTGTTAGGGCTTATCTTCCGGAATCACTTTATCTACTTCTAATAGTGCAATTTGAATATAGGAGCTAGTATCTGAAACTTCATCTTCCTTGAGTGTATGTGGGATTAGGTTTTCCGTTAACATTAACTCCTTTTCAGTTTGTATTTCTTTTACAGATCTCATAACGAACTGTTTAAACAAGGGTATTATGCAAGGGAGGAAGGCTAAACTTGTGATTCCACATAAAAGAAATAGCATTTGCTTAATCCAACCTGTTCGCGGTAGCCAAGAGAACCAAGCATCTGTTCCTTGTATTTTTTGACCAATAGAGAAAGCTCGATCTCGTAGTTCTTGGACCACTCCCCAGACTGCTCCTGATCTATTCATATAGAAAAAAACAATCTTCTCCCAGGAATACACATAGCCCACCCTTTGCAGCAGTTAAAAGATCTATGGCACGATGGATGTAAGGAATCTATTTGGTTTTTGACTTCAACCAAGGTGCCAGCAATTTGGTTCAGGCTTTCTTGGAATTCTTCCGACAGTTGCCTGAACTGTGTAATGGAATGGGTCATTCCACCTACACCCGTTCCAACTGCTGTCCCTATTCCCAAGATTGCTAATAATGGAATTAGGAGTGGCACTCTTTTCCGGACATGTCCCATGAGGGGTACAGGGAGGGCCTGTTCCCCACTTACCACCCCCATTTTGGGGACGAGGTATACTAGGGTGCATGTGCCAGTCCAATTAGTGGTCAAGCACAGATAGGCATTTCTCCCACATAGAAAGAAAACTCCATTTTCTCCTACACATGCGCCAATGTTCATGGAGAAGGCATGGGCTCAGAGGTCCCTTTCATTAGTCCAGACTTGTAAAGTTCCTGCTAGGAACATACCAGTCAGGGGCTGTAATGGAACTTCTTGATTAGGGTCCATTAGCTTATTCCTGAGGATTGGCCCTTCAAAGAGATATTGGGAACTTGCATTTCCAGGGGGAAAGTAAACATAAACTCCCGTGGTGGATTGTATTGAAAGCCAAACGTGCAGTCGGGGTGGTTGGAATGGCCTTGGGCAGCTTCCAGTGATCAGATTCCCCTCCCATCGGTTAAAAAAAAGTGGAGGTAGGAGCGAGAAAGTGACTTTCTGTTGGAAGAGCTTGTGAGCAGAGGGAGACATGCTGTGAGTCAATTTTACGTCTACAATGGCTTGCCTGGGGGAAAGGTACATTTCAGATGGGCATTGTTCCTCTGATAGTGACCCCGCAGTTATGCCAGGCTCCTGATATTGTTTGATGCACAAGGAGGGTGACCCTATAATTTCTACACCAACTGCTATGGGCCCAACGATGGGGAGACGGCTCATCCCCAGTCTTTTAACCACATCATACAGATCGCCATGTAGCCGGGCTACCGCCGTTTTAGTTCCCCATCTACCTTCCTTGTCAAAGACTATCATAGCTCTGGTCTTTTCCCAAAGATCTGACTCAACTAGCATCGCATAAGATGAAGGTCCGGCAGACAAACACAACCAGCATTTCTGACCCAGGGCAGGATCAGACTGATTGATTAAGCTTTGTCCTAATTCCAACACTCTTAACACGTAATCTCCTTGTCTTAACTGTTGCAGGGGTCAGTTTTCCCTAGGCTTTGTCCTTTTTCTTACAGGGTTTGTCAAATAGTTGGCTGGAAGTGTTGGAATTAGCTTGCAATTTCATCCCCAAGCATAAATAATACGCCGCTGACGGGAGCGGACCAATTCCCCACCCTGTAACGGGTTTTTATCTTGTTCTCCAGGATTTTTGACATCCTCGGATCCTTCTTCAAGAGCTAAGGACATTTCTTGTGTATTTTCACAACATGGGGAGTTAATAGTCAGGAAGTTATCACTTAGCATGCCTTTTGCCAACAACAGCCAAAGCCACAAACAACTCATAATTATCCCTTACACAAGATTTCCTTTTACACCTTTTGCCTATAGATTCACCACATCAGGGAAAGGGTAAGGATTATATACGGTTTGGAGGGTTACAGCATCAGCTTCTGGCTCTAAATTATAATAAGGATAATCAAACTTACAAAAGTAAAGGATATAGTGGCTACAGATATAAAAGCTTGCACCACCATATCCTGACAGATGCTCAAATTCTCTAATTCATCTTGCAACTGATAAGTCGGAATGTTGTTTTCCTTCCTTCAATTTTTCAGCTGCACGTCGAGAAACCAGCTTCCAGTTGTGGTTTCAGTAGGGCTTCTTCTGCCCCATAAGAGTTACCCAATGCCAGTAGGGAAGCTTATAGAAGGTGTTTCTTTAAGCGTACTACTAAGGGACGGGATTCATGAGAGTCAGCCTCCCAGTATTCTTCAGTGGCTGATTTATTGCGGGTCCAAAGAATCCAAGACTTGGATTCTAAAACTTTTACTGCAAGTGGAGAACACATAACTACAGTATACCGGCCCTTCCATGTAGGTTTCAAGTTCTCCCCTCTCCAGTGTTTTACCCACAATCTGTCCCCCACCTGAGTTTCTCCACCCTGGAATATCTAGGGCTAAGTTCTTTTGGCATTTCTAGCTCTACGTAAACTGATATGTCAGGGTAGCCCTGATGTCCCTGGTAGCTGCTAGTCTCGTTTTTTTATCAGCCACCCTATTCCCTCTGGCTATTTCATCTTGTCCCTTCTGATGGCCTTTACAATGCATAACAGAGACTTTCTTTGGCATTTTCACTGCAGCTATTAGCCTTTCAATTAGGAAGGGGTGTTTGCTTTCCTTCACTGAGGCCGTTAAAAGGCCTCTTTCTCTGTAGACAGCCGCATGAACATGCAAAGTGAGAAAGGCGTATTTAGAGTCAGTCCATATATTTACTCTTTCATCCTTTGTCTTCTCTAATGCACGGATTAAAGCCCAAATTCTGCTACTTGGGCACTAGTGCCTTTTGGGAGAGGTCTGCTCTCAAAGACTTGGTCAAGAGAGACTACCACATAGCCAACATAACGTTCTCCTGTAGTAATAAAGCTTGATCCGTCAGTGAACAAGTTATAGTCTGCAGATTCCAACAGCGCATGTATTAAGTCTGGTCTGCATGAGAATTGACTCTCAATGGTTCGCATACAATTATGCTCAATTTCGGGTCCTGGTATTGGCAAAAGGGTGGCAGGGTTTAGGGCATTTGTTTGCTTCACGGTCACTTGTGGATTTTTGAGTCAGGAGTGCCTGACATTTGTAAATTCTAGGGTTTGTTAACCATAAATGTCCCTTCGTTTCTAAAATTCCTTGAATTGCGTGGCTGGTATAGATAGTGGTAGGGTGTCTGAAAGTTAATTTATTAGCTTCCTCCATTAGGAGAGCTGTGGCGGCTCGAATTTTTAGACAACGTGGCCAGCCTTTTGCAACACAGTCCAGTTGTTTAGATAGATAATCCACAGGTTGCTGCCAACTTCTTTTTTCCTGCGTCAGGGCTCGCAGAGCAGTGTTGACTTTTGAATCCACAAAGAGATTAAAAGGTTTTTCTAAGTTGGGGAGCCCCATTACTGGAGCTTGAGATAATTCTGTTTTAGGGTTTCAAATACCCGTTTTTGTTCCAGCTCCCAAATGAAGGGTTCCTTTTCACCCTCCCCCACCTTCGTGGAGATATACAAAGGTTTGGCCAAAAGAGCGAAATTTGGAATCCAGATTCTGCAATATCCTACTGCACCTAAGAATCCTCACAACTCTTTCCTGGTTGTTGGTTCCACAGTTCGGCACACAGCCTCCTTTCGCTCATGTCCTATTGCTCTTTGTCTCTGACTTATGGAATATCCCAAGTACTTGACTTGACGTTTTACTAACTGTGCCTTTTTTCTTGAGGCACGATATCCCTTGTCCATTAACAGATGGAGTAATTGGTTGGTATTTTCCCAACAAGTTTCCCTTGTCCTGTCACTAAGATATCATCTACGTATTGGAGTAGCACATCTCCATCTTCACAAGGCTGGAAATTTTCTAGGTCTGAGGCCAAGGTTTCACCAAAAAGGATAGGTGAATTTTTAAATCCTTGGGGAAGTCTAGTCCAAGCGTACTGCCTCTTATGACATGTTATGGGATCCTCCCATTCAAACGCAAACACTTTCTGGCTATCCTTGTCTATTGAGATGGTGAAGGTGTCTTTTAAATCTACCACTGAAAACCAAGTAGCTGAGGCCGGAATCAGACTCAAAAGAGTATAGGGATTGGGGACAATGGCGTGAACGGTTACCGTGGCTATGTTCACAATCCTCAAATCCTGTACGGGCCTCAGAGAGCCATCAGGTTTTGGTATGGGTAAAATTCGGGTATTCCAGGGAGACCGTATTGTTCTCAGAATGCCAGCTTCCAAATATTTGACAATATGGTCCTGAATTGCCTGCATAATGGAGCAGTGATAACTTTTCTGTCTGAGGCGGACAGACACAGCTAGAGGCTTCACTTGTATAATTATAGGTGCATGATGAGAGCAATGGCTGGGGGGTTATCTTCTGCCCACAGTTGAGGTACTTTAAATTCCTGCCAGGTTTCGGGAATCTGGTCATCTTGAATTACCATCACTCGCCATATCTCATCTGGGGGGGTGCCTCATTGTTAGGACCATTTTGTCTTCCTCAAAGGACAGTCTAGCTCCCATTTTGCATAGGATATCACGACCCAACAGGGGAACTGGGCATTCAGGCCTGTATAGGAACTGATGTTCTATGTCTCTTCCATTCAGGGAACATTTTAAAGGCTTCAACACAGGGCAGCTGTTTATCTGACCATCAACCCCTTGGATGTTTAGTACATTATTGGAAATGGGAGCCAAGGGTTTTGTAATTACTGATCTTGACGCCCCTGTGTCTCCCAAAAAGGTTACTTTATTACCCACTATCTTCATTCAGACCAAGGGTTCAGGGGGGCTGGACTAAACCCTAGTCCCCTTCAGTCTTCAGACCTTTCGTCATCGCAGCCAAGCTTATGGCTTCCGCCTAGCTTTGGAGCAGTCTTCAGTCTCTGCCCGGGAATCCACAGGGCTTCATTCTTGACCTTTTGATTCAATCGACCAGGTTCCATTCTTCTATTCCGTCCTCTTCCCTGCCCCCTTATCTCAGCTTCTAGCCTTTTGGGACACTATAACATCCAGTGACCTTCTTCCTTACACCAATTACCTCTGCTCTGGGTTGCATTATTTGACAATGCAACTGCCAGCAATTCAGCTTTGCGTTGCATTCTATCGTCCTTCTTTTTCTCTTCTACTTTTTCTCTGTTCACAAAGACTTTGCGAGCGATTTCCATTAATTGGCTTATATTCATCCCTAAGGCTTCTTCTTGCCTCTGGAGTTTGCGTTTAATATCCAGGGCACTCTGGGATATGAAAGTCATCGCTAGCATACGGGCATTTTCAGGATCCAGGGGGTTGATTGGGGTGTACATTTTATATGCATCAACCAGCCTTTGGAAAAAGGCTTCGGGACTTTCGTCTGATTTTTGGATCACGAGAGAGGGTTTGGACATATTTAATGGGGGTTTCGCAGCTTGTTCTAAGCCTTGAAGAATTAG
Organism: Thamnophis elegans; assembly: GCF_009769535.1. Taxonomy (NCBI): domain Eukaryota; kingdom Metazoa; phylum Chordata; class Lepidosauria; order Squamata; family Natricidae; genus Thamnophis; species Thamnophis elegans. Next base: position 71,079,996 of record NC_045558.1, read on the forward strand.
TGCCTGATAGACCCAGAGAGAGGCCATATCTCTATAGGGATCCCACTGCAGATTTTGCCATGGAAACCATAAATTTAGCACGGCTTGAAGGCTCCCTCCATCTGCAGGTTTTAAGATTTTTTCCAATGGCACTACTCAACCTTTCTCTTTCTTCTCCATTAAGGAGAGTAGTCATTAATTGCTCCAAATCCTGCCATGTTGGATTATAGGTTCTGATAATGACCCTAAAGAAGTCAATGACTTCCTGAGGCTTAGCGGACGGCAGTCCGTAATGTTGTTTCCAATTCAACAGGCCCGTGGTGATAAACGGGATGTATTGAAATAAAGGCGATCTCTACTTGTCCCTATCCATCTATAACCCTTTGATCCATTTGGCACAGCGGACCTAGGAGCTGACTTCTGGTTCGGGTGGCAACAGGGGAATTTCGTTAGCTTAAAGGAGAAGGGGGTCTGCTAGACAGACTTTCCAGTTTTTGCCTTTCTCCCTGGTCACTTTGTCCTATTGTCCCTTGGTTAATTCCACTGCCGGCATTTGAAGGTTGCCTTGGGTGATAAAAAGGGGCATATGGAGGAGGGCCTTCTTCTTCATCGGGAGCAGTTTGGAGGAGAGGCTTTTTCTCAAGGTGATTCATTTTGACCTTGATTTTGCCATTTCCTTTTATTCAGGCCACACAAACCTTTACAGCTTCCTTTTTACATTTACAGAGCCAGTCAGGATTTTGTTGCACTGCTATCTGCCACTGGCCAATATACTGATATTGATCTGGGTGACCAGTTTTAGCATCTGTTATGATCTGATGTACTTTTGAAATGATGTCTGGATTAAAAGTGCCTTCAGGTTTCATCCTACATTAAAGGTTGGCCATTCGTTCTCACAGAAGTTTTTAGCTCCCCAGAGTTGGGTTTGGGATCTCCATAATCTCCACTAAAAGCTCTCTTGAAATTTTTCAACATGCACTGGAGAGGCGTTCAAGGAACGCTCCTCCCCTCCCATGTTCTATTTCTAACACACTTTTTGCTGACCTGCAGTCCCGGAGCTCACGGTCACCAACAGGAACTGCAGATTAACCTCCCACACAAACCTAGAGCCTCATTAGGATACGCTGGTTCTGTTTGGAAGGGATGCTATCCTGGGCTTGGGGGGGGGGGATCGGGCTCCCTATTCCACTCCTAACCAAGTGGGTCCACAATTCTTTTGATACTTGCCTGCAGGTGTCTTCTTTCCCAGCCGGCGTAATTTTTATTAACTTGTCCTGATCCTGGTCAGATTCCTGGATCGGTGGTGTCCTCCAGATGCCCAAGAGAGATTGTCAGCCCTGTCCCAGAGAAAGGTCTCCATCGGCGCCTGAAGATGGGTGAGATGACCTCAATGGGGCACCAGTTGGTCCGTTCCGTCCTCAGTGAAATATCGCTCTAAGTCCTGCCCATGGTCGCCAAAATTGTTGCAGAAAATGACAGGCTTTAGACTTCTCAGGATACAGGAAAAGTTTATTTGGCTGCCAGGTTCAGAAAGCTAGCAAAATCGCTAACATTGCAAATTCTGAACAACCTTCATTATCGAAGTACGCATTCTTATACATTCTCAAAAGTAGCGCAACACAGAAATACTTAACTCATTTCTTATTGGTTATTTTGGGGGGAAAGCCTTATAAATAGATGAGGGTCTTACTTCTCCTTTTGTTACAAATATGGACTACGTGTCATTAACGAACTTTATCTGAACCTTGTGATTTGGACTTTTTCTGTAATTTAAAAAAAAATTACATATCCATTATAATTGGATATACATCACTCTGAACATGTGTAATGTATGGAAGAATTAAGTTGCTATTTTATCGCCAATCACTAATTCTACACTATTCACTAGTTCTACATTTGAATATATTAGCTATTGTCAGTCCCATATATTTCTATTGGGACGCTGGCATTCTGGTGGGAGGGGGAAGGAGTGGAGGGCTCCCTACTTGAAGTTTCTCTTTCTATTTCCTGCTTAGAGAGATCTCTACATGAAGTTTCTGTTTCCTGCATTATTGTACTGTGGGAGGGGTTTTGTTTGCACTGCTTTAAATTGCAGTTTTTTAAGTGAAAAAGTTTACTTCCTGTCTAGACCTCTTGCTATCACAAGCCTTTCAATAAAAGCTCCTTTTGGAACAACTGCAATTTCAAGAGTCCTGCTTTCTTGGGAAGATTGGAGAGGCAACATCCTTCAGCTGTATACTAAGCACATAGAATACAAGGTGAAGAGAAAGGCAACAAGATTTTGTTATTCTATGCTGTACTAAATTATAGCCATGCTATCAGTATAAAATGCCAACTTCAGCGTTTTTTTTTGGAGAAGCTGCTAGTACCAAAGATGAGTTGGAATTTGAAAAACAATGTTTTTTGCTGAATGCTACATTGGATTATAAAATCATGGAGAGCATAATAATCCAACTGTTGTAACACAGATCTTCTCAGTAGTACTACAGAGATTTGTCTTACTATAGCCTAGGCCAGTGATGGCGAAATTTCTTTGGCTTCTGTGCCAAAAGCAGAGGGAGCACAGGGGGGTCGTGCACAGGCGTGCCACACCCATAATGCTATGAGCCCACCCACCCTCCATTTTTGGAATTTTTTTTCGCCCTCCCCAGGGGCTCCAGGGGCTTTCTAGGAGCCTGGGGAGGGCAAAAACAGCGTCCCCTGCCTCCCCTGGGTGCCCTCTGGAGGCCTCAGAAGCTTCCCTGAAGCCGCCAGAAGGTGGAAAACGGACCTACAGACAAACCGGAAGTCACTTCTGGTTTGCTCGTAGAGCTGGTTTTTGCTCTCTTGAGCCTTCAGGAAAGCCTCCTAAAGGGCCCTGAAGGCTCCAGAGGGCGAAAAACGAACCTATGGGGAACCCGGAAGTTTGAGAATTGTGACTTCCGGTTTGTCAGTAGGGCCATTTTTCGCCTTCTGGAGCCTTCAGGAGGCTTCCCACCCTGCCCCCCACCTCTCATTTACCTTTTGAAGATCTCCAGAGCTTCAGATTTCATGGTTGCATTCATTTTCTAAGCAGCCAGAGGAAATTGTGGCTGCTCCAAAATAGCAGCTCCTTCTGGGACACAGCCATGTGGCCCAGGGATTAAGTGAACCATTCTGATTCCCTAACATGGTCTCCAGCTCACTATTGAAAGTATATAGTTTTTATATTTTTTCCTTTTACATATGTTTCTTCTTCCTTTATTTCTCTGAACTTTTTATTTTTAAGATTTTTCTTAATTTGCATTTGTTTGTTATATTTGTATTTTAAAATTTTAATTAATATTATTATTGAAATTATGTGAAATTCAATCCATTATATTGAGATTCTTTTGCATATCTGCATATTATGTTTCTTGGATATCACCAATGGAATTCAAGAAACTTTCAGAACTATAGCTTGGGAATCATAAGAGCAATATTCTGAAGCCTACTATAATATACTTTAGCACAATTTAAGTTACATGGTCTAGCCTCTCCTATAAGTTTGTGATATCATCGCAACTAAGTCTGAATGAGTATTAGCGACTAGGATGAAGGAGAAATATGCAGAGTTCTTATATAATTTTGCTGTTCCAAAATACAGATATAGTGAAGTAAGGAAAAATAACCTCACGCATTCCCATTATTTTCTTCCATGTGCATGGAAAACTTCTGATTTGACAACACATTTTCCATGACTTCTAAATTGCTTAAACATTGACTATAATCATAATTTCAGCAAATTATTAGAAATGCTTACTGTAGTGTTTAGATAATTACTAAGAAATATGCAATTATCTTAGAACACAAACTGCTATCTCTAAAATATGAAGGAGCACTTCTACAAGTCCTTTAAATTTTCATTCCCTCTCCTCTTTATTACACATCACAATATTTTTTATCCCTGATAACTTTAAAATATGTGGATTTCAATTCCCAGAATTTCACAGCCACAATTCTACAAGAATTCTGGGAAATGAAATCCACACATCTGAACATTTCCAAGGATGAGAATCACAGATATAACACTTCATTGTTTTCTATGCATTGATGTCCCTCTTGATTTTCTTCCATCGTTTTGGCCCTGGCTAGTCTTTCTTCAGAAGATACCTGATTTCAACCTGATACTTAGATGCAGGCAGTTTATATGATAATGTATACAAACCGGAAATAATACTAAAAAATCCTGTCTTTCAGAAACTAATAATAAGCAATGTTGCCTTTATCCAGAAACTGAACTCAAGGAAAAAAAGGTTTATTCCACTAGACTAATACTTCAAAGACACTCACTTTGTTGATACAGCAGGACTTCAAACTGCATTACATTTGTGCAGTATGTACTGCACAAATTCCATAATCTTCAAATTGACATTTTTAGTTAATATTAATAGTTCATTAAATTAACTATTTTTTACCCTTGAACAACGAAAATCAAAGAATAAATAATTTGGTTTCTAAATATAACATATATTAATATTACTTAATATAACATATATTAAAATTTTAATTTTATACCACCATGAATATGTTTTTAAAATTGATGCATTATGCCTCAATATATTATTTAAACCATCTACCGATTCAAAATGGTAAATAAATACTATATTCTTATTATATTCTTCACCATTCTTCTACACATTTAACAACTGTTCTATAACCCAAGTCTCGGAAATTAACTCGTAAAATGAGAGCAGCAACCACACCTTGATGTTGTGTTTGAGACAGAAAGTAATGAATATAGTTTATACAATAACAGCTGATGAGTCCCATATAAAACAAAAAAATATGTTATCTGAATTTCTGTGTTCAAAAGGGTTCACAAAACCCATTGTGGCTGGCAATGACATGCTCTTACAGAAACAAAATGACTATGACTGGCTGGAACTGTCCAGGGGAAGAACTTTCTCTTCCATGGCTCCTCCTGCCTTTTGAAGCAACTAACCCCTGAGGTGAGATTGGCTCCCACCCTTCTAAAGACCTGGCTCTGGTAGATGGCTTGGGATCGCACTGTGGGAACATCACAATGAAGGTGGCTGTTGAATTAAGAGTCAATACCTCCTCCCAGGGCATTCTGTTTTTTCTCTCCCTATCCTTTAATTGTATTTTATCTTGACTGAGATTTCTATTTTTATTCTTTTAAATATATTTATTTGTTAGGATTTTTAATGCTGGAAACCACCCAGTCATTCATTAACAGATGGGCAGCAAATAATTTCAATCAATCAATCAATCAATAACAATACTCATGATTTATTACCAGTATATTTTTACATCTCTCAAATTTAAGATCAGAACATAAATGTAGATTTTTGTAAAGCACAGTAAAAAGAGGTCCAATTGATTTTCTGCATAGAAAGAAAAAAAATGTACCTATTTTTCGGAGTATAAGATGTACCTTTTTTTGTCAAAAAAGAGGCTGAAAATCTGGGTGTGTCATACACTGAATACAGCATTTTTTTTTGCCTCCCAAAACCCCGCCCCCTTCACCAAAATGGCCATGTATAGCCTTTAGGAGCCTTGCAGAGTGCTCCTGGGGAGGGCAGAAATTAGTGAAAAACAGGTGGTTTTTTGCTCAATTTTGCTCCCCAGTCCCCAGAAGCACTCTGCAAGGCTCCTGAAGGCTATACATGCTGTTTTTTAAACCAAAAACAAGCCCGTTTTTGCAAAAATGGGCTGATTTTTGCTCGTTTTGGGGAATGTGTATAGGTTTACCTATGTAAAAAACAGGAATCCCAGAGATAAAAAAAACTATATACTGTGTACTTCTGGAACAAGACAGCATATATAATTTGTTATGTATGACCAAGATCTATTTATAGAAGAATAAAATATCCTATCTATTCCAATCATTATGGTGCAAGAGCTGTGGTGGTGCCGTGGTTAGAATGCAGTATTGCAGGCTATTTCTGCTGACTGTCAGCAGTTCGAGTTTCAGGTTGACGCAGCCTTCCATCCTTTTGAAGTCAGTAAAATGAGGACCCAGATTGTTGGGAGCAATATGCTGGTGGCTTCCCATAGGCAAAATGATCGGGGAAGCCAGAAAGAAAGATCACAAATCACTCCTGTAAATTGCTCCTGCCCTGAACTGATCAAAGATAATCAATGCCATCTCAGTGCCATAATCAGCCTGAAACAAAACTGAAAAGTTCCAGATCATCCCTTTTGTCAAAGCCAAGACTACCTTCTTTTTAATAACCTTGCCTACAAAAAGAAAGTTGGAAATAAGACTAGAGTTGATCCACTATCATTGTCTTCTTATATAACGATGAAACACGCATTAATATAACTCATGTTTCACCAATCTTTACTAGTACCATGTGACAGTGAATTGCAATTTTGTAAATAGTTCCTTGTACAAATATGTGCTTATAAAGTCATTTCAAAAACAATTTTCATTCCATTTAAATATATTTTAAAAAAATAATAAAACAATGTGTGCATTGTGGACAATCATATGGTTCAAAGGCCCAATTTGACAAAATAAATGAAACGAATTATAGCATTATAATAAATACAAATTCTTCTTTGTATCAATCTCATTTTATATATGCAAAACAAAAACAACAGCATATAGGTTTCAATTCTTCTCATGATTAGTTAAGATATATTATTTTAGCAGAAAAACTTTATCCATATTTATTATCACTAGTGTTGCACCTTCAGTAGCAGCACAGATCCCATTTTTAACTAAAGCTTAAGAAGTCCCTTGCCAATCCTTACCAAAACTATAATCAATCCTCTGTAAATAAAAAAGTTTCCATATCTACAATGAAGCAGAAAAATCAGGAATGGGGGAAAATAAAGGCATGTAAACTTATTTACTAAAAAAGACTGTACATTTAATGAAACTGCACATTGCAAAAATGAAGGCCCTTCGAAATAATCTTACCTCAGACTCATCTGTTGTTTCTTCATCAGACATAGGCTCCTAAAAACCATATATAAGAGGAGAAAGAAATTATAAAGTAGAAAAAGTTAATAAATTAACAGTACAATTCAAAACTTTATTCTTATTTAATGGAATTCACTCCTCAATAAAATCAGACTTCTTTTCTTTGAGGATCAAGAGTTGGAAATTTAGATCTGTAAAACCGCAATGATATTCTAGCCAAAGGACAGCGTTTTCTGCATCCCTATACCGTGTGCACAATTGTTAGGCATTGTGTATTTTGACCGTATTATTATTTTTATGCATATTTTCTACCTCCAATCTGTATAAACTTCAGTGCTTATTGGCTATAAACATATCAGGTGATGTGTTTTTGTGTAATGAGAGAGACTGTGGCCTAAGGAAATCAACATCCTATATCAAGGTGTGCATAATTATTCGGCAGCTTCTTTTCTTCAGACAAAACAGGAGAAAAAAGAGATTTAACTGACTCTGAAAAGTCAACAATTGTAAAAAAAAAATTCAGAAGGATGCAGCACTCTTGAAATTGCTAAGATATTTGGGCGTGATCACAGAACCATCAAATGTTTTGTTGCAAATAGTCAACAGGATCATAAGAAGTGTGTTGAGAAAAAAAGACACACATTAACTGCCAAAGATTTGAGAAGAATCAAATGTGAAGCTACCAGTTATCCAGTATCCTCCAGTGCTGCCATATTCGAGAACTGCAACCTACCTGGAGTGGCGAAAAATTCAAGATGTTCAGTGCTCAGAGACATGGCCACGGTAAGGAAGGCTGAAACCTGACCACCACTGAACAAGACAATAAATTGAAATGGCAAGACTGGGCCAAGAAATATCTGAAGACAGATTTTTTCAAAGTTTTTATGGACTGAGGAAATGAGAGTGAATCTTGATGGACGAGATTGATGGGCCCATGACTGGATCAGTAATGAGAACAGAACTCCACTTCGACTCAAATGCCAACAAGGTGGAGGTGGGGTACTGGTCTGAGCTGATATTATTAAAGATGAGCTAGGTGGACCTTTTTGGGTTGAAGATGGACTCAAAATCAACTTCCAAACCTACTGCCAGGAGACACTTTCTTCAAGCACTGGTACAGGAAAAAGTCTGCATCTTTCAAGACCACCGTGATTTTTATGCAGGACAATGCTCCATCGCATGCATCAAATACTCCACTGTGTGGCTAGCCAGTAAAGGCCTTAAAAATGAAAGAATAATGACCCCCTTCCTCAGTTGACATAAACCCTATTGAAAATTTGTGAGCCTTTTTTAAATAAGAGATTTACAGTGAAAGAAAACAACACACCTCTCTGAACAGTGTCTGGGAGACTGTGGTTGCTGCTGCACAAAAAGTTGATCGTCAACAGATCAAGAAACTGACAGACTCCATGAATGGAAGGCTTATTATGACTGTTACTGAAAAGAAGTGTAGCTGTATTGGTCATTTTTTTTTAACTGTCAGAAATATTTATTTGTACATTTTGAGTTGTTTGTTTATTATTCTCACTTTAACAGATGTAAATAAAGGAATGAGATGGACAAGTTTTCATTTTCATTTAATTGCATAATAATTCTGCACACATAGATATTCTCCTAAGAAAGCCAAAACCTCACTTTCACGTTCTTAAATGTTCAGGTTTATTAACATTTTGGATTGACCAAGAACACTGTAGATGTTCAATAATGAAATTAATCCTCCAAAATACAACTTTCGTAATAATTGTGCACAGAGTGTATATGTTACCTAGAATATATAGAGCAGCACCAAAGAATCACAACATTGTGGTTTATTTGCCTAATTCAGATAGCATACAATCATTCTGCTGTTTTCAGATACACAGAAGCTTTGGGCAATTATCCAAGTTTTGCAAAGGAAACTCTTGCTCCTCTGACTTTTAATCCTCAGATATTCATTAAATCACTACACATATTGGTACTGTATGACATATTAACACCAAGGTCTTGAAATATTTAATTCTACACCTTTGATTCACATATCAAAGTATAATTACACAATAAGTCAAACTGAGAGGATTGCTTTTTCCCTCAGAATGTCTTCTATTCACATCATCTTATCTATTCACAGCATCTCAACAAATGTCCTCCAGACAATTAATTAGCACAAACGTCAAGCAAACACTGCAGTCCAAGAAAAAAATGGACAGGCTTTCCAAGGAAAATAGAATCATACTTTCTACATTTGGCAGTGTTGAATATTTTATGTGGTCAACCGAAAGAGAAAATTTGAATACTCAGTAGAGTAATACAATAAGTAACCCCTCCTCTATTTATACTTTAGTGCTCTACCCATGCAGTGTTCAATGTAGAATCACAATGTAGATATACAAGCTAAAAACAAGTATCAAAGAAGCAAATGTTGATATATAAATGCATTTTGACCTATAATCTCAAAAAATTGCATGTTTGTTACAACCAAATTTTAAACAAAAATGTATCCCATTCATTATAAAATTGGCTCTATTTCTGCCATTCATTATAAACATATCTTTAAATGTTTTGCTTTTATGGTTTATGTAAGGAAGTCTTTTTTCTTTACAGTGGAGTGTAGAATCTACAGGATGTCTTTCAAATCTTAAGGAATTTAAAGTTACTCAAAAGGAACTCAGAAAGCAAGTAAAATGAAAACCAGCATTATTTTTGACCTTACATTGCTCAAATCATCAACAAAAGGTTTACTTTTAAAATATCTCTCTCAGAAAGTAATGTATCTTACAGTGACAATCAAACACACAAAAGAAATTAAGTCTACTCTTGAAAATCTCTCACCTGTCCAGTAACAAAATCTGCTGATACCACACTTCCTTCAAGAGTTCAGCAAAATGAAGATTTACTTAACTTATTTGCTGTTGTCAACAGCAATAAAAGGTTACATCTAATATGCTGACACTGAATTTAAGCATTTTAACAGCAGCACACAATAGAAATGAAGACTTCATGAGAAGAGAAAGCTTTAGAAACCTTATGAGGTAACATTTTGACAATAAGATGAATAATTGCAGCAGAGTCTGACTATAATTGCTATATCATAGGACTATATTTATGCCACAAAGTGAATTTGGAACAGTTAACCTATAGTCATTTTTAAAAAAATAAGAATGCTCTATCATTATGAAATTTAAAGCTCAACTTATCAGTTACAAGATGGTGAAGGAATCACAATTACAGTATATAGATTCCACAGGTCTGCGACTAAAAAGCTGCTTGATTATTTTCATCTAATTTCCATTTATTTTGGTGAGCTGAAAACAAATAAAATATTTTTTTATATTATGGGTTAATTCACATAAGTGCACTTAAGATATAAAATGCCAAAAAAACCTTAAAGGGTTTGTCCAAGTTATGTAAAAAAAAATAGCACTGTAAATCTGATGGTCAGCAATATATACATAAACTAAGCAAGTTTTAAATTTGTGCTTCTAATGGTAGAAGGGGTTAATCTTTCCTGAAGAATCCAGTGAGAGGGAGACACAGGGCAGATAGCAACATCTCCGGTCATTGCAGGGGGCATGGCCAGCACTGTGACTTCTCGTGTACAGAGCTGCTCTCTCCTGCATGCCACATTTGTGCACAAATCATCATTGGGTTCTGGTTCTAGGCTGTTTACACTTTTTCATTGCAATTCATGTTAGTTCATCATTCTTCAACCGTTACGTTATGGCTCCGCAAAAGTGTATTAATTTGCCAGACAGTTTCTGTTTCATCTGTGGTGAATATACAGTGTTGAAGCAACAGCAGAATATTACAGACTTTGTGAAAAAAGTATACTTTGCATACTTTGGACTAAAAATTGGAGATCAAGATAAAGTTTGGGCACCTCATAAAGTGTGCAAATGGTGTGTTGAGGATCTCCAAAGCTGGTTCAAGGGTAAGAAAAAATATTTCCGTTATGGGATTCCTTTGGTATGGTGAGAGTAAAAGAACCATAGTGATGACTGTTACTTTTGTTCATGCGATGTAAAAGGGTTTAATTCCAAATGGAAGCATTCCATTTCATACCCCAATCTTCACTCAGCAATTCGTCCCATCCCCCATGGCACAGATACACCAGTACCCAAGCCACCTGCTACCTTGGAAGAGATACCTAGCTCCGATGAAGATGAAGTCATACCTGAACCAGATGATGAATCAAGTTCTGACTTTGAAGATGATACAAGACCAAAATTGTTTTCTCAGGAGGAGATGAATGATTTGGTAAGATGCTGCTGAGTTACTCGGATCAAGGCTGAAAAGCAGGAATTTATTGTTGCCAGGAGTGTCATCTTCATGGTTCAGACATCATGAAAAGGAGTTCGTTCCTTACTTCACCCAGGAAGACAAGTTGGTTTATTGCATCGATGTCAAAGGTCAGATGTGTCAATTTAAAATCCAATATGATTCAGAGCAATGGCGTCTTTTTATAGATTCTTCAAAAAGAAGTCTCAAAGCAGTTTTACTCCACAACGGTTTTTACGCTTCCATACCTGTAAGTCATTCCCTACACTTGAAGGAAACCTACGAGAACTTGGAATTAGTTCTTCGTAAATTAAAATATGAAGACCATGGTTGGCAAGTGTGTGGGGACTTGAAGGTCTTGTGCATGCTGCTCGGGCAACAAGCTGGGTATACCAAATACCCTTGTTTTCTGTGTCTATGGGACAGTCAATACCGACAAAATCACTGGACCAAGAAGAGTTGGCAGCCGAGGGTGCTAACAGTTGGTGAAAAAAAGGTCCTCTGAGAAACTTTGGTACCTTCCCATAAAGTTCTTCTACCACCTCTCCACATAAAATTGAGATTGATGAAGCAATTCGTAAAATCACTTCCAAGAGATGGAGAATGCTTCAATTACTTGGTCACCAAGTTTCCATGCCTGTCAGAGGCAAAACTGAAGGAAGGTGTGTTCGTCAGACCAGATATTAGAAGGCTTATCGTTGAACAAGAGTTTGTCAATATCATGACAGATCCTCAAAAAGAAGGGTGGATTGCATTTAAAGAAGTTGTACAGAAATTTTTAGGCATTAACAAAGATCCTCAATACAATTCGTCGGAAGAATGCTGAAAGTATTTCAAGCTTTAGGTTGCCTGATGAGTTTGAAAATGCATTTCCTCCAGTCCCACCTTGACTACTATCCTGAAAATTTGAGAGCTATGAGTGAGGAACAAGGTGAATGATTCCACCAAGACATTAAAGAGATGGAAAGGAGATACCAGGGAAAATGGAGCATTACAATGATGGCAGACTACTGTTGGATGCTTCAGAGAGACATTCCAGATGCTACTCACAAGCGTAAATGCACCAAGAGGAGCCTCACAAGGAAGAATTGAGTTTAGTGTGTGTAGGTGAGTTCATTTCAGTTCAAAAAAGGATTTTCATGAAAATATTGTAATAAAACTTTAAATGTATAAGTCTCCCTCCATTTATTTTGAGGTATTGCCTTATTTAACATAGTTACCTAAATTGTCAGGAAATGTGATGTCCTATGACAAAATGGAGGTCATTTTCAGATTCAGCGCACCAAAAAACAGATTACATGGAATAACCAAAACAGCTCTCAAAAAAAAAAAAATTGCAGACCTGTTTATAAACATCATGATTTATATACTACCTTTGCAGGATGAATGGGGTGAATGAATTCTAGCTATCTAATGAATCCGAATTTTATTTCTTGATCCAAGTAACTTGGTGTCCATAATTTTTTCTGCCTCATTTTAGTAAAAGTTTTACACAGACTACTGTCACTACTGGATTTTCTTAAATTACTCAGGGGGAGGGGGGCATTAAAAAAACCCCTCAGAACTGTACTGTATCTAGAAAGTTGAATATCCAAAAGCAGGCTTCAGTCACTTATTTAGGCCCAAGTGTAGTATTAAATCATCCTCCCTTTGAAGTTTTGGAAGGTTTGCCAATTCTCATGCAATTGAAATGATCTGACTTCAAATCACCTCTGGTATTTAACTCTTAAACACTCTCTCTGGATTCAGGTCTGGTAATAGGATAGAAACATTGGTCATTGATTAATTCATTTGTTATGATTTGATAGAATGAGTAAAACACCAAGACACCCTCCCAAAGTTCTGTTAGACCTCTCAGAAATGGTGCTTGCTTTCTCCAGTATTGTTGTACATGTCCTACAAATGTTAGGAGTTAGGCACAAACCTCTGCAGTAGTTCCATTCCTACTTGAGGTAGCAGTAATCCAGCTGAAAGTTATGAAGGGAGATGCAATTGAGCCTATAATACTTCAATGTGAGTTTCATTTATTCATTGATTTTGGATAAATAGAGACACCCACAATTGTACATCAATATGCAAGGCCATGTTAATGACTGTTTAAAAGGCTTGAATTGTGTAAAAGTATGGACAATATAAGGAACTAGTAATTAGAAAGAAATTCTAGGAAGATGGAAACATTTTCATCTGTAAATGTTTATGGATTATGGACTACCTTGAAGTATTTATATTACTGTCATCTTATTTTCAAAATTGTTATTTTTTAATCAAAATATATGAGGATAATCTGAAAGATTATATGTTTGTAAAATGTAAGTCTATCCCAAATAAGCACCAGTAAAATACAGTATCAAAATAAATCAATTACCTAAAGTTATTACTAAGAGCTAAGAATTTGAAATTGGCTAAAGCAGCCAAGACACCTGGCCCATCATGGGCTGTCAAAGTATGCCTGCTTGTGAACTATGTCCAAATTCAGTTTCAAACTGAGAAAAATTCTTAAAGTAATTATTATACAATGGTTTATAGTGACTTCTCTGGCTTCTGTCAATGTTTTTTTTTTAAAAAAAAAAAACAGGTTTTCCCACCTACAATTGTAGATTTTCTTCAGAGAATTAGTAAAAAATGTCAGTAACAAAATCTAATCTCTCAGTTTCAACCCAGTCTCTGCCCCAACAAAGCCTAATGACCACTAACAGCATATACTCTACAGAAATACCTTTTCTACTTTATGTCAAGTCAAGTACTTGCCATCACACAAATACATAATAACTTACCAACAAGGTCCATAGAAGATGTTATTCTACTAATTTTAATTCCACACACTTATGACTGATAAAATATAAAGTCAATGTTATTTTTGCAAATCCTGTAAATTAATTACATTAAATTAAAACCAACAAAAATTTCATTAACTAAATTGAGATTACAATCATCAAGTGGAAATTGCATTTTTGCTAATGAAATCTTTGGTGCTCTAGTTTTTCCCAAATAAACTTCCTATATTGTTTCAACTGAGTCTTTATATGAAACTAATATTGGAATGCCTCCCTAAACACAAGGGACAATATTTATTTTACTAAAATTAATTTTGCCTCATAAACTTATTTAATGGAATTTTAATCAATCAACTAAAATAAATTATTTTTAAAAGTTTCAACATGCTTATTTCCACATAATTAGAAATATTTAATATAATTACTAGAAATCATAAAATTCAAGTTGGGTTTTTAGAGTAAAAACTAAAGGATGTAAATAAGACTTATTTCAATCTTACAACTACTATAATTTCTAAAATACTGTATTACCAATATAAAATTAATCAAAAATATAGGTTTATACAGATGCTAATTTTTTTCTTTTTTGCATTTGTTGATTCTGTTTAGGTTTTTTTTTATAACTTATTGCCTGTACAAAGCAAATATAACAAATATAAAATCTAGTTCAACAGTCAGTCAATCAACTGAGCTCTAAAACATTCTTGCTCTTCCACATAAATTAAAAGAGAATAAGGTAACTTTCAGTTTATAAACTTTATTGATTGGAAATTTATGAACATTTGATTAAAATTACAACCATTACTTACTTAACATAATTAAGTAAGATGTGCAAAACTAGTCACTGTAGTTTTAAACTATAGTTCATGGATTGGCACATTGTCTTGACCCGTTACTTACAATTCAACTCAACAAATAGTTAAACAAGATTTGGTTTAACACAAAGACTAAACCTGGACATTTATTGTTTATAGGGTTGTGCAATAGTCCAAAAGATCCTTTAAGCACTTGGGGATGTGAACACAAAACCTACCTAAACTTCTTAAAGCAATTGTATATTTTCCTAGAAGTGCATGCATTTGTTTTAAGGTGTTGCAGACAGGCACTATATTGAAATTCCTTTGAAAAGCCTTTGGAGATTGAATGTGACCATATAGAATAGAATAGAATAACAGAGTTGGAGGGGACCTTGGAGGTCTTCTAGTCCAACCCCTGCTCAGGCAGGAAATCCTACACCACTTTAGACAACATCTTAAAAACTTCTAGTGTTGGTTCATTCACAACTTCTGGAGGCAAGTTGTTCCACTGATTAATTGTTCTAATTGTCAGGAAAGTTCTCCTCAGTTCTAAGTTGCTTCTCTCCTTGATTAGTTTCCACCCATTGCTTCTTGTTCTGCCTTCAGGTGCTTTGGAGAATAGCTTGACTCCCTATTGTTTGTGACAGCCCCTGAAATATTGGAACACTATCATGTCTCCCCTAGTCCTCCTTTTCACTAAACTAGACATGCCCAATTCCTGCAACCATTTTTATGTTTTAGCCTCCAGTCCCCTAATCATCTTTATTGCTCTTCTCTGAACTCTTTCTAGAATCTCAACATCTTTTTATCTCGTGCAGACAAAAACTGAATGCAGTTTTCCAAGTGTGGCCTGAAGACTGCACAGACCATAATTTAAGATTGTTGCAACTAAAGTTCATAAAAGCAGTCCACTAAAGGTAAGGAAACTGTTGTCCAAAAACCTTAATACTTTTATAGCTCAATCTATAAGAAGGAATTACAGTTATAGAGCAAGTTAATTAATTATTGTATTACTGCGGAGTTCCGCAATCCGAAATGAAAACGGGCATGCTTTTCACTTAATACTTCCTTTAAACTCTTCCCCATCATATAAACAAGCAAATATTTTATCTTCTTCAAGTTCCCCATTTTTATCTTTTCTCCATTATTAGGGTCTTTCTGATGTATACAGTAATAGCAGTTTCCTCTTCCCATTCCTTTATCGTTTGTTCACTCAGCGATCCCGCTGATTTCTACTTTATTTTACCAACGTCAGGAGCGTACAAAAGTCCATATCTCCAAAGTTTCCGTTTTATAATTATTTTTCGAAACTCTTCAGGATTCTCTAGACAGTTTATAATAACTAGCTTGCTCTACGTATAAGTTTTACCTTTTCCGCAGTTTCCGCCATAACGATATGTGAGACAATCACGTGAGAATGCCGGAAGTAGGTGTCATTTGGTATGCTGGGTAATGTAGTTCCTTTTTTCCGCTTTTCTATCTTCAGTTTCCTCAATAGTTGGAATTTCTACAGATGTGTTTTTCGAGTTTTCTTTTGTGCGCTTAAGGCTGTGAAAATAATAAATATTAAAGCATAAAATAGAAGTCAGAACATAACTACGATAACATCACACATGTATTTTTAAAAAAACAAAGCGATTAATACTATATTTTTATGTCGAAAGAAATGAAACAAACAGCGGATTCACCAGAAACAGCAGCGAAGTAATCAATAAACACCAAACACTTTTCTTGCTCCTTGTCTGCTAAATGCTTAGAATTGCGTTTCTCAGCCTGGAGCCCTCCGGATGTATTGAACTGAAACTCCCCAAATGTCTAAATCAACACGTTAATCGGGGAATTGTAATCCCAACGTATATGAACAGCAGAGCAGGGAAGGAAGAAGTGCTTTAGATTTCATAGGAGAGCATCCCCCCCCCCAATTAAAAACAATACTTTCTATACTGTTTGTTAATAAGGAGCAAACTGCTAAGTACGTTCAGGTAATTAATCAACTATACATTCAATCACCAATGAATCAATTTGATTTGGTGGTATTTGCATTATATATACTAAACCAAAAAATCCTTAGGTAGTTTCTGGGATGAGAACCCATCTTGAATCTTGTTTTTCTCACTGCTATTATTTACTATTTGAATTGCACCATTCTGTATATTTTGATCCACCAAGACGATTGGGGTGAATTCTTAAAATATTTTTACAATGTGGGGAAAGGAAGACGATTCAATACAGGCTTTGATCTCTTATTTTGCTAATGTTTCTCTGAAATCACAACAAACAGGATTAGTTGCTTGCTCACTAATCCTGTATTTTGCAATACAGATTGTAAGCATCTAATCCTGTTGATAGAAATAAAAGTTGTTCTATATGTATAATAATAAGTTTAACTGATCAGTAGGAAATATTTTGTAGTAATAACTGTTGGAAGAAATTTCCTTCTGGGTTTGGCTCCAAGTGGGGAAAAAGACACTGGAGACATGGAGGCTGGTTGGAAAGATGGTTTTAATGGTGGACAGGACCACATGGCTTGAGTCTTGAACAGAAAAGGTGATCACATGGTTCAATGGAGAAGAGAAGAGAAGGGGAAGCAAGGAAACAAGGAAGGAAGAGAAACTGAGTCTCTGGTTTTATGCCCTCTCTGGCCTTTGATGTTGAGCTTGTATTCTGATTGGTTGTCAGACTTCCATGGGCCCATGCAGGGACAACTCTCTAGGCTGCGTTTTGAATCTAGGTTTGGTTGAGTTCTCAGATGCCATGTGGCATGTTGGGTTATGCCTTAATCTCATCACTCTGGAGCTGAAGGGGAGAACTCTTTTTATTATTTAAAGTGGACAAGCTCAGGCTTTAATGGCTCATTGACAAAGGGGGATGGGCAGGAAGCTGCAGGCAGCTATTCTGTCTTTTAAAACATGTTTCTTTCTTTTTACATCCAGAGAAATATTCTGCCCTTTCAATATTTCCTAGGATATTTCATTTTTCTGGGAGAGGGCTGGGTGATAACTTCCTACATAACCTAATCTAGTCCATTGATCTCAAAGGATATTTTCAGCTTCCAACAAATTTACATTCAGTAAAAGGGAGACCTTTGCTTTTCTTGGGAACTACTTTTTTTGTGGAACTTCTCTTACTGTTATAGAAAGTTAGCACCCACCCCTCTCCTAGAATGACGCCTCAGGACATAATAGGACTACCATCCTACCATCTAGCAGCAGAGCTCACCACATTGCACAATCTCCTGGGGACATTGCATCAGCCTCTACACTTCAACCAAACTTAGCTCAGACAACCTACAGAGCCAGTATGACCTTATAACAGCCAATCAAATACATGTTCTTGCACAGGAAACAGGAAACTCACATTCAAAGGCCAAGAGAAGGTATAAAAATCCCTCACTCTCAACTCCATGTGGCAGGGACGTGCAGTCAGGGGAAGCAGGGCCTCACCACTGTCACCATGAAAAGAAAAACAAATGTAAAAGGAAAAAGGCTAAAGTAGTTGCTGACAGTCACAGTGGATGACTCTGCTTAGTGCTTAACTGCAGGAGGGGGTGAGAGAACCACGTGCCTCTTTTACTCTAACTTTATGATCACTTGAGCAGAGTTAAGCAAGGATTAAAAAGCAAAAAATTCCTTATGTAGATGAGGCACGTGGTTCTCTCGCCTCCTGTAGAGGGCATTTTTAGAGGCTTTTTAGAGTTCTCTGGGAGCAACTAGCTCAGTCTGACCTCAGAGCTCTTGCCTTTCTCCTTTCATATTTTTTTTTCTTTTCATGAGGGCAGGCAAGAGCAGAGTTGAAATCCTGCTGCTTTCAAGCCATTGGAAAATATATCCAATCCAACTTCTGTGTCTGTGTTTGTTTGAGAGTGAGTGAATGAGAGAGGGATCCAACTTCTCTGTGTCCGTGTGTCTGTTTGAGAGAGGGGAGAGGTGTGATGTACCCGTGGTTCGTCCATGAGGCCAATGTGGAGAAAAGACACGGACACGATCTTTCTCGGGATGGAGCGACCCAGATTGGGGGTCTGAGAGCCCCTTTTATTGAGATAGGACAAAGGCAGGAGGAGCAATCAGCAATCAGCATGTGATTTAAGACAGCCTATCAAAGTACAATTGCTAATCTACTGCTCAGGGAAGTTCTGTCTATATATGGTCAAATCCTGGTCAGGATGTTATGTTATGCACTATCAGGATATTAGGATGTTATGGAGTTTGTTTCCTGTGGTTCAGCGTGGCTGTGCCCTGTTATGCACTGGGCCATGGGTGACCGCCACACCTACACAAGGCAAAGGCAAAGGGTGGGCAAAGGGGGAATAGAAAGTTACAAGCTGCATGGCATTGGGAGGGGAAAGGGCATGTGTGGGAGTAGCTGGCTCACATAGTTCATGTTACATGAGGCTGCATAGTGAGTCCTGGCCGTTTAGGCCGGAAAGATGTTTCTGGTACGATGTTTTTGCATCCCTGTGTATGTGTGTTTCAGACAGCAGAAACTGCCCTGCACACACACACACGGAATGGATTCCAACATCTCCACTGTTTTTGTTTTTTAAAAGGCAGCGTTTCCTTCTTCGTCGCTGGGCATGCGAAAGGGATCTTTCCCCATGAAGGGGTTGACTGTTCATGTAACTCCATGTGGTTGACAATGTGAATATTCTTCTGTGGAGCCAAGCTAGAGAGTATATTCTTTTTTTTTTTTTTTTTTTTTGTATTAAATGTTTTATTCATTTTCATTTTCAATTTTATACATTCACTTATATACGGGATATTTGCAATAATAATAATATAATAGTAAGAAAAAAAACAAACAAACCCCAACCTAAACACAACTCATAAACCCAACCTATCGCTTTCATACACCCCTTCTTCTCCCCCTCCAACTTTCCTTTCTCCCTCCAACGATCACCCCTCCTACTTCCCTTTCCCCTCCTATCTTCCTTTCTCGCCTTCCTCACCCTCCTTCCCCTCTCATCCTCCTTACATTCCCCTCTTCCTCCCTCCTTACTTCTCCCTCTTCCTTTCCTCTACTTCTCACTATGGTGCATTTCTCTATTCCTTACGCCAAAAAGAAAAAAGAAAGGAAAAAAAGCAATAAGAAAAAAAAAGAGAAAAATAAAAAGAAAAGATAAGGAACAACAGTATACAAGTGTATTCTTCTTATTCTATATATTGAAACTATATCTCCACCCACCCACCCACCCCCAATGAACCCCCCTCCCTAACCCCCTCCGACTTCCCAGGTCACACACCCGGCACAGTTCAGTACCATTCACCTTCAAAATATCTTATTAACAATAATAATAAAAATAAAATAAAAAGAACACTCCGAAAAAGAAAAAAAACAAAAACAAAAAAGTAAATAAAAAAAAAATTGAAAAATCTTTTGCATTATGCTCAGCCTCCCATCATTCTTAAAATTTAAACAGTGTGAATCATTCCATTTATATTTTGTCCTCGTCCCTTACTTCTTTGATATTTACCCCCATCTTCCTGTAGACTCTCCAGATAGCCTTTCTTAACCTTATATTCAAATATTAGTTTATACAAAAATCAATTTATCTTCATACTTTCGCTACTCATCTTCCTATCCTTCGTTTCACGTCTCCATTCCTCCCAAGCCCAAATTGCATAAGATTAGGATCTCGCTCTTCACTTTAAAATCCTGAGCTTTTTATGTTATACTTCAGACATGTAAATTCGTAAAATGTGTGCCCAAAATCCATACCAGTTCGTTCAATCCCAAGATCCCTTCATCAATATCCCGCTCCACCTTCCTTTCTGCCCCACTCTTCCCAACTCCATTCATCCCAAACCGCAATTCAAATAAATCTTAGTCCCCACTTTCCTCACAGAAAACACTTCATGCGCAGTTTGGATTGAAATTCAAATAAGTCTTGTAAAAGTCCCGTATAATATCTGTCTAGAATAAGCAATGCTTCTTTCCATTCCTCATCAGTACACAGCTTTACCATTTCATACCAAACAGAAATCCTAAAGTTTAATCAGTCCAAAAGCTTAGAAAGTATTTTAAAGACGTCGCTGGGTCTATATTCTTTACTCTTCTGCCCTTCCGGAAAGAAAAGGCAACCCTCTGCCTTATAACCACGTGTCCCGCTGCTTTGAAAATATGACTGAATCCTCAGTTTCCGCTCTTCTGCCTCTCCAGTAGGGGGAGAACAACTCCCTCCTTCTTGTAACCAAGTGACTTGCTGCTTATCTTTCCTTCACCTTGTCCTTCCGCGTTTCCAAGTGAGTCAGGAAGCCCCGCCTTCAGAGTTTTATAATAAAAGTCCCGAGCTTCCGAAACAGAATTAATACGAAATCTTTGATTTTCAAATGTAACTGTGATTCCAACTGGAGCTTCCCATTTATACTTTATTTGACGATTTCTAAGTTCTTGGGTTAAAAAAGTATAACCTCTCCTTGCTTGCAGCATCTGGAGCGGGATCTCTTTAAAGACAAACAAATCATGGCCATCTATTCGGAGCCTGTTATTGTAAAATTTTTGAGTAATCGCATTTCTGGATTCTCTTGTGAAAAAGTATATAATTATGTCTCTTGGAAGCTGTCGTTGCTCTGCTACACGCGAATTCTGGCGATAGATTTTTCGAATATTCCAATCAAAATTGAGTCCCGGACCTCCCACCGCTTGGCTGAAAGCTTCTACAAACGTCTGTTTCAAGTTCTCTCCTTTCTTTTCGGGCAGTCCTCTAACTCTTATTGCAGACGCCTTTCTGTTATAATTTATCATTGTAAGTTGTGTTTGAGTATCTGTAATCTCTTGTTGTAATGCTTGGATATTAGAAGTCAAATTAAAATTAGCCCCCTCCAAAGTTTCCAATTTCGTCTCCATTTCTTCAATATAATCTGTTAAAGTAGACGTGACTTCAAACATATTCGCATTTATCTGGGCAATTTTGGTCTGTATTTTATCGCATAAATCCAACACAAATTCTTTAATTTCTTTTCTAAAGTCATTAATTATTTGAAAGAGAAGCTCCTGTGTCAAAGAATCTCCAGTAGATGGCGTAGGAGACAAAGGCAGCGATTTGGTAACAAGTTCTTTAAGCACAAGGGGGGAGGATTTTTTTGCCTGTTTAGACCTGGGAGACATTATAGATAAAATCTGAGAATAGACAGATAAACAGTGTCTTCAGCTGGTCAGTTCTCCATAAATTATTTGTAGATTTTGCTCATTAATGAGTAGCAGTCTCCGGGGAGATAAAGCCAGTTAATTACGTCTTCAATCACCAACACAGTAAAAACGCCATTTTGTATCCCAATTGCGCAGAGAAGTTCAAAGGAAGAACAAGGCTGGTGTTTAGATAGTTTAAAAAAAAACACATCACAGAAGTGAGACCCGCTCGTATTATCTTAAAAACAATTTATCATTGTCCTGAGTGTGGGAGTCGGCTGTCTAGGGCTGCAAAAAGGCAGCTGCAAAGAACTGGCTGGAGATAAGAGCTCAGTTACGCTGGGTCTATTCTCTGTTCGCAGCCCAAAAAAAAAAAGGAAAAGGGCTGTGAACTACGAATAAATCCTAACACCTGAGCTTCTGCCTGTCCCTTTCTGCCAGAAAGGGATGATATCTATTGATCTTAATTAGATATACAGACCAGTACTCTAAGAGGGGCTCCGTTGAGCTCCTCGGCGACAGGCTCCTCCCACAGGAACGAGAGTATATTCTTACACATAGTTAATAATGAGGGTACACATTGAATACAGCAGCACAACAGTATCAGCAAAGCAACAAGGGTTATAACGGTCTTGGAAACATTTCCCAACCAGCTAAAATTTGGTAACCAAGAGGTCATCCAATCCCACCAGGAGTCCGAGGCCTTATATGTTTGTCTAACTGCTTGAACAGTATCATGTAATTTTTCCACACTGGTTTCAATTTCTCCGGACTGGTTCAAATAATGACAACTGGTAGCATTCAACCAAACACATAGTAGGGGGACCTGCGGCGAAAGACGGGGCAGCCGGTCGGGGGAGGGGAGGGTAGATGGTGCTCTGCCCTGTTTTCCAGGTCAGAGACAGAGACAGCCTCAAGCTGTGGTTCCTGTTGGTTGGCTGCTTCTGTGTTTGTGTAGGTGGTTGTATAGGTGATTTTGGCAAATATGGTCTTACGTGCCGTCCTGGAATCCAAAGAACTTTGTCTTTTAGTTGGATTGCAGCGTAGCCCCTTCCCCAGGTAATTAGGTCAGCAGGTCCTCGCCACGTCAAGTCAGGCAAGCAGCGATAGTAGACAGGTGGACTGGAGGTGTCTGCAGTAGGTGGAGCTGCAAAATGACGAGTCTCTGCCGAGGATGGTGGGCTGCTGGTAAGATTTTAAAAATTCAGGTCATAAAGGCAAAGGTTAAGCGTGTGTTGCACTGCTGGGAGGCCAGGGGGCATTTTTCCCCTATTGCCAATATATCTGTCCAGGGCATGTTTTAATGTCTGGTTGGCACACTCAGCCAACGCCTGACCCTGGCTGTTATAAGGAATGCCAAATTTATGCACAATGCCCCATTGGTTACAAAAGGCAGCAAAGGCTGCACCTGTGTAAGCAGGGCCATTGTCTGTTTTTAATTCTTTTGGGCGTCCCAGCGATACAAAGGTCCGAATACAATGATTAATAACATGCTTGGTGGATTCACCCCCTTTGGGGGGATGCCATAATGTAGCCTGAATACATATCAATGGAAACATGTAAATATTTCCAAGGGGCAAATGGAGGATATTGGGTAACATCCATTTGCCAAATTTGGCAACACTCTGCCCCCCTGGGGTTTACCCTCATAGGGAGAGAGTTTGCCTGCTGGCTACAGGAGGGCACTGCTGAATGATTGCTGATGCCTTCGCCGACGTAAGGCCAAATTGTTTTATGAGCGCTTTTTTATTCTGGTGAAAGTAAGAGTGGCTATCCCAAGGTGTGATAGCAGAACAAACATTGACATGGGGGGGGCTGATGCCGCAGCGTCAGCAACATCATTGCCCTCCTGGAGAGGCCCAGGGAAAGGCTGATGACTTCGGATATGGGAGACATGGAAAAAATGACAGCGAGAGGAGACAAGATCTTGTAAAGTGAGAAACAGAGACAAAAGTTGTGAATCAATAAAAGGAGAGAGATAAGACTCATACAAAGAGGTTATAATCTGAGTCACATAAAGACTATCAAAAATTAAGTTAAACGGTCGTTTGTCAAATAACTGAAAGGCCAAGATGGAAGCGGCCAATTCATCTCTTTGAGCAGATTTTTGTGGCTCTGTGAGCTGGGTGTGCCATGTACCATCCTCCTGCCAGGCACATGCTCCCTGATGTTTGCTCCCATCGGCAAAGACAGTTATAGCGTCTTTGATAGGAAAAAGCTGTTGAAGGAGGCTTCCACTGGAGCGGAAGGGCTTTTGTAATTAGGGCTGCAAAAAGGGCGGGTGTCTGAGAAATAGTGGACAAGTGTCATGAGATCACATTCTTGGGGAATCAAATTTGGATTGGGGAGGCCACACTGCAGCGCTCCCATGGGTTGGAGAATTTTATTAACAGCCCGCAAATCATGCAAAAAATGCCATTTACCAGATTTCTTTTTTATAACAAACACAGGGGTGTTATAAGGGCTGTGGGATATCTCTTTCCTCTTCCTCTCTTCTCTCTCTTTCCCTCTTTTCACTTTCTCCTTCCCTCTCTTCACATTCTCTTCCCCTCTTTACCATTCTTCTGTCACTTTCTCCTTCTCCCTTCTCTCACTCTTTTTCTCTCTCCTCTTTGTCTCTTTCTGTCTCTTTCACTCTTTTTCTTTCTTCCTCTCTCCCACTCTTTCATCACTTTCTCTTTACTCTCTACTCCAGAGAGGAGAGAGGAAGAAAGAAGGAGAGGGAGAAAAAAAAGAATGAAGAAAACTTATTTTGCAAGGGGGAAAAATGGTGTCGCTTTAAATCGGAACTGAGCATGCCTGGCTGTGGAATTCTGGGAGTTGAAGTCCACAAGTCTAAAAAAATGCTGCCTCACCAGCCATAAAGCCCACTGCACATCACTACCATGTGGTCAGCTACCCAGAATCACAGTTTGATGGTTGTACTTCATCAATAAATGGATCCCTTTCCCAATCAGACTCCAGCTTCCATTTTGTCTCCAATGCCTTTCTCCCAAGTTGGAACTGGATCTGGATATTTCTTCTAACACTGTTTAGAATTCCTTTTTAAAGTACAGCCAGAAACTGCCTTCTGCAACTTAAATCCCTTATTCTGGGATTCTGTACTCTTGGCCAAGTGAAAACTACTTTTGCCCTTTCCTGAAGTGATATACTGTCTGGTATTTGAAGAATACTGCTGTACTCACTCACTGTTTTTTGACTGTGTACTATCAAATTGGTGTCAGCTCTTAGTGATCAGACAAGTTTGTCTTTGACAACCTCCTATATTTTTTTATTTTTCCATGAGATACAGGATGTATTCTAATATAATCTGAAAAAGAATTTTATCATGCAGTTTTTACAGTTCCTATTATGTCTTTCCAACATATGCACTATGAATAAGGTGACCAGATGTCCCGCTTTCAGCGGGACGGTCCCGCTTTTGAACAATTTGTCACGCATCCCGTTTTTTTTTTTAAAAAAAAGTCCTGATTTTTTTTAAGTTATGAAAAAGCCTCCAGCTGCCGAGGCTCTCCTAGCAACTGGGAGCGTATATTCTTCTTTGAGATGAGTGCATTCCCGCCCGCGTGTCCCTGGGAGCTGTTGCCAATATCTGAGGGAGGAGACTTACTCCATGTGGAGACCGCGGGCTTCCCTCACAGATTTTTTCTTCTTCTGTTGCTTTGAGCAGCCCCTCCCTCCCCCCTCCCTCTTTCTCTCTCTCTCGGAGCTAGCAGCTGCCTCTGAGGCTGTCCAAGCTCAACCCCTCCCCCCCCACCCCGGACTGCTGCTTCGCCTCAACTGCTCGGGGCTTCTAAATCGGCATTGCGTGTTGTTTGGGGAGGGGATTACTGTGCCATAGAAACACAGCGTATGTCTCACGTGGCTGATAACCTAGTCTCTACAGAAGAGGTAATTTTAAAAACTTCGGAGAGAATCCAGAAAGAGGGAAGAAAGAGGTTGAAGGAGTGTGCACGAAGGGGGGATTTTCTAAACGTCCCATTGAATCCAGAGGAGGGGAGAGAGAGGGAGAGAGAGAGGGGGGGGACTGTGTGCACAGAGGGGGGATTTTCTAAATGTCCCATTGAATCCAGAGGAGGGGAGAGAGAGAGAGAGAGAGAGAGAGAGAGAGAGAGTACAGGAGGGTAGATTTTCTAAACGTCCCATTGAATCCAGAGGAGGGGGGAGAGAGAGAGAGAAAGAGGGAGTGTGTGCACAGAGGGGGGATTTTCTAAACGTCCCATTGAATCCAGAGGAGGGGGGAGAGAGAGAGAGAGAAAGAGGGAGTGTGTGCATCAAAGGGGGATTTTCTAAACGTCCCATTGAATCCAGAGGAGGAGAGAGAGAGAAAGAAAGAAAGAAAGAGAAAGAGGGAATGTGTGCACAGGAGGGGGGATTTTCTAAACGTCCCATTGAATCCAGAGGAGGGGAGAGAGAGAGAGAGTGGGGGGAGGGAGGGAGGGAGGGAGGTTGTGCACGGAGGGGGAATTTTCTAAATGCCCCATTGAATCCAGAGGAGGGGGGAGAGAGAGAGAAAGAGGGAGTGTGTGCACGGAGGGGAGATTTTCTAAACGTCCCATTGAATCCAGAGGAGGGGGGAGAGAGAAAGAGAAAGAGGGAGTGTGTGCACAGGAGGGGGGATTTTCTAAATGTCCCATTGAATCCAGAGGAGGGGGGAGAGAGAGAGAAAGAGGGAGTGTGTGCACAGAGGGGGGATTTTTTGAATGTCCCATTGAATCCAGAGGAGGGGGGAGAGAGAGAGAGAGAGAGAGAGAGAGAGAGAGAGAGAGAAAGAAAGAAAGAAAGAAAGAGGGAGTGTGTGCACAGGGGGGATTTTCTAAATTTCCCATTGAATCCAGAGGGGGGGGGGAGAGAGAGAGAGAGAGAGAGAGAGAGAGCGAGCATGGAGGGGGGATTTTCTAAATGTCCCATTGAATCCAGAGGAGGAGTGTGTGTGTGTTTGTGTGTGTGTGTGTTTGTGTGTGTGTATGTGTGAATGTATTCTATTTTATTTTTTTTATGTACACCGAAGACAAATACCTTGTGTGTCCAATCACACTTGGCTAATAAACTACTCTACTCTACTCTACTCTACTGTGTGTGTGTGTGTGTGTGTGTGTGTGTGTGTGTGTGTGTGAGAGAGAGAGAGAGAGAGAGAGAGAGAGAGTATCACTAAGGGTTGTAGCTTATGATTCTTGATGAATGTATTCTATTTTATTTTTCTTTATGTACACTGAGAGCATATTCACCAAAGACAAATTCCTTGTGTGTCCAATCACACTTGGCTAATAAACTATTCTATTCTACTCTACTCTACTCTACTCTACTCTACTCTACTCTACTCTACTCTACTCATTTCTATTTCAATTCTAATAAGGAGTTTAGCTTCTCTCTCTCTTGAAAATGTAAGCTAGCATAAGGCATTATAACGCAAGCTAGCTTTAGCTTTCAAACAGTTCATTTAGTGACCAAAGTTACAATGGCATTGAAAAAAGTGACTGATGACCATTTTTCACACTTAGCGACCATTTTTCATACTTAGCGATCGTTGCAGCATCCTCATGGTCACGCGATCAAAATTTTGATGTTTGGCAACAGATTCGTATTTATGATGGTTTCAGTGTCCTGGGGTCATGTAATCGCCTTGTGTGACCTTTTGACAAAATATAAAAAATTTAATCAAGCCCCACCCCGCCCCCGGTCAATGGTGTCCCTCTTTACCAATCTGAAAATCTGGTCACCTTAACTATGAACATGCTATGTAAATTTATCCCTACAGTATCAGTAAGCACATATATGTCATAGAAAATATCAGCACAGATTATATCTGCAATTTTGAAAATTAAAAACGGTTTGACTTACTTATCTGTATGTTCAATAATGATGTCTCCACAAAAAAAAGGTGACAGGCTTTGAACTACCATCTCAGCAATGAACCAATCCTGAATAGGATTTGCACCTCACATGGAGTTTTCCGGGACTCTGTGAATAAATGGGACACAGTATCCTCCCCTCAAAGTGACTGGGGTCCCATGTCAAACTATAGTTCACATCATGTCTGTAAGTTGAAAGGCATATACCCCTACAATATCTGGTTTTTAAAATTTAAACAATGTTATACTTCAGTAGTTAGATGGCCTAGACATTGATATTTGAACATAAATCTTGACATTCATATTTTGTTGAGTTCTACTAATCTAATTGAAATGTTAATTTATTTCTAGTCCATATGTGATATGCCATATCTAACCTTTTCCGGACTGAGTGCCAAAAGCACACATGCACATGTGTGAATGTTCGTGTGCGTACCCAAACCCCCTAAAATGAAATGCTTGCACGCCCCCATGCTTGTGCCCCGCTGTCTATGCATGCATGTGCAGCACCCACACAAGCCCCCTTCCCCCTGTGCATGCAAATGTTGCCCCCCACCCCTGCCCTTCCACTCCAGCACAGGAACACATACCTCCCATGCATTCTCCCCCAAATGGGGCTCCCATGCATGCCCATTGGAACTTTTTGGACCCCTCTGTCCCAATACCACCTATATCTTCTGCCGCTCAAGGAAGTGAGAAGACAAAATTCTTCTTCCCCCTTTATATCTTCATGAACCCTACCAGACTGGACTTTTTGCGAACCCACCTACAAACTCTATCTGAACTTGCACATCCTTTAACAACTGCACAATTTTTCTTTTTGTATGGAGATTGCATGTGGTATGTATGTCTCTGATTGAATGATCCCACAGCTTTTAACTTAATGAATTTCTTATTAGCTATTTTTACTGTATTACTGTATTTTAATATTAGTGGGGTATGTATGTGCAGAATGCTTGGCCGGTATGGATGGGGGACTGAGAGCGTGGCCCAGAGCCCCTACCACTGAGTGCACAAGCAGAAGTGGATGGGGGCCCGGATCCACCTCTCATCCCAGAATGTATAGTATGAATGGCCTGCCGGGGAGAACGGGGGCCACAGGAGGGAAAGAGGGGTCTACGGGTGCAGGGATGGGCCGGTGCATCCCTGTCAGAGTTGGGAGAGGCAGGTTTGACGGGAGTTACAGGGCTAGCCATTACCAGGGAAGGAGGGTTCACTACGTCACAGCGATCCCTCCTTCCGGCCCTGATAGCTCAACTCCAGGACCAGATGGTGAGAGTTGTCAGGGCCCTGGTCTCAGGCTGCTGTTGCTAAATGCCAGGTATGTGGTTCATAAAGCTCCCCTCGTCCGGGACCTAATATTAGACAAGGGGGCAGACCTGGCATGTATTACTGAAACCTGGCTGGGCCATGAGGGAGGAGTCCCCCTCACTGAAATGTGCCCAGAAGGGTTTCAGTTGCTCCACCAGCTGTGACACTAGAGAAGGGGTGGGGGAGTGGCAGTCATCATCCGAGAGTCACTAGTTCCTCGTAGGATCCCTGTTCCAGAGACTGTCGGGTCTGAGTCCCTTCTGGTGAAGTTGGACCTTGGGGGTCCAACTGGGTCTGTTTCTAATGTACCTACCTCCCAATTGTGTTACAACAGCCCTGCCTGTGCTCCTTGAGTCAGTAGCCGAACTGGCGGTTGAGTTCCCCAGGCTTATAGTGCTGGGGGATTTCAACCTGCCGCCGCTCGGCGAACGCTCTGATGGAGCACAGGAGTTCATGGCTTCCATGACAGCCATGGACTTGACCGAGGTAATTCAGGGTCCAACTCATATAGCGGGTCACACTCTCGACCTCGTGTTTCTCTCGGAGCAGTG
The DNA here is from genome assembly GCF_009769535.1 of Thamnophis elegans. NCBI lineage: Eukaryota > Metazoa > Chordata > Lepidosauria > Squamata > Natricidae > Thamnophis > Thamnophis elegans. Next base: position 71,109,531 of record NC_045558.1, read on the forward strand.
GAGACGTGATCTAGATTTGAAGGGCATTGAGATCTTGCCCTTGTCATGGTCAGATCACTTCCCATTGAGGCTTGACTTTCGGAAACCACTCCCCCACTGTAGGGAGGGGGAACTAATTAGGTGGTTCCGCCCCAGGTGCCTGATGGACCCCATGGGATTTCAGACAGCGTTGGGTGAGATACCTGACTCCCTGGCCCACAGTCCGGCGGAGTCCCTGGTCGCTGCTTGGAATACAGCGGTGGCTGAGGCTCTAAACCAGATTGCGCCTTTACGGCCTCTCCGCAGCAGTGGATCCAGGAGGGCTCCTTGGTTTACCGAGGAACTCCGGGAGATGAAGCACCAAAAGAGTCACCTAGAGCGATGCTGGAGGGCTAGTAACTCCGAATCCGACCGAACACAATTAAGAGCTTTTATTAGGACTTATCTCGTGGCGATACGGGTGGCAAAATGTGCTCATTTTTCCACTCTTATTGCATCCTCAGAATCTTGCCCAGCCACCCTGTTTAGGATAACCCACTCCCTCTTGAAAGGGAGGGATGCAGGCGAGCCCTTACAGGGTAGAGCTGAGGAATTTGTTCAGTTTCTGTCGGATAAAATCGCTCGGATTCGGACGGACCTGGACTCCATCTGGACAGTACCAGCTGAGATGCCGGGGGAGGGTCTTGATCAGATTTCATGGAGCGAGTTTCAACTTGTCGCTCCTGAGGAAGTGGACAAGGCCATGGGAGCAGTGAGTGCCTCCACCGCTCCCATGGCCTTGTCCACTTACTGGACCCGTGTACCTCCTGGCTGGTCTCGACCAGCAGGGAGGTGACACGTGGCTGACTCCAGAGAATTGTTAACACCTCTCTCCAGAAGGGATCCTACCCGCACCCTCTAAAGGATGCGATGGTGAGACCCATCCTTAAGAAACCTTTCCTGGATCCAGCCATCTTAAACAACTATTGCCCAGTCTCCAACCTCCCGTTCGTAGAGAAGGTTGTTGAGAAGGTGGTGGCCTTTCAACTCCGATGGACCTTGGATGAAGCAGATTATCTGGATCCCTTTTAGTCGGGTTTCAGATCTGGTTACGGCACCGAAACTGCTTTGGTCGCGCTGATCGATGATCACTGGCAGGCCAGGGATAGAGGACATTCCTCTATCCTAGTGCTTCTTGACCTCTCAGCGGCCTTCAATACCATCGACCATGGTATCCTTCTGCGATGGTTACGGGAGGTGGGAGTGGGAGGCACCGTCTTACGGTGGTTCTCCTCCTACCTCTCGGACAGGTAGCAGTCAGTGTTGGTTGGAGGACAGAGATCGACCCCTAGGCCCCTTGAATACGGAGTGCCGCAGGGCTCCGTCCTGTCCCCCCTCCTATTTAATATCTACATGAAGCCGCTGGGTGAGATCATATGCCGGCACGGGATCAAATATCATCAATATGCGGACGATACTCAATTGTATCTGTCCGCTCCCTGCCAACTCAGCGAAGCAGTGGAAGTGATATGCCAGTGCCTGGAGGCTGTCAGGGTCTGGATGGGAGCAAACAAGCTTGCACTCAATCCAGACAAGACCGAGTGGCTATTGATGTTGCCTCCCAAGGATAGTCCAGACATCCCACCTCTTAGCCTGGGGGGTGAAATCATACACCCCTCAGAGAGGGACACCCAATTTGGGAGTCCTCCTGGACCCGCAGCTGACGTTAGAACACCATATATCAGCTGTGACCAGGGGGGCTTTTGCCCAGGTTTGCCTGGTGCACCAGTTGCAGCCCTACCTGGACCGGGAGGCACTTCGAATGGTCACTCATGCCCTCGTCACCTCAAGACTGGATTACTGTAATGCGCTCTACATGGGGCTGCCCCTGAAGAGTGTTCAAAGACTACAGTTGGTCCAGAATGCAGCTGCGTGAGCGATACTGGGTGTACCTAGATACACCCATATTACACCCATACTCCGCGAGCTGCACTGGCACCCTATTGGTCTCCGAACACGCTTCAAGGTGCTAGTCGTTACTTTTAAAGCCCTACATGGTTTAGGATCTGGCTACCTGAGAGACCGCCTCCTGCCACATACCTCCCAACAACCAACAATATCTCACAGGTTGGGCCTCCTCCGGGTGCCGTCGACAGGACAATGCCGGCTGGTGGCCCCCCGGGAGAGGGCCTTCTCTGTAGCTGTGCCGGCCCTGTGGAACGATCTACCCGTAGAGATCCAGACCCTTACCACTCTCCCGGCCGTCCAAAAAGCCACCAAGACCTGGTTGTTCCGGCAGGCCTGGGGCTGTTGATCAATGTCCAGCCCCACTTAGACAGAATGGATGGTGTGCAATTTTAACAACTGTATTTTTTACCTTTAATTTTTTAAAATGCTTTTTATCTTGTCTGTAAGCAGCCCAGAGTCCCAAGGGAGTGGGCAGCATACAAATTTTATTAAATTTCAAATTTCCATTCTCCCCTGCATACACCTCCCCCCATGCATGCACATGCATACACGCCATTGCATGCACCCAAATTTGCAAGGTTAAAGTCAGGAAGATTTGCAACAAATGCTAATAATAATAATAACAACCCTAACCCTAACTCCCAAAATGCAATGTGTGCCCGATCCGCCCATGCATGTGAATATTTCCCCTGCATGTTCCCTCCATGCATGCATGTGCGCCCCCACACGTAACCCGTGCATTCCCTCCACATGCACCCTTCTCTCCCACATGCACCCTCCCACACACCCCACACCCGCAAATATGCATTTCCCCATGTGCCTCATTCCTCATGCTCCCTGCATGTGGCCTGCCCCCATGCATGCATATGTGCCCCCGTGCTTTTGCCTCCATGCATGCATACACCCCTCACATTCTCCCCATACATGCACAAGAAGTGGGGCTCCTGCCAGTATGGTCCAGTATGGCCGTATAAGTAGTGGAAATCAGCCATACCTTTCCATACCATTAGTGATGGCAGTCTGGCCACTCTCCCATACCGGTATGGTCCCCTGGCCTGGGCTCACTCGCTGCCCACTTGTTCTGTTGCCCCGCCCGTCCATACCATACTTGCCCTGCCCACCTACCCACCTGCCGCTCACTGACTTGCTGGCTCATGATTGCCCCATCTCTTAGAGCCCTATATATACCGCGGTGATGGCCCACTTACTACCTTTACTGTCTTGGCACTTGCATCATCACTTGTTGACTTCCTGATCCTTACTGCCTTCTCTTGTGGCTGCCTAAAGGTAAGTAAGCCTATGGCTGCAACTTCATGAAGCACAGACAATAGGTGGGGCAGCAAGAAGATTATCAGTTCTGCTAACATTATCACTCCTGCTGTCAAGAAAAACTAAGCATTTAATAGTGAGTGCCATATCACGTGCATGAATCATACAAGTGGCAAGAAAATAGGGGCAGTCAGGCATAACACAGGTTATGTAGACAGTAAACACAGTGTCAATCAAAATGGACTCAAATGTCTATACAACAATGCACAGAGTATGAGGAATAAACAGAGTGAATTAGAAATTCAAGTAAATGAGGGCAGATACGATATTGTTGCCATTACAGAAATTTGGTGGGATGAAACCCACAAATGGAACATACAGCTAAAAGGATTTAAATTATTTAAAAGAAATAGACCAAATAAAAGAGGAGGTATAGTTGCACTATATATAAGAAATAACTACATCTCTACAGAAGTAGAGCATAACAATGATGAGAACTATTCTGAATGTATTTGGGTGAATATTAAAGGTTGTGCAGGGGAGAATGACATTGCCATAGGTCTATACTACAGGCCACTCAACCAAGCAGAGGAAGTAGATGAACTTTTTGCCAGTCAGCTAACTAAGATATGTAGGAAGCACACCACAATAGTAATGGGGGATTTTAACTATCCTGACATCAACTGGGAAACAAACTCTGCACCAAGTGGAAGATCCAACAGGTTCCTAACAAACCTAACAGACAACTTTGTTTTCCAAAAAGTAGAGAAGGGAACAAGGGGATCAGCCATATTGGACTTAATTCTCACTAACAGAGAGGAAATGATAGAAGGTGTTGAAGCCACAGGAACCCTGGGGGCAAGTGACCATGCAATATTGAAATTCAACATTATGTAAACACAAGTAGTAGAACAAAGTCAAACTAGAGTCTTGGACTTTAAGAGAGCTAATTTCAATAAACTTAGAGAGAGCTTGGGAAGAATTCCATGGATTAGAATCCTCAAGGGAAAAACAACTCAAGAAGCTTGGGAAATTTTGAAAAATGAGATTGCAAAAACTCAGTCTAGCATAATACCAATGAAGAAGAAAAATAACAGCTCCCAAAAGAAACCAGCATGGCTGCATAAAGAACTCTCTGACAAATTGACAGACAAAAAAGATAAGTATAAAAAGTGAAAAGAGGGGGACATAACTAAGACAGAATATCAGCAAATAACCCGAGCCTGTAAAGATGGTGAGGAAAGCTAAGGCTCACAATAAAGAAAGGCTTGCCACAAAAGTAAAAAAATAATAAAAAAATGCTTCTTCCAACATGTTAAAAACAAGAAAAAAGTTAAGGAAACAATTGGTCCATTGCTGGGAGAAAGTGGCAAGAAGGTGACAAGCAACAGGGAGAAAACAGAACTATTTAACTCATTTTTTGCATCTGTCTTTACACAAAGGGATAAAACAGTCCAACCTATCAAAAACACCACAAAAATCAGATTAGGAACACAAGTTGAAATAGGGAAGAAAATGGTAAGTGAGCACCTGTCTACCCTAGATGAGGACACGCTAGTTTTTTTCCTTTTCTTTCTTTTTTTCATTTCTGTTATAATTTTGCACCAGTGAGGTTAAAACCAATTTTGTTGTATTTAAGTACAATGACAATAAAGATTATATTTGCCTATTAGCTAAAACAAACCAGCTGATGTATGCAGCAGTCTTCATAACCACCAAAGAATTGGGTTTGAAAATACAAAAGAACGAAAGAGGCAAGAAGGGGAAGCCTAAGTGGAAAATTTGATTGGAATTGAAGATCAAGAAATTTCATGGAGACTTGAGCAACTTGAAGAACCTAAGGTAAGAGCAGTTAAAGAACAAGCAGGTCAAAAGCAGCCTAGAAGCAAGATATGATTTGGAGAACAAGGATATTGCAGTAGTAATTTAAGAGCTGAAGCAGAGGATTGTTGCCATTGTTGAAAAGATTAAACTGTATGAAATTCAAGTAACTCAGTTCATGGAAAACTCACAGTTCAGAGCAAATCAGCACCAGTTCTACAAGAGCTTAGAAAGTGGAGATGGAGTAACAACAAATGAAAAGCCTGATAAAGAGAAAGCTCTAAAATTCTGGAAGAACTTGTGGGAAAACAGCAAGAAGCATAACAGAAATGCAAAATGGATCAGGCAAGTTGGTTAAAGTGCATAAAATGGAAGATGTGAAAATAACAAAAGAAATGGTGCAAAGGCAGTTAAGAAAAGTGAAGAATTGGAGTGCACCTGGACCAGATGAGCTACATGGCTTCTAGCTAAAGGCACTTAAAAGTGTGCATGAAAGTCTGGCAGCCCAAATGAACCAGATCTTTAAAACACCTGAAAATGATGATGGGATGACAACTGGAAGGATATTTTTGATCCAAAAAGATAAAAAAAGAGGAAGGGACCCTGGAAAATATAGACTAATCACCTGCTTGCCAACAACATACAAGCTCTTTAATGGCATCATTGCTAATCAGATTTACGGATACTTGAAAAGAAATGACTTGCTTCCTATAGAACAGAAAGGAGGCTGCAAAAATTCAAGAGGAACAAAGGACCAACTGCTGTTTGACAAGCTAATCCTAAAGAATTCAAAGAAAAGACAAACCAACCTGTTCATGGCTTGGATAGATTATAAGAAAGCATTTGATTCAGTTTCCCACAGCTGGATCAAGAAATACCTAAAAATGTTTGGCATCAGCACAGTAGTGGGTTTCAAAATTTTTTAGAACCTATTCTGTAGTCATGGCCTGTTTTGTGGGAGTGGCTTGGTGGTCATGTGAATGGGTGGGAGTGGCTTGGTGATCATGTGACTGGGTGGGAGTACCTTGGAAGTCATATGACTGGGTGGGAGTGGCTAAGTCGATGTCACTGAATTATTTGCCCCAAAGAATGACCTACAAAAAGAAGATATAAAAAAGGAAATTTATTATTTTGTGCACTTATTACTTAAATAAGAAGAAAATAAGTACACAAAACAATAAAACAGCTACTTACAGAGGAAATATGGCTGTCCTTGCCAGTCTTCAACATTACTGACCACCTTACACACATACCTCCAGCCCCTCTGCCTCTTCCCTCTTCCTGGATTCACTCAGACATTTTTAAAACTCACACCCTGTGCACACGCACACACTTCCAGCCCCTCTGCCTCTTTAAAAACTCAGACATTTTTAAAAGAGTGGAAGAGAGAGAGAGAGAGAGAGAGTGTACAGGCTGTGAGTTTTAAAAACGTCTTGTGTGTGCACAGGCTGTGAGTTTTAGAAAGGTCTGAGTGAATCCAGAAAGAGGGAAGAGGCAGAAGGGCTGGAAGTGTGTGCATGTGCACAGGCTGTGAGTTTTCAAAACGTCTGAGTGAATCCAGGAAGAGGGAAGAGGCAGAGGGACTGGAAGATACTATAGGAACACACGCTTCCAGCCCCTCTGCTTCTTCCCTCTTCCTGGATTCATTCAAACATTTTTTAAAACCCACAGCCTGTTCCTTAATCTGAAATTAAGGAAGTAAATAAAGGAGGCCTTTTGAAGACAAATAAGTCGAAAGCCAAGTAATTGAGAAGCGAGGTGAAAATTGGAAAAACAAAGCTATGCATGGCCAATACTTGAAAAGTATTGAAGGCAAAGCTGATCAAAAGCTAACTTGGAACTGGTTAAGATCAGGAGTACTGAAAAATCAGGAGGCTTTATTTTGGCAACTCCAGAACAAGCCTTAGCCACAAATTGCATGAAGGCAAAAATTCAGCATGTTATCACCAACAGCAAATGTCGCCTCTGTAATGAGAAAGATGAGACAGTCATTTGATCAGTGGGTGCATCAAAATTTCACAAACTGACTACCAACAATGCCATGACCGAGTTGCTCAAATCATTCACTGGAAATTGTACCAGAAGTTTGGATTTGAGTACAGCAAAAACCACTGGGAATATCAGGTTGAGAAGGTTCTAGAAAATGTCAAGATCTTGTGGGATTTCAGAATTCAGACTGACAGGCACTTGGTCCACAACATATCTGATATAACAATAGTTGAAAAGAAAAAAATATGGTTCATTGACATTGTAATATCTGGTGATGATTGAAGATAAGCAGCAAGATAAAATCACAAAGTTCCACGACTTGCAAATTGAAGTTGAACGACTGTGGAAAAAGATATAGTGTGTTGTCTCGATTGTAATTAGAGCCCTTGGAGCAATACCTAAAGAGCTACCTCACTATTTGGCCATTCTAAATTTATCGGACTTGAACATTCTGATTCTACAAAAAACCACCCTACTTGGAAAAGCTTACCGTATTTTTGGAGTATAAGACGCACCTTTTTCCCTCCCATAAAAAACCTGACAATCTAGGTGGATCTTATACACTGCATACAGCATTTTTTTGCCCCCCGAAATTCTGCCTCTTCATCAAAATAGCTGTGCAGAGCCTGTAGAAGGCTTTCAGAGAGCTCCTGGGAGCTGGGAAGGCAGAAATGAGTAAAAAATGTTGTTTACTCAATTTTGCCCCTCCAGCCCCCAGGAGCACTCTATAAGCCTCCTAAAGGCTATGCATGCAATTATTTTGACAAAAAATGGGCCTGTTTTCATGAAAAACAGACTGTTTTTTTGCTCATTTTTGCCCCCCTCCCTCTGGTAGCACTTTGCCTTTTTGGGGGGGGGAAACCGGGCCCGTTTTCATGAAAAATGGGCCATTTTGGGGAGGTTTGCAGAGTGCAAAAACTTTTTAAAAAAATTTGCCTCTTCAAAACCTTGGTGCGTCTTATACTCCGAAAAATATGGTATATCCTCCGATGTTACCTTAACAATTCCTAGATCCTTGGTTAGGACTTGAGCTGTTGAGCTACCCACCCAAAGGCTGAAAATCTCACCAAAGATTAACATGATGATGATGATGATGATGATGATGATGATGAGGAGGAGGAGGAGGAGGAGGAGGAGGAGGAGGAGGAGGAGGAGGAGGAGGAGGAGGAGGAGGAGGAGAATAACCAGCAGCGGTTGTGATGCAATATTTTATGATGGCTAGAAGTGCTTTACAGGTCATAAAGCACCTGTTTCAAAACCATTTGACTATGAATGTTGTTAAATGATCAACTGTAAGTTGAGGATTGTGTCTATAAAACAAACTCAGAATTAGGGAAAGGAACAGAATATTAACTGAGCAATTTGTTAAACCTGTCAAACTTTCAGAAAAGCTCTGTAAGTTTTTAGTTAGGCTTATTCTTTCAGGTAAATTTCTATATGATTATGGTCTTATCACCTGGTCATAATTTATTTATCAATTGTAGTTGGTACTGAGAACTCTGCTCCTAAACAACATTATTATAAAGTAAAACATGATTATGTGACCAACAGTTTGTAATTTCCTGCTGTTGTCACTAAGCAAATTATTGTGGATTGTTAAATGAGATGTCATGTGACCATAACTTGCTATTTCCTTGCTAGTTCATTGACTTTGCTTCTTGGATTCTAGCTGTGAAGGTCACAAATGGTGTTCATATGAGCATGGGATTGTGTGACTGTATTAAAAACATGTAGTTACCAGACATGAGTTACATGATTGTGATGATGTTGCAATAATCTCAACTTCATGGACCTATCATTGAGTCTCATTATTCAGCATTATTTTAACTTTGAATGGGTATGGGTTGGGGTGGGCATAACTAGATTGGGTATGGCCAGATCGTCCTTATGTCGGTGGCTCCTGTGGTGGCCCAAGTGCTCTGCCAGTGAAAACGGGATCCCAAGCTCCGGTTTCCGCTGTGACGGCTTCCTGCAACCCCCTATACAATCCGTCCTTGGCCCTCCTGATCTCTGTTTTCACTGGAGGAGGCACCATGGGTCGTTCCTTTGTTGTTTCCAGGGAAGCTCTCTGGGCCAGATCTAAGCACCCCGTGGGTTGGATCCAGGGGTGGATTGCTGCCAGTTTTAATACTGGTTCACAATGTGCACACAACGTGCGTCATGCATACATGCGCTGTTCAATGTAAATGTACTAGAAGGCAACATGGGGGTGGCCCAGTGGCGGCAAGGGAATTGGTTTGGGGGTGTGGCAGGCCTGGGTCACTGCCGGTTCTGCGCCCCAGGCCTGAACTCCACTACTGGTTTGGCCGAACCGGGCAGAACTAGGAGCAACCCACTTCTGGCTGGATCCTGCTGTAAATGGTTCTCTTCTGGGAAGCAAAAATGTTGTAGTCTAATATCCTTACAGTATTTGCTCTTTGAGATTGCTACATTGTTTTTTCCTTGCCAGAAGAAGACTCACAACATTTAACAGATAGTAGATATTACATTTTAAAAAATACTATAACAATTAAATAACTTTATTTTTTTCCTCCCCTCTTTTCTTCTTTCCTCTTTTCTTTATTTCCTGCTTCCAATATTGCTTTTTTCCCCATTAAACAAATATTGATTTTTCCCCTCTTTCCTTGAAAATGGAATAGAAATTAATATGGTCCTTTTTTGTTATTTCATTGTTTGTAAACCATCTGGGAATATCATTTATTAGTTAACTGTTTGTTTAGCCAATGAGGAACTCAACATACAACATTTTATACCTGTATAAAAGTTACTTGAAACAAAAGTCTTTTCTCTTTAAATTTTTGAACAACAAGCATACATTCTGCCCCTTACTGGGACAGAAAATCCCATTCATAAGCATGACAATTGTGAGTAAGAAATTTTATGCATGTTAATTAATCTTCATTTTATTATGGCTCTTAGAGGTAATACTTTAGATTTTGAAGGGTGAGCAACAAATTTACATTTAAGATATAGATGTAAACTATAAATAAATGCTTGTTGAAGGCCTGATGAAATGGAGTCACGGCTCCTTCTGGATGATTTAGAACAAGCAAGATATACTTTCTGAAATTAAACCTTCATTGGGCAACATAGGAGCTATAAATATTTTTTCCTAGTTTCTGAATTGATTGGGCCAGAATTGTTTCACTGTCAAGTTATAGTTTAAATCTTTAAAATTTTAAATATTATAAGTGCAATTAAGTTCTAGGAAACTCAGAGTTTAAATCTCACTTTAAAATGTTTCTGTTTTCTTCAGAACAGTTATTCAGAAATTATGCCACTGCATAGAATGCCAGGTGTCATGGTACAAGTACATAATCATAGCATTTGTGCAACAACACATTTGTGTGGCAGAATAATTATACCATTAGGCCTGCATTATAAAAATAGATTCTACTGTACACTCACTTGTAGAAACGTACTTAGGCCACATTTCACCCAATCATTAATTTATAACCCAATTTACTTACTGAGCTGCTATTGCGGAGAGATTTGGAGGAGATATTTACAGTATGTCATCTCAAGCTTCTGTATGAAAAGATAGCTGTACATCAAACAAATGAAGATATTTGTTAAAATGCCACTGTGCCATGAACCAAATCACTTTAGAGAACTGTAGTATGGATAATGTTGAGAATGTTAAAAAGTATTATGAAAATGTTAAGTTATTTTATTATTATCTTCAGAGCATACCAGAACCAATATTAGGAGGTAGCACTATAATAGTCCTCAATTTATGATAAAAATTGAGCCCAAAATTTCTGTGGCTAAGCAAGACAGTTGTTGTGAATTTAGCCCCATTTTAGGATACAATTGTTAAGTGAATCACTGCAGTTGTTAAATTAGTAATAGGTTAGTAATACACTTGTTACATTATAAGTGTTAAGCTCCCCTTTGACTTTGCGGGTAAGAAGATTGTAAAACATAGTCACCTGACCCCAGGACACTGCAGCCATCATAGATATGAGTCAGTTGCAAGCATCTTATAGAATGGAATGGAATGGAATAGAATAGAATAGAATTCTTTATTGGCCAAGTGTGATTGGACACACAAGGAATTTGTCTGTGGTGCATCAGTGTACATAAAAAGACAAGATACATTTGTCAAGAATCATAAGGTACAACACTTAATGATAATCATAGGATACAAATAAGCAAACTGGAAACAATCAATATCAATATAAATTGTAAAGATACAAGCAACAAAGTTACAGTTCTGCAGTCATAAGTGGGAGGAGATGGGTGATAGGAACAATGAGAAGACTCATAGTAATAGTAATGCAGCCTTAGTGAACAGTTTGACAGTGTTGAGGGAATTATTTGTTTAGCAGAGTGATGGCGTTCGGGGAAAAACTGTTCTTGTGTCTAGCTGTCTTGATGTGCAATGCTCTATAGCATTTTATTTTGATTATTTTGATCATGTGATCAGTGGAATGCTGCATAGGTCGTAATTGTGAAAAATGGTCATAAGTCATTTGCTTCAGTGTTGTAACTTCAAATTGTCACTAAATGATCTGTTGTAAATTGAAGACTACCTATCATAAGGACCCGAGACAAAAGTATTTGTCAATTTCTCAGATCCTTATGATGGCGTAGCATTAGTTAACAGGTTTTTTAAAATCTTCCTTTTCTGGTATCTCTCTCTACATAAATCTCAGCACCTAAACAACTTTACAGCCAGAGAATGTTTCTGATTCTGAAAAGAACATTTTTTATATGAAATTCATGTATCCTATCTTTCTGTCTCAGTAAATGGAATCTATGGTTGCTTGTTCTAAATTTAAAAAGTGCAAATATATATGTAACAATATTAAATAAAATACCCAAATATAAGCAATGAACCAAACACATTCATTGGTCACTTTGTCTGTCTTGTGCTGAACCAGTCAGACATCCTTTGGGAGCATATAGCAGTGAACCTTGGAATAGTATGCCCTAGCCATTTCAGTGCCTTCATTGTATCTTCAAAGCCAGCAATTGATCTGGCCTAAAATGGTATACAGTAGCATCTATGATCAACTTTAGCATGTGGTATCAGACTGATTGTTGATAGTGATTAAAGAAATGTTGATGTAACTGTTAATTGATAAGGTATAAGCATTAATGTGGATAAGGCAGGGAGATTGCAATTGCAAGTCAAACAAGATAGGTACTTCAAAAAAAAAAGTATCCCTTCCAAGTTTAGAGGCATTGCTACAGTTATGTATCTATTTAGGTATTAAAATATCTTTTGCTTTTTGGTTCTTAAATTTCTAAGAGCTTTTTAATTCAATAAATAAAAAAAATCAATTCACTTTCAATATAACAAGAAGAATTTAGAACAACAAAACCAGCAGAGAGCAGAGATTGCTAAAGAAAAATCATTCTCAGACAGACTTTGATGAGTCCTTTTATGGAGAAGCAAATATTCTCTTCATTTATCATTTACCTAACATCCAGTAAGAAGGTACCTAAAAAAATAATCTTGGATTGTATTTTCAGCAACTGGGCAGAAACATGTGGAAGAAAGTGATTGTTTAGATAAGATTGGTTTAGATAAATCAAGAATTTAGTCCAGGGTAGGAAAACATCAATGATGGGACAGAATTGAACTTTGAAAGTTTTCAGTAAACTTTTTTGAATAGTTCTGATTTTTTTTTGTTTGAACAAAACTGATCTATCACTTCCTTCAAGAACATGACTGAAAATAAAATAATTGAATAAAATTATAATTAATTAATAGGACGGATATACTACAAGTGGAAGAAAACACTTTTTTTCTTACATTAAAAAAGTTTCTTTGACAGAAACAGGTGACCTGTTTTATGTTTGTATATCTGAAGTCAGATTTTAAAAATCAGATGGAAATGTTTAATTATAAAAAAATGTAGTCAGAAGGAAATTGTACTAATACTTCAGGATAAATTTATAAGAAAATGAAACATACATAAATGAGTGGGTAGGAAAAACCTTTTCTCAAAAAATTGAGCATTTGGGGCTTGTTTTGCTAAGTCTTTCTTTTTTTATTACTGGAGATTGTGGTGGGACTAAAACGGTGCAACTCAATATTCAGAAAACATCACAACAAATTAAACATACTTCTTCAGAATCCATTTTATTTTCTTTTTATTCCTTTGCTAAAACACATACTTTTTTGATTATGATATTTCTCTGATCAATATTTTTAAACCTCTGGGTTTATTACTTCTTAAAGTGTTCCTTTTTATTTCTTCTCTTCCAATGCTCCTTTTCACCTGCTGTTAAATTGTCCTTTGTAATATTATGAACCCCGCAGGGCATACTAATGCTTACATTAAACCATTCACATGTCTCCTATAGTAGAAATAATATATGTCTTCTTGCAGATTGCTTTATAATTATATATTGTGGTCCTTGAATAGGCATTTTCATATAACTGGAAGAAGAGGAAATCCGAATAATTTTTAAAAAAGGGAATCACTTTTGACATGCCATAATAAAGCAAGCACTCACTTCATTAATTTAAGATAATTTAAATTTAATAAAAAAGCTTATCAAGGTGTCTAAGAACATGGCAACGTCTGAGGACCCAGACTGTGGGGGCAATATGCTGACTCTGTAAACCGCTTAGAGAGAGCTGAAAGCCCTATGAAGCGGTATATAAGTCTAACTGCTATTCCCTACTAAATAAGAGGGAAGCGGGGGAACCCTTGCAGGGCAGAGCTGAGGATTATGCCCAATTCTTAGCGGACAAAATTGCTCGGTTTCGGTCGGACTTGGACTCTATCTCTGCAGTTCCAGCCGAGGCACAAGAGGATGAAGTAGACCACCTCTGGGTTGAGTTTCAGGATGTTGCCCCCGGGGATGTGGACAAGGCCATGAGGGCTGTAAGTGCCTCCACCTGTGTACTGGACCCGTGTCCCTCATGGCTGGTTACTAACAGCAGTGAGGCGACACGAGGCTGGATCCAGGCGGTTGTTACCGCCTCTCTTCAGGAGGGGAACTTCCCCGCCGCGTTAAAAGCGGCGGTGGTGAGACCCCTCCTGAAGAAGCCATCTCTGGATCCAGCTGTTCTTAATAACTATCGCCCAGTCTCCAACTTTCCCTTTCTTGGGAAGGTTGTTGAGAAGGTGGTGGCCTTCCAGCTCCAGCGGTCCTTGGAGGAAGCAAGCTATCTTGACCCCTTCCAGTCAGGCTTCAGACCCGGTTACAGCACAGAAACCGCTTTGGTCGCATTGACCGATGATCTTTGGAGAGCCAGAGATGGAGGACATCCCTCCATCCTGGTTCTCCTTGACCTCTCAGCGGCTTTCGATACCATCGACCATGGTATCCTTCTGCGACGACTGCGGGAGGTGGGAGTGGGAGGCACCGTGTTGCGGTGGTTCTCCTCCTACCTCTCGGACAGGTCGCAGTCGGTGTTAGTGGGGGGGCAGAGATCGACCCCTAGGCCCCTAACATATGGGGTGCCTCAGGGTTCGGTCTTATCCCCCCTACTATTCAACATCTACATGAAACCGCTGGGAGAGATCATCCGCAGGCACGGGATAAGATACCATCAATATGCGGACGATACCCAGTTGTATCTGTCCGCCCCGTGCCAACTCAATGAAGCGGCAGACGTGATGAACCGAGGCCTTGAGGCCGTTATGGACTGGATGAGGGCTAACAAGCTTGTACTCAACCCAGAAAAGACCGAGTGGCTGTTGTGCTTCCCTCCCAAAGATTCGACCAATATTCCATCACTCAGGCTGGGGGGTCAAATTTTACACCCCTCAGAGAGGGTTCGCAACTTGGGAGTCCTCCTGGATCCACAGCTATCCTTTGACCACCATCTGACGGCTGTGACCAGGGGGGCATTTGCCCAGGTTCGCCTGGTGTGCCAGTTGCGACCCTACCTGAATCGGGAGGCTCTCACAACAGTCACTCGGGCCCTTGTGACCTCTAGGCTGGAATACTGCAATGTGCTCTACATGGGGCTGCCCTTGAAGAGCATCCGGCGACTTCAGCTAGTCCAGAACGCGGCCGCGTGAGTGATTGTGGGTGCACCTCGGTTCACCCACATAACACCTATCCTCCGCGAGCTGCGCTGGCTACCTGTCGATCTCCGGGTGCGCTTCAAGGTGCTATTAGTCACCCATAAAGCCCTTCATGGTAGTGGATCTGCGTACTTGAGAGACCGCCTTCTGCCAATTACCTCCCTGCGACCAATTAGATCTCATAGATTGGGCCTCCTCCGAATTCCATCTGCCAGCCAGTGCCGGCTGGCAACTACAAGGAGGAGGGCCTTTTCAGTAGTAGCTCCGACCCTTTGGAACGATCTCCCCGTGGAGATTCGTACTCTCACCACCGTCCAGGCCTTCCGCATAGCCCTTAAGACCTGGCTAGCCCGTCAGGCCTGGGGACAAAGATAGTCGCCCCTCCCGAATGATGAATGAATGTTGCCTATTATTTTTACTTATGTGTGTCTACGTCATTGTTTGTATTCCCCTTCCTGATTTTATGTGAGCCGCCCTGAGTCCCCTCAGGGAAAAGGGCGGCCTATAAATGTTAATAAACTCAAACTCAAACTCAAACTGCTATTGCTATTACTATTGCTACTCAGCTATGTGAATAATTTATATCTGTCCTTAGCATTTCATATACTGTTTAAGTACCTTTTATAGACATAGTTTTCTTTGGCACTTTTTGTCAATAATGTACTGTATTCTTTACAAAATTGGGTGAAAATCAGATTTCATTCATGCACAAGTCATTAAGCCTCTGCACTTAGTCAGTAAAGCACCTAGATTAAGGTGACCAGACATCCCACTTTCGGCGGGACAGTCCCTCTTTTGAACAATTTGTCCCGTGTCCCAGGGGTTTTTAAGAAAGTCCCTATTTTTTTTAAGTTACGAAAAAGCCTCCAGCCACCTTGAGGCTCTCCTAGCAACTGGGAGTGTAGATTCTTCGAGCCGAGTGCATTCCCGCCTGCGTGTCCTTGGAAGCTGTTGCCAATGGCTGAGGGAGGAGAAGACATCTTTACTCCATGTGGAGACTGCGGGCTTCCCTCATGGATTTTTTCTTCTTCTGTTGCTTTGAGCAGCCCCTCCCTCCCCCCTCTCTCTTTCTCTCTCTCTTGGAGCTGGTGGGCTGCCTCCGAGGCTGTCCAAGCTCAGCCCCTCCCCCCCCCCAGACTGCTGCTTTGCCCGGGTGCTCGGGGCTTCTAAATTGGCATTGCGTGTTGTTTGGGGAGGGGATTACGGTGCCATAGAAACACAGTGTATGTCTCAAGTGGCTGATAACCTGGTCTCTATATGGAAGAGGTAATTTTAAAAACTTTGGAGCGAATCCAGAAAGAGGGGAGAGAGGGGCTGAAGGAGTGTGTGCACAGGAGGGGAATTTTATAAACGTCCCAGTGAATCCAGAGGGGGGAGAGAGAGAGAGAGAGAGAGAGAGAGAGAGGGAGGGAGGGAGGGAGGGAGGGAGGGAGAGAGAGAGAGAGAGAGAGAGAGAGAGAGGGAGAGGCCGAAGGAGTGTTTGCACAGGAGGGGAATTTTATAAACGTCCCAGTGAATCCAGAGGAGTGTGTGTATGTGTGTTTGTGTGTGTGTGTGTGTGTGTGTGTGTGTGAGAGAGAGAGAGAGAGAGAGAGAGAGAGAGAGAGACTATCACTAAGGGTTGTAGCTTATGATTCTTGATGAATGTATTCTATTTTATTTTTCTTTATGTACACTGAGAGCATATTCACCAAAGACAAATTCCTTGTGTGTCCAATCACACTTGGCTAATAAACTATTCTATTCTACTCTACTCTACTCTACTCATTTCTATTTCAATTCTAATAAGGAGTTTAGCTTCTCTCTCTCTTGAAAATGTAAGCTAGCATAAGGCATTATAATGCAAGCTAGTTTTAGCTTTCAAACAGTTCATTTAGTGACCAAAGTTACAATGGCATTGAAAAAAGTGACTTATGACCATTTTTCACACTTAGCGACCATTTTTCACACTTAGCGATCGTTGCAGCATCCTCATGGTCACGCGATCAAAATTTTGATGTTTGGCAACAGATTCGTATTTATGATGGTTTCAGTATCCTGGGGTCATGTAATGGTCATATAATGTAATGGTCATGTAAAATTTTTATCAACCACTCCCCCCCCCCCGGGTATATAAACCAATACACTCAAAATAATTTATATAGAATCACTCCTTTTATCTGCTGTATTGTCCACTTTCTCTGAATTCTCTGCTCTTTTAGAAGGGGTACACATGGAGTCAAAACAAAGGAAGAGTAATTAATCAGATCAGCTGAATCAGCCTTGGTGATCAGTAGAGCAATTGATATTATAGCCAGTTCACCTGCAATGAATTTAATGCCCAGAAAAGCTAAGTTTTCTACCCATGTATTTTTTACATACTGTTTTTTTCTATCAGTATCATGAATAATTTATTTCCTCAACTGCCATACTTGTAAAATAGCATCCATTTAATATTTTCAACTAAATTCTCAAAATTTCAGCCACTGGGAGGAAAATCTTCCACTGGCTTCAGCAATCACCCTCAACTTCATCTTCTATTTTGGTCATTCTTTCCCTTCTACCTTCTCTCACAATGTGGAAACTACATAGAGTCATTGATGTTTTATTATTTCTAGTACTCTGAGCAGTTGAAAATGATGGATACTATTTGAAATTGCTGGTGCTTTGGGAAAAAAATCATCCCACAAATATCTCTGCTACTTGATTACCAAGCTAAAAGCAAGTCTTCCTAATAAATGGCAAATTGCAATCACTTCTTTTAGGTTGTCTATCACCTACCTTGATAGGAGTAAGAAAAATGCTATTTTTTATTCTGAAAATAATAAGATTATGTTTAACTCATTAAAATGCATATCATCTCATTTTTTTCAATATAGTATACCTCAAATTATGTTCATTTATTCTGATTGAAGTTTTAAGATTATGCTCCATTTGAAGAAGTAGTAAAATCATTACTGGAAGTATAGTGTATATAGGTAGTCTTCAACTTACAATCACAATGGAGCCCAAATTTATCCCAAAGTGAGAAATTTGTTAAGTGACTTTTGCCCCATTTTTTGACTTTTCTTGCCATATTTGTTAGGTGAATCACTGCAGTTGTTAAATTAGTAGCATGATTGTCAAGTGAATCTGGTTTCTGCTTGACTGCTTCTCAGAAGGTTGCAAAAGGTGTTCACATGACCCAAGGGCACTGCAACTGTCATAAATGGGACTTGGTTGTCAAGCATTCAAATGTAAATCATGTGACCATGGAGCTGCTATAACAGTCATAAGTCTGAAAAATGGTCATGTCACTTTTTTTCAGTACTGTTGTAATTTTGAATGATCACTAAGTGAGCTGTTGTAAGTTGAGGACTATATGTTCTGTGAAGTTATATTTTAAGCATGCTTTGAATTTTTAAAACATACTAATTGCTATTCTGAAATATCAGAAACCAGAGATTTAACAATTATGCAAATAATCAGAATCTGAGTTCTCATACGTTTTTTCTATCTCTATGAATAGAGAAACAAAATAAAAATAATTTTGTTTAATTTCATACAGATGTGTATACACAATTTATATGTTGGGCTTATCATTTCTGAGTATGACCTACTCAGATATACTCTCTAGTATAATCTCAAGCATGTGCCACTCTCTCTGTGTGTATAAATATTATATTAAAATTAACTTTTACAGATTTCCACAAATATGTTTCCATGTTTACCTTTTAACCCCAGTTGTTCTCTGCCAATTCTATTTCTTTGCAATGAACTGTACGTATAGTATTAAATCCAAGATATTATTCAAAATTGTTTGAGGAGTTTTTGTTAATTTGGTTGGAATTTTGTTAGTCACCTTTTCTTGTTCTTCTTTCTCCCATATTTAATCATTTAAATATGAGTCAGCAGTGTGCAGCAGCTGCCAAAACAGCCAACACAGTTCTAGGCTGCATAAACAAAGAGAGAGAATCAAAACCACATGAAGTGTTAATACCACTTTATAAGGCTTTGGTAAGGCCACATTTGGAATGCTGCATCCAATTTTGGTCACCACGATGTAAAAAAGATGTTGAGATCTAGAAAGAGTGCAGAGAAAAGCAATAAAGATGATTAGGGGACTTGGAGACAAAATACCGTATATACTCGAGTATAGGCCGACCCGAATATAAGCCGAGGCACCTAATTTTACCACAAAAAACTTGACTCGAGTATAAGCCTAGGGTGGGAAATGCAGCAGCTACCGGTAAATTTCAAAAATAAAAATAGATACCAATAATGTTTTTGAATATTTATTTCAAAGAAAAACAGTAAACTAGCGGTGTATTCAATGAAATACTTCACTCACTTCATGATGCTGATGTCCCGCTGTGATGATGATGTCCCGTGCAGCCGCGGGAGCGATGTCCCGCCTCCTATGACACACGGCACAGTGATTCCTATCATTGGATCACTGTACCAGAGGAGGTGGGACATAGCTATGTGGCTGCTTGCCATAACAAGGAGGAGGTGGGACATCGTTGCAGAGCGGCAGGAGGGGGAGGAAGGGGAATCATAAGACAGCCCTGCATTACATTAGAACGTGAGGAGGGGGGATGGTGCGGTGCGCGCTGCGCGGCAAACTGACACAGAGGGAGGGGAAACTCACAGGGGCGCCGGGCCATTCACGAGCCTCACCCAGCGGCATGGCCCCGCCCCTTTTTCTCCTCCATTTCGGGCAAATTTTTCACTGACTCGAGTATAAGCCGAGTCGGCTTTTTTCAGCCCAAAAAGTGGGCTGAAAAACTAGGCTTATACTTGAGTATATACAGTATATAAAGTACAGTTGCTGGAACTGGGTATGTCTAGTTTAATGAAAAGAAGGACAAGGGGATACATGATAGCAGCGTTCCAATATCTCAGAGGCTGCCACAAAGAATAGGGACTCAAGCTATTCTCCAAAGTACCTGAGGGCAGGACAAGAAACAATGGGTGGAAAATATTCAAGGAGAGAAGCAACTTAGAACTAAGGAGAAATTTCCTGACAGAACAATTAATCAGTGGAACAACTTGCCTCCAGAAGCTTTGAATGCTCCAACATTGGAAGTTTTAAAGAATATGTTGGATAACCATTTGTCTGAAGTGGTGTAGGATTTTCTGTCTAAGCGGTGGTTGGAGTAAAAGACCTCCAAGGTGTTGACCCCAATTCGGGCCTGAGCCTGGTGCCGAAGCCAATGATGGACGCCAGACATGAAGTTTTCCGATTAGAGTACTCCAAGGAAAAGGGTTCCTGGTCAAAAGGCCAAGAACCAAGAACAAAGGATTAGGTAAGCTTTATACATTTTCACTAAAGGAAAAGGCGGGACAGGGTGAGATAATAAGTAATATCATCTAATAAACATTTTAGTAATAATTCTACAATTTGTTATATTGATCTATAGCTGTCCCATTCCTAAGTCTTGGCTAATGAATGCCTCAGAAGTTGTCTAATACACATTTCATTTGTTGTCGGCCATCTCTGTCCCTAACTTTTAGCTGAGGTCTGCAAGTTGTTTAATCCTTGTTACTTTTTATCAGCTTTCTGTTACTACAAGCTTTACACATGCATATTTCCTGTTGATAAGCATTCTTTGTTCTTGCAAGACAGATCCCCCAATTACTTTCCTGATTTATTTTTAACTATGTGCCCTAACCTTGCTTTAGCAGCCAGCCCATCAAAGGTTCCTTTCAACTCTGTTATTCTATTCTATTCCATATATATATATATATATATATATATATATATATATATATATATATATATATATATATATATATATATATATATATATATATATAATATTTATGCTGATAAATAAATAAAGGGAGACTAGTATAGATCTATTTCAAGCTATTTAGCTCTCATCAGCTAGCCATACCCATGCTTGGAATCGAACCTGTGCTCTTATTGCCTCTTAGGCAGATATGTTAACCATTGAGCTACATTGACTCCTTATCAGCCAGCCAGGGTGAGAGGTATATATTTAAAGTCACAACCCCTGGTATGCCCAAATATGGGAGGAAGGTCACACTTCCACTCTCTGTCTTCGGCTCTATACTAGTCTCCCTTTATTTATTTATCAGCATAAATATAACAGATGTAGCAAAAAGGCAACAGTAAAAAATATTGGGTTTCTGTCTGGATGGTCTCTTGTGACGAGCCGAAGACAGAGAGTGGAAGTGTGACCTTCCTCCCATATTTGGGCATACCAGGGGTTGTGACTTTAAATATATATATATATATATATATATATATATATATATATATATATATATATATATATATATATATACATACATACATACATACATACATACATACATACATACATACATACATACACACACACACACACACATATATATATAATTGGATTTTCTCACTATAGTCTTTCTTCATAAAATATTATATAGCTGTTACTACTGCTTTTTATCTGTATCTTTTAAAAATGTATGCACATTGCTGAACATTATTACAAAGTACCTTACAATCAATCAATACATGAAAATGTTGTAAAATATGTAACAATAGTTTAATCAAGAGATCAGATTAATAATTAAATCACTTACAAATGTAGCTAGTGCAAAGGAAAAAAAGCATAAGGTACAGTGAAACATAATGTAAAGTCTAAAAAAAAAGTCTTGTCTAAAATCAATGGGACAGTCAGATTGACACTAATTATAACTCTCTAGAATTTTCTTAAACTGGAGGAACACCATCAAGATGATTCAATTCTGTGTATTTGTCATTTGCACTCCAGAAAGAAATCTGAAGTACAATAGGGATAATGTGGTCTTAAACTGTGAACAGTTTTACAGGCTAATAAACACCAACAGGGTACAGAAGTTATTTTATTATAAGAAATTTCCATGAGAAGACTACGAGGTTATGCTAGGGCATTAAAAAAAATGTAGAAAGAGTGTGGTCATAAAACTGTCCTGATATTCAGTTCCATGTGGCAAGACATAGAGGGCACTCTTGTTTGATTGCACTGAAGATCTTCAAACAGAACAAAAGTCACATGCAGGGTTTTGTTTATATTGAATTTTGTTTATTTTGTTTATGAAAGGATAAATGGGGTAGACCAAATTTTAATGAAGAAAGGTTGACAAAGCTATGAATTTGAGGAAACTACTTTATGAAGGCAAACTGTTCAAAGAAGCAAGTGGTTGAGTAGAATGCTAGATAAAGTGAATGAAGAACAATGAGACTATGGAAAACTATAAATTTGAGCTTATAATAAAACAAAGGATGAAATGATTTGATTATGATCCATGTTCTAGAGTATCTTAATTATATTTTTTCACTGACATAAATTTCTCTTGCCTCTTTTTATTTGGAGTTTTGAGTATAACCCTAACATATTTTCCTATTTTCTTATGTCATCTAATAAATTTAATTCTAAAAGAGATTCAGAACTGAGTTTGGTTCCAAAGTATCAGCAAACTACTCTTTTAGCACCTAATTCAGTCTAATTTTGGACCAACCTAGATCACAGTTCAAAGATAGCCCATGTTAATCTCAACCAAGATATTGGAGTAGAAAGGAGAGAAGAAAACAAGGTGATTAAATAATTCCATGGAATATAAAAATGTATGTAGAATAGAATTTTTTAACTTCTGCATTCCAGTTATTTTTAATAGTTTTTTCCCAGATCTGTTGAGAAACAGAGGCCTAAAATAGATTCTAAACATTATATTTCAAACATGTAGACAGATTGTCTTTATTTTACAAATTCAGATGTTTGGAAGAATACTTTGCTAGATATAAATGTGTCTGCAATTGTTTAATAGTCTTCTACTGATTGAAAGTGATAGACACCTGAATCCCATACAATGTGTCATTTAGACAGAAACGGATATAGCCCATTGACATCTATCCTTATTTATCTATTTTTTATTGCACTTAAACTCGGCAGTATATATACATTTCTTCTCCTAGAGGTTGTCCCACCATGCTATGGATGCTCACGGTGGATTTTGTGCCAATTTTTTCCCCACATTTTGAGGATGCTTTTGGGAAAACTGGAAGAGAAATATTATGTGTACTATCTTGAGCTCATGAAAATGCAGGGTATAAATCTAATAAGCAAATATGTAGGACTGAGATTGAATGATTGGATTAAAATCATCACACACAAAAAAGAACTAGAACCAAGGTTTTCTCAGTCTGAGTCAAATACTAAACACTAAGCTGCTCTGGCCTGACTCCTATAATTGTATATGGGGGAAAGTAAAGTGATACACTTGGTAAAAATCATCATATAATCTGACATTCTGTAGTCATTTGACAATGGACAGTTTAGTAGTCGCTCAAAGGGATTTGTCAATAAATATGCCTTTATTACACTCATTTTACCAATCATAATGATAGGCACTTGCCTGAAGTTATCTGAATGTGATTATATATAACAAAATATAATTGATTTTAACTACCATTAATTTGTAAGGCTAATAGCTTGAGCCTTTGCTTATCTACTTGGAAAGTATTTTTATAGAAGTGCAGCCTTAAAATTACTTTCACATAACTGGTTTCACCCTGTAAACCATCAATAGTATTTTCGTGCTTTGTTGTATGGCATTCCATATATGGGTATAGATATATAAATATTTAACCTTGCTAAAATAGCAATATAATTTGTTTGTTCTCTGTTTGCTAGGTTTTTTGCAGAGAAAAAACTGCCAATATAAAATGAACAATACAACTGCAATCAGCAGCCAGAAAGCACTGGGGTAATATCACCAAGATAATATGTTGTCTTACTGAAGAAGAGGATGGAAACTCCTGAGAGCTGGCAAGGTTGACAAAGTGGGAGTTCTGGTCTATGAGGAACCATCCACCTGGCAGAGAAAGTGCAGCAATCCGTCATCATTGTGGTAGCTCAAGAACAGCAACTAACCAAAGAATTACAAAACCCCAATGATATCATAGGGTAGCATCCTCGATTAGTAAGTACCATACTCCTTGCATATGGCAGGGCTCTTGATTTCTCACACTGAATACAATAAATTGCATTTTATCTAGAAAGTTCTGCCATTCATGTCCAACAATAGAAAATGAGATTGATTTTTGACAGCCATCTCTTCATTATCAGAATCAAATGTACAGAGCTGTGATGGCGAACCTATGGTACGCTTGCCACAAGTGGCATGCAGAGCCCTCTCTGCAGGCACGCAAGCTGTTACCCAGCTGAGTTCCACTATGCATGCGTGTGTGCCTCCTGCCAGCCAGCTGATTTTTGGGTCTCTGCTGCACATGAGGGAGATGCACACACATGTGCAGGGGAAGGGGCAGTCATGTATGCATTCACAGGGGTGGGGGTCACATATGCTTATGCGGGGGCAGAGAGAGTGTGTGGGGCACCATTCCCTCCCTGCCCCATTTTTTGTTTCAGGAGGCTTCAGGCCCAAAATGAGTTGTGGGGGTCACGTGGGGTCGCATGCATGCACCAGGGATGGGGGGGAGCACAGGTGGGTAATGTTTGCATGTGCATGGGATGGGCACATTGAACTGTGGGTGTAGGCATGCTTGCATGCGCTGTCACATATGCACACAATTTCAGCACACGACAAAAAAGTTAGCTATCACTGTTACAGAGTGTCTGTTATGGTATGTGTTCTGGTCTTAGTTCACATGCTTTTGATAAGTAAGACCTTTTTGCCTAATGATTTCCATTTAGTACATCTTCAAGAATCAAATTCTTTTTCCATGTCAGTTGGAGAAGTTGGAGATAGGGTAATAGTTCAATACCAAATATCTAGAACAAATCTCAGGAGGAAGGGGCAAACCATCACCAAAATAAATCATTTACAGCCTTGGTTAGGGGATAGAGATTAATTATTTGTCTGGCATCAAAGTATCTTGAAATTTAAGCACTGCATTTATGTGGTGTCCTATTAACCTGCAGTTAATTCCTTATCACAAGTCTTCAAAAAAGTACGTGTGTTGCTTTTTTATAATCTGGAGCATGGTGTCAAACTTGTGGTCTCATGTTGCCATCATGTGATGTTTCGCAATGTTTTTTCCCTTCACGGAGCTGGCCTGTGCATGATTTATCCAGCCTGCATGCCGCCAGTTTGACACTCCTGATGTGGAGCATAAAAGAATCTGGCTTAAAAAAAAAAGAGCTGCTAGTTTGGTTTCTATACCCCTCCAGCTTGGAGTGACTCTGTCTGTCTATAAGGAGTAATAGGACAGTGTGTAAAAACTGGATCCTTAGCTAATAGATAAGATAGCTCCAAGCCATAAACATTGTTTTAGGAATCCCTATATCAAGTCTGAAAGTGGTGTTGGTTGCATATCTTGGGGCAGCACTAATAGCTCTGAAACTTATCATTTACATTACTTCTATAGCATTCTTTGTGGCATACAAAGAACTTTTTATCTTTGCCGGATCTTCCTCAGCCAGAGTGGAGTTATTGATTTCAACACTGCTGGGATCACTACCTCCAGGATTATTTTCTCTAGACACTCCTGACATAGTTTTATTTTGCCCCTTTAACATAACTGAATAGATTTGAAATTTTATGTTTTTTGTTATGCTTGCTATGCCAGTAGTACTCCAGGCATCTCTTTACTTACAATTCCTAGAGCTTCTGGAGTAGTTTAGGATAGGTGTATGGGGAGAGGCCGGTCAAAAGCAATCTTGTCTAGAGCTTTTCTTGCCTCTTTTTCTTCAGTGTTTGACAAGACATTTGATAAATAATTCCCCAAACATTTACCTGAAAACCTTATGGATCCAGCTGATGCCCTCCTTCCTGCAAAGATTGATGGTTAATTTTATGGGTCTTTTCTTAGATTTTTGATATTAACTTACTTTTAAAAAATATTTCTGAGAGCTATTTTTTCAGCTCAAGAATTAAAAAAATCCGACTACATTTGTAGAATACAAAATAAAGTACTGCATCTACTAAGTGGCAGGTAAAAACTACTTTTGTCCTGGTTTAGTTATTATTTTACTGTGTTATCACTGAGAGCCAGTTTGGTGTACATGTTGAAAAGCAGCTCAGTGACTTTGGACCAGCCAATTTTTTTCAATCATGGGGAAAAGGCAATGGCAAGCTGTTAAATCCCCTAGAAGGATGAGGCAGGAGGCGTCTGAGGTAAATTAACACAACCATTTATTAATAGAGCAGTCAAAAGCAAGAACAGTTATAGACAGGGACCTCCTCCCTGCTTGACAGCTATTTATACAGAGCTGTCAAGCAGGGAGGCCAATAGCCACACGTTTGACAGCCCGCGCTCAGCCATGGTGCGCCAGAGCCAATCAGGCGCACCTGGCTGTTGCCGAGCTGTCATTCGTAAGAGCGAGGACTAAACACTTCTTCCCCCCCCCCAGTGAGGGCGCATGCGCCAGAAGTGGCACATGCGTACTCCTGCAAGTAGACGGGCAGATAGTGGACACTTGGAGAGGTGGCACTGGAGAGGTAAGACATCCCCGTAGTAGCTCCTCCTTGGAGGGAGTGGAGCTCCGGGTGACGTCACCGCGGTCTAGTCCTGGAGGCGGAACCCTTGGAAACGGTAGGCCGGGTGGAGGGGGCGCAGCTTGGAATGGCAGGTCTTTTTGAACAGGCCGGTAGGTGGCCATGGGGTTGGAGAGGCCTGACAGTGGAAGGCCTAATTGGGCGGAACCAGGGTGAGCAACAACGGATGGAGCAGAAACATGGTGCTCCTGATCTCTGGCACCCGGGTAGGGAAGGCCTGACTCAGGGAAGGCCATCGATGGATCATCTGGAGGTAACTGCGGCAGGCCTGGGGCTGGCTGAAAGGTGACAGCGGCTGGCTTCAGTGTGGCGGAAGGAGAGGAGGCCTCTGGAGGGTAGCGGCACTTCAGTTGATCCAGGTGGCACCGCCACTCGCTGCCATCAGGTAGGTGGACCCTGTAGGAACAGGGGCCGGTTATTTCGGTGACGGTGGCAGGCACCCACCGAGGGTCCCCTGTGTAATTCCTGGCCCACACCAAATCTCCCACCCCAAAAGACCAGGAGGGGGTCCCCAGGTTGCCAGGCTGAGTCCCTGAATAGAGGGGGTGCAGTCTATCCAGGGTGGTCTGCAGGCGCCAGCCCATCAACAGTTCCACGGGGCTTTGCCGCGTGAGGGGGCAAGGAGTGGAGTGCTGAGCCATCAGGTAAGCATCCACCCTTGCCTGCCAGTCGCCACGGTCCAGGCGGCCCAAAGCCTCTTTGGCCGAGCGGACCGCCCTCTCCACCCGGCCATTGCTGGCCGAGTGGTAAGGGGCAACCGGCGTGTGGTGGATCCTGTGGGTGGCCAGGAAGGCCTGGAAAACCGTGGACGAGAATTGCGGGCCATTGTCAGACACCACAATGTCCAGCAACCCAGGTGTGGCAAACAGGCACCGCATCGCCCGCACCGTACTGTCCGTGGTGGTGGAGCGCATAAGCACCAACTCCACCCAGCAAGAATAGGCATCCACGGCAACCAGGAAAACCTGGCCGTGGAAGGGACCCGCAAAATCGAGATGAAGGCGAGACCAGGGTCCGCGAGGCATCTCCCACTCCCTAGAGGAGGCGGGGTGCAGGGCGGGATACTTGGCAGGGCACACACCTTCCCACACAGGCCTCGATCTCATCATCCAGGCAGGGCCACCAAACGTAACTCCGGGCCAGTGCCTTCATGTGCGTGACCCCGGGGTGGTCTGCGTGGAGACAGTCGAGGACCTAGGAGCGGAGGGAGGGAGGGATGACCACCCGGTCGCCCCATAACAGTCAACTGCAGTGGAGTGACAGCTCCAGTTGATGAGTTTTAAAGGGGCGGAGTTCCGGAGAGATGCCCCCTGTAGGCCAGCCCCTCAGGACCCATGCCATGACTTGAGATAGGACAGGGTCAGCTTTGGAGTGGGCGGCCACAACAGTGGCTGAGAGCGGAAGGTCCAACTCAGCAATGGAGAGGACCGAGAGATCAGAGCAGGGCAGAGGGCAGCGGCTAAGGGAATCGGCATGCCCCAGCTGCTTGCCAGGATGGTATCTCAGTGTGTATGTGTACGCTGTGAGAAACTCTGTCCAGCGGGTCATCCTGGGGGACAGGATGGGAGGGGTCGGCCTGTCACCAGCCAAAAGCCCAAGGAGCGGCTTGTGGTCGGTGTAGAGCGTAAAGGGCCGACCATACAAGTAATCATGGAACTTTTTAATCCTGGACACTGCAGCCAGAGCCTCCTTGTTGATCTGGTTGTAGTTCCTCTCGGCAGAGGAAAATGTCTGGGAATAAAAAACGATGGGGGCCTCCGAGCCATTGGGAAGGACATGGCTGAGGACCACCCCCAAGCCCAAGGGGGAGGCGTCACATGCCAACGTCAGAGGCATCTTGTCGCTGTACTGGACTAAGACTGCCTCAGACATCAGCAAGGCTTTGACAGCCGCGAACAGAATGCGCTTCACAGCTGCCCAGCACCAGGCCGCGGATCGGTCGAGCAACTGATGCAGCGGCTCAGCTAGTGATGCCTTGTGAGGGAGGAACAGCGCATAGAAATTTAAAAGGCCGAGGAACGCTTGCAGCTCCGCCTTGGAGGGGGTGCAGGGGCGTTCTTGATGGCTGCAACGTTCAAGTGGGTGGGGTGGATTCCCTGTGCGTCAATCATGAAGCCCAGGAATTCCACCTTAGGCACAGCGAAGGAGCACTTGCTGAGCTTTAATTTAAGACCTGTGCCCCTGAAACGGTCGAGGACCTTCCGTAGTACTTCAATGAGCCCTGAGCGGCTGGTAGCAGCGATCAGGACATCATCGAAGTATGGGACAATGCCAGGGAGCCCATGGAGCAGCCGCTCCATGAGGCTCTGGAAGATCCCCGGGGCAACGGAGAAGCCGAATTGGAGGCGGCGACAACGGAAATCCCCACAGGGGGTGACAATGGTCTGGGCAGCTGCCGCATCATCATCCACTGGGAGCTGCTAGTAGGCCTGCA
Organism: Thamnophis elegans; assembly: GCF_009769535.1. Lineage (NCBI taxonomy): Eukaryota > Metazoa > Chordata > Lepidosauria > Squamata > Natricidae > Thamnophis > Thamnophis elegans. The sequence goes on from NC_045558.1 coordinate 71,138,430, forward strand.
CCATATCCAGTTTGGCAAAGGTGCAGCCCCGCCCCAAGGAATGGAGCAGGTGCTGCACCACAGGGACTGGATAGGGGTTTGCTTGGAGGCCAAGGTTGATGGTCAACTTATAGTCGATGCATAATCTGATGGACCTGTCAGCCTTGAGGGGGACCACAATTGGGGTCTCCCATTGCGAGTGGTCAACGGGCTCCAGGATCCCCTGTGCCAACAACTTATCAAGTTCGGCATCAACCTTGGGCCTCAAGGCAAAAGGCACCATGTGAGCCTTCAGCCTGATGGGGGCAACCTGGGGGTCTAGGTTGAGGGAGATAGGGGTCCCCTTATACCTCCCCAGCTCACCATCAAAGACATTGGCGTAGTCCGCCAGGACACTCACGATGTCAGGGGGCGTGTCCACCGCAAAATGCACCCCAGAGAGGGAAAAGCCCAATGGGGTGAACCAGTCCAGGCCCAAGAGAGCCGTCAGCGGCTTCTGAACCACCAAGACCTGGAGATAACAGCATTTTCTCCTGTACTCCACCCGCACCCCATAGCAGCCCAGGGTAGGAATTTGAGTCCCCTGGTAGTCTCTAAGCACGGTGTCTGGAGGAGACAGCTGCGCTTTGGGGACACCCGGGCACAGATGGGTTAAGGTGGCCCAGGACAGCAGAGACCAGGAGGACCCCGAGTCCACCTCCATGAGGCAGGGTGACCCCTCGATGCAGATGGTGACAGTAATTTTTTTCGTGCCAGCCATGGCCTGGCTGACCGACTCTGCAGGGGCGGCAGGGAGGTCTTCCTGTAAGGCGAAGCAGTCTTCACAGCAGTTCTGCTGGAGGCGGGTCTGCTGGCTTCTGGGTGGTGCAGGAGAACCGTAGGTTGGTAGAGGCAGCTCGGCTTGCAAGGGAGGTGGCAGGGTGGCCCGGCAGATTTGTGCCAGGTGCCCTTTCTTGCCGCAACGGCGGCACAGTGAAGCTTTAAAAGGGCAAGACGCTCTGGCATGATTGCCGCTGCAGCTGAAGCAGGTGGCGGCCACCGCAGCGGCTTGGGATTCAGGAGGCTGTTGCCGCCGGGGCACAGCGTGGAGGCGGTCGACCTGGTCCTTGTAGACTGGGTCCGGCAATGGGGCCAGGTCGTCGATCAGGCAGGTAGATTGCGGAGAAGGCAGTGGAGGCAGGCAGGTTGATTGAGGAGAAGGCAATGGAAGCATGTAACTGGCCATCTCAACAGTCGATTGTTCTGAGAGTTCCGCAGCTCTAGCCTCATCAACCGCCTGTGACAAGGTGATGCCTGCCTTGGACAGTAGGCGCCGCTTGAGGTGAATGTCCTTTACCCTGCACACAAATTGCTCCACCAAGTTGTCCTCCAGATCGGGGAATTCACACTGGATGGCAGCAACTTGGAGCGATTGGAGGAACTGGCTAATAGATTCGGATTCCTTCTGAATGCACTGGCGGAAGGCATATCTGCGTGTAATCTTTGAGGGAGTTGGGGCATAGTGATATTTTAGCCCCTCCATGAGTTTGTCCCAGCTTAGCTCATAAACTGGTCTCGGGGTCGCGAAGGAACGGGTCGTCCCGAAAATTTCAGGGCTGCAGGCACTGAGGAAGAAGCTGCACTTCTGAGCCTGCGAATACCCCTGGCGGTTGTTAGCTATATAAGAAAACATTCAAATCGCTCCAGGAATGCGGCCCACGACTCGCCGGCAGTCCCGAATGGAGCGAACGAAGGAATTGCGGCCATAGCTAGACAAAGTTAGATCTTCCGGCAGCGCGGAGAGCCTAACAAAATGTGCTTGTCTGCCTCTGTAGATTGTAGCTCAGAGCCTGTAGATCCCACCTTTGTCGCCAGTGTTAAATCCCCTAGAAGGATGAGGCAGGAGGCGTCTGAGGTAAGTTAACACAACCGTTTATTAACAGAGCAGTCAAAAGCAAGAACAGTAGTAGACAGGGACCTCCTCCCTGCTTGACAGTTATTTATACGGAGCTGTCAAGCAGGGAGGCCAATAGCCGCACGTTTGACAGCCCACGCTCAGCCATGGCGCACTGGAGCCAATCAGGCACGCCTGGCTGTTGCCGAGCTGGCATTCATAAGAGCGAGGACTAAACACAAGCAACTACTGAAAAGCCATGTTTTCTTGCCTATTTTTCTTGCAAAGAAAACTGCATAATAAATAATTACTTGAATATATATACATACAAACCTAGTATTAATTAATGTGAAAATAAATCTAAATTAAACTATTTTAGAATTTGGAAATGTATTTCTTAGCCAATTTTAAAGCATTGTGTACTGTATGAAAAGGTTATAGATCCCCATCTAATATTTGTCTATATCTCCTTAAGATAGTAATGGATTGGTTCTGACTAAATTTTGTAAAAAGTTAAAACATCTGCAAAAATATGATAATTAGTTGTAAGTAGATGACCCAAGACTCATTAGGTGGTCATATCAGAGATATTTCCTTACCTAAGCAGATTGACATGTAGGTAAACAAATCAATGACAGAGGCAGTGGTGGGCTCCTGCTGGTTTGCACCAGTTCTCCCAAACTGAACCATATGTTAATTTTCTGAGCAGTTCAGATGGTTGTTGGAAGAAATCTTTTCCGATTTTACAGGGCTAATCCTGCAAGGAACATGGGAAGGGAAGATTCTAGTGTACCTGTATTTCTAGCCTAATCCTTATCTTAATTGCTGCTTTAAGTGATTTCAGAAACTGCCTCTGGGTTAAGCTTTGTTACATTGTAACAGCTTTAATGGTTCTTGGAAGTATGCCCAGACTTTGTCTGTAGCTGAGCTTCTCCAGAGGTTCACCCCACCCCATCACCCAGAGTTTTTGTGGAAATTTTATTCCTGGAACTTGAACAGCTAATTACAGAAGGGTTGGTATAGCCATAGAAGAAATGGCTGAGAGGCAGGATGCAAGCTTGGAATTCTGTCTGATTTTTTTACTGCCTTTCTGAGGGCATGTGATTTTTCCTTAAATCTGGATGATTACCTTAGGATATCTTGTGAGGTGAGTAGGGCCAACTGGTATCTTTAAGTGGTGCAAATGGATCTTATGATTGCTTCTCCTGGGTGCTTTGTCAGTTCACTGAGCACAGGAGTCTCTTGACTTTGGAGATTCTTCAGTCATCGAGGTCATGGTTTTTCCAAAGGTGTTTTTTCAAGAGGCAACTGGACTTTCTTGGTGTCCAGAAAGTACAGTTGCCTCTTGAAAAAACACATTTGGGGTAGGAGGTTCTTGCATTGCTTCAGAGTGGCCAAGCTACATAATTGCTCACTAATAATAAGTGAATCCTCCTTCCAATTTGTTATAGTTTGCTCTCATATAAAATGACATAGTAACATGGTACCAATTGTAGAAAGTTAGCACCCATCCCTCTCCTAGAGGAATGAAATATTTTGAGAAATAATAAAAAAGAAGAATATATTTCCCTAGATAAGAAATGGAGAAACATGTTTTCTTAACAGGAGAAAGCAGTCCCCACCTTCCTTAATAGCCCACAGCAGTACTATTTCCTGAACAAAGATAGAATGGGATTAGCCCTCACTCGAGATGTTATTTTTTAATTCGTCTCTTTAGTTTGGCATTTTGTAGCCCAAATATGCCCACCCACTTTCTGGTGGGTGGAGAACTTAAATGACTTCTCACTTTCTGGTGGGTGGAGAGCTTAAATAACCTCTCTTCTAAAGGGTTTATTTTTATGTTATTTTAATTCCTCAATGTGCTCTGGCAGCCTGCCTGATTTGTAACTCTGGATTGCAGATATTGCTGAGCAAAAGGAAGGTATTCAGACAGAATGGTTTAGTTTTCTGTGACAGCTGTGACTCATTGATCTTCAGTGTGTATTCTCCCATTTCTAATCTAATCATTGGTATTTAGGGCAGCTTTTTGCAAGCAAAGAAGCTTTTTATATTTTTGTACAGGTAATTCTTGACTTACAACAGTTCATTTAGTGACCATTCAAAGTTACAATGGCACTGAAAAAAGTGACTTATGAGTGTTTTTCACACTTATGACTGTTGGAGCATCCCCATGGTCAGAAGAGGCCGGGCGAGGATAAGCGCTCCTCGATGTGAGTGACATCAAGTTGGCCACACCCACTCAGTCACATGACCACCCAGTCATGCCTACCCAGCTGGTTATTAGGGCAGAGAACTGGTTGTTAAATTATCTGAAGATCACCATTGGACAGAGGGAATGATTTCCGATATCATGCCTGCTTCCCATTTACTTTTATTGGGAAGCTAGCAGGAAGTATTGTAAGTCTTGATTATGTCATTGCAGCTGAATATGGTAGTGCTACAATGGCCAGAAATTTGTAAACACAACCAATCTGAAGATCCTTAATATATCAATTTCATAGGAGCAATGAGTCCCAAATTTGTACACATTCTTTAAGTTAGCACATTTGAGGTATTTTGATTCAAATTTGTTGCCCTATGATGCACTATTTTAGCTACTTGAACAGCAAACAGAAAGGATAGTTTTTCGTATTACATAGATGATTAAAATACTGTGCTATGTACAAATATGTTCTTACTGTATCCTGAATTATATTGCTATGTCTCTATAACAGTACTTAAAAAACTATCCTGCTTAGAGGACAACACATATACTAAAATGGGCATTTGCCCAGGTTCGCCTGGTGCGCCAGTTGCGGCCCTACCTGAACCGGGAGGCTCTCACAACAGTCACTCGAGCCCTTGTGATCTCTAGGCTGGAATACTGCAATGTGCTCTACATGGGGCTGCCCTTGAAGAGCATCCGGCGACTTCAGCTAGTTCAGAACGCGGCCGCGCGAGTGATCATGGGCGCACCACGGTTCGCCCATATAACACCGATCCTCCGTGAGCTGCGCTGGCTACCTGTTGATCGTCGGGTGCACTTCAAGGCCTTACTTACCACCTATAAAGCGCTCCATGGTAGTGGATCTGGCTATCTGAGAGACCGCCTCCTGCCAATTACCTCCCTGCGTCCCATCAGATCGCACAGGGTAGGCCTCCTCCGAATTCCATCCGCCAGTCAGTGCCGACTGGCGACTACGCGGAGGAGAGCCTTCTCAGTTGCAGCTCCGACGCTATGGAACAACCTCCCCGTGGAGATCCGTACCCTCACCACAGTCCAGGCCTTCCGCACAGCCCTCAAGATCTGGCTATCCCGTCAGGCCTGGGGATAGGATTTATTCTCACCCCGCCCGAATGTTGAGTGAATGTTGTGTTTTTATGGTTAATTTTTTTATTCACATTTTTTTTCTTTTAAGTCTTGTCTTGCACTCCCTTCCCCCCATTGTTGTAAGCCGCCCTGAGTCCCCTCAGGGAAAAGGGCGGCATATAAATGCTCATTAAAATCTAAATCTAAAAATCTATACCTAGGGGAATGCTATTCTTAATAGGTTGGTGGTAGGCAAAAAACCACCAAGTGAAGCATCTGTCTATATGCTTGACTTGCTGAATTTCTGCCTCAGTACCTATCAATTTCAATTCAATTTCAATTTGAATTTTAATGGATTTGTATGCCGCCCAATCCCGGAGGACGCCGGGTGGCTTACATAAAAACAGTTTAAAAAAGAAGATATTAAAAATTTTAAATATAAGACAGAACGAATTAAAAAGGGACAACAACATGCACTCGATCTTGGTGGGGCTGAAGGTCAATCAAGATCAGCAGCCCCAGGCCTGCCGAAACAGCCAGGTCTTAACAGACTTTCGGAAGGCCGAGAGAGTGGGGAGGGTCCGGATTTCAGGGGGTAGGTCGTTCCAGAGGGCCGGGGCAGCTACAGAGAAGGCTCTCCTCCGAGGAACCGCCAGATGACATTGTGCAGTCGATGGCACCCGGAGAAGGCCCACCCTGTGCGATCTTATTGGGCGCTGGGAGGTATGTTGCAGGAGGCGGTCACGGAGATATCCAGGTCCTAGGCCATGTAGGGCTTTAAAGGTAATAACCAGCACCTTGAAGCGTGTTCAGAGACCAATAGGGAGCTAGTGCAGCTCATGGAGGATAGGTGTAACATGGGTGTATCTAGGTACACCCAATACCGCTCACGGGGCTGCATTCTGGACCAATTGTAGTCTCCGAACACTTTTCAAGGGCATCCCCATGTAGAGTGCGTTACAGTAGTCGAGCCTTGAGATGACGAGGGTGTGAGTGACCATTTGGAGTGCCTCTCGGTCCAGATAGGGACGCAACTGGTGCACCAGGCGAACCTGGGCAAAAGCTCCCCTGGTCATAGCTGACAGATGGTGTTCTAGAGTCAGTTGGGGATCTAGGAGAACACCCAAGTTGCAAGCCCTCTCTGAGGGGTGTAAGATTTCACCCCCCAGGTTTAAAGATTGAATATCCAGACTATCTTTGGGGGGGCAATATCCAAAGCCACTCAGTCTTGTCAGGGTTGAGTGCAAGCTTGTTCATTCCCATCCAGACCCTGACAGCTTCCAGGCACTGGGACATTACTTCCACCGCTTCACTGAGTTGGCACGGGGCGGACAAATACAGCTGAGTATCGTCTGCATACTGGTGGTATTTAATCCTGTGCCGACGAATGATGTCACCCAACGGCTTCATGTAGATGTTAAATAGGAGGGGGGACAGGACCGAGCCCTGAGGCATCCCGTATTCAAGGGGCCTAGGGGTCGACCTCTGTTCTCCAACTGTGACCTGCCAGAGAGGTAAGAGGAGAACCACCATAAAACGGTGCCTCCCACTCCCACCTCTTCTAGCTGTCGCAGAAGGATACCATGGTCGATGGTATCGAAGGCCGCTGAGAGATCAATAAGCACCAGGATAGAGGAGTGACCTCTATCCCTGGCTCGCCAGAGATCATTAGTCCATGCAACCAAAGCGGTTTCAGTGCAGTAACCAGGCCTGAAACCCGACTGAAAGGGATCTAGATAATCCACTTCATCCAAGGTCCCCTGGAGTTGGGAGGCCACCACCTTCTCAACAACCTTCCCTAAAAATAGGAGGTTTTTAAGGATGGCTGAGTCCAGAGCAGGCTTCTTGAGGAGGGGTCTCACCACCGCTTCCTTCAAAGGTTGCGGGAAAGACCCCTCCCGAAGAGAGGTGTTTACAATCCTCTGGATCTAGCCACGTGTCACCTCCCTGCTGGTTGAAACCAACCAGGAGGGGCACGGGTCCAGTAGGCAGGTGGCGGCACTCATCGCTCCCATGGCCTTGTCCACTTCCTCAAGAGTGGCAAGCTGGAACTCACTCCATAAAATTTTATCAAGGCTCTCCCTCGGCATCTCTGCTGGCACTGTCCAAGTGGAGTCTAGGTCCGTCCGAATCTGAGTGACTTTGTCTGACAGAAACTGAACAAATTCCTCAGCTCTTCCCTGTAAGGGTTCACTCGCATCCCCCCCTTTCAGGAGGGAGCGGGTTATCCTAAAAAGGGCGGCCCGGTGAGATTCTGCGGACGCAATAAGGGCGGAAAAATGAGCACATTTTGCCGCCCGTATCACCACTAGATAAGTCCTAATAAAGGATCTTAGTAGTGTTCGGTCGGATTCGGAGTTACTATCAAAATCTTATCTTTTTCTTTAGAAAGAAAGAAAGAAAGAAAGAAAAATCAGAGAGAAAGCAACTGAAAATATGTACTTAAACTAAAGTGAATGAAAAATTAATCAAATATAATAGCCTGTAAATTGACTAGCTGTTTCCTTACCACATAATTTATGGTCTCCCAATAATCTTTTCCAGATAATTGTGGGAAAAAACCCACTATCCAAATGTAACTATCTTGGCACACACAGTATGCATGTAACTTACTTGAACTAGGGGAAAACAGCTGCCATTCCGAGAAGAGCACCATCCAACATCCTTATGTTTCCATTTCTAAGGAAAGTGGAGTAGTCCACCTAGTGTACTGTTGCTGTAATAAGCCATAGTACAGCTAATTTGAAGGCTGATCCTGGAAAAGAAAGCCAGTTTGTGTAGGCCAGTATTTTTCAAACTTGGCAACTTTACGATTTGTGAACTTTAGCATATTGGCCAGGGAATTCTGGGAATTGAAATACATACCCCTTAAAGTTGCTAGGTTTGAAAAACAGTGGTATAAGCTGTGGTTGTTTCTCATTCATATGCTGTTAAAATATGAAAATAAAATATACAGGTTTAATTCTCTGCTTTCAAAAAAGGTCAAATTGAGTAGAAAAAATAAATAGACATATTTTTACAACAGTGTCTTGAAACCTGCATTTTTATCCTGCTCTTTTGCAGAGGAAATAAATGAATAATAAATAATATATAATTTGTGAGCCCCCCAAAAAATAACAAGTTAAGGAAATTATCATCAAGAAATAATATAGACTCTATATATCAATTCTAACTAGTCTCCTCCCATTGTTGAATATATTATTTTAAAAAAACCCTATATGATGCATTTAAAAAACTCCACAAGTGAATAAGTTTTAATTGTGCAAACAGGCAATGCTTAAAATAAGAACTAGGAAATTCATTGACAGGCTTCCATGTTTTAGTTTACTTTCTCTCACCTTTTAGACTAGTACCTCTTTTCACTCAAACCTTTGAGCCCAAGTTTTGGATTTTTTTGGAGTGGCTGCCTTCAAATCAATATTAACTCTGGGCAAATGCGGGGATACCATAAAGAAATGTGTATATCCACAAGTTATATAAATTAGAAAAAAATCTGATGGAGAAAACTGATTAGCTTTTGGGCTACTGATATTATAATGTGTGTTTGTGGGTGTGTGATTGTATATGTGTGCCTATATTGATGTAAAAATATAAATCATGCACCCATGCTTCAGATTGACTGTATATAATTTCTCACATAGTTCATTAAACTTATTATCCATAATGATCACTAGAAAAAATCTCTACATTCTGAACTCTTATATTTTAAATTTTTGGATGCATAAATGTTAGGATTTTTGTGAGACTCTTAACTGAAGAGAAAGCAATAGGAAGTAAAGGAATTCATTTTTCTCATAATCACATATATAAATATAGGAATAATTCCAAAGTTTGACTTCTTAAGAAACTTAAAAGATTTATAGGTTTGTGAGGCTGTAAATTACAGCAAGTGTTTTGTCTTAAATGGGTAGAGATTCCACTTATTTACATGATATTAAGTATTTGTCAGTTATATCTGTAGAAAAATCAAATGCCATGTAAATACACATGTACTGAAGAATTCTGAAAGTCATATAATTACTTCATTCTATTTGGTGGAGCAGACTTTCTTTTTCTTTTCCCTTTTGCTTTGCGATGGTTGGAAATCTAGAAGTTGATTGATAGATGAATGGCCAAAATCCACATTCACCTTTTCAAAGATTACATATGATGAATTGTGATCTTGCAGTTTAGCAGGACATGAGGATTTTGCAAGCTGCAATTGGTCAGGTATGAAGTCAGTCATTTCTCAATTCTCTTTTCATTCCTGCCCCATCCCACCCTACCAGAGTAAAATCATATTCACATAATTCATATTCAAAGGACCATTTTTGTCTATTGCTTCAGCTACCATCAAAGATGAAACATAGTGTGTTCAAGGGAAGGGAGGGAAGGATAGAGAGTAAGAAAGGCAATAAAAGGCATATGGCATAAGCAATTTTAAAAATTCTTACTTTTTAAAGAACACCCACTTGGCACATCCTGAGCTAAATTTATTTACTTAGTCATCTTTGTATTTTGGTTTAGTCATCTTTGTATTTTGGTTGAAGAAGATGCAAGTGAGAAAAGTGAAGTGTGAAAAAGTGCTTGTAATCTTAAAGTGGGAGAGTGATCGTTTCCCCTTTCTCTGTTCTTTGTGGATCAGCTGTAGGCTTTGGCTCTGCAGCCTCTTAGCTTATGCATTTGTGTTTATTTTTCTTTCCATCTCAGCCAAATAGTGTATATTTTCAACTGGGTAAATATAAAAGCCCCCTTGCTGTTGCTGCTGCTGCTGCTAGTGCAATAGCGAAGGGGGCAGTTTGCAAATTAAACACACTGCCACAACCCGAAAGGTCCAGGTGGTCTGCTCAAATTTCCTAATGCAATCCTGCACAACAGCTCTAATAAACAGCTTTGTTTAGTTCCCCCTTAGCTGTATCCAGGGAGGTGAAGCTAGTGTGGGGCTGCTGTGCTGAAATGCCAGAAGGACATCTCCCAGAGGCCTCACAAGCAGCTGCTTTTTAGAGCTTTTCCGTTTTTGCCGTCTTTGTCTTCCGAATGGGTCAGTGTGAGTCATTCTCTTGATGTTTCATTCAGCTTTTATGCTTTCCTGAAAAGTCTGCTTAGTGTCTGTGTTTCACTGTTTTCTACTAGTGTTGCTCTAGTGTTGCTTTATCAGATCAAATGATAATAAAAACCATGGCTGTATTTTTGTTTGGCTCCATATTAGAACCTCAAGTAATAGACTTGCTGCATTGGGGAGAAGGCGATAGGGAGAGAGACTAGGGTGTCATTTAAAAATGCTAACATTTTTTAAAGAACTCAAGTGTGCCTTGTTAACGACTGACTCATATGTCAGTGCAGCTAAACAGTGCTTCTGAATTCTTAAAAGTTTGCATGTTGTGTCTTAAAACTGTTGCAATGGAGCCGGCTAAAGTGATGGCGGAGTTTTCATGTTTTCTAAATAGAAAAGCATCACTGAAACGGAACAGAAATCTTTAAGATCATTTAAAAAACAAGTTAGTATGTGAGGAAAAAGTCTTACAGTGCACCTGGTTTATTAATACCAGCTTCTTCAGTAATGCTGCTGAGATAAACAATATGTAGTATCATATTTACCAAAATCCTAAATTATCATTATTTATCTAGACAGTAGATTTTCCCATTTTAATTAAATCGTTTCTGTATGGATTTATATTAGATCTCTGCTAATCATATCTTGTTATCCAAAGATATATACATTAAAGCAACATAAAAATACAGAGAACTGTTTCATAATAAAGATTTTATAATTCATAGAGTCATACCCTCATTTTCTGGATAGAAAACTAATATTTCACTATCAATTACACTTTTTATATATAATGATTTTCTAAGAAACAGCAAGATTCAAACAATGGTATGATTTGTGACATTATTTTTAAGAAAACTTTTTCTTTAGCATACAAGAAAGTTTTACTTATGATTTGAAAATTGAAAAATACTATTACACTTTATGTTTAATGAATTTAAATTGCTTGGATTACTTTACACCACTGCTAACTTTGTTTATTAAAAGCAAGTAGTTAAAAGAAACAATTTGAACCATACACAGTAGAAATGTATCACAGCGAAATGTAAAATAGTAGTGATGTATTAGTATTATGGATTAGACTAAATATTTAATTGATGTCCCCATTCAAATTATTTTCTTTTTATATTTGTACATAAAATATTTCTGTGCACAAATGGATAAATGTGTTTTAAACTTCTAACATTCACACAATACATAGGTACAAGAAATTGCTTGTAATACTTTAGTTACTTGAATCTTTGGAGGGATAAGTTACCAATGAAAAACATACAGTTACTAAAATTATATTTTAAAGTTCAGATTTATTTTTACCTTGCCATGAAATGTTGTTGATGCTTAAATATGTAAAATATATAAAAATACCGGCTGTGTTTTAAAACAATGTCATTTTCTCTGGGAATTTCAATTTCTTTGAATGAATTTGAAACAGTAAAATTTGTATCTGAAAATTTTATATGTACCTCTACACACATAGTATAGAAAGTCAGCAAGTCTTCATATAAATCATTTTTTCTCCAAAACTAGCTTAATTAGCAACATTTCAGGGATCTGAGAAAAAAACCCTTCATTTTCATTCACATTCCTTAAAAATCAGTGTTATTTTTAAAGCATTAGTGATCAATATTACTGAGCCACAATTATTAGATAGCTTCTTTGTAAACATCTGCTTAAGTTATTGCCACTTAACTAGATTTGAACAGACACAATCAGGTCTGAGAAATTTGTATGTAACATGTACTGTAAAGTGCCGTTACTGTATGTAACTGTATGTAACACACTGACTGATTTCAGAAATAGAAAACAGTATTTACAACTCAAGTGCCAATTTCAGTATAAACAAAAATACAAATATCAAAATGATAAGCAACTCAAGTTGGTTTCTCCATTAAATTAAAAGGATTTCCTAAATTTTCTTTTTGATATAAAAATATCTTAAAGTATCTTTTCCAAACTGGGTCCCACTGAAAGTGTTAGCTAACTGGAGGGGGGGAACAACACTTGCATAATTTCCTTCATCCATCAGCAAGCTATTACATACTGAGATGTTTGCTATTTGAGAATTTAGAATTTTGGTGCTCACCTGATGTTGATTTTTTACTGAAACGTTTGAAATGAAATTCAGATACTTGGCAAATAATACCTCAGAAATAGTACTTTGATAATAGTTTCTGCTATTCCTGTTATCTCTTTATTTTTAGAGACATCCTCCCATCCTTTTTACATAGTTTAAGCACCATTTAATTTATTTTAATTATTCTCCCATATCACTTGGTGGGGTCATGGCTATAATTTCCCACCCCTAAGTTTGTGACTGACAGGTTAGTTAATCAGTATTACAGTTCTCTTGTTTTTGTCTCATCTCATGTAGGTAGGTGCATTCGGGCTCTATGTCCATTCTGGCTCTATTGTCCATTCTGGCTCTATTGTCCCTTGGAAAATCAAAGTCAGCCTAACATCTTGATCTTCAGGCCTCAAGGTCGAACCTGAGTTGCTCATTTTTACATTTGCTGATTTTTGAAAATATAATAGAACAGGAGATCTGGTTTAAAAAAAAGATGACATGGATAAAAAAGTTAATGATTCCCATGATTTGGCTGTCCATCTGGCTCTTCTCAGTTGTATGGATAAGTGTACATTTATTTATTTAGATATTATATGTGTTAGAAAATAGATGGGATAATATATTCTATTACACTTGTTAAGAAAAAATATTTATAATTTTAAGGATATCTGCTGATTTTTATGACTTTATTTTTATATGAAATATCTGCTGTTTTACTGAAATTCTGTAAACAAATATTCAGGAAAACATTTCAATGACAATAGGTAGATGTACTTTGCCTTAAGGCTTTGTATGTTAGTAAGTGTGAAGCAAAATAACATTACAGTTTTTTTGGAAGTTGATATTACTATTTCTAGCTCTGCTTAATTATCTAATGTAGGTGTTAATGGTTACATTCTTGCTGTCTATGACTTAATAATTTATCTTCAAAGAGCCACATTAGAAGAATTGGTAATTCATAACTATATGCATCACCTATGTAATTCTAAAATTTCATGAGGTAATTAATGTTCTGATCTATGAAACTCTATGAAATAAAAAACGCTGTCTCAGTTTAAGCAGTTGTCTTTAAAGAAAAATGCTCATACCTCTGTTATTTGAATCTGGTTTAGTTTAGTGGTAGGAGAGGAAGTCTGTAAATTCATGTTAGAGACAGAAGTATGTTCAGTCTAGTACTCTACCCACAAATTACCCTAGATTTCAAATCTAATTCCATCTGAATTCCCTTAGAAAATGCTTCTTACTTTTTGCTGGTTAGAAGTAATCTTACTATTTGCAATGTACCAAATGCTTTGTCAAAGGGCTAGTTCTTATCAAACAAAATATCTATCTTGTCTGTTTGATGAACTGTCAGTGTAGGTGTGTTTCTTCATGTTTATGATATAATGAATGACCGTCTGATTATATAGAAATCTGGCAACCCTCTTCATTTTTGGAAAATAAACCAGGTTCAATTGTATTCCTATATTGCATATAACACATTCGCTTACATTTTTATCACACACAGAGGATATTTTGAATTTGATACTCTAAGGAAATATTGCTTAGTATCTTAACAGTGCCAATATTCAATATTTTGAATTAAAATTCTATATTCTTTATATAGAAAACATAGTTGTTAACCAAAGCATGGATTATATTGTATTCCTAATTAGGCTAATTGCATACAACATTATTCAAATTTCAACCAGCAACTGCAAATTGAAACAATAGGAATATTCCCCTGTTTAATGTTGTATTAAAAGGTGTATGTTAATGGGTCTTTTTTGAGAATTTAATGCATTTCTTGCAGCAACTCTTCTCTATTTAGTTAAAATTTAAAAATTAGTTTTGGAGTTGATTATGAAAAGTGTGTTTTACTGTTCTTTAGAGTTGCTGAGTCAAAACATTTCAGAAACTAGAGTTGGAAAGTTGTATGGTGTACTGCTTGCCAAACATTACAAATATAACAACTGAAATCTCTAGTAATTTAATTGATAGCTTGTTGCTTGCAGCATATTTCCATCCCGCATCACGATAAGGCTTTTTGTGACTCTCCTTTGATACTTTGAAAACCCTTGCTTTAATTAAATCTTTAATATTTCTGCATTATTATAACATAGCTATCATATATTACATAAAGGTTAAGTGAAAATAAATACAATGTACTATAAGGCGTGTTTTTATGTTTATGGGTATGGTTGTACTTTGAAACAGAAGCATTTCTAAGAAATACTTTTTGTGGGTTTTTTTTAAAAAAAGAGGATATCTTTTTAAATTGTTATTGCAATATACAAGAATGTTGTAACACTGTTTGTAGAATAAATTTGCTGAATAATGCTTTAACTAAGATAATGTAATCTATTTAATTCTTTTATCTTTGTTCCAGATTCCAGCTAAATAGTGTATTTCACTTTTGTTTTTTCTTTGTCAGAAATATTTTTTTCTATTTGAAGACTTTTCTTTATAATAAAAAACTGACAGTATTTTTCTGCAAATCTGAATGTTACTAATTGGATTTTGAAATAATTATTTAGATTTACTCAGCTTGATTGTTAATAGTGTGTTCAAAATAACACAACTGGAAATTGAAGCCAATTTGGAGATTCAAGTTGGGATTTGAAAAGCAATTTTCATTGTTTTAATTCATTAAAAAATGCTTGGTATATGGTCTTTAATTGTTGGCCATGGCCCTTTATTGGTGAATATATTTATCTTCATCAACAATGTACATTTTAGTTCCTTCCTATGTACATTGCATGGAAGGAATATTTCTTAGTCTTGTAAGACTTCAATAAACAAAATAAAGCTTAATTTTTATGTGACAAAATATCAGTATACTGAAATTTAAAAAAAAAAACTTACCAAAGCTGAAGAAAGATCTTGAGCAGTTTTATATCCCCCAACAATTCTGCTGAGAAATCAGGATAAGGTGCTTAAACTATTAATAAATGTTTTTTAAAAATCTTGAGCTGTGTTGTAATCCATGGTTATTGAATGTGGTGAAAAGACTGGGTTTCTGTACGCTGACTCTTACTAACATGAATTGATTGGGTCATCTCTGTTAGCATAGATATTTTTTTGCAAGTAGTAGGATCTAGATAATTTTGTTTGAGCTTGGAAGAATAAGGCTGTAAGCTAAATTGGAAAGTCAAAACAACCTATTTTAGCCCATCAGGATTTTATTACAATATTCTGTCTCATAGGTAGACCAAATTAAAATTATTTAATCTTCTTACCTTACTTATGTTGTCCCACATTATTATTTGAAAGTCTCCAAAGTTCCAAAGGTAAAAGGACACTCCACTCTCATCAAAAAAGCGCTTCCAACTTTTCAGCAGTCAGGCCGAACACTTTCTAAGTATTCTTGTCCCTTCTCTTTAAAGGAAATTGACACTGGCATTGGTAGTCAGAAATATGATAAATCACTAGGCTTTGATGTTATTAATTCAGAACTCCTGATAAACTCCAAGGAAAACACAAAATTGGGTTGGTAAATTCATCTCAGATGTAGCTATCCCTCACCAGAATCTTTTAAATATCAGTTGTTAAAACATTAATAGGCAATTGAACAATATATGCAGGAAATTCAAAACTACTTATTTTTCAAAAGAAAGTTCTGGTACCATTTTAAATGGTAAAATGCCTGTAATAGAATAATAGAATAGAATAGAATAACTGCCAGATCCCTAAAAGTGATACTGCCATTCAATTGGGAGAAGGAGAGGGCATTGGTTTTGATTCATTGGTATTGCCTGTGACAACTGGTATTTTATAGCTTTTCTCTTGGCACCAAAGAGCCCTGGGATCTTCTCACCTCTTGGAGAATGTATTGGAGCGATGGCCATCTGGGTTGTTTCACTTGGATAGCCAATGGAAGATAGCTATGGGAAGGTATGCTTATTTTGTTTTTCAGGACGGCTGGTGGGATGGTATCTTCACACTTGTGGATTGTATGAATCTGCATTTAGCTAAAGGGAGAGGTCTCTACTGCTTTAATTCTAGTTGTCTTGCCTAAAGGTATTCAGATGTTGCTTTGAATCCACTGCTGTCACTTTTGCTTAATAAAAGGTTTCTTTGGAAATACTTTGTTTCAAGAGTCTTCACTTTCTTAAATTAGGAGGAGAGGCAATCCTTAGAATAACAGAGTTGGAAGGGACCTTGGAGGTCTTCTAGTCCAACACCCTGCTTAGGCAGGAAACCCTACATCACTTCAGACAAATGGTTATCCAACATCTTCCGAAAAACTTGGAGTACTCCACTGC
This sequence comes from Thamnophis elegans, assembly GCF_009769535.1. Taxonomy (NCBI): domain Eukaryota; kingdom Metazoa; phylum Chordata; class Lepidosauria; order Squamata; family Natricidae; genus Thamnophis; species Thamnophis elegans. The sequence goes on from NC_045558.1 coordinate 71,154,909, forward strand.
ATACTTCCCTCCAAGTAGCTGTAGTTCCACTGAGGACTACACACTGAGTATGGTTGGTCAGCCAGTTACAAATCCATCTAGTGGTGATGCTGTCTAACCCACATTTTTCTACTTTATCTAGTAGTAGGTTGTGGTCTACTTTATCAAAGGCCAAGTAAATTATATTGATAGTGGTCCACTAATTTTGTCACTTTGTCAAAGAATGCAATAAGATTAGTCTGGCATGATCTGTTTTTGACAAACTCATGCTAGCTTTTGGTTATCACTTTGTTTGCTTGTAGGTGTTTGCTGATTTGTTGCTTGATTATCTTTTCCAGAAGATTCCACTCTCCCATCTTTTCTGTTCACAGTTCTCTTAAGAATCAACTTAATAGAGAATAAATGTATTTAGTATGACAAAAAATGTGAAACAACACTGAATAGTATAGTGAACTCTTAAATCGAGTCATTCCATAAAGTCTGTAAACCTCATGAAATGACTAAAATGAAAAGCATCTCTGCTTGTACATCATCATATAAAGTGGGTTTCAGTGCTGATTGTTTAACAACATGGATATGTGTTCATATTTGTTTGCTTTTTTCCTAAAGTTTTTTACTCGTTCATTCATTCATTTATTTTCTATGGCTGCCCATCTCAGTCAATTACTCTAGGTGACTTTTTTCTCATGGTTTCCTTCAGCACTCAAAGGGTATATCCTAGATGCTGAACTTCTTAATTGACTTCAGGTATGACTACATCATGTAATTTGCAGAAATCAATTGTAGTTGTTCTCAACATCCTTGCAACTCACCAAAACTCAGAAAACAAAGTTGGTTTTTCCAGCTTTATATAGATTGCAAACTAGGTAAGTTCCATCAATATTACCTAGTTAGTTCTTGATTAGATGGAAAATATGTGTTAGTTATTCCTATAGTATTCATTCTCCATTCACGCATGAATGTATACATGCAGCAGTTATCATTTCTCTTAAAATAATTGTTATATTTAACAGCTGGAGATTAGATATGGAAAACATAAATATGAAATCCCTGCCCTCTTGGTGGCCTACCTAACCGGGAAATGAAGTCTTTAAACTCAAGTTTTAACTATGTTCTAAGAAATGAATGAGGAAAAATAAAACTAATTAAAGCAAACTAAAGTTTTTTTTTGGTAATGCCAGTGTTTTTGTGTACTAAAATTTGTACACTTAATTACTAGCATCTTGCTTTAGTATGTATTTTATACTTACAAAACATAGAACCATGATATAACACTGCACTTTTAATTTAAAATTAATAATTTCAACACACGCACAAATGTATGTAGAAATGTGTCACTAAACTATTTAGAAGTGATTCGTTCCTTTCTCTTATTTTCTACACAATGAGACCACTTTGATTTTTTAACAGGATGCAACTGTATGTCTGGCATTCTTTGATAGAATTTAATAGCAAAAAACAGATATGCTGCTTAGATAGTTCCTGCTAAGGCAGCAGGTCTTTTAAACAAGAGCCATTTAAAAAGGCCTAATGTATTTGTACTTGGACTAAAACATTGCTGTAATTGTGGAATGTGGTATTAGGCAATATTGTTTTTCCTACACTTCCAAAGGGATACTTTGCACTAGATGTTGCTTAACAATTACAATTACAATTCTCAAGCCCTCATTATGGCCATACTTCCTACAAATTGTAGATAGCAATATCTGAAGGCCATATGTTCTTCACCATGGCTCTCAAGCATATTGAACAGCAGCCATTCCAACTTATTTGGCACAATTGTGAAACAGCAGTTCAACTTTATTCTGTAATCAATTGCACTGATACCAAATCCAAATCTAAGTGATCATCTGAGTAGTTTCAAGATAAAATTTGTAGTGACTTTGAAAAAACCCCAAATCTCATTTAAGTTAAAACACAGATGTCCCTTTCAGGCTTTTAGATAATTTGAAGACAAGACTCCTTAAATAACAATCATTGCTTTTTGAACCATTCGATATATAACTTACAGAATACGTACCATTTAACAAATCACTCAACAAAATCAAAAGAAGTCATTTTTTTGTAAAAGAACTAACCCAGCAAATAGTATTTTCCCCCTAACTAGCTGTTGTAATGTTGTCCCCTACTCTGGAAACTAATAAAATATCCTGCTATTCTCTATGGAAGCATGATCAATCTAAACATTTTCTGTGCTTCCTGGAAGTAAACAATAATAGATAACTTATGTATGGTTGCAAAGAAAACAACAATGTCAAGAAAGTCAAGATGTTGCAATATAGTAACCTCATCAGTAATATTTTGGAAGCATTGTAATAATAAGAAAATCCAAGAACCTTCCAAGTATAATTTAACTAGAGGTTTCAAAAGTCCTCAAATGGTGCAAACCTTGTTCTTATAATACTGAAGATATCTAATTGTTTTTCCATTGTTCTGTTTTTGTGCTTCAATGTCTTGTTTTACCATTTAACCTCCTTAACCTGAATGACCTCGTGGGATCCCTGCTCCAGAGACTGTCGGGTGTGAGTCCCTTCTGGTGAAGCTGGACCTTGAGGGTCAAGTGGCCTTGTTGTTAAAGTACCTACCTCCCAGCTGCGTTACAACAGCCCTGCCTTCACTCCTGGAGTCAGTAGCCGGATTGGTGGTTGAGTTCCCCAGACTTATAGTACTGGGGGACTTTAACCTGCCATCTCTCGGTGAACGCTCTGATGGGGCGCAGGAGTTCATGGCTTCCATGACAGCCATGGACTTGACTCAGGTAATTCAAGGTCCGACTCATACAGCGGGACACACTCTTGACCTTGTATTTCTCTCGGGGCAGTGGAGATGTAATCTGGAACTGAAGGACATAAAGACCTTGCCCTTATCATGGTCAGATCACTTCCTACTGAGGCTTGATTTTCTGAAACTACTCCCCCACTGCAGGGAGGTGGAACCGATTAAATGGTTCCACCCCAGGCGCCTGATGGATCCTTTGAGATTTCAGACGGAGCTTGGGGAGATACCTGACTCCCTTGCCCAGAGTCCGACGGAGTCCTTGGTCGCTGCTTGGAACAGAGAGGCGGCTGGGGCTCTTGATCGGATTGTGCCTTTGCGGCCTCTCCGTGGCAGTAGATCCAGGAGGGCCCCTTGATTTACCAAGGAACTCCGGGAGATGAAGCACCAAAAGAGACGCCTAGAGCGATGCTGGAGGGCCAGTAAATCCAAATCTGAGCGAATACAATTAAGAGCCTTTATTAGGACTTATCTAGTGGCGATTCAGGCGGCAAAATGTACACATTTCTCCGCTCTCATTGCATCCTCAGAATCACGCCCGGCCACCCTGTTTAGGATAACCTGCTTCCTCCTAAAAGGGAGGGATGCGGGTGAACCCTTGCAGGGAAGAGCCAAGGAATTTGTTCAGTTTCTGTCGGACAAAGTCGCTCAGATTCGGATGGACCTGGACTCCACTTGGACAGTACCTGCAGAAATGCCGAGAGTGGACCTTTAATCGGATTTCTTGGAGCGAGTTCCAGCTTGTCACTCCTGAGGAAGTGGACAAGGCCATGGGAGCTGTGAGTTCCTCCACATGGTTACTGGACGCGTGTCCCTCCTGGCTGGTTTCTCTACAGGAGGGATCTTTCCCGCTGCCCTTAAAGGACGCGGTGGTAAGACCCCTCCTTAAGAAGCCTTCTCTGGATCCAGCTATTCTTAAAAATTACCGTCTAGTCTCCAACCTCCCTTTTGTAGGGAAGGTTGTTGAGAAGGTGGTGGCCTTTCAGCTCTGACGGACCTTGGATGAAGCAGATTATCTAGATCCCTTTCAGTTGAATTTCAGGCCTGGTTACTCCACCAAAACTGCTTTGGTTGCGCTGACCGATGATCTCTGGCGGGCCAGGGGTAGAGGATATTCCTCTATCCTGGTGCTTCTTTACCTCTCAGCGTCCTTTGATACCATCGACCATGGTATCCTTCTGCAACGATTGGGAGAGGTGGGAATGGGAGGCACCGTTCTACGGTGGTTCTCCTCTTACTTCTCGGATAGGTCGCAGTCGGTGTTGGTTGGAGGACAAAGGTCGACCCCTAGGCCCCTAAAATATGGGATGCCTCAGGGCTCGGTCCTGTCCCCCCTCCTATTTAACATCTACATGAAGCCGCTGGGTGAGATCATTCGTCTGCATGGGATCAAATATCATCAATACGTGGACGATACCCAGTTGCATCTGTCTGCCCCATGCCAACTCAGCGAAGCGGTAGAAGTGATGTGCCAGTGCCTGGAGGCTGTCAGGGTCTGGATGGGAGTAAACAAACTGGCACTCAATCCAGACAAGACCGAGTGACTATTGATGTTGCCCCCCAAGAACGGACTAGATATTCCATCTCTTTGCCTGGGAGGTGAAATTCTTCACCCCTCAGAGAGGGTCCGCAACTTGGGTGTCCTCCTGGATTCTCAGCTGACATTAGAATACCACCTGTCGGCTGTGACCAGGGGGGCTTTTGCCCAGGTTTGCCTGGTGCACCAGTTGCGGCCCTACCTGGACTGGGAGGCACTTCAAATGGTCACTCATGCTCTCATCACCTCTAGGCTTGATTACTGTAATGCGCTTTACTTGGGGCTGCCCCTGAAGAGTGTTCGGAGACTACAATTGGTCCAGAATGTGGCTGCGCGAGCAATATCGGGTGTACCTAGGTACACCCATGTTACACCTATCCTCTGTGAGCTGCACTGGCTTCCCATTGGTCTCCGAACGTGCTTCAAGGTGCTGGTCGTTACCTTTAAAGCTCTACATGGCTTGGGACCTGGATATCTGCAGGACCGCCTCCTGCCACATACCTCCAAACGACCTATAGGATCTCACAGGCTGGCCTCCTCCAGGTACCGTCGACCGGGCAATGCCGGTTCGCGAGGGAGATCTTTCTCTGTAGCTGCCCCGGCCCTGTGGAATGAACTACACGCAGAGATCTGGATCCTTCCCATCTCTCGGCCTTCTGTAAAGCCACTAAAACCTGGCTGTTCCGACAGGCCTGGGGCTGTTGACCCCAAAATACAGTCCAGCCCCACTTATAACGGAGTGTATGGTGTGTTTTTTTAAATCTATCTTTTCTTTCCTTCTATTCTTTTTTTATTTATTTTGTATTGTAAGCCGCCCGGAGTTCTACGGGATTGGGCGGCATATAAATGTTACTAAACTTTAAACTTTAAACTTTATTATCTGAATTTTCTTCAGATTATGAGAGCTATTTGAATGTTTGCATAGTACCTATCAGAGGTGGGTTGCTGCTGGTTCGGCCTGGATTCATCAAACCAGTAGCAGCAGTGGAAGCAGGCTCTGCACTTCTGCACAGAAGTGTTGCACGTGCATGGTTCCTGAGCTAGGAGGAAGTGGCTGGTTCCCCCTGCCCTCCGGATCACCAGCAACAGTGTGGCTCTCCAGGAGGTGGGCAACAACACGAGGACAAAGCACTTTTTGGCTCTGGTTGGCCGGTTAGAAGAAAGAGCTGTTGTCACTGCCATCTTTGCGCATGTGCATCCCTTGAATTTGCAAGTCCAAGGCATGCACATCCATGAAGATGGCAGCAGCTTTCTGCTCCCACATGCTTCCATGCTCCCGGGAATCGCCCACTTAACTAGGCAGGGGCTCAGAATCAAACCAGGCAGAGTGCCACTTGCACACCACAAGACGGCTGCAGGAAACTATCAGAGGGAAGGAAGCTTTAATGATGCCTGCTGGAGAACCACTGTGAGGGCCGGTTGAGGCGTCCCATCCAGAAGTTGCGGGAGTCGCATCTTCCCATTGTGGCACATTGGGGCTGGAGCACCTTCATGCCCTGTCTGGCTTTCAGAAGAGTGGGCCGAAGGGCTCTGTTTGGATGGTTGGCACCCAGCAGGTCCCAATCAAGGAGGCAGGGACATTCCGGTTTGCACTTGGGAGCGAGGGCACTTTAGGCTTGTGGCTTTCTCAGTGCCGCTGTGCCCCTTTCCAAGGCCTGTCCAGGCAGCTGGCCCAGAAGCGGTGCCACAGGTGGGACAGGGAGGAACCATCGGACTGGGCAGGAGGCGGATACTATGGGGCGCCCATTGGCTGGCAGATATAAATAGCCAGCCTGGGATGACTCGGCCAGCTCAGCCAGCCCATCCCGACCTTGAGTGCCACCACTATTGCTGCTTCCTTTGGATCCCTGCCAGTCTCTGGCCATGCGCCGTAGTGCACTTTAGCTACTCAATGGAGCTGGACAACTTCTATGAGGCAGATGCACCCCCCCCCCCGATGCCCAGCGCCTTTCATTCACATTTGCAGTTGGAAAAGAAATTCCAACTTCAGCCTCCTGGCTTTGGATGAAGGTGGGAGGGAGGTTGAGAAGCAGGTTGAATGAGGGTGGGTGGTGGCTCTTCCTCAGCATGTGTTCAAAGGCCTTTTGAAAGTGAAAAACAGAGGGGAGTGGGCAGGGCACCCCATGCACATATTTGGAGACTTTTGCTTCCCCTCTGTTAAAGCCAGCACCTTGGGAAAGAGAAGAGGGGAAAGTCTCAAGTCCTGCAGGGGCTGCAAGGAGAATGGTAAGCTCATGAAGGAGAGAGAAAGAAGAAAAAAGCATGACCGCAACAAGAAGGGGGGGAAAGAGGAAAGGGCAGTTGTCCTCAATCTTGCACCGCATGCATGCATACACACACACGAGAGAGAGAGGGGGGCGAGAAAGAGGAAGGGGCACTTGTCCTCTATCAATCTTGTAGCACACTTGTGCGCATGCATACACAGACACATGAGAGAGGGAGGGGGAGAAAGAGGAAGGGTCAGTTGTCCTCTTATCAGGCTTGTTTATGAGGAAGGAGAAGCTGCTCCTCTCCCCCAAATCACCTGGCCTGTCTCTTTAAATCACACCTGTTTGTCACTCAATTGGGTGGAGGGACGCAGAACAACCTCTGCTGGAAAAGCTATCAAGATGCCTCTGTTCTCCTTCTTAGTACCTTATTCCCCACCAATCCTTTCCCAATTGCTTTGTCCTACTCGAGCCCTTGAGACAAAGAGGCACAATTTAAAGATACAGGTGTGGAAGGGGGGAAAAGGAAGAGTGGGAAACAGAGAGAGAGGGGGGAGGGAAAGAGAGAGAAAGAGATAAGAAGTGGGAAGAGAGAAGGAGGGAGGAAGGGAGGGAAAGAAAGAGTGGGGAAGAGAAAGATAGGAGAGGAGGGAGGGAGGGAAAGAGAAAAAGAAGAAGGGGAGAAGAGAGAAGGAGGAAGGGAGGGAGGGAAAGACAAAGAGGGAGGAAGGGGAAAAGAGAAAGAGGGGAGGGAAGGAAAGAGAAAGAGGGGGGACAGAAAGAGAAAGGGAGAGAGGGAGAGTGGGAAAGTGAGAGAAAGAGAGAGGGAGAAGAGAAACGGGGGAAGAGAGAGGGAGGGAAAGAGAGAAAGAAATGATAGAATACAATAGAATAACAGAGTTCGAAGGGACCTTGGAGATCTTCTAGTCCAACCTCCTGCCTGGATAGGAAACCCTATACCAGTGATTGTGAACCTTTTTGGCACTGAGTGCCCAGACTGGAAATGCATGCTCACTGGTGTGCCAGAAACCCGAAGACCAACTGGCTGGCACCCTCATGACTATTTTTTTGGTGTTTTGGGGGGTGTTTTCAGGCCTTTTTGGGGGCTGTTTGTAGGCCATTTTTGGGCAAAAAATCCCATGCTTTTTGTGCCAAAGAAAATGTCCATAAATGTCTGAAAACTGGCCTGAAAATGACCCCAAAGCCAGCCTGAAAATGGCCTGGAAAATGGCCCAGAAATGGCCCTGAAAATGGCTTGTTTTTCAGCTATTTTTCAAACCATTTTCAGGTCATTTTCCAATGCTCCCGCACCCGCAAAGACCAGCGGAAACCCGAGGAGCAGCTGGAGATTGTGCGTGTGCCCACAAAGTGGGCTCTGCATGCCACCTCTGTCACACATGCCATAGGTTCGCCATCATGGCCCTATGCCATTTCAGACAAATGGTTATCCAACGTCATCTTAAAAACTCCCAGTATTGGAGCATTCACAACTTCTGGAGGCAAGTTGTTCCACTGATTAATTGTTCTGTCAGGAAATTTGTCCTTAGTTTTAAGTTGCTTCGCTCCTTGATAATTTTCCACCCATTGCTTCTTGTTCTACCCTCAGGTGCTGTGGCAATCCCTGAGATATTGGAACACTGCTATCATGTCTCCCCTAGTCCTTCTTTTCATTAAACTAGACATACCAGAAATTGAAGCACGTGGAGGGGACGGGGGACAAGGAGCATCTCAGCCGAAACAAGGAGAAATACACGATGCTGGAAGAGAAGACGAAAGAGCTGGGCTACAAGGTCAAGAAACACTTGCAAGATTTGTCCGGCAGAATTTCGAGAGGCCTCCAGCACAACGAACTCTGAAGCTTCCTTTGCATCATTGCTCATAATTCAGTCCTGAAACGTAGATGTTCCCTGGGCTTCTGCCGCAGCTCTTCACTGACAATTGGTTTTTTTTTTTCCCCTGATAAAAGTCTTTAAGTCCCGATTCCACCCAGGTGGGGATTCTTCATAGCAGCCCTGGATGCTTGTTAGAGCCCAGGTGGCGCAGTGGTTAAATGCAGCACTGCAGGCTACTTCAGCTGACTGCAGTTCTGCAGTTCAAATCTCACCGGCTCAGGGTTGACTCAGCCTTCCATCCTTCCGAGGTGGGTAAAAATGAGGATCCGGATTGTTGTTGGGGGCGATATGCTGACTCTGTAAACCGCTTAGAGAGGGCTGAAAGCCCTATGAAGCAGTATATAAGTCTAACTGCTATTGCTATACCCAGTTCCTGCCACCGTTCTTCATATGTTTTAGCCTGATATTTTTATATTACAAAAGTTTTTCTTTTTTATTGTTGCTAAACCTAATATTTCAAACACAGAAAAAAAGGGGCATAAAAGTGCATTTATCACATTTTTTTGAATTCTGCCTTGTTTATCATGATTTTAGGTAATAAAACTTCATTATTCAGGTTAAATTTCCGTTTTCTCACTTTGCGATAAATAAGTGGATTTGGGGTTGTAGTTTGTATATTTGGTGCCAAAAAGGTTGCTACCACTGATCTAGTCCAACCCCCTGCTCCAGCAGAAGATCCTTACAGAATCATAGAATAGCAGGGTTAGCAGATACCTTGGAGGCCATCTAGTCCAACCCCCTGCTCCAGGAGGAAACCTTATACTTGTCTGGATTATTTTGGTGCCTCTAACAGAGAGGAAAACTGCCAGAAAGGAGAAGGAGTTTACCAGGACAAGGCTGCCATGCAGAGGAAGGCACAGGTAGTCTTTGACTTATGACCACAATTGAGGTCAACATTTTGGTTGCTAAGCAAGAGTGTTGTTAAGTGAGTTTCACCACATTTTACTAAATCCATTACATCTCCTGGCTTTAACAGTCGTGTAGGCTAGGGAAGAACATCTGAAGGCATATGCAATGTTCTAATGTACAGAAGTTACAGTAAAATGTGTGGCAGAAAGTGGACTCTGGGTGTGTAATGCAGTGAGTGTGATTGAATGTGTATAGTGTTAGAAGTGCTCTGTGTGTGTGTGTGTGTGTGTACATATACATAGAGTATATATATAGTAGATATATATAGTAGATGTGCAAGATGGAATATGGCTGCCAAGCATTACCGCTTAGGCATTCGAAAGAATAAACGGACAAAAACACAAGGGTCTGAGACTCTAGTTATCGCAATAGAAGACCTGGGCAGGAGATCAACCATCCGACATCATAGAGAAGTGATTACCTGGGGGGGCCACTCTCAGACTCTGGACCTCCTGCCCCCCCTTGCAGGGAACACAGCCTGGTGCCCCCTCCACTGAGTGCATAAGCAGAAGTGGCAGGGTGCTCAGGCCTACCTCTGGCCCTAGAATGATTGATAGATGTGGCCTGCCGAGAAAAACAGGGGCCATGGGAGGGAGACGGGGGTCTACGGGGATGGGAGCGGGTCGGAGCATCCCGATCATGGTTGGGAAGGGTAGGTATGATGGGGGCTACAGGGCTAGCCATTACTGGGGAAGGAGGGCTTGCTACGTTACAGCGATCCCTTGTTCCGGCCATGTAAGCTCAACTCCAGGACCTGGTGACAAGAGAAGCCAGGGCCCTGGCCTCAGGTTGCTGTTGCTAAATGCCAGGTCTGTGATCCATAAAGCTCCCCTCATCCGGGACTTAATACTTGATGGGGGGGGGCGGACCTAACATGTATTACTGAAACCTGGCTGGGACATGAGGGAGGAATCCCCCTCTCGGAAATGTGCCCAGAAGGGTTTCAGGTGCTCCATCAACCTCGACACCAGTAAAGGGGTGGGGGAGTGGCAGTTATTATCCGAAGGTCACTAGTTCCTCGCAGGATCCCTGCTCCAGAGACTGTGGGGTATGAGTCTCTGCTCTTGAAGTTGGACCTAGGGGTTCAAGTGGTCTTGTTTTTGATGTACCTACCTCCCAGCTGCGTCTCAACAGCCCTGCCTGCCCTCCTAGAGTCAGTAGCCGGGTTGGCAGTTGAGTTCCCCAGACTAATAGTACTGGGGGACTTCAACTTGCCATCACTGGGCAAACGCTCTGATGGAGTGCAGGAGTTCATGGCTTCCATGACAACCATGGACTTGACCCAGGTAATTCAGGGTCCGACTCATAAAGCAGGACACACACTCGACCTTGTGTTTCTCTCGGAGCAGTGGAGATGTGATCTGGAACTAAGGGGACTAGAGACCTTACCCTTGTCATGGTCAGATCACTTCCTGCTGAGGCTTGACTTTCGGAAGCTATCCCCCCTCCGCAGGGAGGTGGAGCTGATTAAATGGTTCCGCCCCAGGCACCTGATGGACCCACTGAGGTTTCAGATGGAGCTTGGGGAGATACCCGACTCTCTTGCCCACACTCCGACAGATGCCTTGGTCGCCAGCTGGAATGCAATGGCGACTGGGGCTCTGGATCGGATTGCGCCTTTGCAGCCACTCCGCGGCAGTGGATCCAGGAGGGCACCTTGGTTCACCGAGGAACTCCTGGAGATGAAGCGCCAAAAGAGATGCCTAGAGCGACGTTGGAGGGCTAGCAATTCCGAATCTGACCGAACACTACTAAGAGCCTTTATTAGGACTTAGTGGCGATACGGGCGGCAAAATGTGCAAAAAAATTTCCGCTCTTATTGCATCCGCAGAATCTCGTCCAGCCGCCCTGTTTAGGGTAACCCGTTCCCTCCTAAAAGGGGAGGATGCAGGGGAACCCTTACAGGGACGAGCTGAGGAGTTTGTTCAGTTTCTGTCGGACAAAATCACTCAGATTCGGACAGACCTAGACTCCAGTTGGACAGTACCAATGAGGTACCAAGGGAAGGTCTTGCTCAGATTTCCTGGAATGAGTTCCAGCTTGTCACTCCTGAGGAAGTGGACAAGGCCATGGGAGTGATGAGTGCCTCCACCTGTTTGCTGGATCCGTGACCCTCCTGGCTAATTTCGACCAGCAGGGAGGTAACATGAGGCTGGCTCCAGAGGATTACTAATTCGTCTCTGCAGGAGGGATCTTTCCCGCCATCCTTGAAGGAAACGGTGGTAAGACCCCTCCTTAAGAAGCCTTCTCTGGACCCAGCTATTCTCAACAACTATCATCCGGTCTCCAACCTCCCTTTTTTAGGGAAGGTTGTTGAGAAGGTGGTGGCCCTACAACTCCGGCGGACCTTGGACGAAGCAGATTATCTAGATCCCTTTCAGTCTGGATTCAGGCCTGGTTACTCCACCAAAACCGCTTTGGTTGCGCTGATCGATGATCTCTGGCAAGCCAGGGATGGAGGACATTCCTCTATCCTTGTGCTCCTTGACCTCCTCGACCATGGTATCCTTCTGCTAGAAGAGGTGGGAGTGGGAGGCACCGTTTTACGGTGGTTCTCCTCTTACCTCTTCGACAGGTCGCAGTCGTGTTGGTTGGGGGACAGAGGTCGACCCCTAGGCCCCTTAAATATGGGGTGCCACAGGGCTTGGTCTTGTCCCCCCTCCTATTTAACATCTACATGAAGCCACTGGGTGAGATCATTCGTTGGCACGGGATCAAATACCATCAATATGCGGATGATACCCAGTTGTATCTCTCTGCCCCGTGCCAACTCAGTGTAGCGGTGGAAGTGATGTGCCAGTGCCTGGAAGCTGTCAGGGTCTGGATGGGGGTGAACAAACTCGCACTCAATCCTGACAAGACTGAGTGGCTATGGATGTTGCCTCCCAAGGACAGTTCAGTTAGTCCATCCTTATGCCTGGGGGCTGAAAATCTACTCCCCTCAGAGAGGGCCCGCAACTTGGGAGTCCTCCTGGACCCATAGCTGACATTAGAACATCACCTGTTGGCTGTGACCAGGGGGGCCTTCACCCAGGTCCGCCTGGTGCACCAGTTGCAGCCCTATCTGGATCGGGAGGCACTTCACACAGTCACTCACGCCCTTGTTACCTCAAGGCTTGACTACTGTAATACGCTCTACATGGGGCTGCCCCTGAAAAGTGTTCGAAGACTACAGCTAGTCCAGAATGCAGCCGTATGAGCGATATTGGGTGTACCAAGGTACACCCACATGACACCTATCCTCCGCGAGCTGCACTGGCTTCCTATTGGTCTCCGGGCGCAATTCAAGGTGCTGGTCATTACCTTTAAAGCCCTACATGGCCTAGGACCCGGATATCTGCGAGACCGTCTTCTGCACCTACTTCCCAATGACCAATAAGATCGCACAGGGTGGGCCTTCTCCATGTGCCGTCAGCAGACAATGTCAGCTGGTAACCACCCGGGGGAGGGCCTTCTTCTGTAGCCGCTCCGACCCTCTGGAATAAACTGCCCCCAGAGATCCAGACCCTACCCACTCTCATGGCCTTCCGAAAGGCTATTAAGACCTGGCTATTCCGGCAGGCCCCACGCTGTTGAACACATGATTGAGTTCCAGCCCCGATTAGACTGGGTGTATGTTGTGGTCTTTCTAAATCTATGTTTCTGTGTTTTTAACTTTTTTATTTTTAAAATGCATTGTTGTAAGCCGCTCGGAGTCCTTCGGGATTGGGCGGCCTATAAATTTATTAAACATCAAACATCATCAACATAATGTATCTTTTTGTGGGCCTGTACACTATACTATGTAATACGTATGTACACATATGGCATATGTACATGGGATTAAATAGTATATTTTGGATGTTCAGAAATAGTAAGTAAATAGACAGAGAAATTGTATTTCATTGAGGCCTTTGAGGCGAGGAGAGGCCAAGCAAGATGCTCCTTGACATGAGTGACGTCAAGTTGGCCACGCCCATCCAGTCATATGACCAAGCAACTATGCCCACCCAGTCATATGACCATGAAGCCACACCACCCAGTCACATGACCAACAAGCCATGGCCACCAAATAAGCCATGACCATAGAACCGGTAGTAAAAAAAAATGAAACATATCCCTGTTTGTGACCCACTGTTTGTAGAAACTGCACATTAATCACATTCTCCAACTGTGTTCTTCTTTATCTTTAGTAGCTTAGAGCAACATACTCAACAGACATTTCATACAGCAAAATAATGATGATTCTAAACAAGCATAAATATAGCACCATACAGTTGATGAGGGCATAGAAGAATACAAATAATGACTTTAGTCTGCATATCACACTATGTTGCACTAATTGTTTAATGCCAGTTTCATTTACACTGAAAAACGAATATGTAACTCCAGCAACTTTCTGGATCCAGATACTTGGATTTGAATTTGTGGTAATTCATATTTTTACTTGAGAATTTCCTGTTTTATAGTTCATACATAAATATCATAGTTATTATACCGATATTTGCATGCTATTAATATCTGATGGGCTGTATATTTTTGATGTCACTAAAATGAGTTCTGGTTAACAGATTAAATAATTCTGATTAATAATATCATGTATTAAGACACCCAGAGATGTAAAAAAACCAATGGATTTTCTTTTCTGAGCTTGCATACTTTCTTAACAGCTAACTGCATAAATAAATTATTATTAATTAACTGATTTGATGTGATTTGGCAGTAGCAAGTTTAAATTTATTTCTAGGACAAGAAATTAAATGGAATTCAATGGGTTACACATTTAGAGTGATATAGCCATACTAAATCCTCTTGACATTGCTAGTCCAAAATCACTGGGGACAATGCACTATCAGGAGAGCAGAGAGGAAGAGGAACAACTCTCTTGCTTCTATTTCTGAGTGCTTTTGCCTTTCCAACCATAGAGGAATGATTATTGGCCAGAAACATGTTGTTTAATTTAGAAAACATTTCTGTTTATTAATTATGTATCTGTCATGTACTTGCTGATCGATTTCCTCATAAAATTAAGTAGGAGAAAGCAAAGAGGAAATTATAGAATTAGCTATTGGATCCAGAAATGTGCAGAAAAGTGAACCAAGTTTCATTGCCATAACACTAGGATGCGGTAGGTTGAAAGTCCACAAAACAAACTCATATATATAATTTTTTTAAGTGGGAAAATATACAATAATATGAATGACATGGTAAACAACAAAGAGTCTTAGATTAGGCCCAAAGAGTGTATGTGTTGGAAAATGCAGATTACTTCGCATTTATTTTTAGAATATCTGATTGCAATTTGGAAATATACCTTATACAATGATAATTTAAATACTTGTAAAACTGCTCCTGAAATTGATACAAAGCAGCTAAGTCTTCCGGACAGTTCTATCTGTGTCCTTCCCACATGCTCTATCAACAAGAATTTTGGCACACTGAAGAACATAGAGATGAACAGAGGAACATATCTAGTTGTTAACATTTTAAATAATTTTCAACAGATACCTAATATGCACTATTTTTACTAAGTGCTTTTACTAGCCTGCAGTATGACTTAGTTTCCAAGAAAGCTTATTTAGAATCAAGTTGGTAATCTCATCTTTTTAATTCAGTGCTTCTGTTAGCAATAATTCTGAGATATACTAGAATTCCTTTAATAAATTTCATAAAACCATCAAAATTGCCAGAGGGGAACTGGGAAAGAAAACATAAGAATGCATGGACTGAACTATCAGTTGGCTTTGGTTTTTCAGATTAGATTCTTTATGATTAAGAGCATTATGTCATGAACATAATAAATGCTGGGCAAGAGACAAATGGTTTGGTTCTCTAGCTGGAGAATTACTTTGGAGCCAAGAGAGGTCTAATCACTGTAAACCATCCTTCAGTTGTCATGTTTGTGCTTTTATAATGCAGTATGTCAACAGCAATAATGGTAAAAGCACCCCAGTCCAAGAAAGTGTATAGCTGTAGAAATTTATTCCGCTCCCGATAGGCCATTACACAGGTTCAAATACATATACTCAAATAAGACTATGCCTTTTCTAACAAGGGAAAGCAAATTTTCTCATTATCAATTCAAGTCATAAATATGTAATTTACAGTTTCCTAAATATGATTGCAAATGAGGATAGACAAATTTGTGATTGTATGTTCATTATTATTGCAAATCTAGTTACAGTTTCTGAAAAAAATCTCTAAAGCTATCACAAATTATTTACTATAAGATAGAAGCTTTTGGTCCTGTCATATACTAAGTCTTTATTTCTTTCCATGAAGAAATGCCCATGTTGCTGCATTTTAGACCAGTAACTGTAACTTCTAAGATAAAATCACAGACTCCGTTTTATAGGCCAGCAACTTAGCATTACATCAAACTGGCTCTTTAGAATAGTAATGTTTGTTTGTTTGTTTATCATATTTTTGAACTTTCCGTCTCCTTCAAGAAAATGTTAACATTTAGGAAGGGGCAAAAGCAATTAAATAATATTAAAATAAATTAAAAAGCAATGGGAGAGCTTTTCCCCCGGCTGCGTACTTCTCTGGGCTCTTCATGTGAGGCCACAGAACCATGTTTATTTTATTTTATTTATATCTGCCTTTATTGTTCTACTCAAGGGGACAATTGTATCTAATATTTCTTTGTTCTCGTTTTATATTCCTCATAATAATAACTCTGTAAAGTGAGTTGAGCTGCGAGATAGTGACTGGCCCAATGTCACCCACTGGCTTTCATGACTAAGGCAGTGAAACTGACTGCTTCCCAGTTTGTAGTCTGATATCTTAATCATTAGACCAGTGATGGCAAATCTTTTTTGGCTTGCCTGCCATAAGTTGGGGGAGCGCAGGAGGGTCGTGTGCGGGCGTGCCACACCCATAATGCAACGTGCAACCCCTGCACATCTGGAGGCCCTCCGGAAGCTTCAGGGACCTTCAGGAGGCTTCCCTGAAGCCTCCAGAGGGGGAAAAATGACCCTACGAGCAAACCGGAAGTCACTTTAATCCAGTGGGGGGCCTGCATCATCTCTGGGAGAAGAATATTCCACAGGGGGGGAGATGGACAGGGGACGGGACAAAATAGCAGAAAAGGCTCTCTTTCTAGGTTCTGCTAGTCAGTGTTTGTTGTAAGGTGTGCAATATATTGTTCCTGAAAGGAACAAGCTAAATTATGGGAAAATGATACTTGACATTTCAATTGATATGTCATGTATAGGGTTTTATTTGCTTCTTGTTTAGAACATGAATGTAATTTAAGAAAGCAAAATGTTTTATGATTATGAGTAATCTTTTTTTTCTCATATCAGAGTTTAATTTGAAACATCATATCAGTTTGAAACAATTAACATAAATAACTTTGTCTGCTAGCAACCTGATTTGTAGAGAATGAACATACCCAAATGGAACTCATGAAAATTATATATTGACATACTTTGTATTCTCTGCCTCACATTAAGTGTATTTTGAAATCTGACTGGCATTTTGTAAATGAGCCCCATACACAATTAGTATTCATCAACAAGTTGGTATTCTGGGAATACAAGGAAAAAATCTGATAGAATTTAGATATTTCTGAGTGGATATTAGAAATAAGAATTTATCATAAACTATATTGCAAAATGGCATTATCATTAGTGTGAATCTCTGAATGAAATTTTATGGTATGTGCATTTAATTTTAATAGACAATAGTTTGACAAAATGTTTCCTAGTAAAACATTCATTAAAATCATAGGATTCTTGATATACTTTGGATTTGATGCCATAAATTCAGTTTGAAACCTTTGAAGGTTAGATCCAGGGGCCCAGATTTTATGCAACTAAATGTCCACCTTAAAATGAGTTGCATAATATGCAAATATGGAGAATTTATTTGACACAAATATTAAAGAGGGACATTTTCTATTTTTTAATGTTACTTTAATATAAATTGTTAAATACCAGTATTTAATTATCACCAACATGTTTAGGTCTTAAAAAACAATGAAAACTCAAATGTCCCATCAAAAAACACAGTTATTGTGAGGAACATTGTATTTGCCATTTTTTCTTCATTGCCATGTATATTAGGTCTTATCTGGGCTTATAGGAAAGAGCTTATAGGGAAGAGTTGAATGCTCTGGTCCACTAATGCAATAAAAGTAACATAAATGTTACTTTTATAGGGTTTATAGGGAAGAAGTGAATGCTCTAGTGGATTAATGCAATAAAAGTAACCTAATTGTTAATAAAACAAAGGAGATCATTGTAGACTTTAGAAAGAGCTGGCATAGTCATACTCCATTCAGTATCAAGGATGTAGCTTAGAGGTGGTCAATGGCACGGGTGGGTTTCAACCGGTGTGGACCGGATGGTGAAATTTAGCATGCCTTCCCGTACCTGTTGGTCAGGAAGCCCCATAACAGAACGCTTCCTCCCCTCATTTACTCTCACTCACCCTGCCCATCCTCACCATGCTGCTGAAAAGTCCTCAGAAGAAGAACCAGAAGAAGAAAGAACTGGTAAGTGGCTGGGGTGGGGGTGGGGAGGATGTTGGGGAAGAGGGAAGAGGCAGAGGGGCTGGAAGAGTGTGTGCTGTGCACAGGCTGTGAGTTTTAAAAATGTCTGAGTGGACTTCCTGTGGCACCGTAGGTGTTGAAGGACGCTCCTTTGGGAACGCCAGCCCCGTGATCACGTTAAGCTGCTAGAACAGCATAAATCAGCTGTCCAGTGGCTTGAAAACTCTCCCCTTGGGAAAAGAGGGGGAGGTGAGCAGCCAGGCAAGGGTTGAGCTCCCCTAGACCCCCAGGAATAATTCTGGGGCTCGAAGGGTGAGAGCCCCCCAGCAGCCCGACAGAGCTCTGCTTCCAAGATGCTTCTGCTTTAGCAGAACAAAACGCCATGACCATCCCTGCAATCAACGTTTTAATCTACATTTGAATAGGAAGCAGGCAGAGCAAAGACAGGAGTGATTACAATTGCAAGTACAAACTTTAACTCTGATACAGTATTACCTCCTTCTGTGAAGATTAAGGGGAACAAAAGGGAAGATGGCACCTGAACATCAAAGGGCGTGGTGAAAGTGCAACTTAAAAAGGAAAGTATTTGTTAAGTGCTTGTTAATGTTGTTAAAAGATCCAAGAGCTCAAGATAAAACAAAACAGCATTGGTTTACTAACAAGCTATAAGATTTAACAAATCTGGGGATCAGGTGGACTTTTTGGACTCAGTAATTTGGCTGCTGAAAAGTGTGATTTGAATATTTGGAAATGGCTTCAAAGCAAACAAAATTAAGTGCTTCTAAGAGTGCTGGAAGTTCCCCAGCCCAGATACACAAATTGCAGTCTTTATTATTCCCAGCGGATACAACATTGACACTCGAAGCTCTCCAAGGAGCTTTAAAGGAACAAGCCTCTGTTTTGGAAGGAAAAATTACAACTGCTTTTAAAGATATGTCTGACGAAATGTCTGAAATTAATGATTTAATCCAAACTCATAATAAAAAAATAAGAGAGGATATAGTGGATGCATTTAAGGGTTTGCTTGGTTATGTAACATCACTGGAGGATAGAGTGGAAGAAATTAATCAGTCTAATGTGAATTTGGAGAATAAAGTTGCGGAGGCTCCAAGCAAGATCGAAAAGTCAGAGGCAGAAGTTACAATGATACAATATAGAGCGATGGAATTTGCTTTGAGAATAAGAGGCCTGAAAGAAAATAAACAAGAAAACTTTAAAGAGATTTTTGCAGAAGCCTTTACTCAACTAATTGGCGAACCCAAGGCAGAATATGATTGGCAGATTGACAAAATTTACCGTGTTAATTCATGGATTGCCAGACAGAGACAACTATCAAGAGATATTGTAATCTATTTTGTCACCAGGAAAACAAGGAATGGAATATTACAAGCGATTTATAAAAACAAATTACAGGTGGCAGGTCAGGAAATGGTAGTATTGAAGGAAATTCCCCCTAAAATGTTGAGATCCAGAAAGGACTATGCATTCCTAGTGGATGAACTTAGAAACTGCCAGATACAGTATAGATGGGTTCCAGCCGGATTGGTGGTGAATTATTTAGGAGAAAGATATCATCTTAATTCAATTTGGAAGGCAAGAGATTTTTATAGTAATGTACTAAAGGCTGGATACCCACCATCTCCAGGATCCAGAAGAAGGAAAGAAGCAGGGGAGGCTAGACAGGAAGATATCCAGCTACAAGCGGATGCTGCTCAAGCCCTGGAATTACTTGAGGAGACAGAAGGAGTTATAGAACAAAGACAAACTCGAGCGGCAACCAAATGTAAATAACAAGAATTAAAGATGCAACAAGCTCAGACAACAATCCAAGAAACTACAAACACAAATACAGAAGCTGTGGTGGGAGCTAGACCGAAGAAGAAATTCCAGCAGGATTTCCAGGTGGCTCTTAAAAAGCTTCAGGGGGCTGAAGATGACAATTAAATTTTTAACCTGGAACATTAATGGCTTAAAACCACGGAGGAAATTCTCCTGGTAATTAAGGAGTTAAAAGTTGGTAAGGCCCCTAGCACAGATGGATTGACAGCGGTTTATTATAAAAATTTACAACTAGAAATGGTAGAACCTCTTAAGGAACTATTTAATACAATACAATTGGAAGGAAGGGTACCACCATCTTGAAGAACAGCCTTTATTTCCCTGATTCTGAAAGAAGATCAAGATCACACTCAGCCAAAAAACTATAAGCCTATATCACTACTTAATACAGATTATAAATTTTTTGCTAAAATACTAGCAAATAGGTTGATGTCAGTTATACAACAAATGATTCACAATGGTCAATCTGGTTTTATACATGGGAGACAAATGAAAAGTAATGTAAGACAAATTGTTAATATATTGGAATATTTGGGGAAGAATAACCAAGTCCCCGCAGTGCTTATATTCTTGGATGCGGAGAAAGCACTTGTTCGAGTGAATTGGCAATTTCTAATGAAAATAACACAAAAGATGCACTTTGGAGAGTATTTTACACAATCTATCAAGGCAATATACCAGAAACAAGCAGCACAAATTATAGTTAATGGTAGTCTAACAGAATCTTTTAAAATAAAAAAAGGAACAAGACAGGGGTGTCCCCTGTCTCCATTATTGTTTATTCTAACTTTGGAATTATTGCTGAATAGAATACGTGATTCAGATGATGTACAGGGAATTAAGATTAGGCATTATGAGTACGAGCATTCGCGGACAACTTGGTTGTGACTTTAACCCAACTGGAGAAATCAGCTATAGGTTTAATGAACATAATTAATCAATATGGCCAAGTATCTGGGTTTAAAATAAATCTAGGGAAAACAAAGATGATAGTTAAAAATATGACTACAAATCAAAACGAAGAATTAGAAAGAGTAACAGGATGTGAGATAGTAAAAAAGGTTAAATATGTAGTTTATATCACAACCTCAAATGGGAAATTATATAAGTATAATTATGAACCATTATGGCACAAAATACAGACAGAGATGAATAAATGGAAAAAAATTACAATTGTCTTTACTGGGAAGGATAGCAGCAGTAAAAATGAACGTTTTGCCTAAGTTTCTATTTCTTTTTCAAATGATACCAATACTCAAAAAAGATGAAAATTTGGAAGAATGGCAGAAAGGTATTAATAGCTTTGTTTGTGCAGGGAAGAAATCGAGAATAAAACTTAAAATAATGCAAGATATATGTGAAAGAGGAGGTTTGAAAATGCCCAACTTAAAATTATACTATGAAGCACTAGTTTTATCAACAATTAGTAATTGGATTAACTTAACAGAGGACAGAATGTTGAATATTGAGGGATATGATTTGGTATATGGTTGGCATGCTTATTTAATATATGATAAGAAGGTGGACAAGATTTTTAAAAGCCACATATTAAGGAATGCTTTACTGCGTGTCTGGAAAAAATATTAATATAAGTTAAATGACAAGATACCTATGTGGGTAGTACCCAGACACACGATAGAGAATATAAGTATAGAACAAAAACAGGATGTAATTACATATAGAGAGCTTCTTAACATAGAAAGAGGTGTACCACAGTTAAAGCCTTTGAATGTATTAAGAGAGGAAAGGGTAATTCAAACCTGGTTTCAGTATGGACAGTTACAGGCTAGATGGAAAAAAGACCAGAAAATTGGTATCATACAAAATGAGGATAATTTGGTAAAACAAATTAGGGACCAGAGTCAAATGCATATAAAAATATTGTGTAATATACTGATAGAAACAGATTCTGAAACAGAGTTAGTTAAAGACTGCATGATAAAATGGGCACAAAATGTTGAAGAACCAATAATGATGGAAACATGGGAAAAGATTTGGGTAAGAAATGTAAAATTTACACAAGCTCAAAACTTGAGAGAGAATTTTTATAAGATGTTTTATAGATGGCATTTAGATCCCAAAAAGTTAGCTTGTATGTATCCGAATGTACAATCTAAATGCTGGAGATGTGATTGTGTTGATGCTACATATTATCATATATGGTGGACTTGTAAAAAAGTTAAAGCATTTTGGATAAAAATATGGTGGATTATTCAAAATATTCTTTAAAAAAGGGATAAAGTTCACTCCCCAGCTATTCTTGCTAGGTATAGTTACAGATTGTACAGTTATAGAGACTAATTTGATTCTGAATTTAACAACGGCAGCAAGATTGTTGGTGGCGCAGTACTGGAAGAAGGAAGAATTGCCTACTATTCAAGAATGGACGTTAAAAGTAGTAAACTTAGCAGAGATGGCCAAAATCTCAGCATATTTGAAGGACTATTCAGATGAGAAATACAAGCTGGAATGGAGAAGATGGATTGACTACATTCAAAATAAATATCGGACTAAGAAATTTCAATTAGCTTCTCAATGAACAAAGAATGTTACAATTTATCTAAAGTTAGCTTACTAAAAGGGGAGTTAAAGTACAAGAGGAGGTAAGATGCTATAATTAGTTAGCTTATGTTAGTGTATGATTATTAAATGTTTATACCCTGTATTTTGCTCTGGGAAGTTGGGGGGAGGGAGGGTTGGAGGGGGAGTAAGGTTGGGGCAGAGGGAGGGAAAGGAAAAGGGAAATATTTGTAAAATCTATTAAAACTCTTCAATAAAAAAAAATGTCTGAGTGAATCCAGGATGAGGGAAGAGGCAAAGGGGCTGGAAGTGTGTGTGTAAGGTGGTCAGTAATGTTGAAGACCGGCAAGGACAGCCATATTTCATCTGTAAGTAGCTGTTTATTGTTTTGTGTACTTATTTTATTCTTATTTAAGTAATAAGTGCACAAAATAATAAATTTCCTTTTTTATATCTTCTTTTTGTAGGTCATTCTTTGGGGCAAATAATTCAGTGACATCAACTTGGCCACTCCCACCCAGTCACATCACTGCCAAGCTACTCTCACCTGGCCACATAATTGCCAAGCCACTCCCACTCAGTCAAATGACTGCCAAGCTACTCCCACCCGGTCACATGACCACCAAGCCACTCCCACAAAATAGGCCACACCTACAGAATAGGTTCTAAAAATTTTTGAAATCCATCACTGGTCAACAGTATTATAAATCTGGGGGTACAGATAACTAACAATCTGTGCTGGTCTTTCCACATATCATCCTTAGTGATGTGTGCAAACCAGCATCTGCATTTCCTGCATCAGATGAGAAAAATAGGTCATCTTCTGTCCTAGCCACTTTTTACAGAGGCAAAATTGAGAACATTTAACAAACTGCAACTGTGAAAATGGTAAGGACGGCCAAGAACATTATAGGAAGCTTGCTTCCTGTTGTTCAGGATACTGCTTATAAGTGCTATGTGCTTAGAACTCAAAACATTGTTAGAGACACCACCCACCCACCTTATGGTCTGTTTCTGTTGCTCCCCTCTGGAAGGAGGTTTTGAAGTATTTGCAGCAGAACTACCAGATTCTGTAACACCATTTTCCCTATGCCGTCCATCTGGTAAACTCGCAGGATTCATTTTTCTCGCCATGTACATGTATACATTTGGACTAGACTGTGTTGCTTTCTGTGTCATATAATATATGTGCATATATGTTTGGTATTTTAGGTATTTAGGTATTTATTGGGATTTATATGCCGCCCTTTTCCCTGAGGGGACTCAGGGCGGCTTACAACCACAGGGGAGGGGAAGTGCAAGGTCAAAACAAAACAATATGTGAACAACAGAAAAATAATAAAACCCAACTTTCATTCAGCAATCAAACAAACACTCGGGCGGGTAATTAGGAGCCTATCCCCAGGCCTGCTGGGAGAGCCAGATCTTGAGGGCTGCGCGGAAGGTCTGGATAGTGGTGAGGGTGCGGATCTCCATGGGGAGCTCGTTCCATAGGGTCGGGGCAGCAACAGAAAAGGCTCTCCTCCGTGTGGTCGCCAGTCGGCATTGACTGGCAGATGGAATTCGGAGGAGGCCCAGTCTGTGCGATCTAATTGGTCGATTTAGGGAGGTAATCGGCAGAAGGCGGTCTCTCAAGTACCCAGATCCACTACCATGGAGTGCTTTAAAGATGGTCATCAGTATCCTGAAGCGCACCCGGAGACCAACAGGTAGCCAATGCAGCTCGCGGAGGACAGGTGTAACGTGGGCGAACCGCGGTGCGCCCACTATCACTCGCGCGGCTGCATTTTGGACTAGCTGTAGTCGCCGGATGCACTTCAGGGGCAACCCCATGTAGAGCCCATTGCAGTATTCCAGTCTAGAGATCACAAGGGCTGTTTAGTCATCTAGTGTACATTGGAGGTAGTTACTCTTTGAGAGCTATATGCAATAAAATTTCATTTTAATGTATGCCAATCTGTGTACATTCAAAGTGACAAAGTTATTCTAAATCTATTATCAATAAAACACACTACAAACTTAAAAGAATATATAAAATCTAAAAGGAAGAAGGGTTGCAACAATTTACTTGTAAGAACCAAATCCAAATATCTTGTATTAGGAACTAGGTGTCTAATATGGCATGACTTTTACATATTTACATGAACATTTGTGGCTCCTATTAAAATTATATTTTATTTTTGAATGTTTACTATATTGTATTAAGTCTTTTTAACTGTATGCTGTCTAGAATTTGTAATGTGATGGATGCCTTAGAAATCTAAATAAATATAAAATATAGCTGAGGATAACTTGTTTAAACAAATAAGAGATCAAAGTTTAATGCACATAAAGAGGATATATAATGTATTAGTACAGATGGACTCAGAAACCGAAATGGTTAAAGATTGTATGATAAAATGGGCTCAGAATATTGAAGAACCTATAATGTTGGACACATGGGAAAAATATGGGTAAGAAATGTAAAATTTACACAAGCACAAAATTTGAGAGAAAATTTTTATAAGATGTTTTATAGATGGCACTTAGATCCCAAAAAGCTTGCTTCTATGTATTCAAATGTTCAGCCTAAATGTTGGAGATGTGGTTCTTTCGATGCTACATATTTTCATATATGGTGGACATGTCGTAATGTTAAAGCATTTTGGATAAAAATTTGGTGGATCCTGCAAAATATCTTCAAAAAAAGGATAAAATTCACTCCCAAACTGTTTTTACTAGGTATATGTACTGACTTCGTAGCAGTAGAGATTAATTTGGTTCTGTACTTAATAACGGCAGCAAGACTTTTGGTGGCGCAATACTGGAAGAAGAAAGACCTGCCTACAATTCAAGAATGGACTTTAAAGGTTACAAACTTAGCCGAAATGGCGAAAATTTCAGCATATCTTAAAGAACATTCAAATGAGAAGTATAAAGGAGACTGGAAAAAATGGATTGATTATATACAAAGCAAATACGGGACTAGGAAATTCCAGATAGCTTATGCTTAAAATTAGTAATAACGTAAATTGTTAAAAATTTGGGTAACAGCAAGAAGCTGAGTTCAATGTAGAGATATTTTAGACTGTGATTGTCAAAAGTTATACCATGTATGGGCTCTGGGAAGTCGGGGGGAGGGAAGGGAGGTGGGGATCTAGGGGGAGGGGGGGAGGGGGGAAATATAATATGTGTTAAATTTTAAAGCATGATTGCACTTGTATACTGTGGTTTTTATTAATGTTAGTGTCAAAACAGAACAAACTGAATATATCGGAAAGTAAGAGATACCGAAGGGAGGAGCTGAATGAAAGAAGAAGGAGAGTAGAGAGAGTGAGAGAGAGGAGGAGGAGAAGGAAGGGAGGGAATGGATTATAGGGTTAGGGTTAGATAGAGGGGGAGGGGAAGTAGGTGTAGAGGGGTATGAGAGAAGGAAGAATGAAAGTTGGAGGGGGATGAAAGAGGGTGTATGGTGGGCTAAGGCGGTATATTGGGTTTGTATTGTAGGGGGCATTCTCTATAAAAGCGAGGGCTGTGTTTATTACTCAATGTTATATGCCTCGGTTGCACAGTAAACATCTGATTGTATAGAATGAAATGGAAATAAAAAGATTTGTACCCTAAAAAAAATAAAAAAATAAAAACAACAAAAAAATAAAAAAAAATAAAAAAAAGAAAAACAAAAAAATAAAAAAAATAAAAAATAATATAAAATAGAAATAAATTTCATTTCAGTATCTGGATTCCAAGGAAGTGGAAACCCAGATTTGGTTATAATACAGATGGCTATATACATCAGTGGTGGGATTCACTTACCTTCCCTACCAGTTTGCAAATGTGAGTGCTCGCACGCACTGTGTCTGTACATGTGCACTGCCTTCTGTGCATGTGCAGTACTCACGCATTACATTGGGTGAGTGGATGGAGTCTCCCACAGCCGCCACTACCAGTTCACCTGAATTGGAGAGGACTGGTTGAATACTACCTCTGATATACATGTTTTAACTAAAATAAATAAGAAATTAGACAGAATTCCCTATGTTTTGTGATTTATGGGCTAGATCCTTGCCTCAGCTGCTCTTGTGAATTGCCATGGAGAAGGCATCAGACTGGTACATTGCCATGGAGGATTCAGACTGTAGTGAAAGTGCTATGTCCTCACAGTTACGATGATGCCAAAAATGTGCTGGTCAGGACGTGGCACTGATTGGCTAAGATGCACTAGCCTCTAGGTGGGAGAATGCTGTGTTTCCATTGGTTGCCCTGTCTGACAGCTGTTATATAAAGAGCTGTCAGACAGGAATTTGTTGTTGCCAGTTTCTGGAGTTGCCTTACTGTTAGCCTATTCTGTTAGCAATAAATGGTTGTTGTTTCACAACCTGGCTCGCCTCAGTTTCTACCCGCCTGGTTCTTCATACAGAGCATTGCTGACAAAAATGGGATTGAGCTGAGGAAACTGCCAGAGCGAAGCCACTGATAAAGAGCTGAACACTACTCTCTGACAGGTGATGGGATTTTGCACTTTTGCAGTAATGGCAGAGCCGAATGCAATGTCCGATCAACCAAAGAATCGTTAGGGAGAATGGGACCCGGGAATTGACCTGAAAAGATAGCCACCTTTCTTTTGGTCCAACACTCAACTCTCTGTCCAATCACTAACAGAAACCCCACTGAATTGCTGGTGGGCCAATAGCTCCAGACCATCCTGCACCATTTGCATCCGATTTACTCAACAGAACAACTTCAGGACTATAATAGCCCCATCAGAACATTTGCAATAGGGGACTGGGTATATGCCTGGGTAAACCACACTGGCTACCTGGCCACATCATATACATAATCAGACCCTGCTCTTACAGGGTCATGCTGGACAACGGCCGAACTTGGTGGTGTCACATCAACCAGTTGTGGGATTGCTTCGCCAGTGGAACCAGGCCCGTGCAAGATATGGCTCAATGACGCTCGACGCAGCCTACAGGCGCAGCCCCAGTCCTCAATTAGCTCCACCAAGTCCAACAGTCGAAGCAGTTTTGTCACTGGACTAACCTTGTGCAACAGGCCTGCCTGCGGGAGTGGAGCCTCCAGTCAAAGTTGCTGCGCAGTCTCCTCAGTTCTGGAGGATGAACCAGGACGTCCTCTTCCTTTAACCTCTGCCTCTGAACTAAGAGTTGGGGTGGAGTTGCCGACAGCCCGCCTATTTGAAGGACTATGCATGTGCTATCCAGGAGGGTAGGAGTGCTATGACATCACAGTTATCATGACCCCAAAAACGCGCTGGCCAGGAGGCGGCATGAATTGGCTAAGACATGCTAGTCTCTAAATGGGAGAATACTGCGCTCCCATTGGTTGTCCTGTCTGATAGCTGCTATATAAAGAGCTGTCAGACAGAAATTTGTTGTGCCTGTTTCTGGAGTTGCTTTACTGTTAGCCTATTCTGTTAGCAATAAATGGTTGTTGTTTCACCCCCTGGCTCTCCAAACAGAGGAGAACTCATCTTGGAATAAGTGGGGGAAATGCCATTTGCATTGTAAGAGGCCATTACTTCTTCTTGTTTGTCCTGCTCTCAAGAGGCTATCCCTTGAATATTACAATTGTTCTGTTTCCAACTTTATGTATCTGGGATAAATTATTGAAAAACTATGGGAGGTTCTGGATGAAATTGATTATCTGGATGCTTTTCAGTCAGGATTCACTGGAATGGAACAGATGGCAATCACACTGGTTGTTCTTCAGGATTTTATAGCACATACTATATTTCCCCCCTCCCCCCTCCCCCCTATGACCCCACCTCCCTTCCCCCCCGCCCGACTTCCCAGAGCCCGTACACGGTATAGCTTTTTATCAAACACAGTCTAAGATATATTGAAACCAAGGAAATTAAAAAAAAGAGAAAGAAAAAAGAAAAAAGAAAAAAAAGTCAATAAAATCTCTGCGTTGAACTCAGCTTCTTGCCATTACACAAACTTTAAGCAGTTTACATTGTTCCTAATCTTAGTTGTTTGATTACCTGCAGGATTTCCCCAGAAGTTATTTGTGAGTTCAACTTTTGCCTGTACTCTTCTCTAACTAGGGGTATTATCTCTTTATCTAAGTATCTGTCTATATCTAAACCCTTAATTTTTTCCCCTTTGTACCTCCTTCCCTCTATAACACAATTTGGATACATTTAAAATTATTCTTTTGATTTCCTCTTCCAATTCTTTTCGTTTTTGCACTTGTTTATGTCTATGTATTTTGTTTATATTCATCAGTACTCCTCTCATATATGCTTTACTTACATCCCCTACAAATTCCATGAATATACCCTTATTCGTATTCAGAACAAAGTATTCAGATAGCAATTTTTTACAATCATTAATATACTTTTCATATCTAAATAAACTCTCATTTGACCTCCAAGACCTTCTTGCCTGCACTACCCTTCCCAATTCCGTCCAGACTGGGTTATGATCCAAAAGGACCCTCGCCGCAATCTTTGTCTTCTTCACCCTAGAAAATAAATGATTAGTGATTTGTATAAAGTCAATCCTTGAAAGGGATTGATGTCCATCAGAAAAAGGGGTGAAGTCATGCGCCTCTGTGTTTCTTTCTTGCCAAACATTTCTCAATTCGAAGTTGTCCATCAAGTCTTTTTCCCTTCTAGAATTAGGTCTAATGCGATATATCTTCCAAAGGGATCTGCTTCAATTAATTCAGCCTTAATGTCTTTTCTTAAGTATACAACTATACCATTTTTCTTTTCCGTAGCAGAGGTCACAAAATATTGACCAAGTTCGGGGTTGAACAGATATTTTTGATCAGTTAATTTGATATGAATTTCTTGCAGACAAATTATATCGTTCTTGAACTGTTTGAGATAGTGAAATATTTTCTTTCTCTTCTGTAAAGAGTTCAGACTATAACTCCTTGATCAATGGCCGATGATTATTAAGGTTGTTGCAATATGCCTTGTTTCCCCATTCGTCTGGTAGTCATACAGCTAGATCTTTGTTCCCTGGTCCCTTGCCCTTCCGGAAGGAGGAAATGGTGCTTTTTGTCTGGTAGTTGTGTGATTTGCTGTTTATCTTGTCCTTCTTGTGGTCTTTCTCCAGATCCAGATAATTCAGGGTGTCCCACCTTCAGGGTCTTGTGATAAAAATCTCGGGCTTCCCATACAGAGTTGAGACGATATTTTTGCTTATCAAATGTAATTATGATACCAAATGGCACATCCCATCTATACTGTATCTGACGGTTTCTGAGTTCTTCCACTAGAAAAGCATAATCTCTCCTGGCTCTTAGCATTTGGGGTGGTATTTTTTTCAAGACAATCAAGTCCTGTCTGCCAATTTGAAGCCTGGTATTATAAGACTTTTGTAGTATCATGTTTCTAAACTCTCTTGTAGTAAAATATATAATTACATCTCGGGGGAGTTGCCTCTGTTTTGCCACCCAAGAGTTAGCGCGATAAATTTTTTCGATCTGCCAGTCAAAGTTGGACCCCGGTCTTTCCACCAGACGGTTAAAAGCCTCTGAGAAAATCTGCTTCAAGTTCTCCTGTTCGTTTTCACGCAGCCCCCTGACTCTTAATGCAAGCTCCATCTGTTTGTAATGTATCATAACAATTTGTTTTTCAGCGTTTTCAACTTTTTGTTGCACCACTTCAATTTTGGATGTCAAGTTAGTGTTGGCTTCATCAAGAACCTCTAGCTTATCTTCCATTTCAGAAACATATTCTGTCAATACAGTTACAAGTCCCACCATATCCTCCTTTGTTTTGGCAATCCTAGCATCAAGCTTATCATATAAGTCTGCATTAAATTTCTTTATCTCCTCTCTGAATTCTCTGAAAGTTTCTAAATTCTGCTCTCTAAATTCTCTAAGAGTCTCAAAAAAAAGTTCTTTCGTTAGCAAATCTCCAGTAGGGGGCATAGAGGGTGGAATCTGCAACTTGGTGCCAAATGCGTGAGATGTACTCCTAAAAAGAGGTCTCCCCGAACTTAATTTTGATGCCATTATATCTTTTCTTCAAGCAATTATTCAACAATTATTCAAACTCTGCTGGCCCGTTGTGTATCTTACGAGGGAAGAAAGTATTAAGTCCCCCCTTTATTTGTTCTTAGAGGTTTTTCAAAAGGTTTCAGAAAAGAGCATTGTAACAAAGCAGGTTTCAAAAGATTAGCATTGTAACGAAACAGTTCAACAGTTCATATTCATCTCTGTTTGGAATGTCTCTATATTAACAAGGAGTCTTTTGAAGCTTTTAAAAGTTGATAAGAAAAAAGTCTTGTAAGCTCTTCAGAGAAACGAAACTAATTAGTAAGAGAATGCTATCTGGCTGTTCCTTTGATCTTTTTCTTTGCTGGACAGTTAGGGAATGTGGCACCCGCCATTTTAGGAGCTTATTTTTTTAGAAACCAAAAAAACCAAAAAAAAAGGCAGATAAGGTTCTTTGCTTGTATTAATCTCAAATAAATATATCAAAAATTGTCCTAAGCAGGGTTTCCTTACTTTGCGCCGTAATGATTACAGCAGGAATTCCTGGCATGGAGATGTGATTCAGCTTTCGGTTGGCCCCCTTCCATTCGCAGCAAAAAAAAAAAAAAAAAGCTGCAAACTTCAAAGAAAAGCTCTTACCAGCTGGATCTCTCTCTCATTCTTCTTTGCCTGAAGAATGAGATATCTACAAGGTATTTAGGCAGATAACGCGGCCAGGAACCCGGGGGCAGCTCGTTAAGCTGCCGCCATCAGCAAGGTCCTGCCCCGGAAGCCGGTTGTTCTTCAGGATTTTAGTAGACAGGTTCCAATCTCTTGGTACAGCTCAGTGGTGGGCTCCTGCCAGTTTGCACTGATTCTCTCCAACCATATGTTAATTTTCTGAGCAGTTCGGAGAACTGGTTGTTGGAAGAAATCTTTTCCCACTTTATAGGGCTAATCCTACAAAGAACACAGGAAGGAAAGATTCTAGTGAGCCTATATTTCTAGCCTAATCCTTATCTTAATTTCTGCCTCTGCTGCTTTAAGTATTTTCAGAAACTGCCTCTGGGTTAAACTTTGTTACGTTGTAACAGCTGTAATGGTTCTTGGAAGTACGCCCAGTCTGTGGCTGAGCTTCTCTGGAGGTCCCCCCCTCTCCACAAGTTTTTTGTGGTACTTTTATTCCTGGGACTTGACCAGCTATTTACAGAAGGGTTGGCATAGCCATAGAAGAAATGACTGAGAGGCAGGATGCAAACTTTTCATTCCGTCTGATTTTTTATTGCCGTTCTGAAGGCATGTGATTTTTTCCTTAAATCTGGCTAATTACCTTAGAATATCTTGTGAGGTGAGTAAGACCAACTGGTATCTTTAAGTGGTGCAAATGGATCTTATGATTGCTTCTCCTGGATGTTTTGTCAGTTCACTAAGCACAGGAGTCTCTTGTCTATGGGGATTCTTCAGTCATCCAGGTCATGGCTTTCCCAAAGGTGTTTTTTTCAAGCGGCAACTGGACTTTCTTGGTTTCCAGAAAGTCCAGTTGCCTTTTTAAAAAACATATTTGGTGCAGGAGTATCTTGCATTACTTCAGAGTGGCCAAGCTACATGATTGCTCACTGATAATAAGTGAATCCTCTTTCCAATTTGTTATAGAGCCGAGAAGCCGAGGTGGCGCAGTGGTTAAATGCAGCACTGCAGGCTACTTCAGCTGACTGCAGTTCTGCAGTTCGGCTGTTCAAATCTCACCGGCTCAGGGTTGACTCAGCCTTCCATCCTTCCGAGGTGGGTAAAATGAGGACCCGGATTGTTGTTGGGGGCGATATGCTGACTCTGTAAACCACTTAGAGAGGGCTGAAAGCCTTATGAAGCGGTATATAAGTCTAACTGCTATTGCTATTGCTATTATAGTTTGCTCTCATATAATATGACACAGTAACATGGTACCAATTGTAGAAAGTTAGCACCCACCCCTCTCCTAAAGGAATGAAATATTTTGAGAAATATTAAAAAGAAAGAATATATTTTCCTGGATGAGAAATGGAGAAACATGTTTTCTTAGAGGGAGAAAGCAGCCCCCACCTTCCTTAATGACAACAGATGTCAGCAGTTAAGTGATAAAGAGATAGATAGCTATATTCATAGGCAAAAATTCCCTGCAGCAAGGTCTGAACAAAGACAGAATGGGATTAGCCCTCACTCAAGATGTTATTTTTTAATTTGTCTCTTTAGCTTGGCATTTTGTAGCCCAAATATGCCCACCCACTTTCTGGTGGGTGGAGAGCTTAAATGACCTCTCTGCTAAAGGGTTTCTTTTTATGCTATTTTAATTCCTCAATGTGCTCTGGCAGCCTGCCTGATTTGTAACTCTGGGTTGCAGGTATTGCTGACCAATGGAAGGTATTCAGACTGTATGGTTTAGCTTTCTGTGACAGCTGTGACTCATTGATTTTCAGTGTGCATTCTCCCATTTCTAATCTAATCATTGGTATTTAGGGCAGCTTTTTGCAAGCAAAGAAGCTTTTGTATTTTTGTATATTTAATCCTTGATTTACAACAGTTCAATTAGTGACCATTCAAAGTTACAATCGCACTGAAAAAAAGTGACTTATGAGTGTTTTTCACACTTATGGCCATTGCAGCATCCCCATGGTCATAAGAGGCCGGGCGAGGATAAGCGCCCCTCGATGTGAGTGACATCAAGTTAGCCATGCTCACTCAGTCACATGACCACCCAGCCACAACTATCCAGCCAGTCATTAGGGCAGAGAACTGGTTGTTAAATTATTTGAAGCCCACCACTGGTGCAGCTGCATCTTTTGGTGACATTTGATGCCATTGAACATGGTATTCATCTAGATTTTCTGAAAAGGCTCAGAAATTTTTTTTTGTAGTTTGATCATTGTTTTTATATGGGAAATTGTTAAGATGCGGTCCCACATAACTTGATGAGGTTGAACCTCATATTTTTCAACATTTGCATGAAGCTGCTAAGATATGTTATCCTATAATATGGGATTAGGCATCGTTAGAGCTCTAGTGAAACCTAGTTATACCTTCATGCTGGCCTAAGTAGGAGCTGTATTGGCAGTGTCTGGATTAGGAGAAATATACCTAGGAGTAATGTCATCAAAATATAAGGATAGCTGATTTGGAAGCCATCTGCCTCTCTAACAATTCTGTCTTCAGGCAAAATTGTTCTTATCCTGAAGGAACAGGAACTTCAAGGCTTTGTTGGACTCAAAGTTGAAGAGCAGGTGAAAGTTCTGACTTTACATAGAACTGGTGTTCCAATTACAGTCTAGTTTCTTAAATGGAAGTAGCTGGCAATAGTCCCTCATACTTTGGCACTTCATAATTATAACGCTATAATTTTCTATTAGTGGGGTTGCCCCTAGAGACTATTTGAAGTTAGAATTGGTGCAGAATGCAGCAGTTTGCTAGATAATGGGAAAGAGCTGTTACAGTCATGTAACACTTTACTGTGGCAGTTGCTTTCCTTCCAGATGCAATTCACGCTGCTGCTTATATATAAAATCATATATGTCATATATGGCTGGGAATGTCTACTCTATTTAGAATTAGACATCTCAGTTTCATTTAGCAGAGAAGACATGCTGTGAATTCCCGGGATTAGTGGTGTGGTCTCAGAAATGATAATTCTCTGCTATCATTCTCTCTTTCCTGGTGACATTTAGAGAGCTGTTTAATCATTGCTTATCCATAGAACCTTCATGGGCTGAATAATGGAGTACACTGGTTTGTATTTCTGGAAATGAAAGAATGGTGCTATATAAACATTATATAGGTGCCTATATTTTCTATCTGATATGTTTTGGATATTTTTTCATCTATTAATATATTGAGGTGGGTGAGAATTGCATATTTACAACATTTATTTTGCAGTACTAAATTATTGAAAATAGCTTACAGTTCTATGATTCATGAGACCTGTAAGCCTTTATAACAAATAAATAATATATTAAATAAGACAGAAAAATTCTTAACTGTCAGTACAATTGTTGAAATTGTCAAAACAAATGGCACAGTAACCCAAAATTTTCTTACATACTGGCTTTGATATAGAAGCTTCTCCACACACAGCCCAGTGATACCCAGATGCAGATAATTTTTGGTGAGGCAAGACTAAGCAGAGTTTTACTCAATTACAGGCCAATATCAGAACCAAACTTCATTCCTGAATAAACTAGTTTGTATCTTCAGTATTATAATAGTTACAGAATGAATTGGTCAGACCAAGATTAGGTTTATTTTCTTGAATTTGTATTTGAAAACCAAGTAAAATATGTATTTGTGTAGTTGATAAAATGGATTAGAAATAACAGAAGAAATAGATTTAAAAAGTAGATTACAATCAAATAAGGTAAAATGAACTGTTTTATATATAAATATTAGATAAAACAGTAAATAATCTTATGTAGCCAACTTTCTAAACCCCTAAACAATTGGATGCTCCAAGCCTAAACAAGTTTAATCCCATTAGTTCAAGACTGCTGTTGCAATGGAGTATAATTTTGTAACTTTCATAGGGAATTCAGTGGAAGCCTTTGCTAACAAGAATTATAGAATGGTGGACTTAGTCTATGCTCCCAGCAAGAAAAGTTATAATTAGATCACCAATCCTGATATAATGGGCAGGATAATTAATGCAAGATGAAATAATGCCTTATTGTTGCTTCCATTTATTTTTAAAGGGCTTAAAAAGACTGGTGCTAATCAAGCAAATAAAACTATCTTCCTCCTCAACATTGCAATATGAAAATTGACATTTTTTATATATTGAATTTATCGTAATATTTTAATGTTATGCCTTAAGAAAATCTACAAATGACATAAATATCAGGGGCAAAATTCTCAATTTCAAATCAGGTTATTACTTAATTCAGTCTGGGCCAGTGTGTTTCTCTTAAATATAATCATTTCTAAAAGCAGATATAGCAGTATATTTGGGTTACCCAGAAGTGGCTCCTCAAAGAAACCATCAGTTGTGACAAGTATCTGTGTCAACTAAAAGCAAAGAAAGTCCCATTCACAAAATCATTATCTTTCCTGAAAGTCAGTTTAATGTAGGATTAATTAATAAACAATTGGTCAATAGTCATTCAGACAAGCAATAATATATTTTTAAATATGATGACCTCTCTCCTTGGTCTGTAAACACCTATTTTATTGTGCTGTTTTCAAAGGATAAACTACATTCTACAAAGCCACTTTCTTTTATGTGTGGTTTTGTGCTCAGATGATTTCCTGTCTTTGTCTGAGATAGATGAAATTCAAGGTGAGTGAGAGAGAACAAATCCTGTAAGGTAATTCTGTCACTCACCTCATCTTCATAATCTTTCCTTAGCTTCCTCTGCCTTCTAACCCCACTATTGATCATGTCACAGGCTACAGCAGTCCAAGGCAGGGGGCTGAAAACCTTTCTGAACAGCAGTTGCCAACCTGCCTGTTGCAGCTTGAAGAAGAAAACCATGCTGTGAAAACAATCAGTGCATTTGCTTTAGATCTAAGTGATTCCGACTAGGTCGATGCTTCATACTGATGTGTTGAAAACATTTAAAAATTTTCTGAGTTTGATTTCTGAAATATTTCAGCATATCTCTGGAGGTCTGAGATTGTTATTTTACATTTATGTAGTACACAAAGTTTTCTTTCTATAAGAGAAAGGGAACAGCTTTGTTTTTCCTTCAAAGCTTTGGAGTCCAAAGTTTTGTTTGGAGTAAGGAAATATAATTTTCTGAGCTATTGGTTCTGAGGTGAAGCATTTTGTCAGCCAGAGCCAATTTGTATTTACTCTAGTCCAGAACTGTTTCATTTTGAGTACAGAAAACAATGTAGTAACAGTTATTTTCCCCTGGGTGTTGCGTCCTCCCGACACAATCGGCAGCCATGGCCAGAGCCAAAAGAAAAGCTGATTGGCTCTGGTGCGGCTGATGGCCAGCGGGAGAATTGCGCCTCCCTGATTGGTTCCCCGCCTGACAGCTGTCAAGTATAAATAGCTGTTAGGTGGGCATTGTTCCCTGTTCGTTCCTTCTTGTTCTGTATGCTGACTTGAATAAAGTTTCTTGGTTGAACCCTCTCCTCAGTGCCTGAGTATTTAAAACTGGCGATGAGGATGAGTGACACGGACCCCGCCCACATCCCTGCCATCGCTCTGGCCTCTGTCTTCACCATGTTCTGTCCTGAGGCGGAATCGTGGGACACGTTCCTCGAACGCTTTTAGGTCTTCTTACAAGCCCACGATCTGAATGACTCGTCTGAGGGGAGGAAGAGGGGCACCTTCTTCCACTACTGTGGCCCTGAGATGTTCACCACTGCCTGGGCTCTTTCTGCGCCTACGCCCATGCATACGATGCCCCTGGACGTTTTAATGGCCAGGCTCAAGCTTCACTATGAGCCGACGCCATCGCGCTATGCCCGCCATCAGTTCTTCAGGCGGTGCATCCAGGTTGAGTGCCAATCCATCAACCAATATGTGGATGCTTTGAGGGCTGCTGCAATCCACTGCGAGTTTGTGGATTTGGAGGACACCCTCCTGGAGCAGTTTATTTACGGCCTCCTCGACACCATCGTTGCATCCTGTCCCGCGCCAAGCTGACCATGAAGATTGCGGTGGACAAAACCTGCGGCT
Organism: Thamnophis elegans; assembly: GCF_009769535.1. Lineage (NCBI taxonomy): Eukaryota > Metazoa > Chordata > Lepidosauria > Squamata > Natricidae > Thamnophis > Thamnophis elegans. The sequence continues at coordinate 71,191,627 of NC_045558.1, forward strand.
ACGAAATGGCTGGCCAGGCAACCCTGGAAATCCATTGGTTTCCTCCATCGGCTTTGCCATCGCTGCCTCACTCCGCCGTCCATTGCCAGTTGGGGCCTGATGACCTCCGCGTGGAGTTCAAGACCTCAATCGATCTCCTCAAGTCCATGTACCTCCGGGATGGTGGTGCCTGTCTCAGCTGTGGTGGCCACCACTCCAGAGCCTCCTGCTGTTTCCGCACAGCCCTTTGCTGCCAGTGCGGAAAGAAGGGCCACATTGCAACCGTCTGCCGTTCGTCTCATGCTGACCCTTGCAACCCAAGGGCTCCTCCTCCTCCTCCTGCTGGCTGCTGGCTTTGACTCCTTCGGCCACCCGCCTGGGGTGCTACGCCATGTCCAACCCAGAGGCTCCGCTTCCTAACTGGGTGCCTGACTCTGCTTCCTCTTCTTTTGGTGGCCAGGATAAGATGCATCTCCGCATCTTCCTCGCCGGCTGCCCCTGCACTTTGGAATGACTCAGCCCGAACAATCATGTCCTGGGACACTCTCAAAGCCTTGCTGCCGCACCTCCAGCCCAGCCACCTATCTCCCACTGCCTGTCACCTGCAGGACTACCAGGGAAATCCTATTCTCATTCTGGGCTGTGGGACCTTCCTTGTCCAGTATGGAAAGTTTAAGGGCCCATTGCCCCTCTTGGTTGTCCTCACCCCTCTGGCTTCCCTTCTGGGGCTCGACTGGTTCCGAGCCTTCGGCTTCTCCAGGCATAAATTTCCTACGCTTCGCCTCCTCCCTCAATTCCCTCCTGTCAGAACTCTCTGACGTGTTCGACGATGCCTTGGGCTGTTATAAGGGCACCCCCATTTCTCTCAGTTTGGACCCCATGGTAGCGCCCATCCGCCTTAAGGCGAGACGGGTTCCCTTTGCTCTCCGGGCTCGGGTGGACGCGGAGCTGGACAAGCTGATCGCACAGGGCATTTTGGAGCCCTGGATCACTCCCCTTGGGAAACCCCTGTTGTGTTGCCTTTTAAGTCCGATGGATCCCTGAGGATCTGCGTAGACTATAAAATGACCGTCAACAAGGCGCTGCAGGCGCACCCCTATCCTGTGCCGGTAGTGCAACACGTGTTGCACTCTTTGGGCCAGGACAAATTCTTTGCAAAGTTAGACCTGGCCCAAGCTTACCAGCAGCTGCCCGTGGATGAGGCCACTGTGATTGTGACACATCGTGGTGCCTTTAAATTCCACCGACTACAATTTGGCATTAGTGTTGCCACTGGCATTTTCCAGGGCTTGATGGAGCGTTTGCTCCATGGCATCCCTGGGGTCATGCCGTATTTTGACGATGTCCTGATTGATTCACTTGAAGTGCTCTAAGTGTCAGCTGGGTGTCCCCTCCATGGAGTTTTTAGTCTACCTCATAGATTCTAGAGGAATCCACCCTACTCCAGCCAAAACTGATGCCATTATCTCCACCCCTGCCCCCTTCTCCAAGGTGGAGCTCCAGGCATTCCTGGGTCTCCTTAACTTTTACTCCACCTTCATCCCTCACAAGGCTTCCATTGCAGAGCCTCTTCACCAGCTGCTAGATGCCTCTGCCCCTTGGGTTTGGACAGACCATGAGGTGCCTGTGCTCGTGGCTGTCAAATCCCTCCTGACAGCTGCCCCCATGCTCATACAATATGACGAGCGCCTGCCCCTCCTTCTCGCCTGAGACGCCTCCCCTTTCGGTGTCAGGGTGGTCCTGAGCCACTCGTATCCCAATGGCTCTGAAGCCACGATCGCCTTCTACTCCCGCACCTTGTCCAGGACTGAGTGCAATTACAGCTAGCTGGACAAGAAGGCTCTTGTGGCCGTAGCGGGGATGAAACGCTTTCACCACTATCTCTATGGCCACCCCTTCACCATCTTAACAAACCACAAGCCCCTTCTGGGCATTCTGTTGGGGGACAGGCCCACCTCTCCTGTCCTCTGGCCCAGCATGGCCTGGTATGGGCCATGTGGACACCCTCAGCCGCTGCCCATTCCCATGGCAGATCCCGCCCCCGCGGCCTTCGTCATCTCATTGACTCACCCTCCCTCTGTCTGTGGCCGACATTGCCCATGCTTCCTGGTCTGACCCCCTCCTCCTGAGGGTCCTGGATGCAGTCCACCAGGGCTGGGCACCGCCAAGTTCCTGCCATTTTTCTGCCACTGGGATGAACTGTCCATCTTACAGGACTGCCTCCTCTGGGGCTCCAGGGTCATAGCCCCAGCAGCCCTCCGCCAGCAAGTCCTCCACCGCCTCTACGAGGGCCACCCTGGCATCATGCGAATGAAAGCCCTCGGTCGCACTATGTCTGGTGGCCCTCCATGGACGCCGACATTACTGGCTGGGTCCAGCATTGCCCACCTTGCAAGGCCATCTGTCCAGCTCCCCCCTCCACCCTGGCCCGGGAGTGGGATACTCCATCCGCCCCGTGGAGCTGCCAGGGGTCATAATGGAACTAACTGGGCCCTGCTGTTACAGGGTCCAGCTCAACTATGGACGACTTTGGCGGCACCATATAAACCAACTGCGCTGCCGGGAAACACCTCTGATGCCACCCCAGCTGGCCTCACCATCACCACAACCATTGCTGGGTGCTGCCTGCCAGCCAGTCACTCAGCAATCCCAGCCGCAGCCAAATGTGGTGCACCAGTTCCGACCTGTTTTCCCCGCTTTTCCTTGCCGCGAACTACCCGCCGTCGACCCAGCTGGGCACTTACCTTCAAACATTCGTGCTCATCCAGGGGCTGGGCCTTCAACTCCGCTGCATCACACCAACAGACCTCCAATGACGACGATGGACACTCCCTTACCAAGGCGTTCCCAGTCCATGCGCAGAAGACCACAGTATCTAAACGATTACACATGTGCAATCTGGGGGAAAGAAGTGTTGCATCCTCCCAACGCAGCCAGCAGCCGCGACCAGAACCAGAAGAAAATCTGATTGACTCTGGTGCAGCTGCCGGCTGGTGGGAGAATTGCGCCTCCCTGATTGGTTCCCCGCCTGACAGCTGTCAAATATAAATAGCTGTCAGGAGGGCATTGTTCCCTGTTCGTTCCTTCTTGTTTTGTACGTTGACTTGAATAAAGTTTCTTGGTTGAATCCTCTCCTCAGTACTTGAGTATTTAAAACTGGGTGTGATTAAAAATACAGAAGCTTCATTTCACCTTTCTCCCACTATATTTTGTTGGGTTTTTTTTATTGAGGGAAGTGATCATCAGCCAAAAATCATGAAGAGTTAATTTTGTTGAAGGTCATTTCTTCCTTGCCTTAGTTGCAGTATCTGGAAATAATTGGCTTGATTCTCCCACAGTTTGAGTTCAAGTGGCAAAGAAGGCATAGCCAAACAGCTACCTATATCCAAATTAATATTTATTCATTCTGTAAGAGTGGCAGACTCCTAGGAGGCTTTTTCACTACCTGGAGTCAGTATCACAATTATCTTTTAAACTGCAGATAAAAAATACCAGCTGCAACCCATCTTGCTTTCTTTGAACATCTAAGATTTCTCTAATATCTGGGATGGGTTGGGCCAAGGTTACAGTATAATCATTTAGATGGCATTTGCACTGAAGTTATTATGAAAACATGGTTGAGGCAAAATGAACATGAGGTTTTGGCTTGGTTTTGTTTAGAAACATAGCTGGAAGAGTTCATAAAGCATATGTTCAGTTATTATTTAGTGTCATATCCATCAACCAGTACTGACTTTTCCAGTGTGATTAATTAATCTATAGATGGTTGATTAATTTATATATTGGGACTGCAGCGTAATGATGTTATGCCATAGATAAAATGGATGGACACTTCTAATCCAATTAAGGACAAGATAATATTTACACACAAAAATAATATTTACACAAGTCACATTATGCACCAAAAGGAATGTGCCTGACATAATATAAATATATACTGTAAACATACAAGGTAAATAAATAGTGCAAGGACAGTAACAGCAATCAAATAGCATTACTTATTTATCAACAAACATAAACTGCTCAGCCTCAAGATGCTGGCTATAGAAAGAAAACTCTCTGATTTAAACCAATCTTTCAGTTGCCCATCTGGTTAGCCAATCAGACCATTCTTAGAATAGGATGAACTGGAGTCACTGCCACCTGTAAATTGGACAGCTGTAATTCACTGTACATGGAGGTTATCTGGAAAGTAGTTTGGAAATTTAAGATAGAATGAGTTGTATCTGCTCCTGTGTTCCATTATTGGTATGTTACATTGCTGCTACACAGCTGCACTGGCTACAGGGTTGTTTCTGAAAACAATACAATGGTTACCAATAAAGCCACATATGGTTTGGGGCTAGGTATTTTAGAAATCACTTATTTCTTCTAGAACTTGCATGCCCAAAATGCATTAAGAGACAATGCCTGGTGAAGATCTCCAATTTTGGGGATGTCTGACTTGGGCGTGCAAGCAGAAATTCTCTGAGGAAACTTCTGTACTGTGGAATAGCACGATGGAATAACTTAAGAGACAGGGAGAAGAGCTGCAGCTAGGGGAACTGTCAGATAAGAGGCAGTTTAGCCCACAGTAGGTATGTGGATGTAGCAAATGTCTGTCACATTTCTTGGGCTATGAAGATGATGGGGGTTGGGTGGAATTTACTTTTTTTGCAAGGGTCGGTTAATATAATCTTACAGTAAACTGCAATTACTTCATCTGTACATGGTTTTTGTCTAGATTACCTTGCTAGGCTGACAAATAGCTTAAAAAATACCCCATTTCCCCATGTTTTTTTTTTGAAACTCATTGAAACCTGGTTTTTTGGAAGGATTGGCTATATATAGCATGACAGTGCAATCATTCATGGCTATTGTAAGATTTGTGGGAATGTATCTCATCACAGTGTTGAATTATAATATATTAGGTGAATTTATTATTGTTTGTGCATTAATTTTTTCATATGTGCTGTATATTAGTGTTAGCAACCCTAAACTTCTTATAATTGAGATGATGGAACAGGATAAATTAGATAAATAAATTTATAAAACACATCAGATTAATAACTCAAAGGTGATCCTCTGTCCTGTTAAGTTTTGAGAAACTGCAGAACATAAAGATAAGGAGGGTAAGTATAAAATTGATAATGTCAACTAAAAATAGTAATAATTTAATGTCATAAATAGAAAGATACTAAGTATTTTTCTTTAACCTCTTCTATGTATTAGATCAGTACAGATAGTTCTTGACTTACGGTTGGCTGCTTAATGGCTGTTCAAAATTACACTGAACTTCCCCCAAAACTACTTATGATCTGGTCCCGAAGTTACAGTATATCTGTTGGTTTTTGTTTGCTCTTTGTTTGCTGTTTGACCAACTGAAGGGATGCTGCAGTGCCCCCTGCCCATCTTCTCCCCATCCATCTCACTAGGTACCTAATGCAGTTTCCACAAATAGCTAATGCACAGCTTTCTGGAGATTTTGAGTTTTTTGCAGTCCTCTGGGGATCATGGTCAGGCAATAAGATGGAATAGCTTGTCCATTACTAAGGTGACCAACTTTTTACAATGAAAAGGAGGACAAATAAATTGAAAAAAAAACCATAAATAAAATAAATATTTTATTCATTGCAACAATAATACACTATAATATGACATATGCATAATAAAAACATTTGTAACATTTTATATTGTAATTATGCTTACATGCCTGTTAATTATTATTGAAATGAGTACTTTTCCATTAAATTAATATTTTTTGTCAATGTGTCATCTTCTAACAATATATTGGAAATATCTGAACAAGAAATATCCTTCATATTGAATTTTACGGCAAGTGCTGCAGCTAGAGTATCAACATTCAATCTCGATTTTTCACTTGTCCAAAAATCATTGGCAATTGAAAAAACTCTTTCAACTGCTGCATTAGTTCCAGGGAAGTACAACGTAAATTGTATTTTGTATTTTGGACAGAATCTTTTTTTAAATAGCCTAAGACAATTTAAAAAAAGAATCCACACATAATAAATTGAAGTAAAACATTTCAAACTATTATTTCTATGCACAATATATTTCAAAGTATTGTGCATAGAATTTTTAAAAATGGTTTCACTTCAATTTATTTTGGATAGAATCTTTTTTTAAATAGTCTAAAACAATTTAAAAAAAGAATCCACACAGAATAAATTTTAAAAAATCCTATGCACAATAAATAAAATATTATTTTAAAATACATTAAAAAAATTAAAGAAAAAACCCAGCTCATTTACCAGCAGGCACAAGTGAGCACTCCAAGTCAATCCAGAATGATGTAGATGTTAATACAAAGAACTGAGCAAATTAAAATGGTGAAATTAGTCAGGGAAATATTTTTCAAAGAAACTTTGCCACCATTTTTTCCACACGAGCCAATCTCCAACCTCCGTGCCCCTCCACTCTGGAAAATCCAGGAAGTAACACTCGCGGCTTCTCTAGCCAAGTATTTCCTGCAGCTCTATGGTACTTGGTCATTTTTTCTTATAAAATGAGGTAAAACGGGTGCGGGGGTCCGTTTTGTTGCTTTAACATTTTAATATCTTCAATGAAAGTACTGAGACAGACAGAGGGATTAGACAGGGTGTCTTTTGTTTTGCCCCAGTTAGGATTTCTTAAGCAAATCCACTGGGCTTTCAACATGAAGCCAGAAAATCGGGACTTTTTTAAAACACCCTGGGACACGGGACAAATTGTTGGAAATTGTGACTGTCCCGCTGAAATCGGGACGGCTGGTCACCTTATGCATCAGATAAAACCATTAGAAATGTTGCAATTTTCAAGTCTGCTGTAAGTATTTTATCACAGTGATTTTAAAATACTGATTTAATAATAGCCTCGCATTTTGTCCTGGCGCATGAAAATAATTTAGCATTGTGAAACTTTTTCAAAAATTTAGTTGTACAATCCATACTATGAAAATTTTGATTGTGAATTATGGTATGAAATGCAAATGTTCCCTCCATTGCAGCTAACTGTTTTTCATCTTCAGAATAATTTGAAGTTTTTTTAAAAAAACCTGTTACTTTACGACTGGAAGCTGATGCATCTAATGATTGCTTATGTTTGTTGGTGGACAAGTGTTTCGTTATAGCTGCTCTGCCCCCAACTGCAATACAAAATTCTCCTCTGCAAATATTGCAGAAAACAATGGCATCTTTCTTTGATATGAGAAATGGAAATTCCTTTTTCAATTGATCGTTGAAATGGCATTTCCTCTTTTTTGATTTTTCCATCCCTTAAATGAAATTTAAAATTAAAAATAAAATATAAAGCTACACGAATGATGCAAGCACATTATGAATAAATAAAATTGATTATTACAACTGAAACTTTAATAACATAAGCAAATAAACCACTAAAATTAAATTTAAATTATTTTACACTTCTGTTGACAACAGGGTTGTATAAACTTGTAAATAAAATTATACATATTTGGGAATTATTAAATAGGTAATGAATTAATAAAATGTGAATTGTACTTACCTCTGTATAATTGAATATTCACTGAGAAAGAAATAATTACCATGAGTCATTCAATTGCCAACGTGCCGTGAGTCTACTGCGTGCGTATGTGCTGTGTCATGTTTCGGTAAGAAGTAAACAAAGCCACTTGTGCGTGGCGCTCTCTCTCAAGGTCTCCCGTGCGGAGCACATGTGTCTCATAAATGCATCTTATACCGTACTATACCGAGCCTTGATGAATTGTCATGTCAAATACAAATACATCACATAACACGCAACAGATTAGTCTTCAAATATCGAAAAGGAGGACATGTAGAAGGAAACTTTTCAAGGGTGGACAGAACTTACAAAAGGACTGTCTTCCCTAAAGGAGGATGATTGGTCACCTTACCATTACCCATATGGCAGTTACCTGGAAGCGCTGTTTGTGGATAGTTCAAAAAGATGACTGCTTCCATGAGGCTGCCACACAGGTCTGGGACAGATTGATACATTTTGCTTTCCAAACAGGATCTAAACATCTTTTCAAGGCCTGGAGCTTTCTGCAGTGCCATGGAAACAGAATTATGGCAGTAAAATGGAGTTATTTTTTCCTCACCTGCATGGTGTAATTTTGGAATCACATCATGTGGCTGAATGACATTCCAATACTATGGAAGTGAGGACAAGTATGTGGAACCTGGCGGGTGGGAATCAGGCCTAACTTTAGTGGGAAACTATTGGTAATCTGATGCAGGGAGAGGGGGAAATGCCAGTGGGGACTCAAGGGTGGGAAGTGGAGCATCGGTTATCTCAGGATATGGGAGAGGCCTTGGAAAGCTGGGCCAGGCAGACCTGGGCCTGTGCTGAGCTTCCCCAACCCTGAGGTACCTTATGCTCTGCTTAATTACCAATGTGTTCATTTAATGGCTGCATCAGGAAAACATGGATGAAGTCATTAAGCAAGGCTGTTTTGTTTAACAACCATCACAACATGGGACTGTAATGGGCGGGTGGTATATCTTGAGGACTGTGAGATAAATGTAATACTAGCAAAACTTCTTTTTTAAGATCTTGCTTTATAAAAAGTTAGGCATGAGGACACCGTGTTGGATACAATAAAAGATTGAATGAACAAGAAAACTGTCATGGAGTTTCTCCTATTATATATTCATTTCCTGCTGAATCTTCTTTGGATATGGATAATTTCTTGCTACCTACTGTTAGTTGGAGTTTTGTCAGGCTTTCAATTCAAAAATCACAGTCTCTGAAGAAATTAACTCTCTTGAGTGCAGTCACTGTCCTTTCTTCTGTTATTTCATACAGAGAAGTTTCTTGTGTTGTTCCAGCTGGAAATAGTGAAACAAATACTTGTCTTCTTGAAACAAGCCAAAAGATATAGAGGATGTGGGGAAAATGCTTTTCTTGTTTTTATAGATAAAACATGTATTTAGAAATTTTGTGAAAGTTTTTTCCTTTGTCCATTTTTAAAAAAAAGGAGAAGTAATTAATGTACATATTCAATGAACATTGAACTCTCTTATAAGAATTTTCTGAGTCTCCAAATGAAAGGCTTCTACAGATAGGCATCAGGAGCGATGAAGAAATAATTACATTTATAGTGCCACCTGGCATGAAAAAGCCGCTGGTCTTGGGCCTTGCATGGCTGAAAAAAATGGAACCCCAAAATTAACTGAAAGCAAGGCAGTATAAAAGATCAGATGCATGTGACTTTTGCTGAGAATCCACACAAAAAACTGGAAGGCAATAGCAATAGCAATAGCAGTTCGACTTATATACCACTTCATAGGGCTTTCAGCCCTCTCTAAGCGGTTTACAGAGTCAGCATATCGCCCCCACAGTCTGGGTCCTCATTTCACCCACCTCGAAAGGATGGAAGGCTGAGTCAACCTTGAGCTGGAGAGATTAGAACCGCTGAACTGCAGATAACAGTCAGCTGAAGTGGCCTGCAGTACTGCACCCTAACCACTGCGCCACCTCGGCAGAGCACCAAGAAACAGCAATGCCTGTTTACACTATGCCAACCCAGAGCATACCCAAAGAATACAAAGTCTTGGCTGAGGTTTTTAGTGAAAAAGCCTCTGATGAGCTCCACCACCACCACTCTGTGCATTAGAAATCTACCTGGTGCAACAGGCCAGGATTTCAGCCCCATGCCTGAACTACCCACAGAAGAACTCCCTATCACCTCACTTAAGGAGGGAATGGACACTTTACAAAACACATGGCCAGTAGTTAGATTAGCATTAGAGGAAATAGAGAGACTTTTAAAATTGAAGCTGACAAAAAAAGAATGGAACCCAAACTTTTCCATGTTGGAGATATACTATACTTATCTACAAAATTCCTGAAATCATTACCACTCAGACCACCTGCACCTACACCACCTGTTCCTATCGTGACAGAAGGTGAACAACACTTTGAAATCAAGGAAATCCTTGACTCTAGGATCCACAGGGGGGAAACCCAATACTTAGTGGCTTGGAAGCACTACCCTCATCCCAAAATGAATGAGTAGCTAAACAGTATGTTAGGGTCCCTACCTTACTGAAAAAATTCACTCCCAATACCCTGACAAACCTTATTAAAATACTATGATGGAATTTTTGTTTCTATCTTTTCACAGGTGGATCTCTCCTTTTTCAAAGAAGGCAGCATGTCAGATCCCTAAAAGTGCTGCCATTCATTGGCAGGAGGGGGCCCTTGGAGTTGATTTATTAGCAGTGCCTGTGACAGCTGATATTTTACAACTGGTTTCCTGGCGCCGAAGCGCCTTGAGATCCCCTCATCTTTTGGGGAAGATTTATGATGGCCGTGTGGGATGGTTCACTTTAATGTCTAACGGAAGATAGCCATGGGAATGGCTTCTCAGGGCAGTTGGTAAAGGAACCATCTTCACACGTGTATTGGCTAAAATCTGCATTCTAACTAATGGGAGGGGGTCTGTACTGCTTTAATTCTACTTGCCTTGCCTAAGGGGATTCAGACGTTGCTTTGAACTTTATGGTTTCCCTTCTGCTTAATAAAAGCTTCTTTTTGAAATACTCAGTTTCAAGAGTCTTCACTTTCTTAAGCTAGGAGAGGCAATCCTTACAGTACCCTAGAAGTTCAAACTCTTAATTGTGCTTCTGTGCTCAAAAATCTGAGGAGGTGATGTACTGATCTTTTATTTGTCAGGGCAGTTTGCAGTTTATATTCTTTATGCTGTTGACAGTTTTAAGCTTCTTTACCTGCACTGTTCAAGGCTTACTTAAAATTTTTAGGCTTGACCAAGCTTGACTGTTCAGTATTACAGCAGCTAATGATGGAGTCTGCTTGGTTTATGGATTAAATAAATTTACTGAAATCTTTCCATTGTAAAAAACAAAAGCAAGACAAAGCAAAAGTGTTGAAGGCTGTATATCATTCTTGTTCTTTGTATAAAAGATCCATTAATGTTAATAGAAGAACAGCAGGCAATCTTAGCCCACATAACACTTTAAAAAATATGCCATGCAGTCATGGCCTCTTGCATAATATACATCATTATGATGCTATGTCCTTTGCCATGGATGCTCTTCATATGAATCTTTTGTTCCATTTTTTTTAAATAGAACCGTGTGTTGTTTTATTGCTACCTAAAATATTTTAAATATAACCATTAGTGGTCTTCAGATATACATTCAATCTAACGCATGGCCAGAAAAATAAAAGCAGTCATGACTTTTTGCTAAAAGAAAATATTACATTCCCTGTATACCAGTACCGTTATAATATTAAATAAGCATTTAATATAACTTAGGTTTACTATTTTATTCTGATTGATTCCTCAGTGTCTATGTCTCTTAATAAGTAACACTTATAATCTTTTTCTACCTTCATTTCTAAGCAAGCAGAAAAAATCTAACGTACATAAGGTTACATTTAGAGGAAAGTAAGTGATAGACATTTTCCCTATACATTCGGTTATAATTCTGCAGCCTTTTGTAAAAATATGTGTTGTTACCCTACTTTTCTTTATTTTACTTTTTCTTCCATTTGCTTTCATCTTTTATGTATTAACATCCTTTCCAGATTACATTAGATTGGTTCAGAAGTAGCAATTTCTGCAGGAGGCTGCAGGGGCAGGGGGAGGATGGAATTGTGGTTTTTCATTTCTAAGAAAAACTCACTTTTACCAATCCTATATCTTGCCCCCACACCCTTTTTTCTTTCTTCTCATGTGCCCAAAATCTCCAATATCCTCCTTTATCCCACAGAACTGGAGAAGGACCAACATTTGCATCTTTAAACAGATCTAATATCATACAGTGCAGCTGAAGATAGTGTTCCATTAAAAGAAACAGTAAATATGATATAAATGTGACTGAGATATTTGAAAGAAGACCAATAGATTGGTGATAAGAAAGGAGACTAGAATCAGTAGTGGAGTTCAAATAATTTAACAACTGGTTTGCCCAGGGTCAGGTTGGCCATCATGGTAGGTGTGGCCCATCCCTATCCTCCAGCTCCATTGCAAATGCAGGATGAGCATCCTGTGACAGCCAATCTGTCAGCCTCTGATTTGCTGATGCTTCGGCTGCCATTGAAACGGGGAGGGGGGCATGGTACTTGGGAAGGGAATCATTATGTGCTGGAGGAAGATTCTAGATGCTGGCCTGACCATCTCATTGCGCATGCAGAAGAAGGGAGTTTCCCGCCATGGTTAACTGTCCAGCATTCCATCCTGGTGATGTTTTTTTGAAGATATCTCCCACCTGACAGTTGGGTGAATTATAATTGGACTATGGACTGGGGTACCAAGGGGAGGGGATTGAACTATACATGATATTCTTTGCTTTCGTGCCTAATTAACCAGATTCAGCTTTGCTTCGCTACTATTCGTTTGTAATTAGTAAAAATACACTTAATTTCAAGGAAATGGAATTGAGTGGTTTCTTTCCTGATTATTAAATGAAGTAGCATCTGACAATAAGCTGAATCTCACCTCGCACCCAATCGGAGCGAACAACTTCCGAGGGGGGGTTGCCCTCATAGAAGGAAAAGAAAAATGTCTTTACATGAAAGCGACCAGGAAGAAGACATGGGTGCAATGGCAGCACCATCTTTAACAGAAATGCTAGCTGACCTGAGAGTGGAGGAACCTGCTGTTCGACCCAGATGGACTTGGGGTGTGGGACAGAAAGAGGAACCTGAGGAATTACAAACTGGAATCACGAGAAGGAGGCCAAGAAAAACCTGCTGACTGGATTGGCTCTGGAGAGGAACACTACAAAATGTCCCAAGCCATGAGACTCCTCGAGGAGGCATGGAGTGAACGCCGGATTCGAGAGAGAGCTGTGGAAAGGGAACCAGCAGAGGAACTGGAAAAAAAGTACCCGCTACATAGCTTAAGGGAGACTGGAGGGGCCGAAGGGGGATGTGCGCAAGAAAACCCAGCACCGACCTCCCCCCCTGTGGCTAGAGACATTCAGAGAGCATGGGGGGGCATGGCTAAGGTCCCATCCTTAAGTGTAAAATATGGAGAACCCAGTGGCTTCGGGTTGTTTATTATTCAGGTCTGAAATTATATGGAAATATATGGGCCTGATTTGGTTACTGATGAATCTAAAGTGAGAATAGTGTTAATGGCTTTGGACAAGAAAGCAGCCGACTGGATGGTCGGATTACAATAGTAATTACAGTAGTAACTCTTGAGGAATTTTGATGACTTTATGGCAGCAATGAGGAGAAGGTTTGATGACCCCCTGACCGAGCATCGAGCTAGATTAAAATTTACGACCCTCAGACAGAGAAAGAAAACTGTGCCTGAATATGTGCAGGAATTCTGGGAGTTGTCAGCCTATATGAGGGGATGGTCAGAAGAGGCCTTTTTGGATAGATTCACTGATGGCTTGAATAAAGATGTTTACCAACAATGCATAAACAAGCGTATTCTGCTTGGAGCTTTGGTATGAGAGTGCTGCAGATATTGAGCTGGACTTAACCAGGCTTTGTTGCATGGATGAGGGAGAAGTTGAGAAATCCCCTCCACCCCGCTAAAAAACCCCTCCCAAGGAGTGAAAAAGGGGGTAGGGGAGGTTTTGCAGGCAAGCCCAGGCCCTCCGCTTGTTTCTGCTGTGGAAAGGAGGGGCATCGTGCTGTAAATTGCCGAGTGAAGCTGACCCACTCTGCTCCACCCCCCCCAGAGGGAGAGGAAACCTGAGAAGCCTCCAGGCAAGAGAAAGGAGGCTGCCTTTGCTGGGCAAGATGTTTCTCGACGCTTCGAGCCAGAGGAGGGGGGAAACGGAAGTCCCAGCTTGTCTGACGACAGTGATTATGAGGATTCTCATCGCTGGGTAAGTTCGCGCTCTGGCCCCATGCTTATTCTGGTCAAGCTTAGAGTGCCCTCTTCTGGCGCAAAAGAAAAACTTATGGCTCTATTAGATTCTGGGTGTTCCTGTTGCATGATAAGCCCTAAAATGGTTGAGAAGTTGGGCTTGAAACTAAAAACTTTAAAAATCCCTATTGCTTTTTGCCAAATAGATGGCTCTATTGCGGGGGGCGGTCCTGCTCATTTTTCCACTGAAGCCATCAAGATGTGGATGGGTACCCACCAAGAAATAATAACTTTTATTGTAGCGCCTGGGATGGACCGGCCCCTTATTTTAGGATTCCCCTGGCTCCGTGGATGGAACCCACGCATTAACCGGAGATAGGGGTGGTTGCGAATTCGGACAGCCACACCCCCCTGAGGGGAAAGTTGAAGCTCCAGACTCTGATACTACTACCCCCACACTGGCAGCCAGGGGGCAGGAGAAAATTGAGGGGGAGGAAAGAATTCCAAGGGAATATTGGGACCTCAAGGATGTTTTTAGTGAAAAATCTTCTGATAGATTACCCCCTCAAAGACCCACAGATTGCACCATTGATATTTTACCTGGAGTAAAGCTTCCAAAGCCCCAATATATTCAATGACTCCTAGAGAGATGGAGGAAATGAGGAAATTCATTGATAAAAACTTGGAAAGGGGATTCATTGAACCAGCAAGGCCCAAGGTAGCGGCTCCAGTATTGTTCAGAGAAAAGAAAGGTGACTCCTTCAGATTATGTGTTAATTTCAAAAACCTAAACTGCATCTCTGCTCAGAACCTCTACCCCTTACCATTGATGAAGGACATGCTGGCACAACTGGGGAAGGGCCGGATTTTCACTAAATTGGACCTAAGGGAAGCATACTATAGGGTCAGAATTAAAGAGGGGGATGAATGGAAAACTGCTTTCAACTGGCCCCTTGGTTGCTTCCAATTTCGAGTAATGCCATTTGGCCTCCAGGGGGCGCCAGCAGTCTTCATGCAATTGATTAATGAGGTTTTACATGACCATCTTTACAAAGGCGTAATGGTCTATTTAGACGATATCCTTATTTACACGGAAACACGTGAAGAACACGTGAAGCTTGTTCGCACGGTTCTGAAGAAACTCCGAGGGCAGAACTGTACGCCAAGTTGTCCAAGTGCGAATTTCATCAGGAAAAAGTTGATTACCTGGGCTATCGGATCTCCCACAAGGGGATAGAAATGGACCCCGCTAAGGTCAGGGCTGTCACCGAGTGGGAGGCCCCACGTACACGTAAGCAATTACAGAGATTTTGGGGATTTGCTAACTTCTATCATCAATTTATTCCCTCCTTCGCTAAGATAGCTCTCCCTATAACTAACCTCCTTAAATCGAAAGGAGGGACTAAGCCTAAACCTAGCAAACCGTTGGACTGGACTATGGACTGTCAAGCTGCTTTTGAGAAGTTGAAACGCCTCTTTGTGAAGGAACCGGTCCTCAAGTACCCTGACATGGACGCACCTTTTGTGGTCCAGGCTGACACCAGTGATGTGGCAGTAGGAGCTGTACTACTTCAAGCAAATAGCCAAGGTAAATTACAACCCTGCGCTTACACCTCTCGCAAACTGACCGACACAGAAAGATGTTGGGCTATTTGGGAGAAAGAGGCTTTTACTGTTCATTGGGCTTTATTAACCTGGCGCCATTTTCTAGAGGGCACCAAGCACCCTTTTGAGGTGTGGCCTGACCATAAAAACTTGGAGGCATTGAGAACCCCCAGAAAACTTTCTCCTAAGCAGATGCGCTGGGCTCAGCATTTCAATAGATTCAATTTTACCTTGAAATACATTCCGGGAGGGAAAAATTTTATGGCTGATGCTTTGTCCAGACTCCCTCAGTACAACTGTTCAAAGCTCAGTGTTGTCCAGCCTGTCATTCCCACAAAGAGCCTAGCTGCTCCTGTTGTTACTAGAAGTCAAACAACTTCCAAATTGGATGTCACTGAGGACTTTCTATCTACCCTAAAAAAGGCTCTTACTGAGGATGACTGGTTCCAGCAACACATGGATGAATGCACTATAAAGGATGGATTAGCTTGGATTGGAGCAAAATTATACATCCCTGTGCCCATTAGGACCATTGTACTTCAACGGGCTCATGACTCCCGGATGGCTGGACACTTTGGGTTCGTTAAGACCCTGCACCTCGTTAAGAGGCAATTTTGGTGACCATCACTGAAAAAAGACATTGAGGCTTATGTAGCTAGTTGTCCAGTTTGTGCCACAGCTAAATGCCCTCCGGGTAAGCCCCAGGGATTGCTCCTGGTGGTGGCCCACCCAGTAGCCCCGTGGAAGGAGATCTCCATGGATTTCATTGTTGAACTTCCAGAAAGTCAAGGAAACACAGTAATCTGGGTTGTTATTGACTTATTCTCCAAGCAAGTTCATTTCATCCCTTGCTCCAAGATTCCTTCTGCTAAATCTCTCGCTAAGATGTTCATCTCACATATATATCGCTTACATGGGGTGCCCGACTGCATCATTTTGGACAGGGGTGTTCAGTTCACCTCCCTATTCTGGAAAGAATTCCTGAAGCGGATTGGCTCCGCCCAGGGGTTAAGCTCCTCCTACCACCCTCAAACTAATGGGGCCTGCGAGAGGACTAATTCTGTGCTGGAGTAATATTTATGTTGTTTCATCAACTACCAACAAGATGATTGGGTGGAATTGTTGCCTCATGCTGAGGTGGCTTACAACAATTCTGAACACAGCAGCACTGGCTTTACCCCTTTTTGTGTGGTGTACGGCCAGGATTTTGTGCCCATTCCTGAGATTCCTCGCGAGCAGCCGCAAGTATCTTCGCTGTCCGAGTGGAGTGATCGCCTTCAGGATGTCTGGCCTTTGGCACTCCAGACTCTAGATGCCGCGCACCGCGCTCATAAGAAACAGGCTGATAAGAAACGGACTAAACCGCATGAATATAAGGTTGGTGATCAAGTTTATTTATCCACTAGATTTCTTCAAATGACGCAGAAGTCGAAGAAGTTGGGCCCGAAGTATGTTGGCCCGTTTCCAATTGTCAAGATCATCAACCCTGTCTCTGTCCGTCTCCAGTTACCTAAGCATCTCAACTGAGTTTACCCTGTTTTTCATGTTAATCTCCTGAAGCCTCAACTCACTTCTTTCTTGAGAACACCTCTTCCTCTTCCACCTGCCCCACTTTTGATAGAGGGAGAGCAGCATTTCGAGATCCGTGAGATTTTGGACTCTTGTAAGCAGCAGAACCGTGTCCAGTACCTGGTGGCTTGGAAGCATTTTCCCCTATCTCACGCTGAATGGGTTGACAAGTCCCATGTTCGAGCTCCTCTTCTGCTCCGCAAGTTCTACTCTGCCTATCCTGACAAGCCCTGATTCTTGGACAGTCTGCTAATTTTCCTTTTTTTTGTTTTTTTTCTCCCTTCCCCTTTCTCTCTTTCATGTCTTGTTGTCTGTCTGTTTGTTTGTGTTCTTTTCATTTCTGCAGGTCTGACCGCCCTTTTCTGGAGGAAGGCCAGATGTCAGCCTCTGCTTTGCTGCTGCTTTGGCTGCCATTGAAACGGGTAGGGGGGGCATGGTATTTGGGAAGGGAATCATTATGTGCTGGAGGAAGATTCTAGATGCTGGCCTGACCATCTCATTGCACATGCGGAGGAAGGGAGTTTCCTGCCAAGGTTAACTGTCCAGCATTCCATCCTGGTGATGTTTTTTTGAAGATATCTCCCATCTGACTATACATGATATTCTTTGCTTTTGTGCCTAATCAACCAGATTCAGCTTTGCTTTGCTACTATTCGTTTGTAATTAGTAAAAGTACACTTAATTTCAAGCAAATGGAGTTGAGTGGTTTCTTTCCTGATTATTAAATGAAGTAGCATCTGACATTTGACCCTGGGCAAACCAGTTGTTAAATTATCCTCCCTTCTGCCATCGAAGTGGATCAACTGTGTCCTTTTAAGGCAGAAGAAAAAAGATACTGAGAGGATGCACTACTATATGAAGAAAGAATAGAAAGGGAGATAAAAAAAAACTAAAACGGCAACTGCCAGAGGGACTGAAACAGAAAAGGAAGATGCAGGTGAGAAAGGAAAGGTAGTGACTAAATAAAAAAAGAAGTAATGTGCTTCATTAGAGGAGGCATGATTATTGGAGTTAGACAAGTTTCTTTAAAAAGTGGGGGATGACAGAGTTCCAAGAGAGGCAGAGCAAGATGGGAAGGAAAAGTTATCAGGAGGCGAGAGGAAGGATCTAATCCATCCAAGCAGAAGGAAATGATAAACCCCTATAGATACAAACCACATTACTTGATTTTCTTTAGATTTCTTTTCATTTTTTTTGAAGTTGCCTCTGTCATTTCATTAACATCCCATCTCATTAGCATCTCATTTGATTAACCTGTAGTATATCTGCCTTTCCTGATGGAGTTGATTTAGAATGCAGTAGTCATTGGCTTCAGTAGATGGCAGCACCACCTTGTTGATGCAAAAAATCAAATCTGTTCGCACTGGATTGGAGACCTCTAGGAAATTCCAAGCATGTAGAATAGAGTTAGAAGTGTTGCTTCTAAGTTGCTTCCAAGTTGTTTTAAAACTGAGAGGTAGCATTCTTTAATATCTTTTTCAAGAGAATATGTGTTCATTATGGCTAATGTGGGTGGGAAGAAAATACATATTAAGACTAAAGCTTACTGAGATTTATTTTTCACTCTGTAAACAATGGTGTAGTAGGATATCTTGAATCTGTTAATATAAATCAAACATTTTGACATAAGTTGAACCCTTATTTTTGTTATATCACTTTATTTAAAAAAAAACATTGTTATGGATTTCTTTTAATTTACCAGTCTGGGAATCTTTGAATGTTTCTTATTATACTTTATGCCTAAAATGCTTAGCAGATGCTTATATATTTGAATAGATCCAAACTGCAAGATATATACAGAATAGTTATAAAGGAAGAGCGGAATGGTAGGAAACATATAAATGTGCAAGGCTTTAATGCCATTTATTTGTCCTGTATCTATCAGCTTAGAAACAGCTAGGAGTTTTCTTTTTTCTCCCAGTTTGGCATTATAATGGCATCTCCTCATAAATCAACCTCAACATGGAACATTGCTTAGAAAATATAAATATATGTGCATTGCAGAATGATTCGAAATTACAAAAATATATCAGAAGTCAAACATAGCTGGTGTAGAAATGCTGCATCTTTAGTTTATTGAGACTGGAGGATCCTAATGTATTGTCACTGAAAAAATAATTTTTCCTTTACAATCTACTTAGCAAAGATTTATTGACCCTTTTCCCCCTTCATTGAGAATTACTGATCCATTTTAGAAAATCAAATTTTCACACCTTTGAACAATACAGTTCCCATGGGAATACCAAGAAAGTTGACTTTGACAAGAAATCCCCAGGTACTGATGCACATCAGCCTATAGTCTCCTGACTGATTCATTGACCATAGGGTGGTCCTTTTTTCTGGTTATTGAGAAATAATTGCACTGCAAGGATTTATTTTTCTATATTATCAAATGGCATTCAAGGCACAATTATTTGTGCATTCAATATTTTTAGGGATCCCTACTCTCCTTTTTAGTAGCAATATTATGAACAGAAAGGTAAGATAAAAGTTATTGAAATTCATGCTGCAAAGCAGGAAGGGAGGGCAGCATTTTTCTGTGTACACACTTGCCCAAATGAGAATGTATAAATAACTTTGTGATGCATCTGATCTCTGTTCTCATTACAGTTGTATCCTAGGTAGCTAAAACACAAGGCATGTGATATTGAAGTATGCATCATAATGAAGGTGATTTATTATAATTAAAACAACACAGAGAGCAGCTTTTATCTGACATATTGTTTCACAGGAAAGCTTAATAAAGGGCATATTATTAGTTATAGATCTGTGTGAAGAATGTTGAATGTTGTTTACCAAGACTTATGTGAGTATTAGTCAAAGTCTGAAGTTGCTCATTTGAGTTGTCCACCATACAAAGAGAGAAATGGATGAAGGGAGGGAAAGAAAGGGAAAGAAATTTGGGGGTGGGACTCATAAACAGCTAAGAGAAGAATTTTACATCTTGAGAGGAAGATAAATATTCTAAGGAAAAGGAAACAATAAGGATAAGAAGCATTTTATGCAGGAGCTGTTCCAGAATACTTTTATACATATCTTCGGATACAATAGATTTATAAATATCTCCCCTCTCCCCATCTGTCTCAAGTTCTTTCTCTATCTTTGTGTCTGTATGTGTTTATGTGAGTACACATATACATCCACCCACCCATACACAAGATTGGGTTTGTTGCAAAGGTCACAAAGGACCAAAACAAGAAAGAAGCAAAATATCCTTTACATAAGTGAGATTTTTTTAAAAAATAAATGGGTGTCGCAGTGCTTCAACAGATTTTCACAGTTCAAGCGAGCTAAGCACAGGAGGCATTGTGTGTGTGTTTTTTTTTTTTAATAACTAGGACTCATCATACTGGTGATACAACTCTTTTGGACAACTTTGTACAGTTTGAAGCTGAGCTGAACAGCTAAAACAAAGTAAATGATAAACCACACAGCTATCCTGGATATTTATTACCATAATCATTTGCTAAATGGGTGAAATGGATAACATTTCAAAACACTTCTGAGAGAGTATAATATATTTTTTTTGAGATGGTATTCTTCATGTATTGATTTCTCCATCACCTATAGCTTCACAAGTTATTTCCTTTTGCATTTCTTTAGCATTCTTATTATTATAGGTATAGTTGAAATAGGACTGTAGTAAGAGTTTAGAACAAACTTTAGTATTAAAAATAACATATTTTAATGTTTTAATAACTTGCATTTTTAGAATATCTTGCTTGTTTTACCATCACTTATTAAAAGTAAATAATATATTTGAAAATAACATGAACTTTTTGACAATATTACATAGCATTATGGATACTACATAGAACCTCTATAATTGATTTGGCTCTACATTCAAACAAGACAGACACAGACTTCAACGGATAATTAGAACTGCAGAAAAAACAATTGCTACTAAACTGCACAAGTCAAAAAGAGGGATGTAAAAATGTCTACAGACCCCTCATGTCCTATACATAAGTTGTTTCAACTTCTAGCCTCAAAACGGCTCTATAGGCAGAGGTGGGTTCCTACTGGTTCACACTGGTTCGGTGGAACCGGTAATGGAAATGGTGACTGGGTCTCCGAACCGGTAGGGATGGCATGCTTGCCAAGCGCCCAAACCGGTTCCCTGATCTCTGCAACATCTTTTTTTGGGCCTTTTAAAATGTTCTGTGCATCTGCACCAAACTGGCACTAATGCCGGCAGAAACCCACCCCTGTCTATAGGGCACTGCACATCAGAACAACCTGTATGCAGTTGTTTTGGACAGTTTTTTTCCTTAATGTCATCACTGTATTACTATCATCCTTCTCATCCTTCCTATTGCCTATCTCCATCTACTGATGCATGTTGCTTGCATCTTTATGATTTATATTGTTTTGTTTCCTAGTATTATTTGATTGCTTATTAATAACTGTCAGGGTTCCAATGGATGCCCTAATTAAATCAAGACCCTTGAGCCAAGCTTCAAAAGAAATCCAGTCATTTATTAGGAGCTTTATGTTGGCACATACCCAGGTAAAGCCAGCTCTGACCCCACATAATTTACGGCCACAATCATCACTCTGATTCCCCCCCCCCCCCAGTGTCAATCAATCTCATTCACCAACGGGGCAATTTCACGGTTATAGAGATCACTCCCCTCCAGCCACTGTAAGTAACCCTGGGATACAACCTTGAGAGAGGTAAGTCTGGAATGTGCACCTGTCTATTGCTGCCATGCCATTTCATCAGTTTCCTATCCCCCTTTCCTATGGTCTCTGGTCTGATTGACCTCTCTCTTTGATGTCTGGTTGCCTTCTCATGTCATTGGCATGCAATCCACTGTCAACTTTTATGGCTACTTGGAACCATTCAGAGAGTCGATTCGGGATATCCTGAAAGGCAGGTACCTGGGCAATTTGCTTGTCCAGGCTTTTTCTGAAAAAATGAACTAGCAACTGCCCTGACAGAGGGGGTAGCTTCCCTATGACTCTCCTGAATTCATGGATGTGTTCCTTAATGGGTCGCCCCCCTGCTTTAGGTTTCTGAGCTCATCTTCCATGTATGGATCTTCCTTCCCCTCCTCAAATCTGGCCTCTAGAAGTTGTAGAAAGTACTCTATGTCTTGCAGTTTGGGGGGGGGGGGGTTCTCCTCTTGTGGAGGGCTGCTAGCTATTCTGTTGCTTCTTCCTCTAGTCTCTCGGCAATGGTCTTCACCATGGCTCTGTTGGCTGGGTGGAAGTGTCTATAGCTCTGTGGGATGGGTGGAAGTGTCCATAGATCTAGGTGGATCTCAGCTGAGTCAAGGAATAGAACCAGCTGATCTGAATCCCATCAAATTTTCACCTGAAGTGGGTGGTTCATTCAGCACTGCTCCTCCCTCCTCCTGTTGGCCCCTGTAAGCCTGCACTTGATGTGGCTGGACGTCTTCCTCAGCTCCAATTCATAGAGAGGGGGGTTGTTTGCCCTGGGTGGCTTGCCTGCAATGTGGAGGAGGCACTGGCTGCAGCTTCAGGCTCTTTCTCCTTCTGGTGGGTGGAGAAGGTGGTCTGTGTTCTCTTCTGCATCTACTCACTTCAAAAGGCTCAGCTGCAACTTCCCTCTCTTCTGGGCAGCATGATGACCCCTCATCACAAAGGATGGCCCAGTCAAATTCCTCCCCAGGGTTCTGGGGTTTTGGGGAACCTGACCTGTGACCAGTCCTACATCCAACCCACTGTTCCTAGCTCACTCAGGGGCCTTTCCCCCTTCTGGACTTTAGGGTGGGAGAACTCGACCTCAGCTACTTTAGGTATTCTTTTCCACCAATACTCATCCCACATTGGTTGCTGGGGTGGGCATCTCAACTTTGATGGTTACGGAAGGCTGCCCTCCAGTTGTGATTAGGCTGCTAGGTCCTGGAAGTCCCTGGTTGGAGGCAAGTTCTGCCTCTGGGTCACCTGGAACAGGCTCTCTTTGGATAGTGCACCCTCTGCCTTGGTCGCCTGAGTTTCTCTCCACACACCCCAGATGTTGGGAAGTGACTGGAGAGCCCGGGACCCAGGAATCCTGGTAATTTTTATTAGTTTTGAGAGAGCTGGCTTGCTATCGGGGTTCTGACTAATTAATTAAATCGTGAGCCTTGAGCCAAGCTTTAAAAAAGCTTCAGTCAGGAGAAAAGGGGCTGATGTCACAATGGCACGACATGTGATCTTGGTGCTCCGAGATTGCAGCCGATATTTCTGCCACTGGATGGTCTATTTGGACCTAAACCATCCCGCAGAGATGGTGATTGAGAAGGGCACCTCCTGATGATCTCAGGGACACTGCAAAGTCCCTGAAAGATCCAGGAATAGCTTTTTTTTCCGGTGACAGAAACAGAGCTAATGAAGCTGCTGAAGCTGGGACAGCTCTGGAATGGGAAGAAAGCGTAAAGAGAAAGTCAAATTGGTGAGGAAATTTTATTATTAGAAAAAGAGACTACCAAAAAAAATTAAGTTAAATTAAAATTGAAGATAGAAGACTTTAGTAGTGAAATTAATCTACATTAAACTTAGTGTGTTATCCTGTTTCTATTTTTTTTATGGATGGAATTTTTGCAAAGACTCCCTATTTTTTAAACGGAAAGGATTAATTTTTCTTCTTCTTTTTTCACTTTTGCTTACACCTATGGATTAAATAAAATTTTCCTTCTTTTTTTATAATGCTTGATTGGATTGATTGTATTGTTTTTGATCTCCATTTAAGGTTTTTTTTTCTTTCTTAAGCTTGGAATATAAAGAAGATAATAAGAAGGATTATAAAGAGGGTTGTAATAACAGGAGGAAAAGCAGTTACACTTCTACTTAGAGGCTGGAGGTTGGACACATTGTTTTTTCTTCTTTCTCTTTGATCACTTGAGATTCAAGATTCTTTCAGTTTGTTTACTGACAGTGATAGTAGGAAGAGCACAAGTTGTTTATACAGGTGCTTTTGGGGAGTTCTATCACTAGCTATTGGAGGGAAGACAACATTTTGACTTGAAAGATAATAAATGAACGTGTTTGAAGTTTATTAAAATAGCCTTGAATCCTATGGTGGCAGTACCTGTAAAATTGGAAAACTGGTGCAGCATGAAAAAAAAACTGTAACATTGCAAATGATTATGTTTGAAATTCAAAATCTATTAGTTGTGACAGAGAGAATTGAAAAGAAATTGGACAATATGGAATACAAAACAGAAAAATTTGATGGAAAAACTGAGGATTTTTATCAAATGAAGAATGTGGAGGACAGAGTCCAAACAATAGGAGAAAAAATGAGCAAAGAGATAAGAAAACTGTGGATCCTGACAACAAAGTGAGTGTGGTTGGTAATGGCAAGAGTAGAATATGGAAAGGGGAGATAGATGGATTGGAACTCTATCCCAGACTTCAAAGCACAGAAGAAGAAAAGAGAGAAAAATTGATGGAGATAAGGAGAGAATTTTATTTTTAATTTTTTTTAACGTATTAAAATGTTTTTATTTTCCATTTTTCATTTTCATACACTCACATATATACTGTGCATAGCCGGGGCCATACAACATTAAACAATAATCACAGCAATTCCTCTGGTCAACAATACCCCCCAAAATAGAAACCCAATATACCTCTTCCACTCTCCATACACCTCTTTCTTCCGCCCCCTCCAACTTTCTATCTTCCTTCCATCATTCCCCTCTACCCTACTTCCCCTCCCCCTCTATCACTCCTCTCTCCCAGTCCACTCCCTCCCTTCCTTCTCACCCTCCCTCCCATCCTCTCGCCCGCCCTCTCTACCCATCTTTCTTCTATCCCGCTCCTCCTCCCCTTGGTGTATTTCTACTATATGTCAATGTACTCAACTTGTCCTATTTTTACAGAGAAATTAAAGAGAAACAGTATACATGTGAAGTCACATTACATTGAATTCTAACACGTAGTATATATCCCCCCTCCCCCCTCCCCCCCAACACCCCACCTCCCTCCCCCCGACTTCCAGAGCCCATACATGGTATAGATTTTTAACAAACACAGTCTAAAATATATTGAGAAAAAAGAAATAAAAAAAGAGGTTAATAACATCTCTACATTGATCTTAGCTTCTTCCTGCTACACTAACTTTGAACAGTTTAAATCATTCCTGATCTTAAGCATAGGCTATCTGGAATTTCTTAGTCCCGTATTTATTTTGTATATAGTCAATCCATTTTTTCCAGTCTCGTTTATATCTCTCATTTGAATGATCTTTAAGATATGCTGATATTTTAGCCATCTCGGCTAAGTTTGTAACTTTCAATGTCCATTCTTGAGTTGTAGGCAAGTCTTCCTTCTTCCAGTATTGCGCCACCAACAGTCTTGCCGCCCTTATTAGGTGCAGAATCAAGTTAGTCTCTACCACTGTAAAGTCAGTACATATACCTAGTAAAAATAACTGAGGAGTAAACTTTATCCTTCTTTTAAAGATATTTTGCATAATCCACCATATTTTTATCCAAAATGCCTTAACCTTTTGGCAGGTCCACCATATATGAAAATATGCAGCATCGAGAGAACCACACCTCCAACATTTAGGCTGTACATTTGGATACATAGAAGCCAGCTTTTTAGGATCTAAATGCCATCTTTAGAACATCTTATAAAAATTTTCTCTCAGGTTTTGAGCTTGTGTAAATTTCACATTTCTTACCCATATTCTTTCCCATGTATCCAACATTATTGGTTCTTCAATATTTTGAGCCCAATTTATCATACAATCTTTAACTAATTCTGTTTCCGAATCCATCTGTATTAATACATTATATAGCCTCTTTATATGCATTAAACTTTGACCTCTTATTTGTTTAAACAAATTATCCTTAACTTGGATAAAACCAATTTTTTGATCTATTTTCCACCTGGCCTGTAATTGCCCATACTGGAACCATGTTTGAACTACCTTCTCCTCTTTTAATACCTCTAAAGATTTTAGTTGTAGTACCCCCCTTTCCAAAATGAGAAGCTGTCTGTAGGTAGTTCTATCCTGTTTTTGTGCTATATTCATATTTTCAATTTCATGTCTAGGAATTGCCCACATGGGTATCTTGTCATTTAATTTATATTGATATTTTTTTCCAGACCCGCAGTAAAGCATTTCTTAAAATATGACTTTTAAAATTCTTATCCAATTTTTGTTGAATAACAGGTAAGCATGCCAACCATATACCAGATTGTGTCCCTCGATATTCAGTATTCTATCATTAGTTAAATGAGTCCAATCACTAATTACAGATAGCGCCACTGCATCATAATATAGTTTTAGGTTAGGTAATTTCAAGCCTCCTCTCTCGCGTACATCTTGCATTATTTTCATCTTTACCCTCGGCTTCTTTCCTGCCCATACAAATTTGTTGATACCCTTCTGCCATTCTAAAAGATTCGCATCTTTTTTAAGTATAGGTAACATTTGGAAGAGAAATAAAAAATTTGGTAAGATGTTCATTTTCACTGCCGCTATCCTACCCAGCAAAGATAAGTGCAATTTCTCCCATTTTTTCATCTCTATCTGTATACTATGCCAAAGTGATTCATAATTATGCTTATATAATTTCCCGTTTGAGGTTAAAATATTAACTCCAAGATATTTGACTTTTTTGACTACTTCACATCCTAGCATCCCTCCTAGTTCTTCCTTTTGTTTAGTATTCATATTTATAGCTAATATTTTTGTTTTTCCTAAATTTATTTTAAAACCAGACACTTGACCATATTGATTAATCGTATTCATTAAAACCATACTGGATTCCTGCGGTTGTTCCAATATTATGACCAAATCATCTGCAAAAGCGCGCACTCTGTATTCTTGCTGCCTAATCTTGATCCCTTTTAGACCATCCAAGCCCCGTATTTTATTCTACAATACTTCCAAAGTTATAATAAACAATAGTGGGGACAAAGGACAGTCCTGTCTTGTACCTTTTCCAATTTGAAAAGAGTCTGTTAAACTTCCATTGACTATGATTTGTGCTGTTTGCTGTTGGTATATTGCTTTAATTGACTGTAAAAAGCTATCTCCTATCTGCATTTTTTGCAATATCTTCAACAGAAATTGCCAGTTAACTCGATCAAAGGCCTTCTCAGCATCCAAAAATATGAACACAGCAGGAATTTGGTTGTTCTTTCCCAAATATTCTAATGCATTAATAATTAATCTAACATTACTTTTCATCTGTCTCCCATGTATAAAACCTGTTTGGTCGGTGTGTATCAATTGTTGAATAACCAGCATTAACCTATTTGCTAGTATTTTAATAAAAATTTTATAATCTACATTAAGTAATGAGATAGGTCTATAATTTCTTGGTTGGGTAGTATCTTGATCTTCTTTGGGTATCAAAGATATAAACGCTGTCTTCCAAGATGGAGGAACCTTACCTTCCGTTTGAATCTTATTAAATAATTCTCTAAGAGGTTCTACCATTTCTAACTGTAAATTTTTATAGTAAACCGCTGTCAAACCATCTGTACCTGGTGCTTTCCCTAACTTTAGTTGCTTAATTACCTGCAAAATTTTCCCCGAGGTTATTGGTTGGTTCAATTTTTGCCTGTGCTCTTTTCTAACTAAGGGTATTTTTTCTTTATCTAAGTATTTGTCTATATCTAAACCATTAATTTTATCCCCTTTATACAATTCTGTAAAAAATTCCCGAAATGCCTTTTGAATCTCCTCCTGTTGAAACACCTCCTTCCCTCTATAAATCAGTTTAGATATATTTCGAGTTTTCCTTTTTTTCCTAATCTGATAAACTAACCATCTGCCAGGTTTGTTTGCATTACAAAAAGTATTGTGTTTTGCATATAATAAACTAATGGCTACCTGGTCAGAGATCAACATGTCAAATTGAGATTTTAATATGGTAATTGCTTCCTTAACCTTTGTATCGCTTGGATTCATTGTTAACTCCAACTCTTTCCTCTTAATTTCCTCTTCCAATTCTGTTCATTTTAGCCCTTGTTTATGTCTATGTGTTTTATTTATATTCATCAGCACTCCTCTCATATATGCTTTGCTTGCATCCCATACGAATTCCATAGGTGTACCCTTATTCATATTCAAAACAAAGTATTCAGATAACAATTTTTTACAATCGTTAATGTACTTTTCATATCTGAATAAGTTTTCATTCAGTCTCCAAGACCTTCTTGCCTGCACTGCCCTTCCCAATTCCATCCAAACTGGGTTATGATCCGAAAGGACCCTAGCTGCAATCTTTATCTTCTTCACCCTAGAAAGCAAATCATTAGTGATTAGTATAAAATCAATCCTTGAAAGGGATTGATGTCTATCAGAAAAGAAAGTGAAATCATATTCCTCTGCGTTTCTTTCTCGCCAAATATCTCTCAATTCAAAGTCATCCATCATGTCAAAAAAAGGTTTGGGTAGCTTAGCTCACATTTTAGTATTTGGGCGAGAGGTCTTCTTATCTCTTTTAGTGTCTATCACACCGTTCCAGTCACCCAATAGTATACAAGTCCTATAATCCCACTGTACTAATTTAGCATGAAGATTTCTATAGAATCCGTCTTGCTGTTGATTAGGAGCATAAATTCCCAAAAGTAATGGGAAAAAATCTTTTTCCCTTCTAAGATTAGATCTAACGTGATATATCCTCCAAAGGGATCTGCTTCAATTAGCTCAGCTTTGATGTCTTTTCTTAAGTATACGACTATACCATTTTTCTTTTCCATAGCAGAAGTTACAAAATGTTGACCAAGTTTTGGGTTAAGCAAATATTTTTGATCAGTTGATTTGATATGAGTTTCTTGCAAACAAATTATATCATTCTTAAACTGTTTAAGATAGTGAAATATTTTCTTTTTCTTCTGTGGAGAATTCAGTCCATTGACATTCCATGTTAGAATCTTAGTTGTCATCTTTGGTTACCTGAAGCTTTTTTAGAGCCTCCTGCATGGCCTGTTTAACCTTTGGCCTAGCTCCTCTGACTTTGTTGCTGTAACTCCTTGATCGATGGCCGATAATTGTTGAGGTTGTTGCCTTTTAGCTTGTTTTTCCATTCGTCTGGTAGTCATACGGCTAGGTCTTTGTTCCATAACACCTTGCCCTTCTGGGGAGAGGAGATGGTACATCTTGTCTGGTAGTTGTGTGGTTTGCTGTCTGTCTTGTCCTTCTTGTGGTCTTTCTCCAATCCAGATGGTGCAGAATATTGTGATAAAAATCTCGAGTTTTCCATACGGAGTTGAGACAGTATCTTTGCCTGTCAAATGTAAATATAATACCAAATGGTGCATCCCATCTGTACTGTATCTGACGGTTTCTGAGTTCTTCCACTAAAAAAACATAGTCTCTCCTGGCTCTTAGCATTTGAGGTGGTATTTCTTTCAAAACAATCAAATCCTGGCCCCCAATTTGAAGCCTAGTGTTATAGGACTCTTGTAGTATCATGTTTCTGAGCTCTCTTGTGGTGAGGTATATAACTATGTCTCGGGGATAAGGAGAGAAATCTTGACAGAAGCACCAGTGATAACCAAAGATAAGTTGATGGAAAGAGCAGATGCTGTGTTTCGAGCTTTTATGAGATACGAAAGGAACAACATGTTGCAAAGAGAAGTTCATACAAGATTTATTAAGAAAGTAACTAGAATATTAATGCTACAAATGGCAAGAGATATAAGACTGCATTATTACTGGAAAGACAGGTTGATGCAATGAAAATGTATAATAAAAGCTAAGCTAAATTTAGTTTACTAGTAGTATGTATAAAATGAAGTGATGATAGCTATTGTTAAATAATGATTAATAATGATAACAATACATATAGATTTATTAGTTTGATAATATGAAATTTTATATAAACAACACATGGAGAATATGAGAGGAGGTTTAAAAGCTTTATCTAGAATATGTTATAAGATGTATTGCAATTGGATGATTTTAGTATGATTTAATGTTATACAATGTTGTCATATACTCCTATTCCAGATTTTGAATATTATATATAAAAGGATGTAAAAACAATTATAGTCAAATTAGGGTTGAGATATAATAATCATGATATACATGAATATATGTGAATTTAAAATATGTGATTTGATATGAAAAGCAGGTGAAGACTATGGAAGAGATGCATGGAAATACTGTAACCAACTGACACACTTTCTACAATTTGTAATAGAAGATTTTTTATTTTATTTTTATGTTTGTCTTTGTTCAAAAATAAATAAAAATTGTTTAAAAAACATTCAGTCATTTATTAGGAGCTTCATATCGGCACATACCCAAGTGAAGCCAGCTGACCCCATGTAATTTATGGCCCCATTCATGACTCTGTTTCTCCCTCTCCCCCAGGGTGTGTCATCAATCACATTCATCAACAGGACAATTTCACGGGTTATCGAGAAAACTTACCTCTGGCCATTGTAAGTAACCCTGGGATACAGTCTTGAGAGAGATAAGTCTGGAATGTGCATCTGTTTGTTGCTGCCATGCTGTTTCATCAGTTTCCTATCCCCCTTTTCCTATGGCAACTCAAGAGCAGGCCAGGGATGTTTTGCAAGTTGACAGTAACTTATGATTATCACTAATTGTTGCATCATATGTTTCTTGATGATTTTTTTTCTTTTTATGTACCCTGAGAGCATATGCACCAAAGAAAAATTCCTTGTGTGTCCAATCATACTTGACTAATAAAGAATTCTATTCTATTCTATATGGATTTTATTAAAATGTATTGAATGAATGGGGAATTAAAGAACACTTTAGAACAATTTCAATATCTACAATGGAAGAAATTTCATTGCATGAAATTCAGTTTGACCCAGTCAAATAACTTATTTAAATGTATTTAGACTTACTAATATAAATGGGAAATAATCAAAATTAAAATTGTGTTATGACCCATCCCAATTGCAAAATGAAATATTATAATTAATGATTTTGTTTTTTGTTTGCGTTCACTGATGAAGGTTGATATAGAACCAAATAAAAATCAGGTATTATATAAAAAACAGCATTTTAAATGAAGTATAGACTTGCAGGACTATTTTAATGACTGCAGTCAAATGCATACATTTGAAATGTTTGGATGTTGAAAAGTCCTATTAAAAATATTTTCTTTTTCTTTATTAAAACATTTTCATTATAAACAATATGATCTGGATAGATAAGAGGAATCTATGAGTGGATCCAATCAAATCTGAGCTCTTTTAAAGCAGCTATTTTCAGTAGACTGGATTTAAGCACAAGCTCTGAAAATAGATAGGCTTGAAATATTGTAAACTGTAATTTTTCAATATGAGAGTTTGAATTCAATAGGAATTATCACACTATGCTCTGTGGCAACCACTGTAAGACAAGAATTGGGCTTCATATCTATTCATGCATTAGGCTCTTGAACACATCAGACAAAGCAAAATCAAACAACTCATAAACCAGTCATTCTGAAGAGGGCCACAGAATTCAGCAGGGCTTATTTCTGATTTTAAAAAAAGGCCATAAGGTTAGACTGGATCTATTTACTCAAAAATTTCCATCTCATAGAAGGACTGTAAAACTTGTAAAAGTTTGTGCAGGTAAAACGAAGTCTATCAAAATTTGCTGTTGGGCTTTGGTCCCTGCTTTGCCTAAATGCTTGTTGCAAAGTCTGAAAAATACTCAGATACATGGATTGAAAAGTAATTATTAAAAAATAACTGAATTTTAAATTGAGTTGCATTTTATTTGTCACTGATCTGTCACCAATGAAATAATCTGAATCATAAATTCATGAATTAATTCATGGGCAAATCATACAGAGTTATGGAAAATTTGAGAACCACTTGCTTAAACTGAGTAACTTGACCATAATGATGGAAGACAAATGAATCCACCAAAAAGTCAGTTTGTATGATTTATGGGATGATTAAACTTAGAATTATTTAAAAAATAGAATTTGTTTCTAGCAAGTAGAACCTAACTTGTTTGTGTATTATTTATTAAATTTCTATGAATTATAATAGTAATAAAGATAGGCATTGCATATATACTCAAAAAACATTAACGGTCTTCCCTTTTGCAGGCAACCATGGAAAGTCATGGCTTCTAAATTTAAGAGGACTAAACACATGGCAGTAGAAATATATGAAAAAGAATATGACCTGTTCCACTACTGGAAAACATTGGTTTGGATTAAAATGACCAGATTTTAAGATGGGTAAAGC
The DNA here is from genome assembly GCF_009769535.1 of Thamnophis elegans. Lineage (NCBI taxonomy): Eukaryota > Metazoa > Chordata > Lepidosauria > Squamata > Natricidae > Thamnophis > Thamnophis elegans. The sequence continues at coordinate 71,223,704 of NC_045558.1, forward strand.
GGGACACCATTGATGGGGGGGGGGCCTTGGAGCACCTGAGCTGTAAAAAACAAAAAACTCCCCCCGATTGCCTTCCCCCAATGCCCCCCAACCCCTTTCAAAAGTCACCCCCATTGCCAGCCTCTCCCAACCGGATCCCTGCCTGCCTTCCCTCAGCTCATCCAGACCAGGTTGCTGACGGCGGCCGCTTGCACAGCATGGCTGCAGGGAGAGCAGCGCCCAAGAGAAGCGGGCAAAAAAACCCCCTTCCGATGGCTGAGCCTTTTGGCCCAGGACCGAGCCTCCTCCTTGCCGCACTGCCGCCGCCAGAAAGCCCCCCCCACTCGAGGCCGCCGGATGGCTGTCACAAAAACATCACGTGTCAGCACGCGCACATGCAGGAGGGGAGGGAGCCTTGCCCCTCGTCGGGCGCTGCAAGCGAGCCGAGCGGAGGGAGGGAAACCACTGCCATCTAAAGGCCACATCGGGAACGACACTTCAGAGAAATAAAAACTTTTTTTAATGGCGTCCTTTTAAAAATTGATGATTCGACATCTTTTCTTTCTTTTGGAAAATCGGGACTTTTTGAACACGCCGCAGGACACGGGACAAATTTTGAATATTCGTGACTGTCCCGCCAAAAGCAGGACGTCTGGTCACCTTAGTTTGGATACAGCAGTAGCTCATAGAAATATAACTAAAAATAAATGAGAAGGCAGTAGATTTCAAACAACAATTAAGAAGCAATAAATTATACCAACATAATTATTGTCACTAGAGCATTTCTAATTATTTCTTTGTATTTTTACTTATGTAAGGGACACTTCACTTTAAGAAGCAATAAATTATACCAACATAATTATTGTCACTAGAGCATTTCTAATTATTTCTTTGTATTATTACTTATGTAAGGGACACTTCACTTTATAGTACTACAATTTAAAAGTACACTTGAGCTTTCCTAATGTTAGGCATTTACCTTAATATATATGGCTGATTTTGCAGTTTGGCAGCTAAAACATCTGGATGAGACAATGAAGTGTATTTTAATATTTTTATCTGTTCTTGAAGAACAAGAATAGAATGTGAATTGTAAATGGATTGCCTAACTCAGTAAATTATAAACCACTTTTGAGTGTGAAATGTTTGAAGGAAGGAAGGGAGGGCGGAAGGGAGGAAAGAAAGAAAGAAAAACAGCCCAGCAATTTAGGGCTAGAAGGCTACTTAAAGGTCATCTAATCCAACCCTCTGCTGCAGCAGAAAAACTTTCATTGTCTGGATTATTTTGGTGCCTATAACAGAGAGAAAAATTGCCAGAAAGGAGAAGGAGTTTACTAGGACAAGACTGCCATGCAGAGGAAGGCAAAGATAGTCCTTGACTTATGACTACAATTGAGCCCAAAATTTTGGTTGCTAAGCAAAAGCGTTGTTAAGTGAGCTTCACCACATTTTACCCAATCCATGACATCTGGTGAGTGACATCAAGTTGGCCATGCTGGAAGAAGGTGGGGCTTAGCAGTGAGAAGACGGAGTTTCAGGCTATTCCTGAAATTCCTCTATACCGAAGGATTTTTGGACGGGTTCTTTGAACCCTAGCTGTCCCGGAGACGATAGTGAAAGGTGAGGGGAGACCCAGTGACCTCAGAGACGTTCGCAAAGTCTCTGGGGGGGGTGGGTATTAACCCCTCGTGCCAATTCCTTTCTGGATTAGCTCCGTGCTAACTGAAACTGCAGGTTGCCCCTAAGAATGGCAGAAGTGATGTCATCTGGTAAGCTGATTTTATTATTCAAGAGAGACTGTCCGCACTAAAAGCTTAAGCTAATTGAAACCAAAGAATAGAAGAATCTAGCGGCGAATTGGTCTTTTTTTAATGGATTTATGGCTGGTGGCTACTTTATTTCTTAAACGCTTCAAGGAACTCTTCGGCAGCCCTCCCCACTAACTCTTTCTAAGTGGATCGTAAAGTCAATTTTCTACTAATTAGCCCTTCACAATCTGACATTTTTATTACTTGGCTGTGTTTACGATCAGATAAGATTGCACAGTTTCCAGCGTGTTTTTACTTGCAATTTTTAACTGCGACACATCATGGCGTCGGAAAATACTTCTAAGGTCCCACTCCAGATTCTTTTTTCCGCATGTCGAGAGCTTTTTGACTCTTTTCAGAGATTGGAAAGAAAATTGGATCATCTGATTTTAAAATATGAAGGAAAAACTGAGATCGTTGAATGTTTGAATGTTCCTGAAATACAAATGGAAAATGTGAGAAATGGCGTCTAGGCTATCTCAGAGGAAGAAAGGAGGGGGGGAGCTATAAAGAAGATTCATTTAAAGAGACAGAGTGCAGAAGAAATGAAAACTCCACCCTTGAGAATTAAAGTCAACTTGAAAAGTTTTACAAGCCCGGGACAACATTATTATTTCACCACTGACATTCAGAGCCAAAAGGTGTGAAGATATCTTTGTTTGGACTTGCTTATAAAAACATTTGGTAAATTTATCCAACGAATGGCAATTGGTTTGAGAAAATTTTGCTATTGGAGGGACACAGGCTGACAGATGGAAGAATACAATTTAAAATTAGCTAAATCTGATTACTTTATCTTGTAATAGATATAGCTGAATAATAATTGATATTGATGGTAATGTATATAATGTGGAATTGGCTGATAGATTGAAGAATACAATTGAAAACTAGCTAAACCTAATTGCTCTTTTTGTAACAGATATAGCTGAATAATAATTGATATTGATAGCAATGTATATAATGTGGAGTCGATATGATAAATAATAATTGGATATGAGAAAACATTTTTGGATTATACATAAAGAGTATTAATTACAATAATTATCACTATTATAAAAACTAAATAAAATACATATAATCAAATGTTAATCAATACTGGGAAAATGTTGTGATATATGATATGATTAAATATTATGGATGTTCAGCTAAAATAGGATATGAGGATTTGATGTTAATAGAGGATTTTACAAGTAAGTAAATGAAATGTCAGCATGTGTTATGGATTAATTCTTTGGCATAGCTAAGGATGAAGGATGTTTAAATAACCTATAGGTAATTAAAACTGGAGGTGTAATGATGTTAATATGGTAAACATTTGAGTTAAGATATTTGAATTAATATGAGTTAATGGAAGAGAAGCACCAAAGCATGTTGTAACCAGTTGATATACTTCTTCTTTTTTATGATAGATACCTGTGTTTTGTTTTTTTTTCCTGCCTTGTCCTTTGTCGTTTTTGTCCTTTTTTGCTTTATTTTTTTTCTTTTATGCCTTTTCTTTTTGATTTTTTCTTTTCCCACTGGTATGGGCAGGTATTGTTCAAGATTATTACTTTTATTAATATCTTTAAATAATAATTACAGTCAAATGAAAATGGATATATGATAATGCTTGAGTTAATATGAGTTATGTTTGTTGACCGTGGAGATGTACCAAAGCTTGTCTGTAATCGATTGATACATTTTTTACAGATGTAAAGAAAGATGCTGTACTTGTTTTAATTAAAATTAAAAAAAACATTTATTAAAAAAAAAAGTTGGCCATGCTCACTCAGTCACATGACCACCAAGCCAAGCCCACAAAATAGGTCAGCTCACAGAATAGATAGTAAAAAGTTTTGAAACCTACCCCTGGAATAGACCAGAACTCAATGTATAAAACTTAGATTGACATATGGATGATCTTTTCAAACATTCTTCATGGAAAAAATTATTGAATCAACTTGTAATTATGGTAGTCTGTATGTCAGTTCTTAATGGCAGTTTCTGCTTTTTTTCCTAATATGAAATCTTGAAAATTCTACAAGAAATTAGAAGTTTTTGTGCAGTATTTGTAAAAGAAGGAAACAATCTTAAGTAGCATGGATTTTCATTAGCTTAATTACATAGACATTTCCTGAAAGATAACATTTTACTTATGTAACATTTCCCTTGAGAACCTCATTAGGGCATTGAAGATAAAGTAGTGAATTGTTGCACTTTCTACAAATATCTCCTCCACAGCCCTAATAATATCCAGTGCAGAAATAATTCAATTGCAATGGATGGAATATATAGATAATATTTGACTTATGATCCAAATTGAGCCTAGAATTGTGATTGTAATTTGTGGTGGTAGTTAAGCGATCACCATGTAACTCTGCCAATTTACAGCCTTTTAGGAAGCAGTGGTTAAGCAAAGGCCTGGATATTTAGTGAATCCAATGAGTATCTTTTGTCACAAACCAGTAATAAATGCCAGAAACTGGCAAAAACACCTGAAATTGTAGTCACATGATGCAGAATGCTGCAAAGCCATAAATGCAAGCCAGTTGCAAGCATCAAAATACAATCATGAGACTGCAATGTGTGTGTGTTTGTGGTGGTTGGAACATTGTGGTGGTTGGAACATGTAAGGCATGCAAGGAAAGAAGAGAAGAACAAAAATTAAAGGGACACAATTGTTATGCTCTGGTATGATCAAACCAAATAACCAAGATCAACTTAAAGTAATCCATTGTTGGGCAATAGCTAGTATGGCTTCTAAAATTAATCTTCAGCTTTCCTAGTTTTCTCTCTGCCTGGTAGGAATTTAAGAATGTAAGTAAAAGACATTCAGAAATTGCAGAGGAATTGAGGAGGAAGGAAGTAAAGAAGGGAGGGAGGGAGAAAAGAAAGGGAAAATAAGGTGGTGTTACAACAGGAGGAAGGGATGGTAAATAAAGCAATCCAAACTGTATATTATAACCTATTAAATGGAATAACAAATGTATAAGAATGACAAATGTAAAGAAAAATAACAATTATGTGAATGTATATTTACAATGGTATGTAAGAAAATAAAAAATAAAAAGATAAAAAAAGAAATTGCATCCGTGTGCCATTGTCCTTATCCTGTGCTACTAACCAGTCAATCTGCAGTCTCCACTCTCTCTTTAAACAAGTGTTTGAATTTTTGTAATTTTCAGCATTCCTTATTTTACCCTATTTCCATGTCCTTTCAGGATTCTAAAAGCTTTCTTATTTGTGGAATTTTAGGATAAAATTATTGTCCATCTAGAAAGTCATTTTTAACATACAAATAATACTCTTATCCCTTCCTGTTTCCATTTTCTTTCATTTTCTCTACTGTTTATGTTTGCAGGCAATATGTTTGTCAGACAGTTGACATGTGTTTGTGAGATGGCTTCCATCCTTTTAAACTATCGCATCCAAAACAGCATCCTTTCCCCTGTATTTAGAATCTTTTAAGCATATAAATAAACAGAGATAACAGCAATTTGTTATAGCACTATCTTGCTATTCATTCATAAGTATTTTGCATTAATAGATATTTATCCTTAATGAGTAAGAATAAGATTATGTAGTTGCTACTATAATTAATATCATAAATTACAATTTATTGCAATTTGTACCAGTTTGGAATGTACTCTATGTGTTTTTCCATTTTTTTATGTTAGCTAAAGATAACAATACACTGGCTCTTCTTTCTTTCTTCTTCTTCTTTTGTGTGTGTCCATTGCTATAGATCAACAAGTAGCATTTATTGATCTATTCCAAGAGTAGTTCTAATGCAATAGAAGATTTTGATTGATAATTCTCATCCAAAATATGTCTTCTTCCATCTCTCCAGAATATTTTCTGGCTCTAGTAACAGCCTGTATTTAATTATGATGGAAAAATTTATATAGAAAATGGAGGATTCTGAGGAACCAGAATCCCACTTGCGCAGCCACTTATATTCTGTATGTAGAAAATTTTAGAAACATACAGTATTTGTAGTAAAAGAAAAATACATCAATAACAAAACAAAACAAAACAAAACAAAACAACAACAACAACAACATCCCAGGTCCTTGGGAAGCACCTGATAGAAAAAAGTTCAAAATCCAATCTAAATATCTGAATGACTGTGCGACAAACCATAATAATGACATCTAGACTATTTATCATAAACAGGTATTTTCTAGATGTGTTGGACTTTCTGAAGCAGTTATTTTGAAGGATTTTCCTGCCCCAATACTCATTATATTGCAGCACCTTGGGCAGTGCCAAGAACTGTTGTGTGCATGTGTGCCAGACAGCTGATTATTGCATGCGCATGTGCACCAGAACCCAGAGCTTTTGCTTTTCCGGAATGTGATGTCTTTGTGCATAAGCAGTGCTGAAAACTAGCCTGCATATGTGCACCAGCTAGATTTTGTCAGGCATACATGCATGCTAAAACCCGGAAGTTCAGTTTTTCCAGAGTGCAGCCCCGAGGAGCATGCACAACATTTCCCCACGATCTTTTCAGCCTATATGATATTTTTTGCATTGTTAGGCCTGTGACATAGTGTTCAGGATCAATCATATGAGGGCAAACTAGCGACCCATGAATCATAGGTCTAGCAAAAATGTGTAGTATAGCTACTTATGTGCATCTTTTGGACAATCTTAAAGACCTCTAAATATGGTGTGCTTGATATACAGAAATATCAGTGTTTATTATTATTTCTTTTAAAAGATTTCCCAAGATTGTATTTCATGTTTTTTGTGAGCCACACAGGTCATGTCATATAAGATGGACAACTATATAAATCTTATACAGTAAATAAATGAATAAATAAAAATGTTTGCAACATTTGTAAATTCCAAATGCAAAACCAAAAATCACAATGGTGTTTATATTATAGAGAAAGAGAAAAAAATGTATATAACACATTTTAAAATAGTCAGTGTGTTTACTATAAAAGTTGGAAGTGCAAATGCTGACAGCAATAGCAAAATATGATTAGCAGTTGTATATGCAGCTGATGACCAGTTAATCATAGGGTATAATTAATCTGTTTTGAATGTTCTTTTCCTATCTTCAGTGCTTGAGGAATTACTGAAAAAAATCATAAATCCATTATGGGAAGGCTTAGAGTCCATCCTTTTTCAAGAGTAAATTACATGTACATCCCTCTGACCCAGAATTTATCTGGCACCCAATTTATCATATCATCCAAAATGTTTTCAACATTCAAACCACAGGTGTCAGATGTGCAATAAGTGTCTCTCAAGTCCATCTTAGTGAAGATTTTCCCTTTAGCCAGATGAGCTAACATGTCCTTCATGAGGGGTAAGGAGTAAACATTTTCTAAGCAAATGGCATTCAAATTTTTGCAGTCAACACACAAAAGAAGAGAGGCATCTTTTTTTTCTTGAAACAACACCGGGGCAGCTACCCATGGCCTAGCTGGTTGGATAAACCCCCGTTTTAGGTTTTTATCAATAAAGTTTCACAATTCCTCCAGCTTATGTGAAGTCATCAAGTAAATCTTTGGCTTAGGGAGTCTCACTCCTGGGAGGATTTCTATACTGCAGTCCATGGGGATGGGGTGGGAGCACATCCGAAGCCTTTTCTCTAAATGCCTCCTGAGGTCCCAATATTCCTTAGGGATTTTCTCCTCCCCAGCAATACTTTCGCTCACTGCAGCTGCCAATTCCTTTGTGGCTTTGACTATGCAGGGGTTTTTCCCAACCCCTTTTCCTGGCTGGGTGGGATGGATGCACAGCAAACCCTTCCTCCAATTCACACGAGGGTTCAATTTCCGTAGCCAGGGTAATCAAAAAATGAGGGGCTACGATAAAACTCAAAGTCTCTTGGTAATTCTCCGCCCACATTTCAACTGGTTCAGTTACGAAATGCACTGCCCCCCCAGCTACTGACCAATCCAGCTGGCAAAATACTATGGGTACTTTCATTGTCCTCAGTCTTAGTCCCATTTTCCCACTACTGGGCTAATTACACATCTGTGCAACCAGAGTCTAAGAGGGCTAGCATCTTCCCTTGGGCGCCAGTTGAAGGCATCTTTAACTCCACTGGAATGCTCATGGGGGCCATGTGCTGACTTATAACGGGGTTTCACTTTCCCCTGGGGTGGTTGGAGTTGCCAGCTCCTCCAAGCCTGGAGGAGTGAACTCAACAACTTCCATACCTTTCAGAGCCGTTTCGCAGTGTTTTGCTGGCTGCTTCTTGGTTCTCTTTCCTCCAGCCTAGGTCAGTTTAGAGCCAGGCCTGGTGAAGCAATCAGCAGCTCGGTGCCCCATCTTTCCACATCTGAAGCATGCCATTGACCTGTGCTTGGCCGCTGCCCCCCCCCCTTAGCAGTTCTAGGGGCTGAGGGGAAAGGTTTGCTCCAGCTGCTGTCCCCCAATGCTGGCTTCTGGCCAGGTCAATTTCCACATCTGCCTGCCAACACATATCAGCACTGAAGGTCTTGGAGGGGCCCTCAAAAACACAGTGTTGATAGACATCCTCATTAAGGCCATCTTTGTAACATTCCACTAGAGCCTTTTGGGACCACTCCCACATGTGTCAAGCCAGCTCATTGATCTCTGCCCCTGGTTTAGGGATTTCATCCTGGTCCTAGCTTGCCTGCCACACACGCAGGCAAGATATATCTTTCACTTAATCTCCGGATCTCAAGAGCTTCCTGCAGGAGATGTAAGGCTTGAGTCAGCAGGAAGTCTTATTTGTTGGCTTCCTGCCAATTAGCCTGTCCATGCTGGTGTTTGATGTCTGTTACTCCCAGGAGGATCTCCTCTGGAACCTCCATCCATCCCACTCCAAACAACCATTTGGCACGGACCAGCTTCTGCTCAAGTTTCAGTTCAGCATCTACTCCATTTGTTCCCAAGCATGGTGAGACTGGGGATGGGGGCCGGGGAGTGGACCCAGCAGCATTCAGGTCCTCATGGTTGCTGCCTTGGTTAGATATTTTTTGCTCATCCCCCATGGTAGTGTTAACTCCGGGATGGCCAGTAAAGCTAACCTTGCTTAGTGTCAGACGTGCCTCCTTCAACACCCAAGAAAGAAACTCCCAACTCCATGGTTTTAGAGAAAAGGTACTTTTACTGGATATGAAGTGATAGCTGCGAAAGAAAAGCAAGGTCTGAGGCTAAAGGCATGAAAATTACATATTGAAAGTATCCACAAATCTCTCCTCCCATAGACCCAGGCTGAATGCCCAATCCCCAGCCCCCATAGGTGTTGTGTGGGATGCATCTTCAGGTGGCTTCATCCATCTGGAATGCAGGGACAGTTGACCTTGACTAGACCTAAACAAGTCCATTCAGCTGCGCAGTAGATGATGGGAGCAATCCTCCCTCTTCCTCATGAGACATCTACACCAGCATGCTTCCCCTCCAAAAAAACCTAAGCCCCCTCCCCTGTTACTTAGGCAGCCAATAGCAAGCAAGCAAGATAGAGAGGCTGACAATAGATAGTCTTTGCTTACTGACCATTTGTTCACTAATCATTTGAAATTGGTTGACAATTGTGAAAAACAAGACTTACAGCTAGCACTCACTGCAACTGTTGCAGTGTTCCAGGAATTGCACTTGATTCCAATTCGGATATTTGGCAACTAGCTTCCAATTATAATGGTTCAAGTATACTATAGTTGTTTGATTACCATTTGTGACTGTTACAATTGACTTCAGATGAGCAAAGTCAATGGGAAAGTTAGTAGTTGTGAGATGTTGCCCTTAATACTGTATAGCTTAGTCAAGGGGTTGCTGCTTCCTATTGTGGTCAGCAAGTAAGGACTTCCTGTATCACTAGGGCTACTGACATTGGAGTTAAAGGAGACAACCTGTGCAGCATTTAATTTACCAATTACTGACTTGTATTTATTTTAGGCAATATCTCTACCATTGCTGCTGATTCACCAATCATTTGAACTGTACTCAGAAACAAATTGGCAACTTGCAGAGTAGAAATGTAACAATCAGCCATCCTAGTGGCCCCAAAGACTGTTCATGCTGCTGCACCCTACACTATCTGAAGCTTCCAAATACATTTCAGAGGTGTCCTCATATAGAGTATGTTGCAGTAATCCAGATGACTAGTGCTTGAGTGACTGAACCGAGAGAATCCTGATGCAGAAAAGGCTGCAACTGGTGCACAAATCTAAGTTGTGCAAAGGCTCTCTTAGCCATACCTGCCACCTGCTCTTTGAACAAGAGTCATGAGTTCAAGAGAACCCCTAAGTTGTGAACTTGGTTTGAACTGGATAGTGCAACCCCCATCCAGAATTAAAAATGTCAAAGACTCAGATCTTGAAGCTCCATGTACCCGGTCTTGTTAGGGTTCAATCATAGCCTGTTGTTCTCCGTCCAGGCTCCAATAGTTTCCAGGCACCATGAGAGGATAGCAACAGCATAACTCAGGTCACCAGGTATGGAAATGTAAACTTAAGCATCATCAACAAAATATATAGATCTTCCCAAACTATGCTTCCTGAGGTGAACAAAATATTTTCCCAAATTAATGTATTCAGGATTGCAATCTAAAAATCTAATTGGTGGTTTAATGCTGGGCTTTTTTTTCTTTTTTCTTTTATAAAATGTTTAAGGTGGGGAATATCCTGTGTAAGAAAGAATACAGTAGAGGTTTTCCAGTGCCAAATGTGATCCTAAATGATGCTTTCTGTTTTTTGAGGTGTAAAAGGAATTTTATGGGAAGGTTCCATTTTTTGTTTTTAAAGTCAAATTATACGTATCTTCTATAACCCGTTTTGCAGATGCTTGAGTCCTGTATACAATATAAATGATATGAGTAGTGCCTAGCAGCCAGTGGATGAGCCAATGAACTTCTGTTCTTTTGATAAAAGTGCTTGATGGAACTTTCCTTCTTTGAATGAAAGGCTATTATTGGGTATAATGCAAGTTGCATATTGTATATGTGGTAGTGATGGGATGTTCAGATCTCTCTGTATCAGATGTTTGCTTTTATGGAACTTGATGTAAACCTATATTAAAACAACAAAAACAGTGCACAATGCTGTTAAGTGCAATCCTGCACTTTTTACACAGAGAAAATGCTGCTACATGCTTTAGTGGCAGGAAGATTAGAATCATTCTTCCAAATGGTTTTTCTGCACTGTACATAAATTAAATGCCTAGACATAGGTCAGATCTGCTTAGTTGACATTGATAGGTAAAAGATTGATTTGTGAAAACAAATATGAGAGTGCCTCCCTTCACTCTTTAAAAACCAAAATATGATATTATCAAAGCAATCCACATTAATTGACAGTATTGTTTGCTTTTTTCATGAAAACCAAAGAAGTCCTTTTCTTGTATCATCTAAGAAAGTTGCTCTGGTTATTTCTGAATCGTAAAGTTGAACAATTTATGCAACTGCAGTTTTTTGCAGAATGAAACAACAGTGGGGGAAAAGGAAGTTACAGGTTTTTGTTTGGATTAATTCATCAAAAAAATTTCTCATCAAAATATTGTATATACTGTACATATTTTTATAAAACACTAAAAATGATTCAAGGATGGAAAACTAGGGCTTGTCATTCCTACCCTTTCGCTTTCTGAATAAAATAATCACTTCTATTTAATTAAAATATTAACATGTAATTAACACTAAAATAATCACTAATATCCATGTCCAAGAATTACCAATAATATGATAGATGCTACATATTAAACAATCTAATCTCTATTCATAACAATACTTTCATTTCATTCCTTGTATATAATTATTTGATTTCTTGAACCATTAATTTGATTTATCACCCCAAAGCATGGCATGTAAAAATACATACATTAAAAAACTCAAAGTAGATTCAAAATAATTAATCTAATTTAGTTATGATAGTATTCTCAAAAATTGTTATCTTGGAAATAATGTTCTGGAAATATGAATTAATCAAGTAACTGATTGAATAGCAGTTGAATTATAGAGAACAAAATATTTTGGCCCAACAGCTTTGAAATTCTGACAAAAATATAGAAATCATTATTCTGATGCTCTTATATCTGTCTCTTTATGATCTTTGGTGACTAAGGAACAATTTGGCTTTGAAGCTATTTCTGAAAAGACTGAGGTACTCTAGTGGAATATATGAATGACCTTGGGGAAAGGGAAGAAAGAGCTGACTAGGAAACAATCAGATAAGTCAGCAGAAATCCTTAGTGGCTTAATGATTAGAGAAAGAAATTTAGAACTGACCCACCCTAATGGTTCAAACAGTTGAAAATGGTAGGAAGTTTTATGTTGGGACCTCCAAGATTCTATTAATTACCATACAATAAATAGCAATAGCACTTAGACTTATATACCACTTTACAGTGCTTTACAGCCCTCTCTAAGTGGTTTACAGAGTCAGCATATTGCCCCCAATAATTTGGGTCCTCATTTTACCCATCTTGGAAGGATGGAAGGCTGAGTCAACCTTGAGCATGGTGAGATTTGAACTGCCAAATTGGAGGCAGTTGGCAATCAGCAGAGGTAGCCTGCAGTACTGCACTGTAACCACTGTGCCACTATGACTCATCAATAAAGTATAATTAATTCATGTAATTATGTTTCCTGTTGAAATTTAAATTGGAAAGTATCCCTTCATCCCTTTCTTTGGAAAAGAGTAGCATACTTACAAGATTGATGTCAGCATTCCTGGGTAAACCAAATAGGAAACAACACTAACCACTGAGCATTTGACAGCCACATTGTTACAACACCAACAGCAAGTAGACGCACAGATGATCAACTTGCAGGATGCCATGATACAACTAATGCAGCAACTGGAGTAGAATTTATATCAACCCATGGCAGGACAACATTTAGCAGTTCGACCAATGCTTCTGTATTCCCATAAGAGTTTGCCATAGAGGTTTGGAGGTGATCAAAATCAATTCCATTCTTTTGTTGCTCAGTATGAGATGCTTATGCAGGCAGACTAGTGGAATTTTTCATTGATTGTTCCCAATCGACTTTTGTTCTGAGTTTACTGAAGGAAGCAGCAGTCAAATGGAGAATAGCTTTCACTGAGAGAAATAATCCAGTGTTGAGCAACTACCAAGACTCCATGTATAAGCTCAAAGGACACTGGAAAAAGCCTATCTTTTTCCATACCAATCTTCTCAATGACCTTCTCAGACTCCAGCATTGGGTCAAGACACAGCAACAGATGCATATAGTTCAGACAGAGTTGCAGAAAGAGTGACTTTTTACATTCAGTGAGACCTTCCCAAAAACTAGAACTAAAATGTATTTATTATTATCACAGGATGTAATCAAATTAATCCAATACTTTCTGAACAGACCTTTAACACATGTGCCTGTCTTAGGTCCTTGAGAACAAATCAGTAGGTGAATAAATATCTGGCTGAAAGTGTGACCGATCATAATAATAAGGTTCATAATGATCTGTCCCTAACCTGTTTCTTCAGGTCTTCCAACAATGCACCCATTTTCTTTTCCAAAAGAAAAGAGTCATCATCTTCCCTTCCACCATTCTCAGTATTAGACCCCTGTAAAGCTATACCATTGTATGATGTAGCTGAAGTAGGATAATTTGAATCTGGTTATCTGTATCTCAAGAGAATTTTGGATTGATTTGGATGATGATGATGATGATGATGATGATGATGATGATGATGACGACGATGATAACAACAACATGGCGATAATGAGAATCAATTACTTTATAAACACTGATGTACATTTTCTAAATTTAGTATAGTTGCTTGTGACAGAATGGGGTATAAGAGGAGAGGCAGAGGAAGAAGCCTATTCCATTTCTGGTGCAATAGTGTTTTTTCTGCCATCTGGTACAAGTAGGAGAACAGCAATTGTTTTGCCTATTATATATTACAGTATTGGGGAATGTGCATTAACATTTAAATTGTCCGTCCAGATTTTGTTGTTTAGAAACTGATTGTGAAGATAATTTTAAAAGAAAACATTGAAGTACCAGTCTTGGAGATCTGAACAAATGAAGAAGAACTTGTGCAAGGAATTGATCTTTTTGATTATATGTGAAATACATATTTGCAATTTCTTAGATAAGAAATAATAATTAATAATGATGATGTTCATCCATCATTTTTGAAGAGGACCTTGACATCTAGTGGGTAGTGGACTGTCCATAGTATGTCTGCACGTGGCTGGTATGGCCAATACAGGCACGGAATGTTCTGCCACATGTCAGGCAGATATGTGTGGGCACCACTGTTGCAGCATTTGCTCCTGCTCTGATCCAGCACTCAAGTCACAGTCATCAGCAAAAATGAGGTCTTATAGCACAGTCTTCTTTATCTTGGTGATAGCTTGGAGTCTTCATAGGTTAAACAGTTTCCTACCGCTCCTATAAATCAGGCTAAATCCCAAGGAACTATTGTGGAAGGCATCTGGTAGCATGGCTAAAAACATTATACTGAACAGGGTCAGTGCCAACATACACCCTTGCTTGACACTGTTTGTGACAGGAAAGGCATCTGAAGCTTCTCCGTCATTCAGAACGTGAGCCGTCATGCCATCATGGAACTTATGTGCATCCAAAACGTCTTTTTGTGAGTGGGCAGACAGAAGATGGTATTGGTGATGATCAGATGATGAGCCTCACATGTCTTCAGTAGTAATAGTCCATTGCTGTTACATTTGCCAGTTCCATTTTTTCCAATGACACCATCTCAAGTAGAATCAGCCTGCCAGTGCACTTCATGGATGAGAGTAGGGCATCAAGATCTTCATAGAACTTGTCCTTTACTTTGGCCAGATTTGTCATTGTGGGTGGTGCAGACACTGATCAGAGTGGCTTGCTTTCCTCTCGGTATTGGGAGATGCAGTGTCATGAGTTGTCATTCATGCCTTGGGAAAACTGGCAAGTTTGCAGACAAGATGGTTCTTAATCACAAAACCAACTCCAGATTCATGACATTCATTGCGACTACGTCCACACCAAAAAATGTGTAACTGCCTCCTGTTTCTGTGAGCTGGCCTTCGTTGGCTTCATTAGTTTCACACGGGGCTGCAATATCAATGTTAAATCTTGGTAACCAGGGCTGTTTTTTTCTGGTCTATTTGCTGAGGGTTTGTCTTGAAGCATGTGTATGTTCCATGTGCCAATAATGAGTGGTGTCATCATGCATTTTGTTTGAAGCATTGTTGTTTGACCAGATGAAACGGGATCCCTTCCAGCCATGGTAAGCTGGCCAGGGTTCTGTGAAACAAAAATGTTTAGGGTATCTTTTCTAGCCCCTTCCTCATACTACGGAGGTGAGCAGTGCAGTCCTAAAGAGAGCAGCTCAGTCATTCAGGTAGATGCCAAATCCATCTGTTACTTAAATCACCAAGAAGATGACCATTAGACCTGAGCTGCCTGTTTGCTGGACTGTGGCTACAGCTCCCAGTGTATCCACACTGCTGCTTCATCACTTGCCCATTGCCAATGGACTTTGAAGGTTTATGGGAGTTGGGGGATGTCAAGGCTAGTGTGTGACTTGGATTAAAGTGAGGTGCTCTTCCTTCCCAGATTCCATCTTGCTCCAATGGCAGGACAAGAGTCAAGACAGTTGGAGATGGGCTGGGCGCAGTGGTTGACCAGAGTGTCTTTCATGCCTTACAGTGCTCTTAACACACCATATGACTTGCAGAGACTGTTTCATGACCATTGTCCTACCAGTATTCTGGTAGGTCTCAGCTGCTCAATCCACTGGAGTCTGTCTTCATATGCTTGGGATAGACAAATCCATATCTCACTGAAGGTCTATGACCCAATGGCTACCCTCAATCTGGTTGGCCAACCTATCGAAGCTGTTGACCAGGGTGTTGCCGCTGCATATACTATAGCTACTAGGAGCCACAGGTGAGAGCTGAGTGACAAGTGGGGACCAAAGGTGGACGAGCTACCCTGAAAGGACACAAGCCCCTACACCAGAGGTACTACCCCTCCATGAACACCCCATATACCCCCCTTAATTAATTACATCATATAATCAATTAATTAATAATAGCAACATGGAGAAATATGTTAGTTTGTTTATTAATGCCCAAATAGTTCTTAAGAAGAAGCAGCTACCATCATCCATGAGCTAGAATGGAAGGGTACTTAAGAGAGTTTTAACCTCGAAAGACAGGGTTAGGAATCTATATTGGGCCAAAAGTTGAACATGGGGTTATTTGCTATTGAACTTATTCATTGCCGTTATCACATCAAGGTAAAAAAAAGTCTGGAACCCTAGTTAGTTACATAAATAGTTACATAGTTAAACGTTATGTTAGTTACATTGAATCATTGCTTTAGTATACCCTCTTCTATAGGAATTATGGTTTATTTCTGTTCAACTTGAGTTCTTAATGTGTTTTTGAATATCTGAAGTTCTTTTAAGCTCTTTGTTTAGAATCAGTGAGAGAGTTGCTCTTCAGTGGTTTGAAATTAAGAAAATATGCCTGTGCAAAATTCCATATACAGTCCAAAATTCATGACAAATACTTTTTTTTTTTTAGTTTGGATCTGTTTTCAATAAAAGTGTAACAGAATCATGAATAAATTTCTCAAAACAATAAGAGACAAATGCTAATTCATAGTTACAAAGCTATGATGAAATAAATTGTTCAGCAAAACTATCAAGAGGAGGTTTGTAAAAAGAAAAATGTTGAAGACACCAGATCCTGGCATAAGATCTACTGAAGGAAAATATGGCTGATTGATAGAGATTGGTTCAAGTGAAAGTTTTTTTTTAAAAAAAACCCAAACATCAGCAGTTTTATACCAGAGAAACACCAGAATAAAAGTCATCAGGTGCCATGAAAGTGAGTGAAGAGGCAACATTCTATAGACTGTTGCTGAGAGAAGAAACAGTACCTTAGGAAAGATTCTTAAATGTGGGGTTTTGTTTTCTCCATATGCTTGAGTTAAAATCTTCACTTAAATTCTGATGATGCTTAATTAAAGTAGTGATTAATGAATATTTTCTGAAATTTAGTTCTTGTTCAAAAATTAGTATTAGTACATCCAATGTATCTTTTAATGATTACAGATACTTTCTTTAAAAAAAGAAAAGTTTTGTTATTGTTTAATAAAAGAGTATTCTTAATGGTATGTTAATGGTATCCATCTGAGTTAGAAGTCAAAAGAGTTTTATAGTAGTTTTGTCTTCTTCTGGGAACTACTGTTTGAAAGTTCAACCAATAATCTATTATATAATATGGCTTTTCATCTGTCCTTGATGTTGTTCAAAATCTACATTCAAATCTTTAAAGTACCATTAATGAAAGTATGACATCCAGCTTTACTTCTAATTCTAAAGAAATAATTATCTTTGAATGGTGCTTGAAAATTTATTGGATATGAGAGACACTAACCTGGAATTAAATCCGGAAAAAGGGACATCTTGCTGATTAAAAGGAAAGTTATCTCGGGAATTGAAGTTCAGTCCTTTCCAGATTTGCTTGCGCTTTTTAAAGATATGGTCCGCAAGTGTGGGTACTTCTTGATCCGCAAATACCACTGGATTTGGGTGACACCTGGTTGAGAAGCAGATTTTCAGAGTTACAGTTAGTGTTCCAGCTGTGCCAATTCCTGTTTTGCAATAGTTATCCAAGGTTTGATTACATATTGGCAATATTGGAATATACTTTGTAAAGGATGCTTTGTGCAGAAGTTGCAATTAATGCAAAATGCAAATACTAGGTAAGCTGGTAACTGTTGCTCAATGTAACAGAGGCTCATAGGAAGCCTGTTGAGAGATCTTAACTAGTTCCTATGTGCTTAGAATAAGTGTTTTTCAGTCAAGCTTGACTCTTGTGTCAGGCCTGCAGTTATATTCCTTTTAGAGTCTTTGGCCTGCCACACTTTCTCTCTTTTTCTTTTCTATGCTGTTTTATTAGTGGGCAATTGGGAGGGGGGAATAGTAAGGAGTAGAATTGTGGAATGTGTTGTCATTCCTTTCTAGAAATCAAGGTCATTTTTTGTCTTTGCACCTCTGTATCTGACCGGAACTAGATGGGTGGAAATGCCAGCGTGGCAGAGGAAGATTGGACCATGTGATGGATTTGGTTCCACCACAAAACCGCGGATGACAAAATCGCGGTCAACGAAAGCGCGCATTTGACGTCATCACAGCGCGACGAAAACATTGCGCTGTGATCGAAAAATGTAAAAATAAAGCGTAAACCTTACCCTAACCCCCCCAAACCTAACCCTAAACCTAACCCTAAACCTAACCCTTAACCTAACCCTAAATCTAACCCTAAACCTAACCCTTAACCTAACGCTAAACCTAACGCTAACCCTTAGCCTAACGCTAAACGTAACCCTAACGCTCTAACCCTAACCCTTAACCTAACCCTAACCCTAACCCTAAACCTAACCCTTACCTTTATGTGAATCAGCTTGCTTTAATTTTATTTTTATTTCAATTTTTAATTTTTTTCGTCGCACTGTGATGACGTCAAATGCGCGCTTTCGTCGATCGCGCTTTTGTGGACCGCGGTTTTGTCGGGTCACGGACGGATTTATGGGTCTGGGGACAAGATCATGAACTTTCAACTGGGTGGGAATCCGAGGAAGCTTTTAGATTTGGGATCCCACAGATGTGCCAACATGTCTGTCTTATTAAATTGGAACTTTAAGGATAGCTCTGCCTTGGACTCTGATTTAATTCTGCATGATATTTGGAATGCTGACACCATGTAATTTTCTTAATAACAACATGAAGGTGATCTTTCATTGTCTGTTCTTTTTCTTCTGAGTCTACCTTTCTGACAGGAATTGCCTGTCAGGGATCCTATTCAGTAGTAAACACACTATGTCCTACTTACTTTAGGAGTCCATTTAAGTCAGGGGCATCAAACTCAATTTCATTGAGGGCTGCATTAGAATTGTGTTTGACCTTAGAGGGCCAGGGGTGTGGGTGGTTGGGGATGGGCGTGGGCATGGTGGGTGTTTGACACAGGCTCAAGATGTATTTTTTCCCCTTTGCATTCAAAACAGCTATTCCAGACAAAGAAAGATTTACTTTCTGGCACAAATAGTTTCTATTCTATAATGTAGAGATTAAAGACATGTAGAGTTCTCAGCTGCTATGGGGCTTGACTCTTTTGTATAAGAGCAGAGCATAAATGAACTGACTATATATCCAGATTTCTCTAAAAACTGTCTGTCCAGCAGTCTATCAATCTTTGTTATTAGTTCTGACCCAGCTGTAGAGGACTTAATATTAGTAATAATTTACAAATTTGATATACCAATTTTGAGCCTGGTTCAACAATAAAATAATTACAATTAAATCAATCACATGTAAAAGATTAAGATAAAAGATGACAAACTCAGAGATATGAGGAGGCTTACTCTCTCTCATCAAAGACCTGGCTAAAGAGCCAGATTTTTGATTCTTTTGAACAACAGACATCCAGATTTTGGAGGGTACCTGGTTCTAGTTGGCAGATGCTGCTAAAGAGAAGGTGAAGAAGGCACTGCCTCCTGCAGCACTCTCCCGGAAAAAATAGGGTGCAAAAAAAGAGGTTATTTTGCAGTAATCCTAACCCTAACCTTTGTGGGCCCCTTGTAGCCCATTTTCAGCCTCCATGTCAGTGGTGGGTTTCTGCGGGTTCGCACCGGATCGGGAGAACTGGATGGTGAAATGGACCTGGAAGTACCTTCCGGAACACCTGCCCCGGTCCTGTCGTGCTCCACGCTCACCCCTGCCTGCTGGAGAGGTTCAGCGGCACAATCCACCAGACAGCAGAGGCAAACTCAGGAGTTTTCTCCTGAATTCCCCTCTGTCTTGTGTCCTCTAATCTCCCAAAGTTCTTTCCCCAGCATGTGACAGCTTCCTACTGGATTCCCCTCTGTCTTGCCTCCACCAATCTCCCAAAGTTTTTTCCCCAACGTTTGGTACCTTTGTCCTGGATTCCCCTCTGTCTTGCCTCCTCCGATCTCCCAAAGTTCTTTCCCCAGAGCGTGATAGCTTTCTACTGGATTCCCCTCTGTCTTGCCTCCTCTGATCTCCCCAAGTTCTTTCCCCAGCATGTGATAGCTTTCTACTGGGTTCCTCCCTGTCCTGCCTTCTCCGATCTCCCTAATTTCGGCCCTTAATCCTCCAGTTGTCTATTTTTGGGAAGTTTTCTCCTCTCTTCCCCCCACCCTTTCATAGGAGTTCAAAAAAAATTGCCACATGGCTTGGGGGTGGTGGTCATGTGACTGAGTGTACATGAGTGATGTCAAGTTGGCCATACCTGCCCAGTCACATGATTGCCAAGCCACGCCCACAAAATAGGTCACACCCACAGAATAGGTTCTAAAAATATTTGAAACCCACCACTGCTCCATGTCCTCCTGCAACACTCTGCTGGCCAAAAATGGCCTCCTGCAGCACTCTGCTGGCTGAAAATGGGTCACCCTGCAGTCCATTTTCAGTCGGAGGCCAAAAATGGGCTGGGGGGGGGGTGCATGCGAACACACCCAAGCCCCATTTTGGCCGGCAGAGGCACCATGGGTCTTGAGTTTTACATGCATGATTTAAGGTAAGAAAGATGTATTATACTATCTATACTTATCAAACATAGTTAAGTAGTTAAATTATTAACCTTTAACATCCTTAATGTCTTTTGTCCTGACAATTGCTGAGAGATGATGTTATGTTATGAATCATGTTTGGCCCTACAGATCTGCAGGATGGGTCTTTTTGAAGATACACTAAATTTCAGAGGTTCAATTTATTTGGCATATAGGAGAGGGCTTTATTTTGGTTCTATCACTGCTAGCCAAGAGAGGCTACACTTGGTCTCCAATCACTCAATTTTTAGAAAAAGAGTCTTTTTCTTCTAGCTATCAATTATTAAGAGAATTTGATCTCAATTTATGTTTTATTCTCTATTCTACATATTAAGAACATGGGGATTAAAACAGTGGTCCCCAACCTTTCCATCTTAGCACTCCAGTCTGGTGCACGGGTGGTAGTGGTGGTGGCATGTGAGAGGCAGGTGCATTTGTGCACAGTTCCATTAATGTGAGCGACTGGCGTGCAGACCCTCAATCATGTGAATATAGCTTTGTGTGTGAATGGAGGCCACTTACACTTGTGCATGAAGCTCTACTCATGCACATGGAGGGTGCTTGAGTGGAGGGCACATACTTGCAAGCTCCCCTTGTGCATGTGGAAAGTGCTCACATGAGAAGCTCCGTTCACATGAATGGAGCTTTGCATGTAAACATCTTCCAGTCACCTGTGTGGTGCTTTGCATGTGAGCACAAGCACCCTCCTCTCAAGTGCCCTCCAGGCGCAAGTAGAGCTTCATGCATGCATGCTTGCCCATCATTTGTGTGGCCTGGTTTCAAACTGGCTGCGGCCCAGTAGTGGACTGCAGCCCAGGGATGGGAACCCATGGATGGAATAGAAAAGTGATGGGGTTTACTTATAACCTAATTTCACCCTAATGTGCCAAATTCCTTTGCTCACTGATCCAGATAGCGACTGATTACCATAGTATTTGCAATTAATGAACACTAGATTTGTGATCTTAATTTTGACTGGAACAGGTCTTTCTCATCCCTTCAAGGTACAGGGAATACTCCTATGAATTTGTGTCTGAAGTATTCATATAATAGACAGTTCTGAGACAGAAATAATTGCTAAAAAAACTGAAGTTAATGAAGTTAGTGTATAGGTGTATTCCATGGACTAGGAAAATTTGAATTTAGATTCCCTAGTCCTAGGATGCCGAACCTATGCACAGAGCCATTTGTCAGGGCATGTGAGGCGTTGCCCTGTCAGTTGGCCAGCACGCATGCGTTCAGCCTTTTTAAAGTCATTTTCCACCCTCCCCAGGTTTTATAGGAGCCTGGGAGGGTGAAAACAGCTTCTTCTGCCCCCCTGGAGGCCCTCTGGAGTGCAAAAAATGGCCTTACAGGCAAACTGGAAGTTTGGGAATGTACAGAGTGCTCAGCGAGCACTCTGATGGAGCGCAGGAGTTCATGGCTTCCATGACAGCCATGGGCTTGACTCAAGTAATTTGGGGCCTGACTCACTCAGTGGGTCACACGCTCGACCTCGTATTTCTCTTGGAGCAGTGGAGTTGTGATCTTGGTTTGAGGGGTAGTGAGACTTGCCCCTGTCATGGTCGGACCACTTCCTACTGAGGCTCGACTTTCGGAGGCCAATCCCCCACTGTAGGGAGGAGGAACTGATTAGGTAGTTCCACCCCAGCCACCTTATGGATCCTCAGGGTTTTCAGACGGTGCTTGGTGTTGTGCCTGATACTCTCGCCCACAGTCCGGCAGAGACCTTAGTTGCTGCTTGGAACTCAGCAGCGTCTGAGGCTCTCCACCGGATTGCGCCTTTATGGCCGATCCGAGGCAGTGGATCCAGGAGGGCTCCTTGGTTCACCGAGGACCTCTGGGAAATGAAGCGCCAAAAGAGACGCCTAGAGCGCCACTGGAGGTCCAGTAAAGCCGAGTCAGACCGAGCACTATTAAAAGCCTGCATCAGAGCTTATCTTCTGGCAATTTGGACAGCCAAGAACACCTATATTGCCGCTCTGATTGCGTCCACTGAGTCGCGCCCAACCGCCTTGTTTAGGGTAACCCGCTCCCTCCTGAATGGGAGGGATGCAGGCAATCCTTTACAAGGTAGAGCTGAGGAGTTCGTCCAATTCCTCGCGGACAAAGTTGCTCGGCTTCGGACAGACCTGGACTCCAATTGCGCAGAGCCAGCCGAGGTACCGGGGGAGGCTCTTCAGTGACATCTTTGGATTGATTTTCAACTTGTTACTCCTGAGGAAGTGGACAAGGCCATGGGAGTGGTGAGCACCTCCACGTGTGCACTGGACCCCTGCCCCTCCTGGCTGGTCGCGAACAGCAAGGAGGTGACACGGGGCTGGATCCAGGCGATAGTGAACGCCTCCCTTCGGGAGGGCTTCTTTCCCCCTCTATTAAAGACAGCGGTGGTGAGACCCCTCATGAAGAAGCCATCTCTAGATCCAGCCATTTTAAATAACTATCGTCCAGTCTCCTACCTTCCCTTTGTTGGGAAGGTTATTGAGAAAGTGGTGGCCTTTCAGCTCCGACGGTCCTTGGATGAAACCGATTATCTGGATCCCTTTCAGTCTGGATTCAGGCCTGGCTACAGCATGGAAACTGCTTTGGTCGCACTGACCGATGATCTCTGGAGAGCCAGGGACGGAGGTCATGCCTCCGTCCTAGTGCTTCTTGACCTCTCAGCAGCCTTCGATACCATCGACCATGGTATCCTTCTGCGGCAGTTACGGGAGGTGGGGGTGGGAGGCACCGTTCTTCAGTGGTTCTCCTCCTACCTCTCGGACAGGTTGCAGTCGGTGTTGTTGGGGAGCAGAGGTTGACCACTAGGCCCCTGAAATACGGGGTGCTGCAGGGTTCGGTCCTGTCCCCCCTCCTGTTTAACATCTACATGAAGCCGTTGGGCAAGATCATTCAGCGGCACGGGATAAAATATCACCAGTATGCGGACGATACCCAGTTGTATCTGTCCGCCCCGTGCCAACTCAGTGAAGCGGTTGATGTGATGTGTCAGTGCCTGGAGGCTGTTAGGGTCTGGATGGGGGTAAACAAGCTTGCACTCAATCCTGACAAGACCAAGTGGCTTGTGTGTTTCCCTCCCAAAAATTGGCTAAGTATTCCATCGCTCAGGCTGGGGGGTGAAATTCTATGCCCCTCAGACAGAGTTCGCAATTTGGGAGTCCTCCTGGATCCACAGCTGACCTTAGAACATCATTTGTCGGCTGTGACCAGGGGGGCATTTGCCCAGGTTCACCTGGTGCACCAATTGCGTCCCTACCTGAACCGGGAGGCACTCGCAACAGTCACTCATGCCCTTGTGACCTCAAGGCTGGACTACTGCAATGCGCTCTACATGGGGCAGCCCTTGAAGAGCATTTGGAGACTTCAGCTCGTCCAGAATGCAGCCACGCGAGCGATTGTGGGTGCACCTCGGTACACCCACGTTATACCTATCCTCCGTGAGCTGCACTGGCTACCTATTGGTCTCCGGATACGCTTCAAGGTGCTAGTCATCACTTATAAAGCCCTTCATGGTATTGGACCTGGGTACTTGAGAGACCGCCTGCTGCCAATTACCTCCCAAAGGCCCATTAGATACCATAGATTATGCCTCCTCCGGATTCCATCTACTGGCCAATGTTACCTGGCTACTACCCGGAGGAGGGCCTTCTCTGTGGCTGCTCCTGCCCTCTGGAATGAACTCCCCACGGAGATTTGGACCCTCACCACCCTCCAGGCTTTCCGTAAAGCCGTTAAAACCTGGCTGTACTGGCAGGCCTGGGGTTGACGAGTTCCCTCCCCCCCTCGAATTGTGTGACTATTGATTGTTTTCTTTTAATTCTCTTTGTATCTTGTTTGTTGTATTACCTTCTTGTTTTACCCCCCCCCCCTTTTGGGTTTGTTAGCCGCCATGAGTCCCTCCAGGAATAGGGCAGCATATAAATGCAATAAACCTTCAAACCTTCAAACCTACTTCTGGTTTGCTCATAGGGCCAGTTTCAGCCCTACGGATCCTTCGAGGGCCTTCCAGAGCTTTCCTGAAGGCTACGGAGGACGAAAAATGACCTAACGGACAAAACAGAAGTCACTTCAGGTTTGCTCATAGGGTTGTTTTTAGTCCTCCAGAACCTTCAGGGAAGCTTCCTGAAGGTCCCTGAAGGCTCTGGAGGACTAAAAATGGCCCTATGAGCAAACCGGAAGTGATTTCCGGTTTGCTCATAGGGTCGTTTTTCATCGTCCGGAACCTTCAGGAAAGCCTCTGAAACCTCCGAGAGGCTTAAACCCACCCTACGAGCAAACCGGCAGTCCATTCCTGAATTTCCAGTTTGCCCGTAGGGCCATTTTTTTTTTTGCACTCTGAAGGTTCAGAGAAGCTCCTGAAGCCTCCAGAGGGCCTCCAGGGGTAGGGAGGGAGGGAGGCTGCTTTTGCCCTCCCCAGGCTCCTATATAGCCTCTGGAGCCCGGGGAGGGTGAAAAAAGCATACAAAATAGGGGGAGTGTTTGTCATGTGCGCATGCACACTGGGGGGTTGCACATTACATTAGGGTGCAGCACATCCATGCATAACCCCCCTGTGCTCCCCCCACTTATGGTGCACAGGCCAAAAAAGGTTTGCCATTGCTGGCCTAGTCACTCATATGGTTTGCTATTTTTCAGTCTAAGCTACATAAGAATTTGGTAGTAAAAGTAAAATAGAATTCAAAATTGTCCCTGATAATTGGGGCCTGGCAACCATAGTCCCAATCTTTAAGAAGGGCAAGACAGACGTCACTGCTAACTTCAGGCCAATTAGCCTTGTTAATATAACCAGCAATTTTCAATCCACATGGATCAAAGCTTTTGAATGCAATCTTTTATTGATAGGCTACTCTCTTTTCTTCCTCCAATTCTTAAGATGGAACATGATCAGGTGAAACAAACTCTAAAGCAACGAATAAAGTATCAAGCAGATCTAAAGAAAGTCCCAACCTTCCTGTCACCAGTGCATAGCAGATGTATCATCACTGCTATCAGCTATCTTTACATAGCTAAAAACAGACATTTGAAACCTTTCTGTTTTGCCTGATGTCAGGTGCTCCCCTCTGCAGTTCCATTGGTTAAAAGGCTTTGCCCCTGTGATTCCAAAGAAGTAGAAACTATAGACCATGGCTCAACAATAGTAATTGTGAGTGGGATCTTGGAATCCTAGTGGACAATCACTTAAATATGAGCCAGCAGTGTGCAGCAGCTGCCAAAAAAGCCAACACAGAGGGATAGATCAAGATGACATGAAATTTTAGTGTGAGTACCACTTAATAATGCCTTGGTATGTAACTTGGAAGATTGCATCCAGATTTGATCACTACAATATAAAAAGGTTCTAGAAGAGTGCAGAGAAGAGCAACAAAAATGATTAGGGGCTAAAGGCTAAAATATGTGAAGAATGATTACAGGAATTGGATATGTCCAGTTTAATGGGAAAAAAAACTATGAGTGACTTTCAAGATCTAAGAGGCTACCATAAAGAAGAGGGAGTCAATCCATTCTCCAAAGCATCTAAGGTAAGGTGACCAGACGTCCTGATTTTGGCGGGACAGTCACGATTTATAACAATTTGTCCCATGTCCCGGGGCGTTTTTAAAAAGTCCCAATTTTCTGGCTTCATGTTGAAAGCCCAGTGGATTTGCTTAAGAAATCCTAACCGGGGCAAGATAAAAGACACTCTGTCTAAACCCTCTCAATGTCTCAGTACTTTCATTGAAGATAAAATGTTAAAGCAAGAAAATGGACCCCCCCCATACCCGTTTTACTTACTTTTATAAGAAAAGATGACCCAGTACCATAGAGCTCCAGGAAATACTTGGCTAGAGAAGTCATGAGTGTTCCTTCCTGGATTTCCTGGAGGGGAGGGGCACGGAGGTTGGAGGTCAGCTCGTGTGAAAAAAATGGTGGCAAAGTTTCTTTGAAAAATATTTCCCTGACTAATTTCACTATTTTAATTTGCTCAGTTCTTTGTATTAACATCTACATCATTCTGGATTGATTTGGAGTTCCTGCCTGCTGGTAAGTGAGCTGGGTTTTTTCTGTAAAATACATTTTTTAATGTATTTTAAAATAATATTTTATTTATTGTGCATAGGATTTTTTAAAATAGTTTTATTCTGTGTGGATTCCTTTTTTAAATTGTCTTAGACTATTTAAAAAAAGATTCTATCCAAAATAAATTGAAGTGAACCCATTTTTAAAAATTATATGCACAATACTTTGAAATATATTGTGCATAGAATTTTTAAAAATAGTTTTACTTCAATTTATTCTGTGTGGAATAGTTTGAAATGTTTTACTTCAATTTATTCTGTGTGGATTCTTTTTTAAATTGTCTTAGACTATTTAAAAAAAGATTCTATCCAAAATATAAAATACTAGCTGCAGTTATTCACTTAAGAACTGTGGCAAGAAAAGTGGTATAGTGACCAAAATTACAAAAAAGTGACTGATGACCATTTTTCACACTTAGCAACCATTTTCACACTTAGCGACCGTTGCAGCATCCTCATGGTCATGCGATCAAAATTTTGATGTTTGGCAACAGATTCGTATTTATGATGGTTTCAGTGTCCTGGGGTCAAAGTCAAATGGGTAAACCAGATTCACTTATGTTGCTAACTTATCAGCTGCAGTTATTCACTTAAGAACTGTGGCAAGAAAGGTGGTATAGTGACCAAAGTTACAATGGCATTGAAAAAAGTGACTGATGACCATTTTTCACACTTAGCGACCATTTTCACACTTAGCGACCATTGCATCATCCTCGTGGTCACGCGATCAAAATTTTGATGTTTGGCAACAGTTACAATTTATATTTGTAAATTGTAGTTATGTTGAAATAAAAAAATATTACAATACTATTTTTGTGTTGTATAAAAAATTTTGTTGCTCCGTATAAAATTTTTAATCAAGTCCCCCCCCCCCCCCGGTCAAAGGTGTCCCTCTTTACCAATGTGAAATTCTGGTCACCTTAATCTAAGGCAAAACAAGAAGCAATGGATGGAAACTAATCAAACTTAGAAATAAGAGAAATTTCCTGATAGAACAATTAATCACTGGAATGGCTTGCTCTCAGAAGTTGTGGGTGCTCCATCACTGGAGATTTTAAAGAAAAGATTGGACATTGTCTGAAATAATATGGGGTTTTCTGCTTGAGTATTGAGTATGGAATTGGAATAGAAGACATACAAGTTTCCTTTCAATTTTATTATTCTGCCCTTGGGAGGCATCAGAACTAGATTCATACTTTCTCTGAATAGCTGATATCCTGTTCACCTAGATTCAGTTTATGCCCAGATGTTAGTCATAGTTGAAATAATTCTTATTACAGCACATGTAACTAGGTTTTGTGTAGCAGAACAGGATCCTTCAAACCCTGATAGGCCAGAATTCTATAATACATTCATTGTAATTGTATTTATCTATATTTTAGATACCACTTCCTTGATATTAATAGTTTTAGATAATTTTTGTTATTTTGTAATTTTTAATGCAATTATACTAATATAACTTTAATGTTATATTATGATCTAACATAGACTGTATCCTATATCTTACTCATTAGATGCCAGCCAGCTCATTCTATAAATGTACTTAAATTGTTGGTGATTTGTTCATTGCTTATACTGGTCTTTGATGGTAACAAAGTGAAACAGGCTAAAAGTAACACAAATGTCAATTTTCACAGATGAATGCTATAATAATATAATATAATATAATATAATATAATATAATATAATATAATATAATATAATATAATATAATATAATATAATACAATACAATACAATACAATACAATACAATACAATACAATACTATACTATACTATACTATACTATACTATACTATACTATACTATACTATACTACACTACACTACACTA
This sequence comes from Thamnophis elegans, assembly GCF_009769535.1. Classification (NCBI taxonomy): domain Eukaryota; kingdom Metazoa; phylum Chordata; class Lepidosauria; order Squamata; family Natricidae; genus Thamnophis; species Thamnophis elegans. The sequence goes on from NC_045558.1 coordinate 71,251,898, forward strand.
CACTACAATATAATATAATATAATATAATATAATAATATATATTGAATGTAGCAGATACTGTTACTAAAAAATAAGATAATTCCAGATATACACTTATCCAAGTTTCCTTAAAATATCTGCCAAATTCAAACTAATTTATGCATCTGGATTAGTTAGCCAGAAATTTTGCAGATTTTCCCCTGATTGAACAAGTTACATTTGAAGTACTTTAAGTCAAAAGTAGATTAATTTATTTCCTGGAAAAGTGGGGGTAAGTATTATTGGAGTTAAAAGAAAAAACAAACAAGCAAGCCCCTAAACAATAACCATCTGAAAAACAACCACGGAGTAAAGTTAGTGGATGCTATCTGCAATAATCTAATGCTGACAGAGAGTAGTATTTTATTTAGTAATTAACAGTGTAAAGGGGAGAGGAGCTGTCATGTTGGTTCTTAAGCTGGGGAATGTGATGAAAGATGATATCTCCGATCTCATCCTTTCCACTTGTTTAGGATTGTCAGGATGAGAAATGTCAGCATTATGAAAGCTCAGCTCTGCTCTTGATATGATAAAACCCTTCAAAAGCCAATCTCTCTCCTCCCTCCCCTCCTCCGTTTCTCTCTCACAGCACTTGCTTCTTTTTTATTTATCCTGTTTTGTTAGATGGCAGAAATATAATTCTTTTCTTTCCTTCTATTATAAGCCACCATTTTTGTTTTATTATATGTTTCACAACCCCTAATGCCCCACTGAAAATTACCTTGTTAAATGACAGTGTTTCAAAGCCATGAATCCTTCCTTACCACCCCATTTCCTCTGAGATTTGAAACAGTCAACAGACTGTAAAGAATAAATAATAAAAAAGTATTGATTATTTTGATGACTGTGAGATTCAATTAAGTATTAATTTTGCCCTCCAGTGGACCTATCAACGTATTCAAAAGGGAGGATTCGGCTTGAACTAAATGCACATTGAGTGGTTTAGCTTTAAATAGGGAGAAAATGTGTTTACCTACAGTATTTGACGAAGAGTGCATTGATGCACAGAGTCCAATACTTAAGGCTGTGCAAATTAAACCCTAGTGACAGTGACATTGTTTTTGGCAATATGAGTATTGACCAAAGAAGTGCATTTGATGACATCTTAAACTATTTGTATTGATTAACATTTTCATAGATTATCATGTGTCATATCAAATTCACTTTTCAAACATGAATATATTAAAAACCCACAGGCAACCACTGACCAATATGTTAATGGGCAGATGAAACATACTAACCAGCCTAGTTGCACATTGGCCACCTGTTCTGTATATAAGAACCAGCATGAACTTAAAAATAAATAATTGGGAAATTGCATGAGATGGTTACTTGCCCACCAAGGCTGATTTAATTGCAAAACCAAGGGTAGATGTTAGGGAACTTAAAATTGCTCCTCCCCTCTCATCATTCTTCTGAGAAGATTCGATATATCCTGATAATCAAGAAATATCTAAAGACGATATACATGTATTGCTACTCTGTGTGTGTTTGTGTGTGTGTAGGTTTGGTAGAATTATAATGTCCTAAACAAGAAGGATTACAAAACTTTAGTAAGCATCCATTGCAAGTTTTTTTTCTGTTTTAAGAATGTGAGTGTTCTTGTTTTTTTATATATATATCTGTTCCATGTGTGTATGATTAGGGACTTTTGAAGCCTAATAACCCCAAAACAATGCATGAATGTTTCTTCTTGCTTTGTTATATATGATAAAATAAAAGATTTCTATTTTAATTTTTTAAATGTTGGTGTGGGGTGTTCTGGAAATGTTATTTATACCGTGTAGTTTTTTCTTCTGATATGATTAATGTTATAGAAGTGAATTTTTTGAGAAATAATTCTAGGACATTTTTGCATTGCCATTTTTATTGCACTGCTCGACCATAGTGCTTACATTTCCCTCCCTCTTTCCACATTACATTAAAGAGTGAAGTGTAAAAAACATTCAGAAGAAGTGCATCTCACAATTAAAGCTGTGTTGGCTATGTAGCTTTCACTGAAGTTTTTCTCCAAGCATCCGGAATCTTTCACATGCTAGTTGAGCTTTAATAGGGTGGGGAGTAATGGAAAACTCATTGGATCTGTAATAGCTCTTCACTTGACTGCAGCCAGCAATAACAGCAGGAGCAGCAAGAGATAAGAGAGAGAGAGAGAGAGAGAGAGAGAGAGAGAGAGAGAGAGAGAGAGAGAGAGAGAGAGCGCACATCAAAGCTACCACTTTTTCCCCCTCTTTTTCCCCCATCCTAGGATCCAATGATAACTGGACAAGTCAGTAAGCTCTTGTTGTCAGTGCAGAGTGAAATGAATGCAGAGTTGAGAGGTGAGGACAAGGCAGCTGCTTCAGACAACGAGCTGGATAAGTCCCTGCTTGAGCCTGTGGAATCAAATGACAACGAGGACACTCCCAGCAAGCTCTTCGGTAAGTCTGCCTAGGTATTTCGTGTTTGGGGGCTGTAGTTGCCTCTGCCTCGATACCAGAAGAGGAGAGAAAGCAGATAAAGCTTTCGTATTTGGAAGAACCAACTTCTAGGGAAAGGAGAATGGGCACAAGCTTTCTCTGTCCTGCTTGAGAGTATGTGCCTACTAACTGATAAGAGTTTGGCCTGAGGAATAGCATGCCCTCATTGATTTTAGCTGAAATTGACAAATTGCATGCATGAGTCCCATAGAAATCAGTGGGACAGCATCTTCATGCAAATGGTTTGTTGCATACAATTTTTTTTGCTTTGAGATACAAATATAACTGCTTTTAAAAAAATTGACCACTGTCATCTATCGATTTTGTTAAGCAATTGATAAACAACTGAAATGTACAAATATGTAACCAAAGGGATATGTATTCTTTGTATTACACCATGAAAATGACCTGTCAGGAAGCTGTGGGTGTAGTAAACTTTTCTTAAGCATTTCCAAGAGGGTTTTTTCCTTTTTGTAGGAATCTCTTTTAAAATAGGAATAGATATAATGCTTCTTTCTTAGATATTATTATCATATTCTGGAAAAATGGTTTAGATAATTTGGAGTAATCTAAGAAATTAATCTTACATATTTTAATGAGTAAGGAAATCAAAAATACTTTTTGTGGTTTATCCCTGTTTCTTAGGATGCATGAATATAAGTATTTTATGTTTTAAACAACTGGACAAATAGTTTATGACATAATAGCTTTTCAGCAATATTGGTTTGATATCTAAATGAAAATAAGAGTAGCAGTCTAGTTTGGGCATCTGTCATTCAAACCAATGACACTCTGTAAGACAACTCAAGCAACTGTAATCTCTAATCAGAAAAGGGAATAAAGCATGTTCGGTGGTGTGCTTGAGTGATAGATGTTGATACATGTCTGAGCAGGAGCAATGCTGCACAGTGCAATGTGACATTTCAATTCTATAGCCATTGCTTCTCAGGGAGTTTTTTTTAGTGATTATCATGTACAAAATTTCAAGAACAACATGCTAAAGCATGTATAGTTTGCATCTTGTAAAAGTGTCAGGTTTGAGGGAGAAATACCTTTAGCAACAATCAAAATTATGTTGCTTCTTTATCTCCAATAAAAGTCTGTAATTTTGTGAGACTGCAAAATATTTTTTGCAAGAAAAAAGACCATGCAATATTTATAAGAATATATGCCGTATTATGTTTTTCTCAGAAAGACAAATAGGCACAAGAATCAAGTAATTCTCTATAACAAGGAAATTACAACATTGCAGCTAAAATATATAATCCTTTGTATAAGCTATCATTTCCTGTTTTTGTACAAAAAAGAGGTTTTTGAAAGAAAGAAAATAATTTTCTTTCACAAAAGAGATTTAAAAAATAATTTTCTTTCACATAGGAAATTACTATACATTTTAATGCAGAGAATACATTTTGACTTTTCTAGATTGCAAAGTAATATTTCAAATGTATAAACATGTATAAACATAAACATATATAAATATGTAATTCTTTAAAAATGTACATATGTTTGGAAGGGAGGAGATAAATAAAAGTATTTTTCGGCTTCAGAATGCATTTATTCATACTTTTCTTCCCAAAAGAAAAATGTTTTCCTGATTATCATTGGCTGCTATTTATTTTAATAGAAAATTTCTGTGAAAGTACTATTAAAATGATAGAGAACTGTTTAAATTATTTAAAGTATTCCTAGAATTAGGTAAATTTATAATGTAAAGATAAAATAATGTACTTTTAATGAAAATATTATATTTAGTATTAACAACTGCAAGGCCTTGCAACATATTTATACATGATTTCAATAGCCAGCATGTCCTTAACAATATAACCCAATGCATGTCACATTGACTTCAAAAGGAATAACTCAGATCAAATATCATTCTCAGATAAAGCTTAATTCTCTACAATTTCTATTAAATGGAAACAAAATATTAATTTTGGCTGGACAGTATTTTATTTGACCCAATAATGAAACAATCTAGTATTCTAGACATGTACTCAAAAATGTCATGAAGGGCATTGGGATGATTTTGATAAACATGACTAGAAAGTACTTTTAATGGGGACTCATTCCATTGATTTCATAGAAAGGGCCTATTTACTCCTGTGAATTTCAGTATGAGGTCTTAGCCCATTTATACCTATTGAATATTTCACAGAAATTAGTCTTTGAGAGAAGTTGTAAAGAAACAAGGACAGCTATAGAAGGGAAAGAAAATTGGAAACATATATGCAATACAAATTACCTTTTGTGTGTTTAATTAAACATATCCTGTCTGATTGTAACTGATTTAATTTTTATTCTCTATAAAGTAACTTCCTTTTTTTGAGTAGCTCTAACTATTATTTAAGAATTTAATACAGTTCTTAGTGTTAAATATGTGAATATTTTGTTAATTGCTTTTTAAATGTTTGATAGCCTCTTTTTTGGTATTAAAATACTTAATAGTTTTGTCATAAATCATTTTTATTATTAAATTGAGGTCTAAATGTTAATCAGTCTTGATAGGAAATATAAGGAAATAGAGTTATGACTGAGGCTATCAACATCCAATGAAAATATCTACTGTTAGAATATCTCACTTTTCCCCACAGCTGTAATGTCAGATGGTTTCATGGACAGAACATAAGTAAAGCCTTTTGTTTTTTACTAGTTCTAGTTCTAATTTTAGAGGATAGAGATTCAGGAATAATGATTTTCTGAACTGAATTAGATTTTTGCACTAAAACAGTTTTTTTTTAAAAAAAAAAACCGTTGGATTGAATTGACATTTCCAAGCTGATTTGATTTGGACTGTTTAGATACCATTTCACACATGTTTATATTATATTTAAAGTATCTTAATTGGCAACATTATTTGTCCTCAGAGTAATTTCCTTCTCCATCACCTTTTCCTTTGGGGGATTTTTGAAAGTATTACTGCACAGTTTTATTAAGTCACCAAAATGTTTATTTTATCAGTCAATTCCAGAGGACAATTGAGCTTCAGTAATATCTAGTATCTGAATTTATTCAGCTTTCAGATATGTGAGGAACTTTGCTAGATATCCTTAATTAAAGTATAACAATTTTTTAAACTACTTATAATTCTCATATTTTAGTGTCCTTCTCCTCACATATACCATATTATATTTTCAAAGTCCCTTCATGTTTAAATGACAAAACTTTGTGTGATTACTAATTTCCATTTGAAGTGAGTATTGCTTCTAAAGGATTTTTATATTCTCTAATGCACTATATCAGTCATGTAATTTTTCTTACAGTGTTTTACTAAAATAATTTTTATTTATTTATTTTATTCTAATACTAGCAGAAAAGTTGTCTGCAATTAACAACCACTTCAGAAGTTTGCTATAAAATGAATGTAGGGACTTGCTCTTATTTGGAAAGAGAGAACAAGCTCATTGCAATAGCATAGTTCCAATTTATGACACTGATTCAAACTGTAATCCCTTAGATCGAATTCGGTAGACTGAGAAGATATATGATTTAAAACTAAATTAATTAAGAATTATTAATTCTTTAGACATTTACATTCTAGAATGTTTTATATGAAAAATAATTAGGCTTCAAAATGTGTAGCTCTTCTTTTAATCTTTGGGGGGTGGGTTGCATACTTACATGCTAAATTAAAGTTACCACCAAATTAAGAGGAGTGGAATTTTAGGGATGGCATTTGGTGCCAGGGACAGCTCATTTTTGTTCCTCCTGCTTCTATAACGTCTAGCAAACTGTTTCTTTTAGTTTTATCTTTGTATTGATAATATTGTTTAGAGACAGCAAAGGAATTTATTCATAGTTTAAGTCTGATTCACTTAATTCACACTTTCTTTCTTTTTTAAATGTCACATTACAAATTCTACATATTAGATAGTTCCAAATGTTGCATGGCAATTCTTTTTATAAGCATGTAAAACTCAAACAACTTAACAACTTGAGTTATTTAATAAATGTATGATTCAAGTGTATTTTATAAATGTATGCTCTAGATAGAATGCAGTGACCATATTACTGTACCATATCTATTACAATGAAATAACATTAGTTTGTAACTTTTAATCTCTGTTCACAATTAATGTTTTTTAACTGTAACAGAGGCAGAAGTAGTTATGGTAAATATGTTTGCTGTGACTCGATCCCACTTGGACCTATATGGAGAATGTGTATTTTTCCAGTTTTAGTGTGCAAGTGTATTATCTCTTATTGTATATTCTAAGAAACCTTTGTCACCCTGTGAGAAAACAGAATTCCAATATCAAAAAAGAGAGGGGGGGATAAAAGGAAAGAAGTATGCTGAAAGCTGGCCAAGAGCTTGGTGGAAGCTGACTAGGTACATGCTGAGAAAGGTACATGCTTTCAATCCAAAGTTCCAAATGGTTCCAAATTAGTATTTAATCTTGTTCAACCTTGGAGATACAGCATATTCCTTTATTTCTATGGCTTTTAATGAAGGTGAAATAATTAATAAAAATATTAAAACTAGGGAAGAAGGGAAAAAATACCCTTGCAGTTATTTTTTCTCATTTCTGAGTTGTGAAAAGGCTCCGAATTGCCATTAGATTTTTCAGAGCAGTAGCGCTCTCAACAATAGCAAATAAGTTTGCTGAGTTAAAATGGGAAAAAACCCTAACAACTGATCAACCAAATCCACTGTTTACTTTTTGAAACAGAACATGAACTAGTAAAATGATTCCATGTAAATATAGAATTAAATCCCTTCTGATGAAGTTTGATCTAAAGAAATTAGGCAAGAGGTGCCTTTTGTAAGATCTTTTAGATCATTAGGTAAATGGTACTGAAGGAACCTCTAAAGTATATTCAGTATAAATCACCTTTGCCTGAAGGAGCTATAAGTTTCACCATGCAGAACAAATATCAGCTATGGGAAATGAATTTGATTTGAAAAATGATGCAATGAGAAAAAAAATAAATGTTTCATAATTTCATAAATGCTAACCCTTCCCAATAAATGAAGTAACAATGAATCAAAATCAGCAATATGACCATGAATTTCTTAATATCTCATTTAGATTGTAATCATGTAACTGAGCAGGAGAATGATGCACTGAACTGTTACACTTACTTATTTTACTACAACATTCTAAAACAGAAAATTAGGTTCCACTAAAATAAATGGCAATTAATATATTTACCTGACTTGATGTAGATTATAATTTTTAAATGTTACCTTCCTTCACTGGACACATGACTAAATTATAAATATGGCCAGAACATGCATGCATTTTGGGGGCAAATAATATTTTATAATGTTAAAATGCTTGTCATTGTGTAAATACGCCTATAAGTATTTACCGGATACTTCTTTAATTCCTTCCTATTAGTTTGTTTTCAATGACTTTATTTTTTTTTAAAAAAAAAATCAGTATCGGTATGTAATTTCTTTGGCAATATTGTATTTTATTTAATAATAAATAAATAAAAAACTAACTATATTATTATTTTACTGGCCTTATGGTGATTATGATGTAAGTAAATCATCATCAATAACAACAAAAACAGTCCAATTGTTTTTAGTTAAACTAAGCAATTGTTTTAGTGTTATTAAAATTAGTTTGATCAAATCATAAGTAGATATGAGATATGAGGGCCCAAGATTGAATGGCCACTTTCTTTTTAAAATAAGAACTATTCAGAAGGAACATTTGTGTAGAGTTACTCTGAGAAAGAAAATTCAGTTTATAATTACTGTTCATCCCATGTGTGAAATAAAGTTTCTTGAATTTCCTGATATGCACTTGTTATTTTGAGTGAAATGCTGTAATTTTTGATGTCTAAATCTTTACATGTATAATTATGTAATAAATGCAGAATCTGCATATGAGTGTTTGGCTTTCAGTGAGAAAATATTGCAGGATACAGGGCACTAAAATGTACAGTGAAACAAACTTTAAAAAGAACGTTCTCTAGAAGGCTGCTACTCAGCAATAAACAAATCAACATCAAAAAGAACTCAGAATATATAGTTATCTACAAATATATACAATGTTCTCTAACCATCTGAGAATTAAACTGCTACTTTGATCAGAAGAATAATTTAGATGAAAACTCCTAGTCTATACATAGCTTTTCTGAGTTCAAGCATTTAGCAGATTTGCTCTGACTAAAAAAATTACATAAAAACATTATGAAATTATCTATATCTCTGTATCTGTATTTATATTTCTTTATTATCAGGTGACACCTGCTTTTGCTCTTAGCAGATGCAACATTTCAGGCAGCAGTTATGTGCTTTTATATCTCACTGATGTCTACATAATGTCAATGAGTGTATCCAAGTGGAAAATTACAACCTCAATATTTTGTTTATAGGTATAAATCAGACGCCAAGCCACATTAAAGTCTAAACATATATTTTAGATTCTTAAGAGAAAGCAAAACAAATAAATAATAAATACAATTTTATGTTAAATAATTATCAGAATTATTAGAGTTTTTAATTCTCAGGTATAAATTTACAGTCATCTTCAAATATAGCAGCGTGGGAGACTGACCTAAATAAATAGTTTGTGAAGACAATTTTCAGAGAAAACGTGTATTGAAAGATAGTTTGGTACTTAGATTACACCTTTTGATTTCAACCTTTCTTAGATGTATAATATTAAATGAAACATTTAAAAAGTATTTTGAGAAATAATAAATACTATTAATTTCTTCATCAATTTTTACAAAATGGAAGAAGTTTCAAGAGTTTCTGATCTATACTGATTAGAACAATGGAGGAGATTTAGTTTGGAACACTTTTCCTTCAAAAATATTGTAAAGGGAAAAAAATGTAGCCCCCCCCCACAGACATCCACATAGACACCAACAAAAAAAACTCTGAACTGAATGAACTTGTATGATATGCAGGTGTTGAAAAAGTAAGTTCTGCTGCTTTCACCAATGAAAGGCAATGCATTTCATTTCTAAATTGGTAATATATTCATTTTAGAAAATACAGTTGCAAAAGTATATTCAACATACCTTTTGAGTAAGTGGAAGAAGGCTATCATTCACAAATTTCCATTAAAATGCATAAATTGAATAATTTTTGTTTGTTTTTACACAAATAATAAATTGCTTATTTGCATCATATGCATAATGACATTCTTACACAAATGTCATGACATTCCACAGAGTATTTTCCCATTGCATGTTCAGTCTATTGTAGTACATTTTGCTAAATTGGCTTTCCTGTAAAATTCAATGAAATTTAGCCATTTCAATCTATATTTTGGGAGGACAAATACATGCATTTGTTTGAAGCCAGAGAAGAAAGTGTTATTATTCTTATGCATGCATATGGGTAAATGTTTTTTGTTGGGTGGATTTTTCTAGTACTGCTCTTGATTTGTTTTACTTAATTTGGAACTGCAGATGTGGTAGTATCAGCTTTGGCACTTACCTCTTTCAAGAATGAAATGTGTATGTGTCATTTTGCTGTGCTACCACACATATAATGATTGCTGCCAAAAACAATGATGTTAATCTTATAATCAACAGAGAGTTATTTGGACCAACAAATTGCTGTGAATGTGTATGCTGGACAAGGTTTGACTAAATTGACATTTTAATTAATACAATTAGTTCTTGCAATTTAGGCAATTAGACCATCTTGCAATTAAGGCTATTAGACCATCTATAATAAATTAATCTACTATCAGTCATAAAATAGTTCAATGTGTTAGATTTTGTTATGCATTATACATATGTACAGTTAACCAAGTAATTTTAAATTTCAGGGAAAAACAAAACTTCATGTTTTATTTGCTTCCTTTTAAAGCATATTTTTAAACTAAGTTACTTCTTGAGTAACTCAATTAAATATGAGAAAAGTCATATACTGACTAACAAATCTTGCTGTAAATGGAAATATTTACCTTCAATGTATCTAGTCCTTCAAAATCACAGCGTACATTGAACATTTTCTTAGTTTTAGCAAATAGAACACAATCTTTGAGATTTTTTTAAAGTGGAAAAATAGGAGTATATTTAAAATTAATAATACATCAAACATTAAAAAGATACGGCTGTGAAGGAGTAGAGACTGATATTTATTCAGACTTTTCCTGGGAACACAGATCAGACAAAGAAGCTTATTTCGCATCACTTAGTATCTTCTTTCATATAACATGTTTATTCTTTTCTGTACAACTTTTTTCCCCATTCTTAGGTTTTGTTCTTTTCTGACGCTATTGTCATTTTAGTATTTAAAATCTTTCTTATGCAAAGTTTTCTATTAAAACATTTAGGAATATTTGGAGGTCCTTTTATTTAAATCACTTAAATACCTTCTATCTTGAAGTTGAACTGATGATTTTGTGAAAAGTGGGGGTTTTGGGCAACAATATAGGAATGGTGTACTATTGCCTTTGGGGATTTTGTTTTCACTTCCCACTCTACTTATATTCAGCATTCCCTGGAGATCTGCCATTCAGACCAGCCCAATTAGTTAAGATTGACTGTACAAGGCCAGGCTGGATCAGTCAGGTCCTGCAATCTACTGAAATGAGCATTTTCTATACTAATAGAAAACTAGCACTCACAAGCAAGTACTCACCTCTTATTTGAAAAAAAAAACCTTTTGCAATAAGATTTATTGCTTTCAAGGAACTTAGGTCTAAATTTTTTGTCTTAATGTATGCATAATTACTCTGAAATAATTGAGAACTATTTAATTGAAACTATATGAGAAGAATACTAAGGCTGCTTTAGAGGGATCATAATAGAATCCATTTAATATATAAATGTACAGCCTGATATAAACAAAAGATTAAGACAAACTGCCTACCTTTCTCTCCGCCTCCCCATCATGCTACATGCATTTTCTTTTTTATTGTGTTTTCATTAGTAAAATAATTCCTATTTTTTTACATATTTCATATATAATGGGCTGTAGGTACTAATCTTTAAAACTTAGTTTAAAAGATTGTTTTTAAAATGCTCCTATCTGAATTTGTATTCTACTGTAAAAAACAAACAAACTATAAAACTTTAAAAAACAAAAACATATTTGTGTTGTGAATATTTGACATCTGCTTTGTTATGTTTTCATAGTTTTGACACTGCCAGGCCTGGGACAAAACACATTTAGTCTGAAAGCAAAGATCATAAAGAGAAACTATATTCTAATGAATTTCAGAGCCCATCCTTAAAGCTTTTCAGTTGAAATTATATTTGTTTTTCAAGCATGTTAGAAATTTAATCAAATAGTAGTCTTAAAATGTTATCCTATTTCTTGAATATGAAGCTATTAGTTACAGTTTATTTACAGTTTTTATTTTGAAATTGGTAAAAATATTTTGTACCATGAGTCTTTTCCCTCATGAAGCATATTAGAGGAATTTATATTGCCTTTAGTTGTTGTAAGCTTTAGCATTTTTAAGTTGCAGATAAGTAACATGTTAATGGATCCAATTAAGTTCCATGGGACTTACGGATAAATAAATATAGCTAGGATTGTCATTGCCATTTATTAGTTTAGTTATGTCAATCAATTAAAGCAACAATTAATTAAACAATAAAACTGAATATTATGTTTGTCAAAGTGCTAAATCTGTTCCAGACCTGAAAAGTAATTTTAAGTAGAAATAACAATAGAAATGACAGTTGAGTAATGAAAGATCTGCAAACAAACAGCCAAGCTCAGAGAACATCAAGTAATTCACCATCCAGCCTTGAGTTACATAAGTTATCTTCTATTAAAATAAAATTTACATTATTTTATTTTAATGATTATAATAGTAATATAATTATGTAAATTATGCAAAAGTATTACCAATAATAATAAGCACCTTTGGATGCAATTTCAAAACAACTGGAACTCCACTTGAACACCTTTGCATGGCAAATTCACTGTCAGTTGCAAAAAGCAGCTTTACTTAGAATATCTTACATTCAATGACAAAAAATGTAACACTATCAAGCATCCATATCTATCTATTCCAAGTCCTGGGGAAGGACTTGATAGACAAAAATGCCGGATCTAATCTGAACATCTGGCTGACTAAGTGATGAACCATAATTATTACAGTTTTATCCTGCATATACCTTCTGATTCACATAGTCTCTAGGTTATTCAGAAAACTACAATTGAAACATTGTAGCTTGCACTGGATGTGGTGCATGCTTAGATTAAAATTGGGTTTTATTATTGTTAAGTCCTCGGGGCTACGACACCCATTGAAAGTCATTGCTGGCTCCTCATTGGCTAAGATGCGAGCAGCCAGCTGGCGGGAGAATGCAGCCGTTCCATTGGTTCAGCATCTTACAGCTCCACTATAAAAGAGCTGTCAGTTGTCAAATGTGGCTGTTTTGCCAGTTTGAGGTTTGCCTTGCATTTTGCCTTGTTTAAACTGTTAATAAGGGTTGTTAGCTTCAACCTGCCTTGCCTCAGTTCCTGCCTGCCTCGTTCTCCCTACAGAACACTGGTGACAAAGGTGGGATTAGGACTGAGGTAAAGGAGAATCGAAGTCACTAATAAGAGCTGCCTCAAGTCATAGGCAACGAGATGTCGCTCCAAACCTAACTCCTCAGTTCTGTCCTTCTAAGGATGGCTAGTCTACTGGCATTCACAGCATTCAGCCTGGCCACTGAAACATGGGATGCCTACCTTGAGCGGTTTGAGTGTTTCCTGGTGGCAAATGACTTCACCAGTTTGTCCAGTGGCCGTAAAAGATGGTATTGCCTCAGTGCATGTGACCACGAGATGTTTGGGACGACTAGGGCTCTCGCCATCCCTCAATCTGCCCATTCAATGCCTTGGGAGACTCTCTTGGAGAAACTTAAAAATAATTACTCTCCAACTCCCTCATGCATAGCCAGACACTATGTATTTAGGCAGAGAACCCAGAGAGAAGGGGAATCTGTAAGCGATTACATGGCTTCCCTCAGAACAGCGTTCCTGCACTGTGACTTTCCTGTACTGGATGAGGCCCTGTTAGAACAGCTGGCTTGTGGTATCAAAGACCTCAGACTCCAGCGATGCTTGCTGGTGTGAAAAGAGCTGAGCCCTCCGGCAGCCGTGGATGAAGCCATGGCAAATGAAATGTTGGACAAATCCAGCGCAGAAATTCAGAGATTTCTGCCACCAGCCACCTATGCCAGCAGGGGCCATGCCGTTTACTACAAGGAAGACAATGACGAAAACATATCTGATGAGGAAGAGGAGATTAGTTGCTTCAACTGGCCACCAGGAAAAAACGGACTCAGCCTGATTTTTTTACCTCAGGCGGGCTGCCTGAGTTGTGGCGGGAACCATGCAAGGTCAGTTTGAAGGTTCAAAACCGCAATATGCCACCGTTGTGACAGGAAGGAACATTTAGCCAAGGTCTGCAGATCAGGCCTTTCCGAAACAATTCACAAAAAAACTTCCCAAACGCCGTGAAGACTGCTTTACCATCTCCAGTGCCCAGCAACAGCCTGAACTGGCTATCAGCCATGCTTCCCTGATCAAGCTTATCCATAAGATCTACCTGATCGTACATATAGAGGGACAGCCCTGCAAGATGGAAGTGGACACTGGCTCCTCCAAATCTCTGGTCTTGCCTGACCAAAACTCAACTCAGACAGTGCCCACTTCACCTCAGAGACTATCAGGGACAGCCAATACCGATTGTGGGTTGCGGCATGTTCACCATATCAAGCAAGAACTTCCAGGGGCCCCCTCCCCTTCATCATTGTAGATAGCCATCTGCCCAGCCTCTTGGGGCTTGTCTGGTTCTCCGCATTGGGGCTCGAAGTCTGTTCCTGATGCCTTTGCGTGCTAGCCAGCGAGTTCGTGGATGTGCTTGACAACAAGCTGGGTAAATATAAGGGGACTCCCATTTCCTTTAATTTGGACCCCCAGGTAGCACCAATTCATCTAAAACCCAGGAGAGTCCCATTTGCTCTTCGCCCCAAGGTAGATTTGGAGCTAGATAAATTGATAGCACGAGTGCTTGAAGCTGTAGACCACTCTCCCTGGGAGACCTCCATAGTGATACCAATTTAGCAGGATGGAAGTATTAGAATTTGTGCGGACTATAAATGCTCAATTAATAAAGAGTTGCAAGCCAATCCTTACCTGGTGTCAGTGGTGCAACATCTGCTTCACTCATTGGGCCAGGGAAAGATTTTTGCCAAACTGGACTTGGCACAAGCATACCAGCAGCTCCTGGTAGATGAAGCCACTGCCATGGCTCAAACCATTGTAACTAACCAGGGAGCTTTCAAATGTAAATGCTTACAATTCGGGATTAGTGTAGCCCCAGGCATATTCCAGAGCCTAATGAAACGGATGCTTCAGGGGCTGATGCCCTGAGCCGCTGCCCCCTGCAAGCACCAGCCTTGGAACCTGCTCCTGCAGCTTCAGTCCTCTTAATTGAGGATTGCCCATGCCAATATCCACCTGGGATATTGCCAGGCTCTTTGCATCAGGCCCCATTCTGGTCCAGATCTTGGACTGGGTGCGCAGGGGGTGGCCACAGGGGCCAGTGGATCCTGGGTTTCACCCCTACTATATACGGCAGCATGAGCTGTCTGTTCTTAATGGTTGCCTGTTATGGGGCAATAGGGTGGTAGTCCCCCCAAAGATGAGGTCCACAATCTTAAGCTGCCTGCACACTGCTCATCCATGCATTGTGCGCATGAAGGCTTTGGACTGAAGCTACATGTGGTGGCCAAAGATTGACCAGGAAATAGAAAGTGGGTAGCCACACGCCAGCAGTGCCAGCAATCTAGGCCAGCTTCCCCCTCTGTGCCTATTGGGGAATGGGACATGCCCCGGGCTCCATGGGCAAGAGTCCATTTGGACTTCACTGGCCCGTTCTTGGGGCAGAACTTCTTAGTCCTTGTAGATGCCTACTCAAAGTGGGTGGAACTGGCATTTATGCCCTCCACCACTTCGGAGGCCATAATTAGAGTGCTGGGAAGGCATTTGCAACCCATGGGTTGCCCGATGTGGTGGTGTCTGACAATGGACCCCAGTTCACGTTGGCAATTTTCCAAATGTTCTTGGGCCAGCATGGCATACGACATGCCCCGACGGCCCCATTCCACCCGACCGGAAATGGCCTGGCAGAACGAACTGTCTGGTCAGTTAAAGAGGCATTGGGCAGCCTGGGGCCAGGGAATTGGCATGACAAGCTGTCCCAATACCTCCTGGCACAGCATGGACCTTGTCCACTCACCAAGCAAAGTCCCACAGAACAGCTTATGGGTTGTCGGCTCCGGACAACCCTGGACCGACTACACCCTGGTTATGCAGTAGAGCAAAGTCCCATCACAGGCAACTCCACATGGGCTTTTAATGTGGGAGACCCAGTCTATGTCCAAAACTACGGGGCCAACCCAAGGTGGCTGCCCAAACAAATCATGAAACTAACTGGACCCTACTCTTACAGGATCCAACTCAGCGACGGGCAAATGTGGCGCTGGCACATCAACCAACTCAAATGGCGGGCCACTAACGCAGCAGACCAGTGCCCAGGGCAGGCCCAATCCTGCCCCGGGGAACTAGCACCACCAGAGACTGCTCCAGCGTAACCAGAGTCGCACGCAACACCCCCCACCAATGTGTTCTTGTCACCAGGCTTACCTGAGAACCCAGTCACTCCTGCAGTGGTTGAGTTTCCCGCTGGCACAGCTGCGCAGTTTCCAGAAGTTCCAGAGGACTCTCCACCAGCTCCTCCTATGGCCGCCTCCCCTGAACTAAGACAACGCCGGCCAGCGTACTTGGCTGACTACACATGTGCTGACTGGGAGGAGAGGGGTGTTAAGTCCTCAGGGCTATGATGCCCCTTGAAAGTCATTGCCGGCTCCCGATTGACTAAGACGCGAGCAGCCAGCCGGCGGGAGAATGCAGCTGTTCTATTGGTTCAGCATCTGACAGTTCCACTATAAAAGAGCTGTCAGCTGTCAAATGTGGCTGTTTTGCTGATTCGTGGTTTGCCTTGCATTTTGCCTTGTTTAAAGTGTTAATAAAGATTGTTGTTAGCTTCAACCTGCCTTGCCTCAGTTCCTGCCTGCCTCGTTCTCCCTACAGAACAATTATGTTGTAGCATATTGGCAAAAATGCATCAGAATTGGCCACTCATGGCCTAACTGTTAGAAGAAAATGCTCCATGTGCATCTGTGTGTGCTGCTATCACTGATAAACTAATCTAAATCTTCTTTCTATTAGTAAAAAAATGATTAAATTATTACATTGATTAAAATATGGATAAAAGAATAAGAGGTCAATATCAATGAGTGTCTCTGGTCAGAACCATCTCATAAGAAAAGTTGGGAATTAAAATGTAAGGGGAGTAAATAATGAAGAACATGAATTAGCAAAAGGAAAATAGCCAGAAATAATACATATTTATGAAATCAAGACAAAGGAAAATGTCATAATTGATGAAGATTAAAGTGATCTGATGCTTTGGAGTGGTTTTGATGTATATGTGCTATGAAATAAAGGTGTAAATTTGATTTTGAGTGGTAGGGTGAAAAACTTTGAATATCATCTTGGTTCCTACAGTTATATATGAAAAATACAATTTCATGAACTAGTAACTGTTAGTTGTTTTTTAGTAAACAGTACCAGTGGAAGAATCAGAAATGAGTTTCCGTAATAACTTGGTACTAACTTTGGTAATTCTTTGGTAAGTAGGATTAAGCAAAACCCTTCAGCAGAATGACTGGAATTAAAATAAAAGTTATAAAATGATAAAAGTATTTTAGAGATTTGTATGAAAATTGTATGCTGAGTGATGGAACTGAAATGGTTGCTTAGTGCTTGAGATTTAGGATAGCTATATAATAAGATAAATAGGCTTGAGCGTGCAAGTTTTATGTGCATCGCAAGAAGTTTACAAGAAATAAATGAATGTACATTGGTAAAAAATATTAAAAATAGGAAAATGAACATAGAAATTACTAACTATACAAATGCTAGTAAAAAAGTAGTCAATGGTACCATATGTGATCTGTAGCAAGGAAAGAGTATTGTCAAAACCGAAAAAGAATATGTATAAGAGTGGGCTTTATTATACTGAAATTAGTTCTGAAATTATGTCAGGAAAAATAGTTGGATAAGACCTCTCAATATTGTTTAATATTTGCCCTGGTGAGGGAAAACCATTAGGAAATATTCAGATTTTTTAAAGCAGTATTAGTGTTAACTAGCTGTGCTAGTTATAAGAGATAAATGATCTTAGGTTCTATCCTAAAAAAATCACTACTCTGTAACCATTAGCTACCATTTAGGAACGAACAGATAGTCATTGTCTTACAATTGTTCATTCAGTGACCTTTTGAAATTAAGATAGTGCTGAATGAAGGGACATATTCCTGTTCAAAGTGCCAACTGATGCAATGCCAGTATGGCCATGTGATCAAAATTCAGATGCTAGGTGTGCGTTTAGTCTTACAACTATGGAAGGACTACATATCTCCTTCACTGGGTGGCTGACTAGGCTTCTTCCACAGGAGCCACAACCTTCTGGTGCACAGAAATCTGCCACGACCTGAAAGATTTCAGCTTGCTAGACCGAATGGCACACAGACCTCCTTTTTCCCTGCCAATCCCAAGAGGCCTGGCCTTCTTCCTGCCTGATGGTTGACGTCCTGTTTTTGGACAGCTTTGGGAATGTTGCCTCTGAAGCCTTGAGGAAGATTGCCTTTGCCAGATCTAGTTGAACTTTGAATCAGTTGGGTTGGCAGTCAACAACAGCAGGTAAAAGGAAAGTGAACTTGGGTATGATGGGGCAGGGAGAAGGTCTGGGACTGGAGGTGGGAGAAAAGAGACCTGTGAGATGTTGGCTGAGGACAACTTGTTCTGAAATGGCCACATGATTTTTTACACACACACACACACACACCACTCCCAGCCAAAGTTTTTTGACAGACAAGGTTCGATATTAGGACTCTTCTGATGGAGAAAGTGGGATGGAGTAATTCTACTGGGGCGAGATGGCCCCTCAGCTACCCTGGACCCATGCCATAAAGGGCTTTGGGATATAATTCCACACAGATATCTAGCCATTAGGGTTAATAATGCTCATGCTATGTAGAAGATATTATCAACTCTGATCATAATACATTTTATTTTATGCACAACATCAACCTTTTTGAATACCTAAACACTATTGCTTCTGTGATTGCCTCCCTCTGCCTAATGAAACTACCGCTTGTAGTAACTAAATCAGTATATGTAACTTAACACAGCATGCTAGAATCAAATGAACTGCTATGTAGTGGAAGCAATATTCTTTTTCTTTCATCTAGCCTGGTATAGATATAGATAGTTCACATCATATAACGTGCAAAATGCACTACAAAATATAAGTATCTCATTTTTAAGTTATAGTATTGGTATTAAATAAAATGTATTTTATGATTTTGACATTTTGGGGACATTATTACACTTGTTAATGCAGATGATCTTTTGTAGAAGAATTTTATTCACTACTTGAATTCAGTAATAATCAAGTAACTCATTCATATGAGGAAATCTCTGCAGAATATAGATTGATTTACAGTATTTAATTAAGTTATCTACTTTATTCTTTATTAATAATCAGATTCCATTAGCAATTGAGTTTTTGTTAATTGTTCATTGTGTGGAAAAATACCTCCATTACCTCATAATTATTCCTCCTCTTTCAGAGTGGCAGATTTAGAGCATCTGAATCAGAATAGAGCTGGAAGGGATCTTGGAGATCTTGTAGTCCAACCCTGCTCAAGCAGGAGGCCCTATACCATTTCAGGCAGGTGGCTGTCCAGTAAAAGCCTACAGTACCTGAAGCATCTACCTGAAGTACCTACAACTTCTGAGGCAAGCTGTTCCACTGGTTGATGCTTTTCTCTTTGATTAGTTTCTATCCATTGTTTCTTCTATCCATAAGTTGACGCACCCCTTCTTTGTGGCAGCCCCTCAAATACTGGAATAGATAGCAGGCACCCATAGTCCTTCATTTCTCTAGACTAGCCATACCCAATTCCTGCAACTGTTCTTCATATTTTAGTCTCCATGCCTTTAATCAACTTAGTTGCTCTTTAGTTGCATTTCCCCCCAAATCTCAACATTTTTTTGTAATCTGGTGACCAAAATGGGATGCAGTATTCCAGATGTGGCCTTACTAAGGCTTTATAAAGCAATACTAATACTTCACGTGATTTTGATTCTATATCTCTATTTATACAATCAAGGATTGTATTAGCTTTTTGGCTGCAGCAGCATGCTGTGGACTCATGCTTAAGCCATCATCCACTAGGACTCCAAGGGCCTCTCACAGTTACTGTTTTTGAGCCAGAGTTTGCCTAATCTGTACTTGTACTTTTGCTTTTTCCTGCCTAGGTGCAAAACCTTGCTTTCGTCCACATTAAATTTCATGTTGTACGTCTATTGTTCAACTCTGTCAAGAACTTTTTGGATCCTGAGTTTGTCTTCTGGGATGTTAGCTTTCCTAGTGTGAACTGCAAATTTAATGTGGGAAGCTCACAACAACAAAGTTCATGTGTATGTAACTTTTAATCAGCATAATTCCCTAGCTTCCTTCTTTTAAATCTTGTCATTTTAACTGCATGGATTTTCTGTGATTGCCCTGTTTTCTGGAATAACCCCTCCCTCTTTGGTATACAAGGCCAACTATTCAAGGCCTCAACTCTGCTCACCTTTAGGAAAACTCAATTCTTCCCCCAGGAAGTTGAACTCTGCTCACCTTTAAAACTTGACTCTTCCTCCAGGAAGTTGAAAGCAGTTGAGTGAGTGGACTCCTCATTTGGTTGTTCTGTTATAGTTCTTAGTCATCATTTGTATTTTGTATTTTTATATTTTATATGTTTAATGTTATATGGCTTGTGGGGGATTTTTTTATTGTTTTTTTAATGCTGTTTGATTTGTCAAATTTTTGTAATAAACTAATGATAAATAGACTTATTTCACAGGCTCCTTCTTGTTATAAAGGAAAATAAGGAGAGGGAATGTTATCCTGAGCTTCTAAATGAAAAGTGGGGATATAAATCAAACAAATATTTGCTGTTAGCTACTACTATATAATTAGTAATTTATGAATCAGACAATCTGTCTAAAATTCTTCCGAGTAAGGCCTAAACATAAATTTCTTAATTTATACATTTTTATATATATAAAGTTTTTTTATTTTTTTCATTTTCATAACATATAACCTCATGTATACTATTACATAGCCAACATCATATTGTATTATTAAATGTTTACATCAGTTCATCGTACCATCAACTCCCAAAAACAATTATTGGCTCTTCTGCTCTCCATACACCATATTAATACCTTATCTATCACTTTCTTCTCCCCCTCTCCTCCCCCTCCCTACCTCTTTTCTTCCCTCTGTCACCCTTCTCTTCCCCTTCCTCTCTCCTTGTCCTCTCTCCACTTTCCACTCCTCCTTTCTCTCTTCCTCTTCCCCCCTGCCCTCTCCCCTATCCTTCTCTTCTTCCTTTACCTCTCTCCACTACTTCACACTCTTCAACTCATTTACTTGGTGTATTTCAACTTCTCAGCGAGCTCCATTTTATGTTGATGGTATTTTTAATTCCTTTTCAGTATACATATTTAATTTTAACATATCTTCCTCCTCCTATTTTTCAAAAGAGAGAACAAAAAAGTATACACATATAGTCATTATATTTTTAAACCCCTCCCCCCTCCCGCCTAATTTTGGCCGAGATGTAGACCTGGTTATAATTCCCAGCTATTCTCATCATTATGTTTATATCATTATACATCCACTTTGTAATTCTGTCTTTAAATCTCAATAGTTTCCCATTGTAAGTATATTTCATGGCCCCTCTCCACTTTTCCATATCTTGGTTTAGCTTACCCTTAATTGTCTATAAATGGCAATCCTTACTGTTCAATGTTCATTACAATTCCCTTAATCTACTATATAGAATAGCAAGCGGCACACATCTCACTTTGTTCATCATCTTAAAAATTCTATATATGTCCATGTTTCATATATTTTAATGCATGCTTAATTGTTCTTCTATTGTCATATTCAATCAATTAGGAACTCAGTTTAATTATCATGTATAAAAGTGAATCACAAACCTCTACTTTACAATCTCCCCATATCAGTTTCATATTTGTCCATATTCCATGTTTTAACTTTTATTTAATTATCTTTCCATTATCATATTCAGTCAGTTAGCAACTCCATTTTATTGTCATATTTAGGAATAAACCCCTTATCTTAGTTTTATATTTTCCCATATAACAATTTGTGGTTGTCTGATTTTTTTCTAGTAAGTCTTTTGTCCCACTTCTCTATTCCTGTCTTCTCCCTTTTCTTTGTTTTGACATGTCCACCCTCTTCAATTTTCCCCACGCCTCTGTCAAAAAGATCTTTTATATTTCCCTTTGTTGGGGCGTAACCTCTTATTTCAATTTTCCTTATGCCACTGTCAAATATGTCCAAAACATATTTTGTCTTCTTTTTATCCCCTTTTGTTGGAACAGATACTCCCTTCACAATTTTCCCTATATCACTGCCAAGCCCTATGGAGTTTTTGTCTGCTTTTTATTTCCCACTGTTTCTACCCCTTCATTGTCTCTCTCTCCCCTACTTCCTTCCCTTCTTCCTTAAATACCTGCTTCTCTGAATTCAGAATTCTATTTAGACTTGATTTAATGATTTAAATTAAAGTTCTTCAAATCCCCACTTTTCTATAATCTCCAGTCCCAAAGTTACAGTTAGTTATACAATTCTTATTTCAGAGTTCTAGTCCACCTTAAATTTATCTACTTCAGCTGCTGTGGGGAAGGGCGACGGGAGCCATCTTGGACTTTGTTCTTCCTTAATGTCCAGTTCCAAAATTGCAGTTAGTTATACCCAGGAGTGGGTTCCTGCCAGTCCTAACCTCTTTTATAGAAGAGGTTCCACAAATCTACAGTGCCATTTAGAACCGGTTCCAACTCCCCCACCCTGCCCGTCCACACATCATTAAGATGAAGAGCGGAAGGAGGAATTCTGGGATTTGAAGTCCACAAGTCTTAAAGTTGTCAAGTTTGAACGCCCTTAGGTTTTTTTTCTAAAGGGTTATGGGTGCAAGGGTCTTGTAACTTGACAGCTTTAAGACTTGCATGCTTCAAATGCCATAGTTTCTGAGCCAACATTTTGGTTGCTAAGCAAGAGCATTGTTAAGTGAGTTTCATTTTACAAGTTGGCCACTCCCACCCAGTCACATGGCCAGCAAGCCACTCCCACCCGGTCATATGGCCAGCAAGCCACTCCCACAAAGCAGGCCACACCTATGGAAGAGGTTCTAAAAAAAATTGAAACCCACTACTGGTTATACCAATCTTATTTTGAAATTGTGGTCCACCTTAAATTTAGTTAATTTAACTATTATGTAAATGGAAGAAAAGCTGGAGCCATCTTGATGTTTTGCAGACAAAAAAAAGACTTTGTATTTCTCCAGCCCTTTGTAGGGAAGGTTGTTGAGAAAGTGGTGGCCTTTCAACTCTGACGGTCCTTGGATGAAACCGATTATCTGGATTCCTTTCAGTCGGGTTTCAGGCCTGGTTACAGCACGGAAACTGCTTTGGTCGCGCTGACTGATGATCTCTGGCGAGCCAGGGATAGGGGTCACCCCTCTATCCTTGTGCTCCTTGACCTCTCAGCGGCCTTTGATACCATCGACCATAGTATCCTTCTGCGACGGTTGCGAGAGGTGGGAGTGGGAGGCACCATCCTTCGGTGGTTCTCCTCCTACCTCTCGGACAGGTCGCAGTCGGTGTTGGTCAGAGGGCAGAGGTTGACACCAAGGCCCCTCAATTATGGGATGCCGCAGGGTTCGGTCCTGTCCCCCCTCCTATTTAACATCTACATGAAGCCGCTGGGTGAGATCATACGCCGGCATGGGATTAAATACCATCAATATGCGGATGATACATAGTTGTATCTGTCCGCCCTGTGCCAACTCAGTGAAGCGGTAGAAGTGATATGCCAGTGCCTGGAGGCTGTCAGGGTCCAGATGGGTATGAACAAGCTTGCACTCAATCCCGACAGGACCGAGTGGCTATTGATGTTCCCTCCCAAAGATTGGCCAATTATTCCATCTCTCAGGCTGGGGGGTGAAATTATATGCCCCTCAGAGAGGGTTCGCAATTTGGGAGTCCTCCTGCATCCACAGCTGACTTTAGAACACCATTTGTCGGCTGTGACCAGGGGGACCTTTGCCCAGGTTCGCCTGGTGCACCAATTGTGACTCTACCTGGACCAGGAGGCCCTTCAGATAGTCACTCACACCCTCATGACCTCAAGACTGGATTACTGTAACGCGCTCTACATGGGACTGCCCTTGAAGTGTGTTCGAAGACTTCAGCTAGTCCAGAACGCAGCCGCGCGAGTGATTGTGGGTGCACCCAGGTACACCCACGTTACACCTATCCTCCGCGAGCTGCACTGGCTACCCATTAGTCTCCGGACTCGCTTCAAGGTGCTAGTTGTTACTTATAAAGCCCTACATGGCATCGGACCTGGGTACCTGAGAGACCGCCTCCTGCCAATTACCTTCCAAAGACCGATCAGATCGCACAGACTAGGCCTTCTCTGGATCCCATCTGCCAGCCAATGTCGGCTGGCGACCCCCCGAGGGAGAGTCTTCTATGTTGCAGCTCCAGCCCTCTGGAACGAGCTCCCCGTGGAGATCTGGACCCTTACTACTCTCCCAGCCTTCCGCAAAGCCACTAAGTCGTGGCTGCTCCGGCAGGCCAGGGGGCTGTTGAAGTATCCAGCCCCACGGTAACTATGAATGTTGTGTATTTTAAATTGTTGTTTTGTCTATTTATCCCCTTCCCCTTTTTATTGTAAGCCGCCCGGAGTCCTTCGGGAGTGGGCGACATACAAGACCAATAAACTATAACTATAACTATAACAACTATAACTATAACTATAACTATAACTATAACTATAACTATAACTATAACTATAACTATAACTATAACTATAACTATAACTATAACTATAACTATAACTATAACTATAACTATAACTATAACTATAACTATAACTATAACTATAACTATAACTAACTATAACTATAACTATAACTATAACTATAACTATAACTATAACTATAACTATAACTATAACTATAACTATAACTATAACTATAACTATAACTATAACTATAACTATAACTATAACTATAACTTCTTGTTTTTGTTATTATTTTTCCTTAGTACTTTCCGCTTCTCGTTGCTCAAAATATATTAATTGCTCAAAATATATTAATTGGAACAAACTTGTATACAGCCAAATTTGGGTATGTTTCTCTTCCCTCCTGCTTTTCCAAGTTCTGATTTATGACAGTTGCTTAATTAAAATTTCCCACACAGGCAAGATTAGGTTATCAGTTGTCAGTAAGGAGATGGTGCTTTTTTCTTGATCTTTCTCCCCAGTTCTCATTAATTGGAGTTGCTTAAGATATGTTAGTTAAAAGACACTTGGACAAAATAAATCTTCACGCTCCTAGACTCCTTTAAAAACAGTCTTTAGAGTTTGTGTTTAAGTGGGTTGTGTTTAAGTGTGTTTGTCACTTCTCTTCTTTCTTCTTTCTGTCCAAATTATTTCAAGCAAATGGCTGTCTTTGGGGCTAGTGATTCAACCCTCCATTTTCCCCCTTCTTTCTTTTCACAAAAAATCCCGATCTATCCATCAATATTATTTATGCTCTCAAGATTCTTTGCATTTTCCAAATTCTGTTTTATAATTGTGGGTTAATAGATCTTACCAGGCTTTCATCTCACCTTTGCATACTTCTATTCAGCTGCCTTGGCCTGGAGCCAGCTCTTGTGCTGCCATGTTGCCATGCTGCTGCCACGGCTCCGATTCAGAGTCAAATCTCTAACCTACGAGGGACCTGTTGCACTTCCTCTGGGTCTGATGAGATGCTGCCCCTTCTTTACACCCCCCCACAGGGGGGGGTCTGATCCAAAAACAGATCTTGGAGACAGTTTGTCAGACAGGGTTCATGTGAGACTCTTCAGAGCTCACATTCCCCATGTCTGTCCAGCTGGAAAACTTCAGGTTGAACTTATACATTTTTAAATGTTCTGTTGAAAAGCCAAAATTTGATCTTCCGTAAAGCACACTGAATTTTCCAAATGTAAAAGAGTATGAGAGACGACTATTACTATTGAACTGAAAGATGAAGATACACTAATTAAACTAATTTTCCTGTACTTTTATTATTCATGTATTCATGATTTCCACCTTTCCATATTGGTGATAAATTAGTGAAGATTCACAAATGACAATAATTTCTCTTTTTATGATCCTATAGTTTCTTAATTTAGGATAGAGTTGGGGTGGCTAGATGGAATTGAGCATTTACTGGCTGGATACCTTTCCTGATGCCCATGTAGAGTTCAAAAGAAATATTTTTTCTCTTGTTAAGAGAGAAACATCTGCACCAGAGGTGGGTTTTTGCTGGTTCCCCCCCCCCCGGATCGGGGCACGTGAGCATGAGCGAACTAGTAGTAAAATAAATTGAAACGCACCACTGAACTGCATTATCTAGGATTGATGTATCAACCTTCCAAATGAGATACAAGTATCTTCACCACTATGCCACCATATCACTTTAAGTATATATGACAGTAATAAACCATAATAAAATTGATTTTCTGACTAATATGCATATTTATATGCCTGAAATTTACTTTCACTTTCACTCTGCTGGGTGTTGCTTCACCATTTCCCAAAAATATTTTATTTCAATCAAAATGGCTCTATACTTTCTCTTCTTTCAATCTTAGCAATATTTTTCTCTCTTTATCTACAATTCATTAAACTTCCTTTTTCTTTACATATGCATTACATATTAACAGTGTCTTCATCACCTCACTTTGAAGCAATTGTTTTGTTATACCGATTTTTCTAATGTGCATTCACCATCATTCCATATGATGGTAATATTGCAATGTTTTTCATACTTCCAATCAGTATAAATTCTGTGGCTCTCTTTAACATAATTCTTTCCATTCTATTCCAAGGTGCTTTCATATCCTTATATTCACTTTAGTTTCCTTTGGTTGATAAACTGACTTATCTATGAATATTTATGCTTTCTCTTTATGCAGCTGTTTTACTTTCATTCTTGTTTCTTTTACTTATTTTACCTTTCATTTCATGTTCATTTTTGTCAAGATCAATTTTTATATTGACAAAAATGTTCTGTGCATCATTGGAAACTAATCATCTTTATGTCCTTTACTGATTTTCTCAATCCTTCATCATAAATAATCTGTTTATTTCTCATAGATATTGATGATTAGGCTGTTGTTTAAAGCATGATTTTGAAATAAAAGAATGTTTTTGAAATAAACATATGCTTAGCTAATTGTTACCTTTCTTGTCACATATGGATTTCCAAATAGTCCTGTGAGTTTTATCTTACGAACCATAACCCATGGTCATTTCACAAATATTACCTAAACAGAACAGGAATGATCATGGCAAAAAGGCAGTAGGAATGAAAACAATTGTTGCCCTATAATGCACCATTTTGCCAAATTGAAGGTTACAAACAATCAAATAAACATAGAGTTTTAATAGTATATACATACTGTATGTGTGTTTCAGTGGTGGGTTCCAACCGGTTCGGACTGGTTCAGTTTGGCGGCCTGGATCATTGGAACCGGCAGTTGCCCAAGTCTGCCATGTCCCCGAACCAGTTCTCTGGGCAGTGCCATAGGTGCTGCTATCTTGATTTTTGCTTCTGCTCATGTGCAGAAATTGTTTTATTATACTATGCATGTGTGCATAGTGCGCATCAAACACACACATGGCGCACGCATGAGCAAATCGGCAGTACTGACTATCAGGACCCACCCGTAGTGTGTTTGTGTGTGTGTGTGAGGGGGGATCAAGAGAGAGAGAGAGAGAAGGAAAGGGGGTAGAAGAGAGAATGAGAATATCTAGCAGGAGTCCAATGCCAACTGCAATCCTTGCATCATTTATCTCATTATGAAGAAGATATTGTTCAATAAGATGTAAAAAGTGTGGACAAGTTATATCCATAGTATATCCATACTATGTGCTGCAATTAATGTTCATAGAAAATGCAATAATGATAACTAGCATAATGTTTCCCCCCGGCTGTTATTTATGCCAAGTAACATGCTGAGTACTCTTGATATTCCCAAACTAATTTCTATTAACTTGAATTTATAGGCAACGACTATCAACTTGTGGATTCTCACTTTTGTAATTAAAACAGCAACATAGATAATGCCATACATATGTTTAATCATGAATGAAAATACTACACCTTTTACATATGTATTACATATGTATATTATATTTTCATTCATGATTAAACCTATACCTTCACTTCCAGCACTTGTATTCTGCATGATCATACTATTTTCATTGAGATATTACATCATTTCACTTTGTTTCATAGATATGAAACTTATCTATAGCTTTCTTTGATTTCATTAATGAATACATGTTATTTACATTTATTTTCATATTCCAAATCATACTCTTAGATATGTCTTCAGATACTGACCTTCACTATCCAGGTTCATGACAATGATGATGATTATATTATTATTGTCTTTATGTCTATCTTTTTATCTCGATCTATCTACTGTGTATGAAACTCCAGGCAAAAAACATACCTAATTCTCCTGCCTCCTATTTTTCCCCATGTTAACAAAAAATCTATGAGGTGTGTTGTGCTGATAGAGAATGTTTTACCAGTCACCCAGCCAACTTTCATGGTTAAGGAAGGCCTACAACTCATAGTATTTCTGGTTTCTAGACTAGACTTTGATTATCATACCAAACAAATCATTGTTCAATAATAATAAGAAGAAAGTAGAGATAGGTTACTAGCATTTGTCATATCCATGCTGCCTGCTCCATTTAATGCTGGTAGAAAAGACAATAATGATAAATGTTGGCATTAGCGGGACCAGTATACTTCAAGCAGAACAATTTCCCAGTTTTATTGCAAGCATACATATGCTATTCTGTGCAAGCTCTTTAGTGGGCATTTCTCGCCCACATTTAGGAAAAATATGTACACATTAAAATGTGATGCATTTTAACCTATCAAATTTGTTTTGGAAATTGTGCAAGTTTTCAATTTTAAAAAATAGGTGTAATCAGAAGGTGCTAGGAGTTCGTTCCTTATCTCATAAAGCCTCTACATGCACGTTTATTGATTTTATTTGTAATGCTTATATTACTACACCTACATATTCATGGACAAAATTATATCAAACTCTATGATTTTACTTTTTTAGTCTTTGTCACTCTTTATTTAATTTTAGATTGTTCCCTACTGGCTTTCTATGTCCCACCTGGTCATATGGCTGGCAAGCCACTCCCACCCAGTCACATGGCTGGCAAGCCACTCCCACAATGTAGGCCACACCCACAGAAGAGGTTCTAAAAAAATTTGAAACCCACCACTGAGTCTGCCCATACAGTCATTGGGAAAGATAGATATGTAAAAATGCCAAATCTAATCTAAACATCTGGTTGACTGCAACCAAGTATCATCATCATCATGATCATGATCATGATCATCATCATCATGAAATAGAGAGTCACCAACTATTTTAAGTCAAGGACTACCTATATATATATCTATTGTAGGAGAGGGGAATCTCTTATTTTGGTGTCCTGAATACATTGTCACTTATTTTAATGATAACCAGCCCTTAAAAGGATATACAACATGCAAGCAGAATACAGATTCTCACAACAATAATGTTAAAATAGGATGAATGAGACCAACTATTAATCCATTATTCTTTATGATTGAAGTTCAAAAATATCTGTTTCAAACTGATAATTGTATCCTTTTTCTTATATGTGATCCAATTAAAATAAAACTAAAATCCAAGTGAGCATTTGAATGCAAATGGTTTGCCTCCATTGGAAGAAATGTTTATCTGGGTTCAGTTCAAAATGTATGTGTATGTATGTATATATGAATATATATGTATGTGTGTGTTTATGTGTATATATATATATATGTATGTATGTGTGTGTGTGTGTGTATATATATATATATATATATATATATATATATATATATATATATATATATATATATATATATATATACACACACACACACACACACACATACACACACACACACACACACATACATACATACATACATACATACATACATACATTACATACATACATCCTCTCTTAGGCTTTGAACTTGCTTCTTGTTCCTGTGAAAGAAATGTATTTTGATTGGTTGCCAGACTCCCATAAGGCCATGCAGGGGTAACTTCGTAAGTTGTCTTGAGTCCCAGGCATGGTTGAATCTTGCTGGGTGATATAATGAAGGAGCCATCTCTTTATCTTTTAAGTGCTGACATCTGCTGTGGGCTATTGAGGAGGGTGGGGGCTATTAAGAGTGGGTCTGCTTCCTGCTTTAAAAAAAACATGTTTCTCCATTTCTCATCCAGAGAAATATAACATTCTGCCTTTTTAATATTTCCTAAAATATTTCATTTTTCTAGGAGAAGGGTAGGTGCTGCTAACTTTCTACACATCTTAGTTTTAAATTTTAATACAATTGTATTTTGGAGCATACAACATACAATTGAAATGAATTCAATTTCTTGGGTTTCTGGGATTATGCTTTAAGTACTATGAAACTGAGTAAATATATCCTTAACCCTGGGATTTAACTACATTTGTTTTGTAGAACATGAAACTTTATTTTTAAAACTCCATTGAATAACAAATTTGAACAGAATCAAATACTGTGTTTTGATTTAAAAAGTGAACAAAACACAGCAATATACATGTAATCCAATATAATGCTGCTTAACTGATATTTGTACATGTAATATTTCCTTCATTACAATGTTTATTCATCTTACAGGCTTTTTTTGTTGCTCTTGTTCAAAGCAGGTTTGAGTTGATATAAGAGTATCTTCTTTAAAAGACAACTTCCTGCTGTTTTATATTATGTTTATCTTTGATTTTTTTTTTATACATTCATTTGGTAGTTGTAATAAACAATTGCAGAACCTGGGATATCGTGATCTGCAGTGCATCAATATGTTTTTTACAATGATACAACAATCTGAACTTTGTAACATTTATGATTCATTTGAGAATTCTTATAGATCCTCAGAGTCACAGGAACCCGGGAAACAGTAGTTGACTATTAGCAAAATGGATTCCGTGACAGAACTAGCCTGCCTATGACTGCATTGCTAAGAAAACATATTGATCTGATTTATCATTAAACTTAAATTAAAGATGGAGGGACATTAAGCATATTGTTGGAAAAGTATACATAATTGAGGCTTAGAATGCACATAGGACTATGCCCCAATGCCCATTGACACAAATATTGATTTGTTATGATTAATAATAGGAATTTTATACATACAATATGTATTGCAACAAATGGCCTTTTTAAAGAGAGGAACATTTTGTTGCTGTTTTTTTTTCATCTTATATTAAAAAGAGTACAAATAAAGAACTTGAGTAGTAAATTGATGATGATGTAGGAGGAATAGCATGAAATATGGGAATAAAGAATGTTCATGTAACCCTTAGTCACAATATATACGGCGACTGAAATCTCAGTTGTCTTAACATTTGTAATGGTGCTAATTTCCAAGTGCTTTTTAAAATATGCTTCCACATGAGCTCGCAAAACCCATAAAAGCCTAGTGTGTAAATTGTTTGTCACATTGCTGACTACCTGCCATATTTATTGTCAGGAAAAATGGACATTAGTTGGAAAAGTAGTTGTTAAAGGCCAAACAATTTTTAAAGATGGCAAAAGATGTGCAAGGGTTTTTCCTTTTTCTAACAATGAGACACCCTTCAGACATCAAAAGACAAGATAATAAGACACTTCAAGCACAATTCAAGATTATATTCAACATCTAAAGGCTCATCTCTTGTCAGTTTGCATTTACTCTCCCAGGGCTATGATGCTTCTATCATCACGCTGTCAAGAAGAGTCTGGCAGAAGTGATGAGGGTCCCTCATTTCATACACTTAGTATTTTTTTTATCAAATAGCCAGTACTCATTCTGATTCAGCCAAAATAGAGGGATAATTTGAGGAAGGTCATGTGCAAGTACAAAAATCTTGGGTATCGATTTTTATGATTAGAAAACATTAAAATGTTGCAAACTGGTTGGGATTTTTTCTCTCTAGGAAGTAATGTGTTCTTTAAAATTAAAAAGGGAGTTTATTTTTTTTGAAGAGGCAAATGCCCAGAAATTGAAGGTATTACAGACTGTAAAAGTTCCATAAGAAAAAGCATTCTGCAACCTTAACAGAAATATTTACTCTGTGTACAGACACAAGTAATACTCTGGTAATACAACGTTATGATGCTTAGCCTAAAAGTGTCACATAGGCAAAGTATATTTCTTCTTAAACTTTAATTTAATATGTAGATCAGCCACGACCAAATAGAACTGTAAAACTAGCATTGATTTATATAGAACAGAAATAAGCCATTTTAAATATATAAAAAATTGTGAAGCAATATTTATTATTGTAAATTATTAAATAACCTTTAGGACCAAAGATAAACAATATACAAGAATTAATGTTCCAAAATCTAAAGGGATATGGGTTGAATTATATTTTAAAAATGACTTCAGTTCTATATATGTAATTTTTTACAGCAGCACCTTTGTCTGAATATACATTATGTAGTCAGTGAATAACTCACGTCATGACAGAATAGTTTAATTTAGTATCAGCCCACTAAGGTACACCAGACCAAGAATTCAAATTCACATAGGTTAGGAATGCTTTTATTGTAACATCTATGGTAACTTCTGCTTCTTTTTCTTTTTTAGAGAGCTAATTTGGTCTAGTGATTAAGCTACCAGGCTAGAAAGTAGGAGACTTAAATTCAAGTCCTGCTTTAGCTATGAAAACCAGCTGGGTAACCTTGAGCCAGCCATTTTCTTAGACCAACCCACCTCACAGAGTTGTTGTTGTGGATAAAGGAGAAGGAGAAATGTGTGCTGAATATGTTCCCTGCCTTGAGTTATTTGTGAAATAATGAAAGCGGGATTCAAATAATAAAAAACATAATTTTTCAAGTGTGAATGTGCTTCATATTTTTCATTTTATTTTTCTACAAATGAACTAGATAGAATCCTATCTGACTTGTGTTCTCACATTGTTTTCTTGGCCCACGCTCAAACCTCTCTTTTCTGATTGACTTGGTAGTTGCTCTTCCTCTTATTCTTCAAGGCCATTACCTCTTTCTTCTACAAGCAGGAATTTAAAAACACAATTATTGACTTGATCCAGCAAGAGGAAATCATGCATACAATTTGCTATACAGTTTGTCAAATAGAGCAGGAAGAGGGCAAATGTATATATTATGTTAATAATATTGGTCTCTTTGTTACCTTAGCAATACTGCTATTCAGTGACGTGCGGTGAGGTTTATGGCTGGTGAGGCACTGACACAGTGGTGGGTTTCAAATTTTTTTAGACTTATGGACTTCAACTTGCAGAATTCCACAGCCAGGCATGCTCAGTTCCAATTTAAAGTGACAGCATTTATTTTTCTCCTTTGTGAAAAAGTTTCCTTCATTCTTTTTCTTCTACCTCCCCCTCCTTCCTCCCTCTCTCTCTCTCTCCCCCTCTCTCAAAAAGACACACGCACCCAGAGAAGTTGGATTGGACTATCTCTCCTACCCCCTTCCCTCTCTCACTCACTCTCTCTTAAACAAACACAGAAGTTGGATTGGAGCCGATCCGAGCCTTTGATTGAAGGCGGAACCATGTTGCCTTTTCAAACTTGTAATCAGTGAAGCTAGGCTTATATAGTTTTATCCAGCTGTGTGTGTGTGTGTGTGTGTGTTTGAAAAGGCAACTTGGCTCTGCCTGCAATCAAACTACACTTGGGGAGGAATCTACACTTGAGGATGAAGTTTGAATTCCTCCCCCTCCCTCCGACCCACATGTACTTTTTCCAGCTGTTTCAGAGAGGATTTCAACTCTACTCTTGCCTGTCATCATGAAAAGAAAAAAAATGTGAAAGAAAAAAGGCAAGAGCTGAGGTCAGGATGAGCTAGTTGCTGCCAGAGTCACTGTGGATGACTCTGCTTAACTGTTTAAAAAAGCCTCTAAAAAAGCTCCCTCTATAAGAGGAGGCAGGAGAATGACATGCCTCACCTACATCAGGAATTTTTAGGCTTTTAACCCTTGCTGAACTCTGCTCGAGTGATCATAAAACGCCTATAGTCAGACTAGATGAGGTACATTGTTCTCCTGCCTCCTCCTGTAGAGGGCACTTTTTAGAGACTTTTTTAAACAGTTAAGCACTAAGCAGAGTCATCCACAGTGGCTCTGGCAGCAACTAGCTCAGCCTGACCTCAGTTCTTGCCTTTTTCCTTTTACATTTTTTTTTCTTTTCATGATGTCAGTGGTGAGGCTCTGCCTCCCCTGCCTCCCCTGACTGCGCATCCCTGCTGCTATTAAAGTTGCTGTGACTTTCCTTTGCAAATGTATATTTGTCTCTTTAAATTTTATATTTTATATAAAAATGTATCATTCAGAAAAATACCCAATTAAACTTTTGATTATAGTGCCAAAGTTTAGGTCTTAAATAAACTAATGCTGAAAAAATATAGACACACTTCATTAAAGGCGGAGGCATACATATATTATTACCATATATTATAAATATACATTTATGTTTAGTCTCTTGGTAGTTATTCAGTGATGGTTTGAATTTTTGCAGCCCTTGGATAAGTATTAAAGAACTGGAATTTGAAAAAGGATTTAAGCTGTAGGGATAGACATGGGAGCTGTAAACTACTCTAAGAACATTATATGAGAGGCACAAAGAAGAGTATTTCTTGCCAGGCTACAGAAATACAAGAGGTGAGTTTTTTCACTGATATCCAATTTTATGGATTAATCCAGGCAAGTCAATTTCATTTGGTCAACAGGTGGATCAATCCATTTGAAAAAAGGGAGAGGAGAAGCAAGAAAGTAGGTTAAGGAACCAGGTAGAAAAAGATGTTCCTACAGCAAATTAGCAGAACTGTTTGCGGATACAAACCAAGCAGTGGTGGGTTTCAATTTTTTAGAACCTCTTATGTAGGTGTGGCCTGTTTTGTGGGAGTGGCTTGGCAGTCATGTGACTGGGTGGGAGTGGCTTGGCAAGCATGTGACCGGGTGGGCATGGCCAACTTGGAAAATGTGGTGAAACCCACTTAATGATGCTCTTGCTTAGCAATCAAAATTTTGGGCTCAATTGTGGTCATAAGTTCTCTTTCTTTTTCTTTCTTTCATCTCTCTCTCCATTTCTTTCTTTCTTTCTTTCTTTCTTTCTTTCTTTGTCTTTTTCTTTCAGTCTCTCTCTGTGTCTGTCTGTCTGTATCTCTCTCTTTTTGTGGCTCTTTCATCTCTCTCCCCTCCCTCCCTCCCTCCCTCCCTCTCTGTCTGTCATTCTCTCTATGTGTCTGTCTCTCTCTCTCTCTGTATCTCTCTGTCTCTCTCTCCTCCCTCCCCCATCTCTGTCACTCTGTTTGTGTATGTGTGTGTGTCTGTCTCTCCCTCACTCTCTGTGTCTCTCTCTGTCTCTCCCTCCCTTCTCTGTCTCTCTCCCCTCCTTTCCTCTTTCTCTGTCACTCTGTGTGTGTGTATGTGTCTGTCTGTCTCTCACTCATTCACTTAATCACTCACTCTGTGTGTGTCTCTCTGTGTGTCTCTCTCTGTCTGTCTGTCTCTCCCCCCCCTCTCTCTGTGTCTGTCTGTCTTACACACACACACACACACACACACACACACACACTGTGGTCACCTTGTTGAGTGTTCCAATCACATTTTAAACACTCAATAACTGGCCTGCATTTATGTTTTTTTGCAGCATTCTGCAGTCATAGAACCAAAATATATGGTTAAAAGTACCTAGCAGCGGTGTTGTTCCCTGGGGGGCTCCGCAGAATATCCCAAGACTTCGAAGGGAAGCTTACTGCCCGGAGCAGGACTGAAGCCCCTCTCCCAACTGGCCTTTCTTTCCTCAGAAGGCTTTCTAGGGAAGCTTCTGCAGAAGCCCAGGTGAGTAAGAACAAGTTCCTGCTGTTACGAAGTCTCTGAGATTGTAATTTTACGAGCTGTGTGCACACGCCTATGTTTTCCATGGCCTGGAGCAGCGTTGAGGCTCTGCGGAGCCGGCGATGACTCCACATGCCATCCGGGAATATGAAAAATGCGAGGGGGACCCTGCCCCCTGCGGATGGCCTCTGGAGTCATCACTGGCCGCGCAGAACCTCACTG
This sequence comes from Thamnophis elegans, assembly GCF_009769535.1. Taxonomy (NCBI): domain Eukaryota; kingdom Metazoa; phylum Chordata; class Lepidosauria; order Squamata; family Natricidae; genus Thamnophis; species Thamnophis elegans. Next base: position 71,287,657 of record NC_045558.1, read on the forward strand.
CTGCTCCACACTATGGAAAACATAGGTGTGCATGCACAGCTCATAAAATTACAGCCTTGGAGACTTCGTAATAGCAGGAACTTGTTCTTACTCTCCCGGGCTTCTGCAGAAGCTTCCCTCCGAAGCCTTCCGAGGGAGGAAGGGCCAGTTGTGAGAGGGGCTTTGGTCCTGTTCTGGGCTGTAATTGCACGAGGCGTGCACGCACCTATGTTTTCCACAAAGTGGGGATGTGGCTGGAAGACAAAGAACATGAGGTGGCGTAGCGGTGGCGGTGGCAGAGGGGGGAGTCAGGGCGCTGCCCGCTGAGCAGCGTGACCCACAGCTATCCCAGGAGCAGTAGCTGCCATTGCCAGCCACATTGCTCTGAAGTTTTATTTAGATAAATCTATTATGTTTGGGCAGGAAGATTATAGCATCTTGGGGTAAGGGTAGAAATTAGAAAACTTCTGCTTTAAGCATCCTACCAAGTGCCATGACAGTAAGTTACTATGCAATGCAGTGTCACTGATGACAGCATCATGATGGATTCAGATATTATTGGCTATGCAACTACCATATTGTCATGGCTCTGGGAAGGATCCCCAGAACTGTGTTTGCTTGAAGGTTGCTGCAATTTTCATAGAGAAGAAATGATGCCATTCTGTACAAGTATCAAGAATACAAAAGTGTCTTCATTGAACTGGTAAGTCCTTTTTCAAAAGACAATTGGATTGTTTTTTTCTTTCGAAAGACAATATGTTTCATTTCTCATCCAAGAAGCTTCATCAGTTGTGATGTGGTGGTGGGGGGGAATGGAAGGATAGGTACTGACAGTTGAGAGTGGATGGTTAGGGAGTGGAAGGATAGATTTTGACTAGATGATGGTGGTTGGGGCAATGGAACGTGTTAGATACTTGTTCTAACTATAGTGGTTTCTATTGTATCTTAAGAATGAAGACAGAGGCTCTGGTTCGGTAACGCTGTAACCAATTTAATATAACAGTAACTATTAACAAAGTATCTAAGGAAGACCAGATGTGAGCACGGTAGAAACAATTGTAACAAAGATTAGACCGGTAGTCTGTGGAGAAGAAGCAGCGAAGCAGTTCCAGGTAGACTGGTATGTTCGGCTGCCAGTTGAAGAATCAGTTGACAGTTGGAAGAGCCTGCCTTTTATATACCAACAGCTCGGCAACTGACAGGCACGTCTGATTGGCTAAGACGCGCCTGGCTGCTACTGAGCTGTCATTCGTAACTGCGAGGACTTTCTTTCAGTATACAACACTTCTTAACCCCCAGCTGTGCGCATGCTTGATGTTTGCGCACGCGTATTCTTCTAAATAGGCAGGAGAACGGCGGACAAACCCCAAACGCCGCAATTGGATTGCAGACGGATCCTCAAGAAGACGTCCCTGTCTGAGCTCCTCCCTTCGGGGAGTGAAGCTCCAGGTGACGTCTGATGGTCCTGAATCCCTGAGTGGAAAATTGCAACTGTATGGTAAGCTGGGCGAAGGGGGCACGGCCGAGGATGGTGTCGGATTGTAGGCGGCCTCTGAGTGGGTTGGACTAGTGCTATATTGACCTAAGGGGTTTGCGAGAACGGATTGAGAAGGAATAACTAACTCATCAGGGTTTTCTCCCCTTGATGATAACAATGTGCTAGGCTGGCCTGAATTGGAGAAAGCTGGAGTGTTTTGATTATTAAATTGCGATTGCAGTTTCAGGGCTGGCCGAGCTGCGTCTACGCCAGACCCTTGCGTGTCAGCTTGAGGAGTAGATCCAGATGCCTTTCGTTGCCTTAACTGATCCAGGTGCCTCCTCCAGGTGGATCCATCTGGTATTCGAGCCCTGTAGGAAACGGGTCCTGTTACTTCAGTGATAACTGCAGGAACCCATCTAGTTTCCCCTCCGTAATTCCTAGCCCAAACTAGGTCCCCTGGCTTGAAAGTGCGGGAGGAAGTTGGATGCCCCAGGTTGCCAGACTGAATTCCTGAATAGACGGGATGCAATCTATCCAGGGTGGTCCGCAGGCGCCTGCCCATCAGCATCTCCGCGGGGCTTTTCTGTGTCAGGGGGCAGGGAGTGGAATGCTGTGCCAGTAAGTAGGCATCCACCCTTGCCTGCCAGTCCCCTCGGTTTAGCCGGCCCAAAGCCTCCTTGGCCGATCTAACCGCCCTTTCCGCTCGGCCATTGCTGGCCGGATGGTAAGGGGCAACCAGCGCATGGCGGACCCCTTGCTCAGCCAGGAAGGTTTGAAACGTTGTGGACGTGAATTGCGGGCCGTTGTCGGACACTACTGTGTCCGGCAACCCATGGGTTGCGAACAAACGTCGCAAAGCTCGCACAGTACTGTCAGATGTGGTGGAGTGCATGAGCAATACTTCCACCCATCGAGAGTACGCGTCCACAACTATGAGAAAGACCTGTCCGTGGAAGGGGCCAACAAAGTCTAAATGTATTCTTGACCATGGTCCACGAGGCATCTCCCATTCCCGGGAGGGAGAGGAAGGAGGGGATGGTCGGGACTGCTGGCATGTTTCGCATTTGGCGACCCAGGCTTCGATATCAGTATCTAATCCTGGCCACCAAACGAAACTGCGAGCAAGAGCTTTCATTCTGCTGACTCCAGGATGATTTTCATGAAGGCGTTGCAAGATCTGTTGTCAGAGGACCGTTGGGATGACCACACGGTCGCCCCACAACAGACAGCCTGAATGAATGGAAAGCTCTAACTGTCTGTTTTTGAAATGTTTGAACTGCGGAGGTAAGGCACCCGCAAGCCAGCCTCTCAGGACCCAATTCAATAGTTGTGACAATGTAGGGTCAGACCGAGAGTGAGCAGCCACGTCTGTAGCTGTCAAAGGCAACTCCAGCTGTGCAATTGCCAGGATTGAAAGGCAAGGAACCGCTTTAACTTCCTTGTCCGGAAGTGGGCAGCGACTAAGGGCATCTGCATGCCCTATTTGCTTGCCCGGACGGTAGCGTAAGGCGTAGGAGTACGCCGCTAAGAACTCCGTCCAGCGGGTCATCCTTGGGGACAGGATAGGAGGGGTCGGCCTATCACCAGCCAGAAGCCCAAGGAGTGGCTTATGATCCCTGAATAGGGTGAAATGCCGCCCATATAAGTAATCATGGAACTTTTTAATTCCTGACACTGCAGCCAGAGCCTCCTTGTCAATCTGGCTGTAGTTCCTCTCTGCTGAGGACAGTGTCCGGGAGTAAAAAGCTATGGGAGCTTCTGAGCCATTGGGCAGGATGTGGCTCAGAACAGCCCCCAAACCCACGGGGGAGGCATCACAGGCTAGAGTCAGGGGCATCTTGTCGCTATATTGCACTAGGACTGCCTCTGACGTCAGCAGGGATTTGACAGCCGCGAACGCATGCGCTTCACGGCTGCCCCATTGCCAAGGCGTGGATCGGTCGAGCAACCGATGTAGCGGCTCGGCTAGTGATGCCTTGTGGGGAATGAAAGGCGCGTAGAAATTTAAAAGCCCCAGGAACGATTGTAGCTGCGCCTTTGATGTAGGAGCAGGAGTGTTCCTGATGGCTGCCAATTTAGAAGGGGTAGGGTGGATTCCCTGGGCATCAATTGTGAAACCCAGGAAGTCCACTTGGGGCACAGCAAAGAAACATTTGCTGCGTTTTAATTTGAGTCCCGCGCCCCTGAAATGGTCGAGGACTTTCCTTAATACTTTGATGAGGTCTGAGCGGCTGTTTGCAGCGATCAGGACGTCATCAAAGTACGGTACCACACCAGGGAGCCCATGGAGCAGCCGCTCCATGAGGCTCTGGAAAATCCCCGGGACAACGGATACGCCGAATTGGAGGCGGCGACAACGGAAAGCCCCCCGGTGGGTGACGATGGTTTGGGCAGCCGCTGCATCATCATCCACAGGAAGCTGCTGGTAGGCCTGCGCCATATCCAGTTTGGCGAAAATACAGCCCTGCCCCAAGGAATGGAGCAGGTGCTGCACCACAGGGACTGGATAGGGGTTTGTCTGAAGGCCAAGGTTGATGGTCGACTTATAGTCGGCGCAGATCCTAATGGAGCCGTCGGCCTTCACAGGAATGACAATGGGGGTTTCCCATCGTGAATGGTCGACGGGCTCCAGTATGCCCTGCACCACAAGCTTGTCGAGCTCGGCTTCAACCTTAGGCCTTAAGGCAAAAGGCACCCTGCGGGCCTTCAGTCTGATTGGGGCAACCTGGGGATCCAAGTTGAGGGAAATAGGGCTGCCCTTGTATTGGCCCAGCTGCCCATCGAATATGTCAGCGTAGTCTGACAAGACTGCTGCCACATCAGAAGGCGTGTCCGCAGTGAAATGAATTCCCTGTAGGGAAAGACCCAATGGGGTAAACCATTCTAACCCTAAAATTGAGGGTAAGGGTTTCAGGACAATTAATGCAGGTAAAATGGCGCAATGCCTGCCATATGAAACCCTTAAGTCGTAGGAGCCGAGAATGGCAATGTTGGATCCCTGATAATCCCTTAGGATGGCATCAGGGGGTGACAGATGGCAGCGTTTTACATGGGGGCACAACAGGGAAAATTTGTCCCAAGACAGTAGCGATTTGGAGGACCCGGAGTCCACTTCCATTTTGCATGGTTGACCTTCAATCAGTGGGGTGATAAAGATTTTGTCCGTACCCTCTGAGGATGAGTTGATTGAGATGTCAGGAAGAGGCGAGGAATCTTGAGTGATGTTAAAACAGTCTTCTTGTCACTGTGTAGGCTTGCAGGGCTGAGAACTTCTTGGAGGAGGTGGAGGACCATAAGGTGGCAGTGGTTCAATAGCTGCAGCAGGAACAGGCAGGGAGGCTCTGCAGACTTGGGCTAGGTGTCCCTTCTTCCCGCAGCGGCGGCAAACTGCTGCCTTAAAGGGACAGGTCGCTCGGGCGTGCGCTCCGCCGCAGCCAAGGCAGGTAGAAGAGCTTGCAAGAGGCCGGCTGATGGCTTGAGTTGAACGAGGTTGCTGATGGCGGGGCTGTGCCCCAAGTCTGTCCACTTGGAATTGGCGTAAGTGATCTGGCAGAGGAGCGAGTTCATCAATGAGATTTGTGATGTAAGATGGTTGTTGCAGAGGAGGCGGTGCCAAAGCGGTTGAGGCTTGCGCGGCGGGTAAACCGCCAGTAACTGTCAATTGCGCGAGGTAGCGTTCGATTTCAGTTGATGAGGAATCTGCTAACTCTGCGGCGCGAGCCTCATCTATAGCGTATATCAATGTGACTTTAGGCTTACCTAAAAGTCTGCGCCTAAGGAAAATGTCTTTCAGGCCACAGACAAACTGTTCTGCTAGGTTTGCCTCCAAATCAGGAAACTCGCATTGCGCTGCGGCGACTCGCAGAGCCTGCAGAAATTGATTAACTGTTTCTGAAGGCTTTTGAACACGCCTGCGGTACGCAAAACGTCTTGCAATTTGCGAGGGAGTAGGAGCATAATACGCCTGGAGACCGTCCGTTAGCTCCTGCCAGGATAGGTCGTAAACTGCTCTTGGAGCGGCAAAAGACCTTGCGGTGGCAAACATCTCTGGACCACAAGCAGTTAGGAAGAAACCACATTTTCTTGCTTGCGAGTAGCCCTGACGGTTATTCGCAATCAGGAAGCATTCAAATCTTTCCAGGAATGCTTCCCACGTCTCACTTCCCACCCCAAAAGGGGCAAAAGTTGGCATGCCAGCCATTACAAGGGAAAAAAAATAAAGAATTACTTGGTTTGAAGAGAAGTGTCTGTTGAATTTTCTTCTGGTTACAGGTCCCCAGTCCTCGTCGCCAGTATTGTATCTTAAGAATGAAGACAGAGGCTCTGGTTTGGTAACGCTGTAACCAATTTAATATAACAGTAACTATTAACAAAGTATCTAAGGAAGACCGGCTGTGAGCATGGTAGAAACAATTGTAACAAAGATTAGACCGGTAGTCTGTGGAGAAGAAGCAGCGAAGCAGTTCCAGGTAGACTGGTATGTTCGGCTGCCAGTTGAAGAATCAGTTGACAGTTGGAAGAGCCTGCCTTTTATATACCAACAGCTTGGCAACTGACAGGCGCGTCTGATTGGCTAAGACGCGCCTGGCTGCTACCGAGCTGTCATTCGTAACTGCGAGGACTTTCTTTCAGTATAAAACAGTTTCCACCAAGGTCCTCTGTTCCGGCGGGATTAGAGGTTTAATCCTATTGGTTGAAAGATCTGACAGCTCCCTATAAAAGGGCTGCTATCAGACTCAACCTTCGCTGGATTGTTCTCACTTGCTGTACTCAATGAAGAGCTGTTGTTACCGTTAGGCCTGTGCGTGCCTATCCATTACCCAATCCAACACTGGCGACAAAGGTGGGATTGGAAGGCAACTAGGCAAACCAAAAAGAGCGTAGCAATACAGCAAGTACATCCAGCCTGGAGCTTAGCCCGGCTTCGAGCAGCCAATTTTGAGCAGAAGACTCAAAGTGCTCTCAGAACACAAAATGGCCATGCACGCCGCACCGACTCTGTATGACCCAGTCATCGAGCACTGGGACTCATACATACTACGATTTGACTGCTTTCTTGAGGCAAACGACCTCATGGGCCTTTCTGAAGGCCGCAAGAAGAACATGTTCCTCGGATATTGTGGCTGGGAAGTGTTCGAGATGGCAAAAGACCTCTCTGTGCTGACACCGCTGCAATCAGTTGCCTGGTCCATGCAGATGCTGAGGACCCACTATGCCCCCAAGCCATCCAAGCATGTTCGCTGGCATGAGTTTAATATCAGGAACCAGAAAGAGGGCGAGTCGATTAATGAGTATGTTGCTGTGCTTTGCAAGGCTGCAGCATACTGCGAATTCCAAGACCTGGACAAGCTGATTCTGGACCACATAATTTGCGGCATGCGGGACATTAACCTACTCGCTAAATCTAACCTCACTCTGCAGATCGCCTTGGACGAAGCCAGGGCATCCGAATCAGCCATCAAATCTACTCTGCAATGCTGCACAAGACGCGGGAAAGAGTACATGCGTACATCGTGAGACTGCAGAACCCGAGAGCTCAGAGGGCAAGGAAGATGACAGCTTCTGCATATGTAGTAGCCACGGCCAGCCAGCGCACAAATTCAAACCTCGTCTCCCGCCTTGCACTAGCAGTGGAGGAGACCATGCCAGATCGGTTTGCCATTTCCACGACACAACCTGTCAGCGCTGCGAGCGAAAGGGGCACATCACCAAGGTGTGCCCAAGCGAATTCCCTGCCACTACCTGGCAGCCTAGAAGCGCACCAAACTGCCACAGAGGCCCAACCAAGGGGACTGGCAGAAGCTACCACGGGGCTCAGAGGGCGACAATAGAGTCATCTACCATACGTCAATCAGCCAAGTCCGCACCAGGCAGCCAAAAAAGCTGAAGGTCACAGTCCTCATTGAGGACTCTCCATGTGAGATGGAGATCGACACTGGGTCATCACTGACCATCATGCTGTGGTCTAACCTAAAGCAGGCTATTCCTGGCCTAAAGAAGCAGCATCTTTGCACCCCTGACATCTGCTTACGAGATTACCAGGGAAACCGGGTCCCCATTGTAGGCCAAGGCACCTTCCAGGTGAAGTTCAAGCAGTTCAGCAGTAAACTCCCAGTGACAGTGGTCAGCAGCAACCTGCAGAGCCTTCTAGGGCTGGATTGGTTCCAAGCCCTGGGCCTAGAAGTGCCGATATCAACACCTTGAAAGATGACGGCGCTGAAGCCATCTTTAAGGAGTTTGAGGATGTTTTTGGCACCGGTCTGGGTAAGTATGTGGGGACCCCAATTTCCTTTAGTTTGGACCCCAACATAGCCCCAATAAGGCTAAAACCCAGGAGAGTACCTTTTGCTCTCCGCCCCAAAATTGACAGGGAAATTGACAAGCTCTAATCCTAGAGCCGGTCGATCATGCACGCTGGGAGACCTCTATAGTGACATCTGTCAATGGGTCTGTCCGCATCAGCGCAGACTACAAGTGCACAATAAATAAAGCGGTACAACAAAGTGCCTACCCTGTACCCATTGTACAGCACTTACTTCATTCACTAGGCCCTGGAAATTTTTTCGCAAAATTGGACATGGTGCAGGCATACCAAAAATTGCCTGTAGATGGTGCTATGGCGGAGGCCCAAACCATTGTGGTGCACAGGGATGCATTCAAATGTCACTGCCTGCAATTCAGCATTAGTATCGCCCCTGGGCTGTTCCAAAGCATAATGGATCGGCTTTTGCATGGGATTCCAGGAGTCGTCCCCTATTTCGATGACATCTTGGTATTGGCTGAAAATGAGGCGCAACTTTTAAAATGTGTAGGAACAGTTTTGGCTTGAATTAGAGACAAAGGCCTCCGTCTCAAAAAAGAGAAATGCCAAATTAACATGCCAAAGATTGAATTCCTAGGGTACCTAATCGATGATTCACCTGACCACACAAAAAATTAAAGCTATTCAGGACACCTCGCAATCAAACTGAGCTGCAGGCGTTCCTCGGGCTCCTTAATTTCTGCAGAGTCTTTCTCAAACAGAAAGCCACTGTTGCTGAGCCCTTACACTGTCTCCTGGCTAAGAATGTGAAGTGGTCTTGAGGCAGAGCCGAGGCTGCTGCATTTGCTATGGTAAAACGACTCCTGTTGGCAGACTCCTTTCTAGTACAATATAGCCAGACCCTGCCGTTGGTGCTGACCTGTGACGCTTCCCCGTTCGGCGTCGGCACCATCCTCAGCCACCGCATGCCCAACGGAACCGAAGCCCCTATTGCATTTTACTCCAGGACCTTCTCCTCTGCAGAGTGGAACTACAGCCAGCTAGACTGTGAGGCTTTGGCTGCAGTGGCCAGAGTAAAGAGTTCCATGAGTATCTATATGGCTGGGACTTTGAACTGGTTACATACCACAAGCCATTGTTGGGCTTACTGGCTGGGGACCAACCTACCCCAGTATCACTATCACCGTGGATGACCAGGTGGACCATCCTAGCTGCCTACTCTTACTGCCTCATCCACTGACCAGGCTCCACTTTGGGGCATGCTGATGCGTTAAGCCGTTGCCGGCTGCCTGAACTTCTCACTGACCCTACCCCCAAGACACCAGTCCTCCTCATTGACTGCCTTGAGATTGGGCCTGTCTTGTCCAGTGACGTTGCCCATCACTCTGCAAAGGATTCCACCATCAAGCAAATTTTGAACTGGGTGTAGAGGGGATGGCCCAAGGGGCCTGTTGGGGTTGATTTCAAAATGTATTTTACCAAACGTGATGAGTTATCGGTTGTTAATGGCTGTTTACTGTGGGGGGAATGGGTCATTGTTCCACCCGCATTGCAGTATTAGAATCTTTACACGTAGGGCATCCCGGAATTGTCAGGAGGAAGTCTTTGGCTAGGAGTTACATGTGGTGGCCTAACATGGACAGGGAGATTGAAGAATGGGTGGCTACCTGTACACCATGCCAGAAGTCCAGACCAGCTCCCCCAGAGGCTCCCACTAAGGAGTGGGAGTGACCTCAAGCACCATGGTCTAGGGTGCACATTGGCTTTGCTGGCCCAGTTCATGGCCAGACATTTCTCGTAGTTGTGGATACCTACTCAAAATGGTTAGAGGTAATCCTGATGACCTCTACTATGGCAGAAGTGGTCATCAAAGTGCTACAGAGACTTTTCTCCATGCATGGTCTGCCCAACGTCTTGACCTCTGACAACAGGCCTCAATTCATGGCCATGCAATTTGAGGCCTTCCTAGCAGCTCAGGGAATCAGGCATGCCCTGGTCGCGCCATTCCATCCAGCCTCCAATGGTCAGGCAGAGATAATGGTGAGATCTGCAAAAGAGGCCCTCTCTAGGATAGGCCTGGGGGGTTGGCAAACACGTGCTGACCACTATTTGCTAATTCAGCACATCGCACCCAGTGCCACTACAGGGAGAAGCCCCTCCGAGCTTCTCATGGGTCACTGGCTAAGGTCCCACTTAGACCGGCTACATCACAATTATTCTGCCTCATCGCCCCCAGACTCCACAAGCAAGATTTGGATATTTAGCATAGGGGATTCGCTATAACCCCACAACTAGGCTGGGGAAACTCTGTGGATTTCTGCCATAGTGATAGGCATCACCGGCCTTCGCTCTTACCTCTTAGAGCTTGAGGATGGTAGAAATTGGAGAAGGCACATTGATCAACTCCATGGCCACCTCTCCAACTCCACTCTTAGACAACCAGAGATAACTCCTGTACAAGGTAGCCAAAGCCCTACCCAAATGGAGCAAACACTCACTCCTTCCACAGCCAGCTCAAGCCCGAGGGTACAGGGGAACTTATCTGGTTATGTTGCAGACCTGCAGTGAGCTCTGAATGAACTGGCTCCAGAAGCTCCAGCCGCGGCCTGTGAAAGGTTCCAGGAGCTTCCACCAAGCAGAGCTGCGGAGCAAACAGGTCTGTCTGACCTGCCCTCCTACTGAAGTACGCAGGTCTGGCAGAGCTACCCAAAAGCCCACCTACCTGCATGACTACATAACAAGTAAAATTATTCCATCCAAGAGGAGAGGGGTGTTAGATACTTGTTCTAACTATAGTGATTTCCACCAAGGTCTTCTGTTCTGGCAAGAGCTGTTGTTACCGTTAAGTCTGTGTATGCCTATCGATTACCCAATCTAACAGAAGGATTGTACTTCTTTGCAGTCATCTGGTTGTTAGCATCTCCCTGACAGCTCTTGAGACCACTTGCGGTTTATCTTTGCCCTCACCTAAATTGGTGTGCAACTGGTTATGGAATCTTCATGGAACTGTGCAATGACTGCATTGTAGACTGGAGATAGGTGGTATCTTATCCCTCCTGTTGAGAGAGGGCTGCTCAATGTTAACATAAATGGCCTCTTTTATGATTTATCTCCATCACCCAGTCTCAACTGTCAGTACTTATCCTTCCATTCCCTCTCTTCCCCGCCATGACAACTGATGAAACTTCTTTTTTTTAAATAGAATTTATTTTTATTTTCAAAACAAACACAACACATAAAATCTTCCTTCTTTACATATTGTAGAAAGTGTATCAGTTGGTTACAAAAGGTTTTCGTGCATCTCTTCCACAGTCATCAAGCATAATTCATATTAACTCAAGTATTTTAACTCAGATGTTTATGCATGTTACCCTTATACCTCCATTTTTATTTGACTATAATTGTTTAAATGTCCTTCATCATAAAATATACCAAGATTTAATACATAATCACATACTGGCATTTTATTTAATATTTCTAAAATCCTCCAATTACACTGAATCCTTATGTTCTATTCTAGCCAAACATCCATAATATTTAATAACAAACTTTTCTAATCCTCCTTTCCAGATCACTGTTTGCAATTTTCATCCAGTTTCCTTATATTGTACCCATACATATATATAGGTTGTCATCATTATCCCTCCTTGATTTGACTATATCCTGTATCATAACATTTCCCCCCTAATAATCAAAACTTAACTGTATCTAACTTAGTTCTTTTTTATTAACCTTTGTATATAATCCAAAAGGATTTCTAATCTTGCTTTCATGGGTGCCAGTCAATATTCATATCCAATTATTACTTATCATAACACTACACATTGTATACATTATTATCATTATCAATTATTTCTTTAACTATATCTATTATCACTAAATTTCACTGTTTAACTAGTTTTAAGTTATATTCTTCCATCTATCAACCTGTATCTTTCCAATAACAAAACAATCTCATATCTTCTGCCATTTGTGGTACCAATCCTCTAGCCATCTTCTTGATCAGCTTTGTATGGACTTCTCTTAGCAACTCCTTGCTTATAAGATCTCTCATATAATCTTGATGCCCTCTTTCTGTTTCCTTATTCAGTTTGTCTTTGATTGTCAGCAGTGTTATAAAAACTTTTGCTAGTGGAATTCCTTTCTTTAAGTCCATAGGTTCTTTAATTTTATCTTCTTCTATATCTTGACCCTTGAAATAGATTTCCTCTCCATTTAATTCTTCTTTCTGTATTCCATTCTTTCAATTTTCAGGAACAAACCAATTACCATAGATATCAGCAGGTTTAGTCTCTTTATATTCATTTTCCACTTCGGTGTTTTGAGTTTCAATCACCCCGTTTTGCATTTGATGAACATTTTCAATTTTTTCATCGTATTTTCTTGTTATGTGCTCTAGGTATTCCAGTTTTTTCTCAACTATATTTGAGAATTTCTGTAGTTCTGAAAATATATTTTGCAAAGTCAAGACCTCTATCTTTCCTTGGGATTGTGTCATTCTAACAAACACAGCTACTCTAAGCTTGAAAGATCAACAAAATTAAAGCATAGAGTCACAAAGAATGCTGCTCTCACTTCTCTCTGGTCAAAAACATACTTCAAAGGGACATCTGTGTACTCTTATAAGTCTGTAGCCAAACAATAAGTCAAAGCAATCCATGAAAGAAAAAAAACATTCCATTTTGAATACACAAAACTCAGATCAACAATACCTCCCAGCCTCCTGAGTGGTGACACTATTAAAGAGTTTCTTTTTGTATCTTTTTTGTATATCAAATTAGAAAAAGAGGTCCAATTATTAAATGAATTAGAAAAATAGCAATAAAAGAGGAAAACTTTAGTCAGTGAATTACAGAGAGTCACAAAGAGAAGGTAGAAGAAGAAAACTTTATCCATCTGTTTCAAAAGGTTTGCATAGATTCGATCCATGTAAATAACATTTAAAAAGTAAGATAACCACTGTCCAAAACCATTCCAAATTCAATTCCGCCACTTGATTCTTCTATTCTTTAATTTAAATTGGTTTTTGAGTTTTTATAGGCAATCTTTTTTAAAAAAACAATAAAAATTCCTTACCAGCTGGAAACACTTCCTCTTTCCATATCCTTCTTTTTTGGATCTGCCCCGAGTTTGTCAGCCTTGGCTGGATTTTTTGACACCGGCTTGAAGAACTTCTCTTGTTTCTTTCGAAGATTTTGTGATATCCCCGAGATCAGCAAGACGTATTCTTTCTGTTCACCATCTCTTCGGGACAGTTTAGGTCCATTTGGACCACGCTGTGGCAAAAGTGTTGGCTGTGGTCTCAGAGCATTGAGACCACACAACCATCTCGTCATGACATTGGCTCCTCCCTCCCAACTGATGAAGCTTCTTGAATGAGAAGTTAAATGTTTCGTTCTTCTTCCTCAAGGAAAAAACAGACCAGCTACCTTTTTGAAAGAGCAACTTTGAGACATTTAAATATTTGTTTCCTCTCCCCTCCTCATCTTGGTAACTTTCTTCTGAGTTCACTCTGGTTCATCAATTCTTTTTTCTTTTTTTCTTAGATTGGGATGCCAAAATAGAGCAAGTAAACTAAGGAAAAATATAGAGAAATAAATTATTTGTCCTTAAATATAGAGAAAAAAATTGTCCTTATCCCAAAGTAGCATGTAAATTTTAGCTGCTGTTGCTTAATGTTTAGCTTGTTGTTATCTGCTGCAATACCTTAACCCTTTTCACATGTATTATGATTAAACCACATCTCTGCTATCCTATATTTCTTCTTTTTCTCTCACTGATGGAGGATGTAATATTTCTTCTTATTAAGTATCATCCTGTTTGTTTTCGGTCCATGCTCAAATCAATCTAAATTTCCTAAAGTTTTAATTTAAAATTTAAAATTTTGTGTTATATGTCAGTTTAAAAATCATCTCCTTAAAGTCCTCATCCACGTCATTAAAAAATCATTAAACGAAACTGGTGACAAAACTGGATTATGTGGCATTCCACTTGACAGTACTCTCGTAGATGTGGAGACATTAACACACACTCATTATCTGTGATCATTCAGCCAATTATAAATCTAACATATTTATAATCTGCTCTATTTTTATCCATTTTATTAATGAAGATAGCATGATAGATTTCACTGAATTCTTTGCTGAAATCAAGATATGTTGTGTCCACACATTTCTCTGCTCAATTAAGCCAGTCAGTTTATTGAAGACAAAAATGAGATTAGCCTGGCATTACTAGTTAATTTTTAAGATGACAAGATTGTAATTTTTCTTCTTTATCTTTATCTTATTTTGTACACAGAGATGAAATTTGCAAGTCTTTTTGAACCTCACCAGACTTCCATACCGTGTTTCCCTAAAAATATGACAGGGTCTTATTTTATTTTGCCCCGTTAAATATGGCCTTGGGCTTATTATCAGGGAGGGCTTATTGTTTTGGGGTTGCTGGGCAGCTGCTCTCTTGCGAGCGGACTCCCGAAGAGCCGGGCACAGCCTCAGGGGCAAAGCAGCCATGAGGTGGCCATGCTCACGAGCAGCCACCCAGCAAATCCCCTCTCCAGCTGGGCAGAGCGCTATTCACTGACCTAGGGGGTATCACTAAGGCGCCAAGCCACATGGTGCTTTGCTCGCCCCCCAACTCCCGCAGCTTGGCCCATTAGGATACCCCCTAGGTCAGTACATGGAGCTCTGCCTAGCTGGAGATGAGGGTTGTGCGCATGCCTGTTCCACCCCCAGCCTCACCAAGCCCTTGTGCAGTTCTCCCAGGGCACCACCGCTGGCTGCCGCTGCACGCCACCACCACCGCCATGCTCCGAGCATAAGTTCCAAATTCCAAAACTCAGCTGCCAAGTCTTCCAGCATCGACCACTCTAGGAGTGCTCTCCAGACAGAGAGTCTTCCGGACAGAGAGTCTTCTGGATAGAGAGTCTTCCAGCAGCCGAACCATCATAGAGAGCGCTCCTAGAGTGGCCGGCTGGAAGATTTGGCCCCTGGTTTTGGAGTTTGGAAGTTATGCTTGGAGCGTGGCGGCGGCAGCGGCGGGCAGTGGCAACCAGCGGCGGTGCCCTGGGAGAGCTGCGCAAGGGCTTGGTGAGGCTCGGGGCAGAACAGGTGCTCGCACAACCCCCATCTCCAGCTGGGCAGAGCTCCATGCACTGACCTAGGGGTTATCCCTAATGTGCCAAGCCGTGGGAGCTGGGGGCCGGGCAGAGCACTACGTGGCTTGGCACCTTAGTAATATCCCCTAGGTCAGTGAATGGCGCTCTGTTCGGCTGGAGAGGGGGTTTGCCGAGCGGTTGTTCGTGAGCTTGGTCACCTCATGGCTGCTTCGCCCCTGAGGCTATGCCTAGCTCTTCAGGAGTCCACTCGCAAGGGAGCAGCCACCCAGCAACTCCCACCTCCGGCCAGGCAGAATGCCACTCCCCAACCTAGCGGTATCCCGAAGGCAACAAACAATGTGAGCGTCTTTCCACCCCGGCTCCCGTGGCTTGGCGCCTTCAGGATACCACTAGGTAGTTGAGTGGTGTGCTGCCTGGCCTGAGGGGGAGTTGTCCAGGGGGTTATTTTTGGGGGTGGGCTTATATTTTTGCCCACGCAAAAAATGTGACAAGGCGTTAGTTTCGGGACAGGATGTATTTTCGGGGAAACATGGTATTTCTAAGAATGCTTAAAGAAAAAATTACGCCTTTACTACTTCCTTCAAAATCTTCAGTAATTCAATACAGTGGTGCATCTGGTCATGGAATATAACTTTGTTTAAAGAAACTAAATGTAATTTTACTCTCTCATTAATATTTTTTTAGCTGCAGTCCACATTTTCTGCCAATGGCCTCACTTCTGCTAGAAAACATATATAAAAATGAGTGAGGGTATAGTCTCTTCTTGCCATCACTTATCATTTTAACCATTTGTTTTGCTTTTCATTTACTTTCTCACATATCACTTACACCTTTTTGTTGGACATTTCTCATAAGTCTTAGTTCACTTTGTGCTTTAGTCTTTCTAGCATAATCTAGAATCTGGTAACTTGTATCTTTCTTGATTACTGTATTTTTCACACTATAAGATGCACTTTTGTCCCCCCCCAAAAGTGGGCGGAAATGTCTGTGCGTCTTATAGAGTGAATATTGTGGTGGGGGAAGGGGGTTAGTACCACTGCTGCTGCCTGTCACCACTGCCACTGTTCACTGCTGCCGGGGAACACTGGAGCCTTCACCGCCAAGCAGCTGATCGGTGGTTGGATCGGCCTCCCAGAATACTGCCAATCAGTTGTCCTAGGCAACAGGGCTCACCAACGCCATTCGGCACTACTGTTCACTGCCTCTGTTTACCACCACTGCCGTTCACCACCGCTGCCATTCACCAGCACTGTCATTCACCACCACTGCCATTCACCACTGCCAGCAATCTGCATCAATTGCCGCCGCCAAATCATCAACAATTGGTGGCAGCGGCAAAGAGCGGTGGCGATCCCCGCCAGCTAGAACAGCTGATTGGTGGTGTTCTGGGAGGCCAATCCAACTGCTGATCAGCTGCTTGGCAGCGAAGGCGCCAGGGTTCCTTGGCGGTGGCAGCAGCTCAGCTCAGTTAACCAGTGGTGGGCGCACTGGAGCAAAGCCCTGATGAGCCATGTGCTGGGACTGCAATAATGTGCTAAAGTTGACCAGACTGTTTGCTGTTTGCTGTAAGGATGCTAGTCAGATGAATACCAGATGGATGCTGGGAGGCAGATTTTTTTCCTTGTTTTTTTCCTCTAAAGTTAATGTGCATCTTATGGTCTGATGTGTCTTATAAAGTGCAAAAAAAATGGTACATGCCTCTCTTTCCCTTTTCTATACATATGCTCCCCTGCCCATTTTAGAAAACTTGAAGTTTATTTACTGTATCTTGGTCTCTTTAGATATCTCCTTTTTTTCTTCTGGCAGAAAAGAATGTTAGTTTCCAAATTACAATATAAATTAAAAAATTAAGTTTGCTCATATAATAACTTCAGCTGTGTCTTAACCACATAGCTTTCACTGATGGAGTTGTTACTGATGCCCATTAGGATATAACAAATAAATGCTGATCACACATTTTCTAAAAAAGCTAATGAGAATTACAAAAATCCTTTTTATATTTTATATTTTGTTAAACATTTTAAAGAACATGTAATAAAAAATAAGAAAAAGGGATAAAGAAATAAGGTACAAATGAATAAACAAAGGTTAGAAAACCCTTCTAATTCATTCTGATATAAATTGAACTTGGCAATAATATTTATTGTGGTATTTCCATCATAAACTGCACAAATATTAAAGTTTTGTAGATTCTTCTCTTTGGTATTCAACAGAAGTATCAATATATAGCTAAATACAGGAAGATCTTAAAAATTTTAGCTTATCAACTGTTGTTGTTTTGCTTTGTGTTACTTATTTTACAAATGAAAATTAAAATTACTGCTTTTTAAAGTAGAATGTTCAATAACCTACATCCCATTTCTAGTTTTTTAAGTTGATCCTACCTTAGTAGAACTATGAGCTGGTTTTGTGCTCCAGTGGGTAGTGGGAATCAAAATGTAAATATTGATCCGTGTGAGTGGGTTTTCTGCACAGTTCTGGAAGGCTAGACTATTTTCTTTAACATATTCCCATGTAGAGATTGGCTACAATGGTTTAGGGAATTACCATCTTTACCCTGGGAAGGCTACCTAATGCATATATGGACTCCCCCAAATCCACAGAGGTAACTCTCCTTAGACCAATTGTCAGCAGCATCAACTCTGCCACCTACA
Organism: Thamnophis elegans; assembly: GCF_009769535.1. Lineage (NCBI taxonomy): Eukaryota > Metazoa > Chordata > Lepidosauria > Squamata > Natricidae > Thamnophis > Thamnophis elegans. The sequence goes on from NC_045558.1 coordinate 71,305,149, forward strand.
ACATTGTAAAACATGTAACCACCTTATTAGCTCCATTAGTTGGCATCACCATCCATCACATCAACAATTGACAAGACTCAGCCAGCAAAGTTTGGAAATTAAAACTAGACCCAGATGAGACCATGGTTTCCTATGAAGTGAGTTCTTTCTTCACCTGCATTCCAACTACCAAAGCTGTCATGGTAGTGAAAAAATGACTGCTACAAGACAGCACCTTATATGACAGAACTAACCTCAGCCCAGATCACATATGTGCCACGTTGGACTCTGCATGATCATTACCTATTTTAAATACAATAAAGGTTCCTACAGACAAAAACACAGCTGTGTTATGGGTTCACATGTGTCCCCTATTGTAGCCAATCTCTACATAGAAGAGGTAGGAACCAAAGCCCTAAACTCCTTCACAGAAATTCCATCCACTTACTGGTATAGATATGTGGATGATACTTGGGTCAAGGTCAAAACATAGGAATTGGATATGTTTCACCGAACATATCAACCCTGGGGAGAGACACATCAAATTCACATGGAAATATGTTAAGGAATATAGTCTTCCTGGACTGTGCAGTATATATTAAGGAAGACAGATGCCTTAACATTGAAGTTTATAGAAAACCCACTATCAACCCACACAGATCAATATTTACATTTTGATTTCTACCACACACTGAAGCACAAAATGGGAGTAATCAGAGCTCTACATAAATGAGCTGAAGACCTGCCTACCAGTAAAGATGGAAAAGAAAAAGAATGAAAACACGTCAAGGAAGCCCTCATAACATGTGGCTAGCCCAAGTGGGCCTTCATCAAATCTCAAAAAAGACCCTACAGGAGCTCCTCCATAACAGACAATGATGAGAACAATAAACGAAGCAAAGTTGTCATTCCATACCCTGCAGGAAAACCTCAGAAGGATCTTCAGCCAACATAATAGCAATAGCAATAGCAGTTAGACATATTCCGCTTCATAGGGCTTTTAGCCCTCTCTAAGCGGTTTACAGAGTCAGCATATATTGCCCCCACAGTCTGGGTCCTCATTTTACCCACCTCGGAAGGATGGAAGGCTGAGTCAACCCTGAGCCGGTGAGATTTGAACCGCCGAACTGCAGTTAGCAGTCAACTGAAGTGGCTGCAGTACTGCACTCTAACCACTGCGCCACCTCGGCTCTATAACATACGTGCACACTTCAAACCCAAGAATACACTAAGGCAGAAGTTTATCCACCCCAAAGATAAAACATCCAGACATAAACTGAGCAATGTTGTATATGCAATACAGTGCAGTGAGCCATGTGCAGATCTGTACATTGGACAAACAAAACAACCACTTGATAAGTGCATGGCACAAGATAGAAGAACAAATACACCAGCAGTCTATCTGCATTTAAAAGACACAGAGCATTCTTTTGAAAACATCAAAGTCCACATTTTTAGCAGAGAAGACTGCTGGTTTGAAAGTGGAATTAAATAGGCCATCTATGTCAAAACTGAACAGTCCTCTCTCAACAGAGAGGGAGGGATATGACATAATCTATCTTTAATCTACAACACAGTCCTTTCAACAGTTCCAAGAAGGCTCCACACCCATTGCAACACTCGGGTGACCCTGATGATATGATAAAGCTCCAGGTGACCTTAATGACACGCTAAAAGAATGCAAATGAACAGCTGTCTGCAAGAAGTATAAATCCTTCCATTTTCCACCCGAACTGAAGAAGCTTCTTGGATGAGAAGCAAAACAACTTCAAAGAAAAACCAAATAGTCCAGTTGCCTCTTTAAAAAAAGCACCTTTGGGACATAGTGTTAAAATGTTTCTGGCCTGTGGCAGTGTCAGCAGATTAGTAAAAATAATTGTTCATCTTGACAATGGAATATATATTGTGCTTTGAAAGTCATTAAGCAAATATAAGAAAGTGAAAAATACATTTTAGACACAGAGAACCTTTGCACTGAGAAAAATGGGAAGCTGGAACACCTATAGAGTTATTTTCCTTTTCATACTTCTAATATGTTTTGATTAATTAAGAAGTGGTTCAGCCACTCTGGTCTGAATTAATCTAAGTGTATTATTCTAGTGGTACCTTTCAATGTTTTCAGTTAGAGAGAGAGAGAAAAAGAGAAAATAGTGGCATTCTGCAGAAACTGTAATAAATTTCAAGGACTAGTCCAAAAATGTTCTTGAAATTATATAACCTTTGTAGCTTTTCTCCAACTAAAAAATGCCTAATGTTCATACCGTTTAGTTCTGTAACCAGGGATTTCAAGACACAATGAGTGGCATTATGAAACAACCCTGGTCAAAATATTTTTTGATGGCCCCTCTGGCTGGTGGGAGACGTTTGAGAAGAGTGAGATGATCTAGGTGCTATTTTATTTCTCACAATAATTTTGGATTTTACTACATTGCATTTTAGAGCAGTTGCCTGAATGTTGTATCCTAGGAGTTTCCCAGAGGACCAAGTAATCCCACCTTTAGAAATCATCAAGTTGGACACCATATTTTTTCTTTGGAGTCAAGCATTCAGGGATTTCTTATAGTTATTAGAGGATAGTTATTACAGTGAACAGCTGTTACTTGACATTTCTCCAGGAAACCATTTAAAATACTTCAAGGAATATGATCACTATCTTTGATATGGTGTCACAATAATTTATTTGGCTAATCTTTAATAAGCCAAGATATCATATTAAAAAATTAAACATCAAGCATGCAGGATGTATGGCAGTGGGATATAGTCATTTGGATCGCTGGTTTCTAGGAAAAAGCAACTTAAACAAGCAATTTAAACAAACAGACTCCTGAGGCTTTCCTGAAAATGGCCCCAACGTCCCAACTGGCAGTTTGGAAATGAACTTCCGGTAGGCCCATTGCAGCCATTTTTTGCCCTCCCCAGGCTCCAGAAGTTTTCCTGAAGCCTGGGGAAGGTGAAAATGGCCTCCCCCAGCACCCCAGAGGCCCTCTGGAAACTGGAAATGGATTCTTTTAGAATTTCTGGTTGGCCCATTGAGGCCGCTTTTTGCCCTCCCCAGCCTCCGGAGGCTTTCCTGAAGGCTGGAGAGGTGAAAAATGGCCCAACCGTAAGTTTGAAAATTATCTGTTTCTAGCTTTCAGAGGGCTTCCTGGGGGCCTCCCCAGGCTTCAGGAAAACGTCCTGGGGGGTTGTGTGTGCATGCGTGGGAGCCCCATGCATTCATGCATGGGGGTCACACATGCATGTGCAGCTGGGCAGGGCGGATTGAGTGGGCACGCACACATGAGTGATAGCACATGTACAACCAATTTTGGCACACCGTAGGAAGAAGGTTCGCCTTCACTGGTTTAGAATTATTCCTCAGTTACAAACGCATTACAAAATATCATGTCCCTTCTATGGCAAACAATTCCATTGAAAACCATGTGAAGTTTAATTTTGCCAACTGCTGCATGGGAGGGGTTAAATCACTGGGAACAACTGATCTCCACATCAGCTTATGTTCATTTAACAAATAGCTAAGGGTGTAAGAGGCATCAATCTTTCAGATATTGGTCATTTTATTATGTTTGAAGTATAATTCAACTTTTTTCAAATACACATCAACTTTAAAGAAATAGAGTGGTAAATGTTTATCAAAAAATCAGATTGATTTGATGTGGAAGAAGACTGTCCCTATGTCTAATCTTCTTTTTAATAATAATTATTATTACTATTTTTAATTGTACAATTTTCTTTGTTATATATAAAAATTTCCATGTCCACAATGGCACTGTACTGTCTGGGTACAATCTCTTTTAAATACAGATAATAAACTTTATACACACCATATTTATAACCATTATTCTCCAAGTATATTCACCATGATCTTCATTTATTCTTATTAAACATTTTCCATTATTTAATTTAAACATTCTATTCAGGTTGTCTATAATTAGTTAATAATATCAAATGTTATAAACATCACATTTGTAACCATTATTCTCCAAGTCTATTAATCATAATATTTACTTGTTCTAATTATTCAATGTTCATTATTTAATTACATCCTACATTTTTATTTACATATCCTCTTTCAATTTAAATTTCTAACTTCTGCTTAATAATGACAGTAACAATCATAACTGTAATTGTAATCACATTGATAATGATTTTTGCTTCTCCATAATAATAAATTTTCATTGCTTGATTAATCATTCTCTTAATCTTTTAGTTTCTAACTTTTGCTTCTATTATCTAACCATTGATAAATGTGTCTGATCTTGATATGGCTATGGCAATTATGTTATGTCCAATAGAGAAAATATCTACTTGCTCTAACTTTGATTTCATAGCAGCCACCCAATCACCCCTCAAAGTAGTAGAGCTGAGCAAGACCCTTGTTCTTAAGGTACTATTCTGGCCTGGATGAATCAAAGATATGATTACAAGGCAGCTTTATTTGCTTGTATTTTCTTGTGTCATATGGCTAACAAGCAGTTGCTTCTGTGGTATTTCTACTGGTCCTGAGTCAATAGAAGATTCTCCCTTATGTGTGCACCCACAACAAGGGGGTGAATATGCACCTTAGCGAGTATGAAAGGAGCAAAGGTCTTCTGAAGATGTGAGCTTCTCCCCAAGCAATTTTTATTCAGTTCTACCTCCAATAAAATATCAACATGGGCTGATAATTACATGACTGAAGGAAACATTTATAGTTAAAATGTATATGAATGTGCAGTAAACACATTCCTAAATAATGATTTACATTTGTAACTATTTTTTAAAAAACAAGTTAATAGTTTTTGACAAGATATTAAATAAATTCATAGGAAATAAAATTTCAGAGGCAATTACCCATTATAGATAAATGGAACATCTGTGATAAAAGGTATTTAGTTGGGTTCAGATCTAATTAAATTAAGAATATATCAGTAAGCGCATATTGAGTTCAAGTCAGAGTCAATATTCTATATAGTTTATGGAAACAGATGGTTATATTTTAAGTATGACTAAGGTTGGATCCATATTGATTAATACTGGATTCACAGTATTGATTATTATTTTTGAGAAAGTAGCTGATTATTTTTGAGAAAGTAACTATTGCACCATTGCACTCATTTCACATTTCAGTAAAGGTATGCTCCAAATCCTACAGGCTAGGCTCTAGCAGTATGTGGATCAAAAACTACCAGAAGTACAGGCAGGATTTCGAAGAGGCAGAGGAACTAGCGATCAAATTGCCAACATACACTGGTTCATGGAGAAAGCTAGGGAGTTCTAGAAAAACATCTACTTCTGCTTCATTGACTATGCTAAAGCCTTTGATTCTGTGGATCACAGCAAATTGTGGCAAGTTCTTAAAAAGATGGGAATACCAGATCATCTTATTTGTCTCTTGAGAAACCTATATGCAGGTCAAGAAGCAACAACGAGAACTGGAAATGGAACCATGGATTGGTTCAAAATTGGGAAAGGTGTCCAGCGAGGCTGTAGACTGTCACCCTGCCTATTTAACTTATATGCAGAACACATCATAAGATAGGTGGGGCTAGATGAATCAAAAGTTGGAATTAAGATTGCTGGGAGAAATATCAACAACCTCAGATATGCAGATGATATCACTCTAATGGCAGAAAGTGAAGAGGAACTAAAGAGCCTCTTGATGCGGGTAAAAAAGGAGAATGCAAAAGTTGGCTTGAAACTTGACATTAAGAAAACTAAGATCATAGTATCCAGCCCTCTCAGTTTCTGGCAAATAGATGGGGAAGAAATGGAAGTAGTGACAAATTTTATTTTCCTGGGCTCCAAGTTCACCGCAGATGGTGACTGCAGCTAAGAAATTAAAAGATGCTTGCTCCTGGGAAGGAAAGCTATGGCAAATCTAGACAGCATACTAAAAAGCAGAGACATCACCCTGTCAACAAAAGTGAGTATAGTCAAGGCTGTGGTTTTCCCAGTTGCAATATATGGCTGTGAAAGTTGGACCATAAGAAAGGCTGAATGCCAAAGAATTGAGGTCTTTGAACTATGGTGCTGGAGAAGATTCCTGGGAGTCCCTTGGACTGCAAGGCAATCAAACAGATCAGTTCTAGAAGAGATCAACCCTGACTGCTCTTTAGAAGGCTAGATCCTGAAGATGAAACTCAAGTACTTTGGCCATCTAATGAAAAGGAAGGACTCACTTGAGCCTAATGCTAGGAAAGATTGAGGGCAAAGAAGAATGGAACGACAGAGAAAATAGGTGTCTGGATGGAGTCACCAAAGCAGCAGGCGTGAGCTTAAATGGACTCCAGAGGATGGTAGAGGACAGGAAGGCCTCTACCTTGCTCAATAGTGGTAACTGTGAGAGGGATCTTGAAATCCTATTGGACAACCATTTAAATATGAACGAGCAGTGTGCAGCAGCTGCCGAAAAAGCCAACACAGTTCTAGGCTGCATAAACGGATAGAATCAAGATCATGTGAAGTATTAATACTACTTTATAATGCCTTGGTAAGGCCACACTTGGAATACTGCATTCAGTTTTGGTCACCATGATGTAAAAAAGATGTTGAGATTCTACAAAGAGTACAGGGAAATGCAAAAAAGATTATTAGGGGACTGGTGGCTAAAACATATGAAGAATCGCTGCGGGAATTGGATATATCAAATTTAATGAAAAGAAGGACTAGGGGAGACATGACAGCAGTGTGCCAATATCTCAGGGGTTGCCACAAAGAAGAGGGAATCAAACTATTCTCCAAAGCACTTGAGGGTAGAACAAAAAGCAAAGGGTGGAAACTAATGAAGGAGAGAAGCAACTTAGAACTGAAGAGAAATTTCCTGAGAGTTAGAACAATTAATCAGTGGAACAACTTGCCTCCAGAAATTGTGAATGCTCCAACACTGGAAGTTTTTAAGAAGATGTGTCTGAAGTTTTTTAGGGTTTCCTGCCTAGGCAGGGGTTGGACTAGAAGACCTCCAAGGTGCCTTCCAACTCTGTTATTCTATTTTAATAATACATCTATAATATTGATAGTAATAGTTAATGTTGTATTTTTAGCAACATGCTGCTCTCAAAGAATGAAAGTCATCTGTTGAATATGATTTTGTTTTATCTGATAAATTGCACAGCCAATGCTAGATTAAAATATTTCAAATAATATTCTTTCTTGTTATGATGCGTTTTGATCAGGACGTGCAGTTAGGGGAGGCAGGGGAGGCAGAGCCTCACCACTGTCATCATGAAAAGAAAAAAAAATGTAAAAGTAAAAAGGCTGAGCTAGTTGCTGCCAGAATCACCATGGATGACTCTGCTTAGTGCTTAACTGTTTAAAAAAAGCCTCTAAAAAAGTGCCTTCTACAGGCGGCGGCAGGAGAACGAGATGCCTCATCTAGTCTGACTTTATGATCACTTGAGCAGAGCTAAGCAAGGGTTAAAAGCCAAAAAATTCCTGACGTAGATGAGGCACATCATTCTCCTGCTTTCTGTAGAAGGCATTTATTTAGTGGCTTTTTAGAGGCTCTGGCAGCAACTAGTTCAGTCTGACCTCAGCTCATGCCTTTTTCCTTTTACATTTTTTTTTCTTTTCATGATGGCAGGCAAGAGCAGAGTTGAAATCCTCTCTGAAACAGCTGGAAAAGGTACGTGTGATTCAGAAGTAGAAGTAGTAGAAGTAGAAGTTTATTTATATGCCGCCCTTTTCCATGGGGGGACTCAGGGCGGCTCACAACCCAAGGGGGAGGGGGAGACAAACTTTTAACATATAAGACAATACATAATTAAAAACACAACATTCATACCATTCGGGCGGGTTACAGTCTTAGCCCCAGGCCTGACGGGATAGCCAGATTCTGAGGGCTGTGCGGAAGGTCTGGAGGGTGGTGAGGGTACGAATCTCCACGGGGAGATTGTTCCATAGGGTCAGAGCTGCCACCGAGAAGGCTCTCCTCCGTGTAGTTGCCAGTCGGCATTGACCAGCAGATGGAACTCAGAGGAGGCCTAATCGATGAGATCTAATAGGTCGCGTGGAGGTAATTGGCAGTAGGCGGTCTCTCAAGTACCCAGATCCACTACCATGTAGGGCTCTATGGGTGACAAGTAGCACCTTGAAGCGCACCCGGAGATCGACAGGCAGCCAGTGCAGCTCGCGGAGGATAGGTGTTATGTGGGTGAAGCGAGGTGCACCCACAATCGCTCGCGCGGCCGCATTCTGGACTAGCTGAAGTCGCCGAATACTCTTCAAGGGCAGCCCCATGTAGAGCACATTGCAGTACTCCAGACTAGAGGTCACAAGGGCACGAGTGACTGTTGTGAGAGCCTCCCGGTTCAGGTAGGGGCACAACTGGTGCACCAGGCGAACCTGGGCAAATGCCCCCCTAGTCACAGCTGACAAATGGTGTTCGAAAGTCAGCTGTGGGTCCAGGAGGACTCCCAAGTTGCGGACCCTGTCTGAGGGGTATAATGTTTGACCCCCCAGCCTGAGAGGTGGAATACTTGCCGGATTGGTGGGAGGGAAACACAACAGCCACTCGGTCTTATCTGGGTTGAGCACGAGTTTGTTAGCCCTCATCCAGTCCCTAACAGCTTCAAGTCCCTGGTTCATCACGTCCACCGCTTCATTGAGTTGGCACGGGGTGGACAGATACAACTGAGTATCATCCGCATACTGGTGGTATTTTATCCCGTGCCGCTGAATGATCTCGCCCAGCGGTTTCATGTAGATATTGAAAAGTAGGGGGGACAAGACCGAACCCTGCGGCACCCCATATGTTAGGGGCCTAGGGGTCGATCTCTGCCCTCCAACTAACACCGACTGTGACCTGTCCGAGAGGTAAGAGGAGAACCATTGCAAAACAGTGCCTCCCACCCCCACCTCCCGCAGTTGTCGCAGAAGGATACCATGGTCGATGGTATCGAAAGCCACTGAGAGGTCAAGGAGAACCAGGATGGAGGCATGACCTCCGTCCCTGGCTCTCCAGAGGTCATCGGTCAATGCAACCAAAGCGGTTTCTGTGCTGTAGCCAGGCCTGAAGCCGGACTGGAATGGGTCAAGATAGCTAGCTTCCTCCAAGGACTGCTGGAGCTGAAAGGCCACCACCTTCTCAACAACCTTCCCCACAAAGGGGAGGTTGGAGACTGGACGATAATTGTTAAGAACGGCTGGATCCAAAGATGGTTTCTTCAGGAGGGGTCTCACCACTGCCACTTTAAGTGCGGGGGGAAAGACCCCCCTCCCGAAGGGAGGCGGTAACAACCGCCTGGATCCAGCCCCGTGTCACCTCCCTGCTGTTAGCAACCAGCCAGGAGGGGCACGGGTCCAGTACACATGTGGAGGCACTCACAGCTCTCATGGCCTTGTCCACGTCCCCAGGGGCAACATCCTGAAACTCAACCCAGGGGTGGTCTACCAGATTATCCCCTTGTGCCTCGGCTGGATCTGCAGAATCGGAGTCCAACTCCAACCTAAACCGAGCAACTTTGTCCGCTAAGAACTGGACGTAGTCCTCAGCCCTACCCTGCAGGGGATCCCCCGTGTCCCTCCTGTTTAGGAGGGAACGGGTTATCCTAAACAAGGCGGCTGGGCGCGACTCAGCGGAGGCGATCAAGGTGGCAATATAAGCTCTTTTCGCTGTCCTAACTGCCCTGATGTATTCCTTGATGCACGATGTTAGAAGTGCTCGGCTCGATTCAGTTTTGTTGGACCTCCATAGGTGCTCTAGGCGTCTCTTCCGGCGCTTCCTCTCCCGGAGTTCCTCGGTAAACCAAGGAGGCCTCCTGGATCCACTGCCTCGGAGCGGCCGTAGTGGCGCAATCCGGTCAAGAGACTCCGACGCTGCCGAGTTCCAGGCAGCAACCAGAGTCTCCACCGGACTGTGGGCGAGAGTATCAGGAATAACCCCAAGCTCCATCTGGAACCTCAAGGGGTCCATAAGTCGCCTGGGGCGGAACCACCTGGTCGGTTCTTCCTCCCTACAGTGGGGGTTTGGTCTCCGAAAGTCAAGCCTCAGTAGGCAGTGGTCTGACCACGACAGGGGTATGATCTCACTACCCCTCAGACCAAGATCACAAGTCCACTGCTCCGAGAGAAATACGAGGTCGAGCGTGTGACCCGCTGAGTGGGTTGGGCCCCGAATTACCTGGGTCAAGCCCATGGCTGTCATGGAAGCCATGAACTCCTGCGCTCCATCAGAGTGTTCACCGAGCGAAGGCAAATTGAAATCCCCCAGAACCATAAGCCTGGGGAACTCAATTGCCAGCTCGGCTACCGACTCGAGGAGCGAGGGGAGGGCTGCTGCAATGCTGTTGGGAGGCAGGTACGTTAACAGCAAACCCACTTGACCCTTGAGGTCCAACTTCACCAGCAGGGACTCACACCCGACAAGCTCCGGAGCAGAGATCCTACGAGGTACTAGAGACTCTCGGATAACAATAGCCATACCTCCACCCCTTCCCTGGGCTCTCGGCTGATGGAGCACCTGAAAACCTTCTGGGCACATCTCTACGAAGGGGACTCCTCCCTCCGGGCCCAGCCAGGTTTCAGTAATACATGCCAGGTCTGCCCTCTCATCTAAAATTAAGTCCCGGACGAGGGGAGCCTTGTGAACTACAGACCTGGCATTTAGCGACAACAGCCTGAGACCAGGGTCCTGATTACTCGCGCCATCTGGCCTTGGAGTGGGACTCATAGGGCCGGAAGGAGGGATCTCTGTGACGTAGCGAGCCCTCCTTCCCCGGTAATGGCCAGCCCTAAAGTCCCCGCCATATCTGCCCCTCCCTGTTATGACCGTAATGCTCCGGCCCACTCCCGTGTCCGTGGTTCCCTCAACCACCCCTATGGCTCCCGCATTCCTCGACAGGCCCTCCGAATCAAACACACTCATTTGTTCACTCAGGCAGTCCCCATGTAGTAATTAAAACACATAAAATACAATGATAATGGAATAATAAAAGTGGGCTCATTCATTCAATCACAAGCAAATCCCATACACTCACCATACCAGTTAAAAATTGCGCAGTCGTGCGAGTTCGTAAAGGCTTATATAGAAGGTCTTAATGATCTTGGCCTTCTCCTCTGCAAAGTCCGGTGAAGAGTCCAATAAAGCATATATAGTCCAAAGAGAGGTGTTCCGCCCCTCTCCCTTCCTCCCAGTTCCGAAGACATACCCAAGGCCAAAAGTCGCTCCTTTGAAGGGGCTGAGGTGGCATCCCTGAGCATCAACGGGCGGTAATGGTTGCACCAAGTGAGACCAGGTCGTAAGTCCAAAAGTCCAGCAACCGTGAGCAGAGCGAGCCAGATGGTAGCAGCGATAACAGCAACCGGGGCCAAGAGGTAAGCCATAATAGTCATGGAGTTGTGATGGAGGGAGGGGGGGTGCGAATGCAGCGCTGGAACTGCCGCCAGCTGGAAAACCACCATCCACAGGAGGGGTGGCTGCACGCCCCAGCGGCTTCGCAGCACAGGAGCACAGATGTCAGAAATGCTAAGAACAGCCAGTAAAGTGCTCCAACCGGAATGGAGGAGGAGGGGGGCTAGAGAGACTCCGGCAGCTGGGAATAAACCAGCTGCCTTGCCTCATCTAGCGTCGTTCGGAACACCCACCTCCTTCGATGGTAAACAGGTCTCCCAGGACAGGAATACCGGGGTTCCTCCAGTCAGCAAGAAAATAGGGCTCACGCTGTAAAAAGTCAATTCAAGGTTGTCTATAGGTGATTCACGCCGAAGGCTAGGATGCCGGAACGGAGCTCTCAGTGCAGCGCCGCCATTTCCCTCCAGCCTTACAGCGTCTTAAGGAACACTCTGACTCCAGCAGCCGATACAGCAACTCCAGCAGGAAACTCCTGGATGTCTGGGCACAGCGTTTCCCAAGCCACACTAACGTCGGCAGCTTCCCCTGGGCAGCATCGAGAGCGTCGGCAACCTCCGCCTCACCCCCAGCGGTATCGATATCTTCTGTGTCTTCCGTGCCTAGCAGCTCTGGGGAGGCAAGTCTCACCAATACGCTGCTGGCACGGGCACTCTGGCGGATTCTTATGACTTCAGACAACAAAAACCAAGTTCCTAGCCCGGAGTTCAACCTTCTGCAGGCTATTTCTCAAGCGAATCGAGCCAGAGCGGAAAGCTCGGCAGCCATTTTCCCGCACATGCACATGAGAGGGAGGGGGAGGAATTCAAAAAGTTTGATTGCATGCAGAGCCACTTTTCCTTTCAAACACACACACACACACACACACACACAAAAGTATATAAGCCCAGCTTCATTGATTACAAGTTTGAAAAGGCAACGTGGCTCCACCTGCAATCAAAGGCTCGGATTGGAAGGCAGCAGGGGAATTGGGGGGGCGGGGGTTATGGCAGAGGAGCTGCTTTCAAGCTATTGGAAAATATACCCAATCCAATTTCTGTGTTTGTGTTTGTTTGAGAGTGAGTGAGTGAGAAAGGGATCTGAATTCTCGGTGTCCGTGTGTTTGTTTGAGAGAGGGGAGAGGGAGGGAGAGACTGAGAAAGGAGGGGGAGGGAGAAGAAAAAGAATGAAGTAAAACTTTTTCCGCAAAGGAGAAAAACAAATGCTGTCACTTTAAATCGGAACTGAGCATGCCTGGCTGTGGAATTCTGGGAGTTGAAGTCCACAAGTCTAAAAAAATTTGAAACCCCTGTGTCAGTGCCTCACCAGCCATAAACCTCACTACACGTCACTGGTTTTGATCTTATTGAATTGTCAGATATTTTTACATAGAAAACACGTATTAAAAAATTAATCCTTATACTCTGATTTGAATATTGTTTTGGAAAAGTAAATAAGGTGCAGAATGATGTTATAAATAAAATGTTAACTCCTGTGAAATAGATTGTTACAAATATATGTCTTTTTATAGATTGATTTAACAGTTCATTACTGGTTACATTTGTTTTTGAATTTCTTTATATGTTTCATGACATTGATTCCTTCTTGTTCCCTGGTCTGTTCTTCTTGAGTGCTTGTATGATTATGAATACCAGGTCTTTATCCCTAGCCTGCCTTTCTCATGTATTTTAGCCTGTATCATTTATTTAAATGACCACTAGTTCTTGCTTGTAGAAAAATGATATTTCTTGCAGATATTTGAACACACTATTGTTGCTACTTTCTCATGCCATTGTCAATGGTGGATCTGGGTAATCTTACAGCAGCCAACAAAGTGGTTCATTATTTCTTCAGCTTGTTTGCAGAGATGACATTTGCTGTCCTCTCAATTCTGGATATATGCATTTATTCTTAGGGCTTGATGTTGTGCGGGCAGAAATAGCTCATGTACATTTAGAGAATATGAAACTGTAAATTAAACCTAATATAATACTTTCCTAGAAATAATACTAGCAATATCTACCACTGAGCTGACCATTTCTGAATTTAAAGATACTTGATATTTGACTTCTGTAACTAGAGATATCAAAAACTGAATCTGGAATTGTCTTTCATCCAAACTTGTACTGTGTTCTTTCCCATGTATTAATTATTTTTCTAAATATAATTCTTTTGAATTTCAGAAATTACTGTTTTAAAGAGAAGGGAAAAAAAATCAAAGATACTGTCAACTAGGGGTGAAATTCAGCAGGTTCTGGAGAACCAGCATCAGAAATTTTTAGTAGTTTGGAGAACTGGCAAATACCACCTCTGGCTGGCCCCAGAGTGGGGTGGGAATGGAGATTTTGCAGTATCCTTCCCCTGCCACGCCCACAAAGCGACACCAACAGAACTGTAGTAAAAAAAAATGAATTTCACCACTGCTGTCAACTCTAACAAGATTTCATGCTTATAGGTATCATGTCATATTATTTGTTATGCATTTTTCCAAGAATTCTTTGATTAACATTATTTCAAGTGATGAATAAACAAAACACAATTTATAATTTTTTTGAATAAATGTATTCTACATAATTTATTATTAAAACTATAATAATATGTTGATTCAGATTAATACCCCATCTGTTGGATGGCAGTTTATAGCACCTGGATCATTGGACATTGACACTCAATTTGTCGAATCCATTTGATTACTTTTTAAAGTTGTTTATTGCTAGATGTCATGATGAATTCCTTTTTCTAATTATGGACTTTCACCATCGTAAACTTTTGCATTATTATGTGCATTTATATGCATTAACTACAGTCTATTATTTATTTTATATGCACCCTAAGCCATTTTTTCTGCACTTAATGCAGCCCAGGTAAACCAAAAAGTTGGACATTCTAGTTCAAAACATTTCAAATAATTTTGCATTAGCAGAAAACATTACCACATCTTCGCTCACTTCTAATTCTTCTAGACTGTAAAAAAATTAATTAAAAAGCTCTGTGCAAGATCTTTTAAGGACCAAATTATTTATAAATTGGATGGGTGAGATCATCCATCACCATGAACAGAAATATCATCAATATTGTACATACAGTCAAATGACCCATTTTATGAGCTCCATCCCATCCTGGGTTCATCAATATTTGACTGTTTGTACTTTATTTTGTACAATTAAAATAAAAATTCAGCACTTCAATTATCCTCCTGGGATATTCCAACAACTGTCTGCACTCTGCAGATACCATGGTTCTTTGCCATAAGAAACCTTTGAGTAAATTTATTTATTTATTTGTTTGTTCAGTTTCACACAATTAAAAGACATTAAGGGCATTTTCCCCACTCTTACGTGAATAACACATTTCCTCTCAGGACATATAGAGTCAGTAGTAAAGTAGTAGAAGGAAAACCAAACATGTTGATAGACATTAAAACATTTATAAATATTTAGAATATTTGATGATATGCTTTAGAACCCAAATCAACTGCTGGTCTTCAATTGTGTGTAATCCAGATGTTCACCTTTATGAAATCCATTTTTGCAGATAAGTTGCTTTTATATATTACAGTGTTGTTTATAGTGTTTGAGCTTTCATTATTGATATGCCTTAAACACATGGCTTAAAATATATGACATACATTTTTCATTGTCTTCTCATTGTCACACACAATTCAGACTCACACAGTACATACAATGCATTAAAAAGATTCCACAAGAGTAACTATTCCTCTCTCAACAGTTCATAAATTGTTCTCACTTTTTTTCACCCAATGGCAACATTTAAAACTTTTGAATGTCTGCTATTGTTCCTCAGCATGGAAATACATACTTCACAAAAATATCACAAGTACACAAATGCACCTGCTGTGGTTTTTGTAATATGCTTTACATGAGGCTGCAATAACATTTGGAAGCTAGAGTTAGTGCAGCATGGTGAAGCCTGAGCAGTGAATGGGTTTTCCCAATATTCCTGGGTGAACCCACTACTTTGGGAGCAGTACTAGTTGTGAGGTGGTTTCTAGGTTCAATTTAAGATATTGGTTGACACTTTTGGGGCCTTTTTAGGTTCTGCACTTGGTTATCTGAGGAATTAGTTGTTCTATATTCATCTGCTATTTATCAGATAAAATAAACTCCTTCCAGGTCCCATCTCTCCAAGACTATCTCCTTTCTGGACTTTTAGAAGTTGATATTTTCAATACCCTCTCCCACATACTTTGTAACTTTCTTCTAGTATAAATTCAGTCAGTTTCATTCTTCTTGAGCTTTAAGGAAACAATGAAGACCTACCCTCCTTTACCTGACACAGGACTGCTATAACTAAACATGGGATTTATGGATTCGTGTTGTTTGTGTTTTTCAGTATTCTATTTTTGTTGGTCATTTTTTATGTCTAAGTGGAATTGTATTGACTTTGGAATGGAATAGTTTTTTTTGCTGACAAAATTGTTAATAGAATGCAACACGTGTGTGTTTTATTAAACAACAGGAAAAAAGGAATTAGTGCTGTCAAACAAAAGACTGAGAGAAATAGCCAAGTATGTGTGCCCCACTCAGCAGATCTGCAGGTTGAGACATTATGATTGACATATTGGGAGTGCTCTGTAGTTTCACCTCAGGGATACTGTTTATAGATGATATAGACCACTTATAGCAGATTAGAACTAAATTCCAGAGAAATATTTGCCCTCTTAGTTTCTCAGTGTGCCTGCATATGAACAGGACATCACTTACAAAATCAGGTAAGAATCTATCACAGATGAAAGGATTTCCATTTATATTTAAAGCAAATTAGTTTAAATATTTACCATGTGCTTTCTGAGATTTAATGAAGCTTAATTTAAAAAATGTTACACACACACACACACACACACACACACACACATGTATATATGGATATGCTGTGCATACATGAGCAATTCCTGTTTACAAAAGGATACTAAATTATTAGTTGAAATAAAGTGCAGAAAAGTTATAAAGGTACTATTTTTGGCAAGGAGCTATGTTTTTGTTTGTGATCCTAAAATAAATGTACATGTTTTTAAACTCTAATAAAGGAGTTAATGAAGAATGGTTCCCTAATTGTGCAAAATAGAGTATGTCAGATTAGAAAAGAAGGAAGTGACCTGATAGAATAAGGCCATTTTTTTCTGCTAATGGAAAATATATACTTCTCAATGGGAGTTTGGAGAGTCTATTGTTCAGCAAAGGCTGGTTTTCAGCAAGACCAGGTTACACAGCTCTTTTAAGTCTGGATCACCAGCCTATTTCTCCCACTATTGAGCAATTACTCACTAGACTTGCAATCTCATTGTCTCAGGTGATCAGATCTCTTCCTTTGTTCCTTAGAAGGTCACAATCTGCCCCTTGATGCCTGTATGAATTTCTCTTTCCTGTAGAGAGCCATCATCATCATAAAAAAGAAAGGAAGGAAGGAAGAAAACACTATGCATTCAATACCTTTTCAATTTCCTAGATAAATTGAAAAATCTACCTTTTTTAGTGTGCATATTAAAACATTTTAGATAAAATACGTAGATATAGTTATGAAAATTCTGCCTCTAAACCTTGATTTCAAATAATATTTTTAAAATGCAGAAGTGGAAAGTCTTTGGTATCTGAAACATTAAAACAAATAAGATTTTTAGACACAATGTCTATTTTTGCTTAATTCTATTTATGAAGTTTTCTTGTACTGGTAGATTGGGTCCAAAATGACTTGAAGTTTCTATCCTTCTTTGTATATGTGTGTGTTTTCCTCAATGAAAAGTGAACAATTTGTCCTGTTTCTGTCTTGATCCACTGTGAGAAAGAAATAGAAAGCAAGCACTATTTAAAAATATCCCATTTAATTAAATGCGGCTTGGGGGATTTTATTTCGTTTGCATTACAGAAGGAATTTAGACTTCTACTGCTACCACCTGCTGCCAAGCTGAGACTGGAGCATTGTTACTTTGTCTTTACAGATGCAGGTGAACTTAGTGCTCAACCACTTTCACAGTCCAGAAAGCATGACATTCCTTGTTACCAGTGGGAGGAAAGGCTAATTGAGAAGTGTGTATAAAAGCTGTAATGAGTAGCATTTACATGTATTGATTAGAAGTAGGGCCACCGGCTTTCATTTATCACTACTAGCAGCTGTGGATTCCCTACCCCCCACCCCCACGTCGATTGACACAGCTCATATTCTTGTTCCCTTACTTTATTGCTTTTTCCTTTTCTCTCCTTTCACTCTCTCCCCACCACTCCCTCCCCTTCCTTTCTGAACCAGAAGGCCGATCCACTGGCTGGAATGGGCTAGTAATTACTACAGAGACTCCACCAGCTGCCACAATTGCCAAACTGCTGGAGTGAAAAATTCCATCCTACATTTCCAATTTTTTACATTACCACTGCATAATCATATTTGAATAATAATTAACCTGAGTTAATACTTCAGAGAGCCATTTGCAAGTAAATTGATAAGCCAAGTGTTATAAACAGGTTTCTATAGTGGACTAGAAAGTTTAGGCAACTGCCTGCAGTAGCTAGTGAGTAAGATCTTCTAATGTATGCACACCTCTGACCATCTTAATTAAGAGTGATATGCAGCCACTTCTTGTTGTCTTACAAGTTGCCTAAAGCAGTAGAACTGTAAATCAAGCATAGCAAAGCAATGAATGTTAGGGTAGCAATGAATTTTATGGTGCCTTCCTTGAAAGAAGCAATGGATTCCATATCTTTTCTTGCTTTTTGATATGCTTTTCACTCTTGTAAGTAGAATTATTTCACAGGCTAGTAAAGTTATGCTCAAAATCCTACAAGCTAGGCTCTAGCAGTATGTGGATCAAGAACTATCAGAAGTACAGGCAGGATTTTGAAGAGGCAGAGGAACTAGAGATCAATTTGGCAATTTGATCTTGCCAACATACGCTAGTTTATGGTTTGGTTTGGTTTGGTTTATTGGATTTATATGCCGCCCTTCTCCCAAGGACTCAGGGCGGCGTACAACATTAAAAAAAACACATATTACAAAAGTTAAAAAAATTAAATAGAATATCCCAAACAAACCCAATTAGGATTAACAATAACATTTTAAAAAAAAAATGATTAAAATTAACAATAATTTATTTTGTTTTGTTCAGGCCAGGCTGGCTTGTTGGAAAAGCCAACTTTTTAGGGTGCCAATACTTGGTACAAAGTCACAGCCACCTCCCTCTATGCCCCCTACTGGAGAGTTACTAATGACAGAACTCTTCTGAGAGAACTGAGTGAAGCTCATAACATGCTGACAATTAAAGTGGAAAACAAACTGAAAGATTTTAAAGAGGAGATAAAAGGGGAGATAAAAGAGGAGATAAAAGAACTTAAGGATGACATGTATGATAAAATTGATGCCAGGGTTGCTAAAATTAAAGATGATATGCTGGGGCTTGTAACTGTACTGACAGAACATGTTTCAGGAGTTGAAGATAGTTTAGAGGATCTTAATCAAGCTAATACTAATTTGACATCGAAAACAGAGGTGGTGCAACAAAAAGTTGAAAATGCTGAAAAAGAAATTATGATACAGTACAGACGAATGGAACTCGCATTAAGAGTAAGGGGGTTGCGTGAAGAGAAACAGGACAACCTGAAACAGATTCTTTCAGAAGCCTTTGATAATCTGGTGGGAAGACAGGGGTTTGACTAGCAAATTGATAAAGTTTATCGTGTTAACTCTTGGGCGGCAAAACAGAGGCAGCTTCCTCGAGACATTGTTATATATTTCACTACAAGAGAGCTCAGAAACACGATATTACAAGAGTCTTATAAAACTAAGTTCCAGATTGGGGGTCAAGATCTGACTGTTTTAAAAGAGATACCACCTCAAATGCTAAGAGCCAGGAGAGATTATGCTTTTTTAGTTGAAGAACTTAGAAATCGTCAGATACAGTACAGATGGGACGCGCCATTTGGCATCATACTCACACTGGACAGGCAAAGATATCGTCTCAACTCCGTATGGAAAGCCCGAGATTTCTACCATAATATTTTGAAGGCAGGACACCATGCACCATCTGGATCCGGAGAAAGACTACAAGAAGGACAAGACAGACAGCAAACCACACAACTACCAGACAAGATGTACCATCTCCCCTCCCTAGAAGGGCAAAGTGTTATGGAACAAAGACCTAGCCGTATGACTACCAGAAGAATGGAAAAACAAGCTAAAAGGCAACAACCTCAACAATCACCGGCCATCGATCAAGGAGTTACAGCAACAAGTTCAGAAGCCATGTGAGGAGCTAGGCCAAAGGTTAAACAGGCCATGCAGGAGGCTCTAAAAAAGCTTCAGGTAATCAAAGATGACAACTGAGATTTTAACATGGAATGTCAATGGGCTGAGTTCTCCACAGAAGAGAAAGAAAATATTTCACTATCTTAAACAGTTTAAGAATGATATAATTTGTTTGCAAGAAACTCATATCAAATCAACTGATCAAAAATATTTGATTAACTCAAAACTTGATCAACATTTTGTAGCTTCTGCTATGGAAAAGAAAAATGGTATAGTTGTATACTTAAAAAAAGACATCAAAGCTGAATTAATTGAAGCAGATCCCTTTGGAAGATATATTGCGTTAGATTTAATCTTAGAAGGGAAAAAGACATTACTTTTGGGAATTTATGCTCCTAATCAACAGCAAGACGGATTCTATAGAAATCTTCATGCTAAATTAGTACAGTGGGACTATAGGTCTTGTATACTATTGGGTGATTGGAATGGTGTGATAGACACTAAAAGAGATAAGAAGACTTCTCGCCCAAATACTAAGATGCGAGCAAAGATGGACGACTTTGAATTGAGAGATATTTGGTGAGAAACAAACGCAGAATATGATTTCACTTTCTTTTCTGATAGACATCAATCCCTTTCAAGGATTGATTTTATACTAATCACTAATGATTTGCTTTCTAGGGTGAAGAAGATAAAGATTGCAGCTAGGGTCCTTTCGGATCATAACCCAGTTTGGATGGAATTGGGAAGGGCAGTGCAGGCAAGAAGGTCTTGGAGATTGAATGAAAACTTATTTAGATACGAAAAGTATATTAATGATTGTAAAAAATTGTTATCTGAATACTTTGTTTTGAATATGAATAAGGGTACACCTATGGAATTCGTATGGGATGCAAGCAAAGCGTATATGAGAGGAGTGCTGATGAATATAAATAAAACCCATAGATATAAACAAGGGCTAAAACGAACAGAATTGGAAGAGGAAATTAAGAGAAAAGAGTTGGAGTTAACAATGAATCCAAGCGATACAAAGGTTAAGGAAGCTATCACCATATTAAAATCTCAATTTGACATGATGATCTCTGACCAGGTAGCCACTAGTTTATTATATGCAAAACACAATACTTTTTGTAACGCAAACAAACCTGACAGATGGTTAGCTTATCAGATTAGGAAAAAAAAGGAAAACTCGAAATATATCTAAACTGACTTACAGAGGGAAGGAGGTGTTTCAACAGGAGGAGATTCAAAAGGCATTTCAGGAATTTTTTACAGAATTGTATAAAGGGGATAAAATTAATGGTTTAGATATAGACAGATATTTAGATAAAGAGAAAATACCCTCAGTTAGAGAAGAGCACAGGCAAAAATTGAACCAACCAATAACCTCGGGGGAAATTTTGCAGGTAATTAAGCAATTAAAGTTAGGGAAAGCACCAGGTACAGACGGTTTGACAGCAGTTTACTATAAAAATTTACAGTTAGAAATGGTAGAACCTCTTAGAGAATTATTTAATAAGATTCAAACGGAAGGTAAGGTGCCTCCATCTTGGAAGATAGCGTTTATATCTTTGATACCCAAAGAAGATCAAGATACTACCCAACCAAAAAATTGTAGACCTATCTCATTACTTAATGTAGATTATAAAATTTTTACTAAAATACTAGCAAATAGGTTAATGCTGGTTATTCAACAATTGATACACACCGACCAAACAGGTTTTATACAGGGGAGACAGATGAAAAGTAATGTTAGATTAATTATTAATGCATTAGAATATTTGGGAAAGAACAACCAAATTCCTGCTGCGTTCATATTTTTGGATGCTGAGAAGGCCTTTGATCAAGTTAACTGGCAATTTCTGTTGAAGATATTGCAAAAAATGCAGATAGGAGATAATTTTTTACAGTCAATTAAAGCAATATACCAACAGCAAACAGCACAAATCATAGTCAATGGAAGTTTAACAGACTCTTTTCAAATTGGAAAAAGTACAAGATAGGGCTGTCCTTTGTCCCCACTATTGTTTATTATAACTTTGGAAGTATTGTTGAATAAAATACGGGGCTTGGATGGTCTAAAAGGGATCAAAATTAGGCAGCAAGAATACAGAGTGCGCGCTTTTGTGGATGATTTGGTCATAATATTGGAACAACCGCAGGAATCCAGTATGGTTTTAATGACTACGATTAATCAATATGGTCAAGTGTCTGGTTTTAAAATAAATTTAGGAAAAACAAAAATATTAGCTATAAATATGAATACTAAACAAAAGGAAGAACTAGGAGGGATGCTAGGATGTGAAGTAGTCAAAAAAGTCAAATATCTTGGAGTTAATATTTTAACTTCAAATGGGAAAATACATAAGGATAATTATGAACCACTTTGGCATAGTATACAGATAGAGATGAAAAAATGGGAGAAATTGCACTTATCTTTGCTGGGTAGGATAGCGGCAGTGAAAATGAACATCTTACCAAAAATTTTATTTCTCTTCCAAATGTTACCTATACTTAAAAAAGATGCGAATCTTTTAGAATGGCAGAAGGGTATCAATAAATTTGTATGGGCAGGAAAGAAGCCGAAGGTAAATATGAAAATAATGCAAGATGTACGCGAGAGAGGAGGCTTGAAATTACCTAACCTAAAACTATATTATGATGCAGTGGCGCTATCTGTAATTAGTGATTGGACTCATTTAACTAATGATAGAGTATTGAATATTGAGGGACACGATCTGGTATATGGTTGGCATGCTTACCTGTTATTCAACAAAAAATTGGACAAAATTTTTTTTTATTTTTTTTTAAATATAATTTTTATTAAACATTATTACCTTTAAAAAACAAGAAGAAAAATACAACAACATAAATACAACGACATAAGCAAGACAAATCATACATAACAATATAGAGTAAAACATACAGATACAAATGCCGTTTTAAACATACAACCCCCCTCCCCCCCCCCCCCCGGTGACAGTCATTCACAGCCCAATTTTTTCTTTCTTTCCTCATTATTAGGTCTCTAAGCCACATCTTCTCATTGCAAGATTCAGGGATCTATTACGGTACCTACGTTAACTTTCCCCATTTTAAGTCCCTGCTGTTCTCCTAGTCGCCCACATATACCATAGGTTCCAGCTAAGATAATGTTCTGTTTCTCCTTTGTCTCTCAGCCAGCCCGTCATTCTGTCCATTTCTGCACATTCGTAGATCTTTTTAATTATAGCATCTTCCGACGGTATAGTGGTGGATTTCCAAGATTGTGCATAGGTTATTCTTGCAGCCACAATTATATGCAGGCTCAAGTGCCATATTGAACTGCTTATGTTATCTGGTTTGATGCTTAGTAACAGGTTCTCAGGTCTCCATTCAATGTTTGCCCCGGTAACCTCTTTTAACCATTTTTTAATCCTTTTCCAATATTTCGTGGCCTCAGTACAGGACCACCAAATATGATAGAATGTGCCCTCCTTTCTTCCACATTTCCAACACAATGGAGATAACCCAGGAAACATCTTGGCTAACCTCGTTGGGGGGAAGTGCCACCTATAAACCATCTTGTATATGTTTTCTTTGAATGCAGTGGATGTTGTAAGTTTAATGGTCTTACTCCATAGCTCCCACCATTTGCCCATTTCAATTTCATAACCTAGGTTTCTCTCCCATACTATTAGAAGGCTTTTGTCCATCTCTTCATTAGTATCTTGGCAGGTCAAAAATTGGTAGATCTTCGATAACATTTTCTTGTCTCCACCAAACAAAATCTTATCTAGCCCCTGAGGGTTTGGGTAGATCCCGAAACGTGCCTTATCACTTTTAAACCTGTTTCTAACCTGTAAATATTCCCACCATTCCAAATTCCTTCCCTGTTGCTCTAATTCCATTTTTGTTTTCATGTTGCCCTCTTCTGTCATGATATCTTTATATGTTATGTTTCTTGTCCAATTAAATAAACTCGGATGCGTTAAGGCCTCTAATGGTGCCAACCAACACGGAACCCTAAGATAATATTTTTTCCTCATTTTTCCCAGACCCCCATCAAAATCTTCCGAATATAATGTCCCATGAAGTACCTATGGGGGGTGTCTCTTTCTTGCCAGAGGGAGGCATGCCATCCCTGGGGGAGGTCATGACCCTCTATAGCCAATAGGCGCCTTCTATTCAACATCACCCAATCTTTCACCCATGTCATGATTGCTGTGTTATAGTATGCTTCCCAGTTGGGTACTCCGAAGCCTCCCAGTTCTCTGCGTTTTTGCAAAGTTTGGGCTTTAATTCGTGCTTTCTTTCCTTGCCATATAAACTGTGTCACTATTGTCTCCAAGGATTTAAAAAAAATTTTGTCCAATTTAGTTGGTGCCGTTTGAAACAAAAACAAAAATTTTGGTAATACATATGTCTTGACTGTCGCAATCCTGCCCATCAGAGACAATTGTTTGCTACTCCAATTAGTCATATATTTGGATACCTGTTGTAGCAATTTCATATAGTTATCTACCTTGATAGAGGAACATAGAGGACAAAAATTTTAAAGTCATATTTTAAGAAATGCTTTACTGCGGGTCTGGAAAAAATACCAATATAAATTAAATGACAAGATACCCATGTGGGCAATTCCTAGACACGCAATTGAAAATATGAATATAGCACAAAAACAGGATAGAATTACCTACAGACAGCTTCTCATTTTGGAAAGGGGGGTACTACAACTAAAATCTTTAGAGGTATTAAAAGAGGAGAAGGTAGTTCAAACATGGTTCCAGTATGGGCACTTACAGGCCAGGTAAAAAATTTTCATTAGGTTTTCATAAAATCACCATTACTGTGGAACTGGTGGGCGGTTAGAAAATTTTACTACTAACAGAGATACAAAAGTGAGACGGTGATCAGGAAGACAAAACCTTGCTGGTCGCAGGGACACCGCAAAGTCCCTGATCAACCCAAGGGAAGCGCTTCCAGCCAGTGGCAAACAGGCAGCCCCCAGGCTGACAAAGTTGGAGATGGCTCCAGAACGAAAAGAAGAAGTGAAAGTGTTCCATCTGGTGAGGGTTTTTTTCTTACTTTCAGAAGATTACCCTAGGAAAGCTTTTTTTAAAAAAAGATAAATTAGTCCTCTAAGTAAGAATAAAGTGGCGAATCCTTTTTGGACTGCCTTAGAAAGTTTTTTGCTCTTGCTTGTAATGATGTTTTGTGGATTGAAGTGATTGCAATGTTCCCTGTTTCTCCGCTTGAAGTGAATGGACTGATCTTTTTCTTCTATTTTTTACTACCTTAATTCTTTTAACTTAAATTAAAACTTTTTTTTATTTTAACAAATCTCTCCTTCTATTTGTTATTAAAATATATTAAAGATACTTAAAGAAAAAGTATACAAAAAAAGTTGAATCTGTCATTCGGAAGCTTGAGTCTGAAGTTTTTTTTCTTGAAACAATGTATCCTTTGTTCATTCCTATTTGACTTCACTGACTTTGTAATGGAAGGGTTTAGAACTTGTTTATAAAACCTGATAAAGACTCAAGGGCACGAACAGTGTTTTGCAGGTGCTCTTTGAAAATATTTTGGCAAGAGAAGGAAAAGGAAAGAAAAAGGCAAAAACCCTTCCACTTTGAAAACCACAAAAGAATGTGCTTAAGATTTAAAATAAATATAGATATATTCTTTAAAAAAAATTGACAGGCTAGAGTGGCAGTGATTATCAGATTCCTCTTTTTCTTTTTCTTTATGTTTCTTTTCTTTTGGAAAAATGGATCAATATTCAGATGAGGAAAACTTAAAATTTCAAAACATCGTGGCTGGACTTCAAAACATTTTAGAAGGATTTGAGAGATTTGACAAGAAATTGGACAGACTATTGGGTATCACAGCAAAAATGATGGGGTTGGAGCCCCAAAAATTAAAGAAGAGAATGAAAATACAGAAAACAAAGACAAAATAATAGATGAACTCATTAATGGAGTAAATGTGAGTGAAAGTGGAAAGAAGGGAAGCTGGAAAAGTGACTGACAATTTGGAGCTTTATCCCAAATCCCAAGATGCAGGAGAGAAAAAAAGAGCGAAAAGGATGGAGTTAAGAAGACAAATCTATCCAGAAATAAATTTGATAACCAAAGTTAAGCTTATGGGCAATTCAAGGGCAAAGAAACTACATGAGAAATCTTCTAAGCTACAAAGTGCGGAGAGAAGTTCAAAACTCTGGAAAGGAGCTGAAAAGAGAATTGACACAACAGCTGGCGAGAGAGATAAGACCATTTTGCTACTGGAAAGATACTGGTTGATAATGCTAGTTGATGATAAAAAGTTAGCTAATTTTTGATGATTAATAAGTAGGGATTTTAGTATTTTGTAGACTGTTTTAGATTATCATTGAATGTTTATTCATTAACATATAATTTACTATGATATTAATAATGAAATGATAACCTTAATTAGGATAAATAATCGGGCCATAAATTGTAAATTCGGATCTGGCGAAAAGACATAAATTTTATTAACAAATTTTTGTTTAGATTTTGTTATGAAGGTATAATCAATCTGGGTCAGAAGAGAGGAGACATGACACAAATAGCAAATAATTCCTTTTTTTAACAATAATAATAATAATAATACTAATAATAATGAAATGTTAATGGATACTTTTGGTGATTATTAAGTAGAAATGTTAACATCTCTTAGATCTGTCTTAGATTTTAAATGTTTATTTTGTTAACACGTAATTAACTATGATAATAATAATGAAATGATAACCTTAATTAGTAAAATAAACTGGAATAAATTGTAATTTGGTTCCCCTTAGACAGGAAACGGAAAATGATTATAAACATGCCTGCTGAATGGTCAGCCTCCTCACTTTAACAGTTTTGGGTTGCCGAAACATAAAAGAGAGTGCCAGCCCGTGCGCCAGCAGAGGCAGGTAAAATACACACACACACACAAATTACTTACAATAATACAATTACTTACAAATTACATTAACTTTGAATTCCTCCCCCTCCCTCCCACTCACATACCTTTTCTAGCTGTTTCACAGAGGATTTCAACTCTGATCTTGTCTGCCATGATGAAACTCTGATCTTGTCTGCCATGATGTCTGCCATGATGAAAAGGAAAAAGGCAAGAGCTGCTGAGGTCAGGCTGGGTTAGCTGCTGCCAGAGTCTCCAATGGATGACTCTGCTTAACTGTTTAAAAAAGCCTCTAAAAAAGTGCCCTCTAAAGGAGGAGGCGAGGGAACCACGTGCCTCATTTACATAAGGAATTTTTTGGCTTTTAACCCTTGCTTAACTCTGCTCGAGTGATCATAAAGATAGACTAAATGAGGCATGTGGTTCTCCCGCCTCCTCATGTAGAGGGCACTTTTTAAAGAGGCTTTTAAAAACAGTTAAGCACTAAGCAGAGTCATCCACTGCGACTCTGGCAGCAACTACCTCAGCCTTTTTCCTTTTACATTTTTTTTCTTTTCATGATGACAGTGGTGAGGCCCTGCCTCCCCTGCCTCCCCTGACTGCACGTCCTGTAATGATGGTATCTGGAATGTTATTGTAAATCACTTTCTTTGCCAGAATTCAAGCTTTTTTTTTAACCTGATCATTGTTTAATTAATGAATCACCCCTCTATCCTTCAAGGGTATTCTCGGTATTCACTACAACTCTTTCTGAAGTTCATTTTATTTTTCTGAGTTTCTTAAAAAAACTATTGCTATTATTTATATATGTTTAATGCTTTTTATAATGTATTGTACATATTACAACAATATTAAATATCGTAAACATAAATTAAAAACAAGAAATACTATGTTTTTAATTACATGTTGCTCTCATTTAAAATTATGTCAAAGATTTATATGGATTTATTTAAAAATCAAATTTGGTTTTCATTAAAAGTAACTAATGTGGGGTATGTATACCTTTTATATACTTTTTTTGAACTTCAAATTTCATGAAATTTGTAAAAGAAATCCAGATCTTGGCACAGAATTTTTTTTCAACCAATGTGCAGATTTGAATAGACTGAAAACTATTGTTTTCATATACCAACTGAATTCATTGCTTTTCCTCTCTTACATTGATCTTTCTTGCTTATTATTCAAATACTTGACCTTTTGAATTGTTACCCAATACTGCTAGTGCTGTATTCATATTGCCTACTCTGTGACATAAGCAGAATAGTTTCTTCTAAGTCCACTGTGGGTTCATCTTCATGGTGTTCAAAAGCACTTGATTAAATGTGGGGGAGTAGTTGATTATTCTGTATACTTATACAACTTTCAGTTTGACATTATCATTTTGGATTAGAAATTATTTTGTAAATGTGTTTTTTGTGATTGGCTGTGCCTACCAAATGTGAGCTACAAGACCAGTTAGGGAACATGTTCAAAACATTCCAAATGTGCCTATTCTCCTCAAGAGTTTACTTACCATTGTCTTAGGGAAAAATCAATGAAGATGAATTTGATTGAATAGAAAATAGTTACCTGTTGTGACTCAGCAGACGTCTTCTGTGAGTCTTTTCAGGATGCAAGATTAACTATGCAGTTGGGGCTCATTAGGGGCATATTCTGGGGATAAAAGGATGGATGGTGCCACACCCTGGTTGCAGGAGCCCTTGGTTCGTTCAACATTGATTGATCATCGGTCGTGGTTTATGTAAGATACACTTGGAGAAGTGCTTTGTTTTCCTGTAACCCTGATTCAAGGCTACACTTGGAGAAGTGCATTGCATGTAAGAGTTTTTGTTTGGTATTTTGTTATCTCGTTAGAGACTTTATTTATGTTATTTTTGGGCTCGCAGCCAGTCAAAGCCGAGAACTGATAAAGAGAGTTCCTTTTAAGTTTGTCTGCCTGTCGTCTTTTAACGAGCCGAGAAGGGGGGACAGAACAGTTACCTATGCATCAATGTCTACTTTCAAAACTATCAAGAGAGGCAAATGTGTTATTCAAATAAGAGGGAGAGAGAGGAAAAAATTCACTTGGCCTAATAACTGGGAAATCTAAACCTGTAAAATGACTGTTCATAAAAGTAACTTCAGCAGAACAGTAGATTGAATATAGACAGAATTAAAGAGCAACAAGCCCTATTGAACTCAGTGCCAACTTTTATTTTTTACTGACAAATTCATAATTATTGTTTGAGCATATTGGAAAGAGGCTTGGGCCCTTGAAAAAGCATTACACTTGAAATAGCATGACATTATCATGCAGCATCATACAGATATAAAACATTTCCTAAAGGAAAAAAGTAACTTAAATGCATTACATCCTTATCCTACAAAAAAAAACTGTTTAGAGTTACAAACTCACATTTAAATTTTTAATCTTCTAGCCTGTAATCAAAAGTAGTCTTACTGAAGTCTATGAAAACATTTTACATTTGTGACAAGCAATATAGGCAATCTGAATGCTAATTTCATGTCACAAAAAAAATCAAAATAAATTATTTTTTCTGTCTGAGAAGAAGTGAATGGAATTTGAATTTAAATATTTGTAACCGAGTATACAATACAAAATTAAACTTCAGCCTATCTAAAATAAAACTAAGCCTTGGGTTTGCTATATTTAGCCCCCTTTTAGATAATTGACTCAAAATACCAACTCATATTAAATATGGCATCTGTTTCTATTTTAATATAGCTGAAATATTTTCTACCTAACTAGAAAAAGCTCAAGAAGCACCATAGATAGGATATTTTCTCTTTAAGATTCAGATGATAATGGCATACAACAACCTGATGACTTCAGAAATGCATTAATTTTGAGTTGCATCTATCAGCTATACAAATTATTACCCAAGAAAGCGCATATCACATGTGCTTGTGCAATAAACAGCTTGTTCAAGTATCTATCACCAGGTGAGGGTAGTAGCTCCTTTTCAAAGCTCAAAGACAGCACTAAGTGAAATCAATAACTGAACAATCTAACACAATTGATAGAATTAAACACCGCTGTTAATGTGACATGTCATTGATTTGACAAAAGCCAAGACTGGGGGTAAGCTTTTAGTCTCTGCATTTATGCAGGAAATACTGGTAAAGTTATGTCTTCTTTCTGAAGTGAACATATATTAAACATAAATAAATAGTAGAATTTTTTTTCTGGAAAAAAGGCAGGTTTATCTTCTGTGTCAGAGTCAGTATGGCTCAGGAACATTTAATTTTACCTAAAGGTCAGAACATTAGAAGAAATGTACACCTTGTGTACAATTATGTGTGACCATAAGTATTAGTAAAATGATAACATAATATAATATAAATTATAAATACAATCTCAAGAATAATAAAACATAATAAAATAAAACATAATTCCAGCACCATATGCTTCATATTATTAATCATTTGATTGCAGCAGAATACTTATATTCTGAATAACAAATGAGTAAATGAAACAGGAAAAAAACAGCAAAATGAATGAGGAAAAATGCAATATGATTATTCCAGAATAAAAAGTTACTTTTATTGTCAATTACAATATACAGGGCAATACTCTGTGTTGGTAATGTGATAATCTAATTTAACACTAAGGATATTGGCAGAGAATGTCTTGTTAAAGAAGATGTGGCTGGAAGGAGGAGCCAACATCGCAACGATACAGATGTGTGGTCTCGATGCCCTGAGACTGCTGCCGATACTTTTGCCGCTGGATGGTCCAATTGGACCTAAACCATCCTGTAGAGATGGTGAACAGGAAGAATACGTCTTGCTGATCTCAGGGACACTGCAAAGACCCTGATCGATCCAAGAGAAGTTCTTCAAGCTGGCGACAAAAAGTTCAGCCCCAGGCTGATGAAGTTGGGATGGCTCCAGAATGGAAGGGAAGCGGAAAGAGAAAGTGTGTCCATCTGGTGAGGAAACTTTACTGTTTTGGAAAAGACTCCCCAAATTTTTTAATGGACTATTTCATGCAAAAAGATGTTAAAACAACCACAGTAAAAAGAGAAGTGTGGTATGTTGAGAGTAAGATATATAAAGATTTTTGATTTAAAATATATAATGTGATTTGAATTATAAGTAATGACTGTGGAAGAGATGCATGAAAGTTATTGGTAACCAATCGACACATTTCTACAATATGTAACGAAAGATGTTTTTTGTGTGTGTTGTGTTTGTCTGATTAACCAAAAATAAAAACTTCTTTTCAAAAAAAAGAAGAAGATGTGGCTGAAAGCTGCAACTCCCAGCAACTTCACTTTACCCAATATTGGCTGGGATTTGTAATTCAGCTTTAATGTCTCTGTCTCTTTGTCTGTCTCTTAGTTTCTCTAGCTAAGCTATCATGACACAAACCCATGTACATGCTTATATATATATTTTAAAGGAAAATTGTAGTTCTCAGTGAGATATAGTATTTCTACCTACAACATGTGTTTCAGAAACTCCCAAGCTTTGTTAAATTGGCATGTGGATTCTCCAGCTCCACCAATTTCAATCTTGAACATCTGATTAATTGTTAAGTAACTGATACAATAATATTATTATGTAGTATAATCAGAGGCCAACCTCCATCCCCCTTTCTTAGGGCTCTGGAAGTCACTTTGCTTGCAGTGGTACTCCTCCTCCTAAGTAGATAATCACAACCCTGCTCATATGTGGAACATGACCATCATTCATTTCACATAGAATAATAGAGTCAGAAGAAACTTCTGAGATCTTCTAGACCAACCTATATTTGTGATGGTGAACCTATGGCATGTGTGCCACAGGTGGCACACAAAACCCTCTCTACGGGCATGTGAGCCGTTGCCCCAGCTCAGTTCTGCCATGCATGCATGCATACCTCCCGCCGGTCAGCTGATTTTCAGGTGTCTGCTGCGCATGCATGGGGGCGGGGTGCATACAGGAGATGTCCATGCATGTGTGGTATGGAGTGCACATGGGGTCATGTTTGCATGTGCAAGGTGTGGGGCACACACACGGGGGTCACATCTGCATACACAGGGTCTCACATGCATGCACAGGAGGTGGGGCACATGCAGGGGCAGCATGTTCACATGCACAGGGGACACACATGTGGGGTCATGTATGCATGTGCAGGGGATAGGGCGCATGAAGGAACGCTTTGCATTATGGGTGTGTGTGTATGTGCACGTGTGCTTTTTCAGCACTTGGCACCAAAAAAGTTAGCCATCACTGCCCGATGCCATTTCAGACTAATGGCTACCCAATCTCTTCTTTAAAACATCCAGTAATGAGGCACTCACAACTTCTGGAAGCAAGTTGTTCCACTGATTAATTGTTCTCACTGTTGGGAAAATTCTGCTTAGTTCTAGGTTGACTCCCTCCTTGTTTAGTTTCCAGCCATTGATTCTTCTTTGGGCTTCTGGTGCTCCTCTTATTTGTGGCAAACCCTCAAATTTTGGAACACTGCTATCGCGTCCCATCCCTAGTTCTTCTTTTCTCTAGGCTATCCATATCCAATTCCAGCAATTGTTCTTTGTAAATTTTAGCCTCCATCCCTAATAATTTTTGTTGCTCTTACCAGAGTCTTAACATCTTTTTATTTTATTTTGTGGTGCCCAGAGTTGGATGTAGTATTCCAAGTGTGGTCTTAATAAGGCTTTGTGATGTGGTAGAACTTTATGTGATCTTGATTCTATCCCTCTATTCATGCAGCCTAGGATTGCATTTACCTTTTTGGCTGCTGCCACACACTATTGACTCATATTTAAGTGATTGTACACTAGGATTCCAAGATCTCTATCATAGTTACTGGCATTAAGTCAAGTTTCACATAGTTTATACCTACATAGTTTTTTTTTCTTGGCTAAGTATAAAACCTTATCTGCAATGAATTTCATTTTGTTAGATAGGGCCCAGTCTGTCAAGATCTTTTTTGATCTTGAGATTGGAATGTTGGCTATTGGATTTTGCACTTGGGGTGTTGGCAGTTGTTGTCAACTTAGTGTCATCTGCAGATTTAATGAGTTTCCCTTCATTTCCCTAGTCTAGATCATTTTGGATTGTAGTGGGCCTAAAAGAGAACCATGGGGTACCCCACTACTTACTTCTCTCCATATGGATGTAGTTCTGTTGAATACAATTTATCAACCAGTTACAAATCTACCAAGTGGTAGTTCTCTCTATCCCAATTTTACTAGCTTGCCAAGAAAAATGTTATGATCTATTTTATCACAGGCTTTACTGAAATCTAAATATACTATTTCCACAGCATTTTGCTGATCTACTAATTTGAATACTTCGTTGAAGAATGAAAAAAAATATTTGTTTGGCATGATCAGATTTTTGATGAACCTATGTTGGCTTCTGAGTATAACCTTGTATGCTTCTAGGTGTTCACAGATTTGTTGCGTCAATATTTTTTTCAAGATCTAACTGTCAGGTTCTGAAGGGTTAATGAAAACAGCCAAACACAGAAATGGTTTGAAAATGCAGTTTATCTTTCTATGACACAAACTAACCAACAAAGCACTACGACAATGAATAAATTGTCAGAGCTGATATCCGTTGCTCTCCACCAGCTTTTATAGTTACTTGGTAATTAGGCTAAACTCCACCTCCATGCATGCGCACACCCATCACCTCCTGACCCAGAGTGAAACCACCTGTCAATCAATCATGGATTGTTCTCAGTCAGTTATCAGTTATGGAATGCTCTTTTGGCAGTCAGTCACAAAGAGTTTGTAGAGTTCTCATCTGGACTGCTTGTGGAGGAGGGAGATCTCCATCTGGTAAGCATGAGTTTTGGCAGCCCACCCCCCAAATGGCAGCTCTGGGATTCTGGGCTTACCAGAGCTGACATGCAGCCCCTCTACCATGGGGACAGCATCTGGGGAGGAAAAAATTACAGTCAGTTAGGAGCCAAAGGACCCCTTCCCCCCGGTTTTGTGGGATGTGTGTGGTGGAATCTCCATACCAGGTGGGGCTCTCTACAGTCCTTACTATGAATCCATGATGCCTCCGACATGGGATAACCTTTCCATAAAACAAGGTATTGTAATTGCCCTCTGTGCCACCTGGTATCTAGTATATCTTGCACTTTATACTGCTGTTCCCCATCTACAATAACTGGGGCTGGTGGCCGTACTGGGTTTCCTCTGATATTAGATGCCTGAATTGATCAGAGCACGCTGCAGTGGAAGACTAGATGTGTTTTTCCCAGTAGGAGTGGGGAGCCTTAGCTGTACTGTGACCGGGTTAATAACTTGCATGATTGGGAAAGGTCCAATGAAGTTTCTTATATGGCAATGGCAGCCTGAGATATTTAATAGAGAGGCATACCCTCTGGCCCACATAGAAAGGTACTTGCACCTTCCGCCTTTTGTCGATGTTGTTTTTATATAGGGCAAAAGAGTGACATAACACATCCCTCACCACTTTCCAAACATTTTGCATTCAGGCTATCCATTCCTGTGAGGTCATGTCATCTAGGCACACTTGGGACAAACTGTCCCCCTGTAGCTACATGAAATGGGGTAAACCCCCTACTTTTGAGCACTACATTGTTATATACACCTTCTGCAAAGGGGAGGAGTTCAGCCCAATTGGTCTGTTGGTACTGGATGAAACACCTTAAATAGTGCTCCACCATCGCATTTGCCCTCTCCGTGGCACCATTGGTCACAGAGTGGAAAGCTGTAATAAGTTCCTGTGAAGACTCGCCATCGCCACAAATCTGTGCCAGAACTGGGCAGTAAATTGCCCTCCCCTGTCTGAAATTATCCATTTGGGGATGCCATGGAGTCTATAGACATGGGCAGTAAATACTTTGGCTAACTTCCTAGCAGATGGAAGGCCAGTACATGCTACAAAATGAGCCTGCTTGGAGAACAGGTTTATTATCGTCCAAATGACCTTGTTCCTTTGCCTGTCTGGTAAATCCACAATGAAGTCCATGGCTATCTGTTCCCCTGGACGAATCAGATCTGTCACCTGCTGTAAAAGACCAGGAGGCCAGCCAGGCTGGGCCTTCATGGGAGTGCAAACAACACAACTTCTTAGCAGCGCCACAGCATGGTCACCCGTGCCACAGAGCTGGAAGGGACTTTAGAGGTCTTCTAGTCCAACCCCCTGCCTAGGCAGGAAACCCTACACCATTTCAGACAAATGGCTATCCAACATTTTCTTAAAGACTTCCAGTGTTGGGGCATTCACAAATTCTGGAGGCAAGCTGTTCCACTGATTAATTGTTCTGTCAGGAAATTTCTCCTCAGTTCTAAGTTGCTTCTCTCCTTGATTAGTTTCCACCCATTGCTTCTTGTTCTACCCTCAGGTGCCTTGGAGAATAGTTTGACTCCCTCTTTTTTGTGGCAACCCCTGAGATATTGGAACACTGCTATCATGTCTCCCCTAGTCCTTCTTTTAATTAAACTAGACATAGCCAGTTCCTGCAACCTTTCTTCATATGTTTTAGTCTCCAGTTCCCTAATCATCTTTGTTGCTCTTCTCTGTACTCTTTCCAGAGTCTCCACATCTTTTCTATATCGTGGCGACCAAAACTGAATGCAGTATTCCAAGTATGGCCTTACCAAGGCATTATAAAGTGGTATTAACACGTCACGTGCAATGTTCCCTCTAATTTTTTTTCAGTGTGTGCAGAAAAGTATAGTGTTTGAGCACCTGAATTTTTTTCACAGATGTTTCACAGAGCAATTGATTTATAGGATCCAAATTGGAATGGGGAAAAATGGTTTTGTGTGTGTGTGTGTGTGTGTGTGTGTCTGTGTGTGTGTTTTTGAGTGAGTGAGGGATCCGGTAAGGGAACTCTGCCTATTTAGGAAAGAAGATAAATTATTGCAAACATGATCAGTCGAAGATAAGTATGGGGACAGACTGGGCGGTAGAGAGAAATAATAAGAGTGGGAAAGAGGAAGAAAAAAAGAGGGAAGAGAGACAGAGAAGGAGAGAGAAAGTGACAGAAGAATGGAAAAGAAAGAGAAAGAGAAGAGAAACCAAGAGAAAGAGGATGAGAGAGACAGAGAGAGAAGAGAGGAAGAGAAAAGAGTAAGAGGGAACATCTCATTTCAACCCTGAAGTGCAAATATTCTCTTTGATTGGTAATTTTATTTGTCCATTTACTATCCAATACTCTTATTTCTCCTTAAATTCATCAAGAATTCCCTTCTTTTTATTGAATTTATCACAATACCATGAGAATAACTTTTTCAGCATAGCTTTACAGCTATTTAAATTACATAGTAATTTAGGTCAGGTTTTCAGAACATTACTCTATTTATAAGTCACTAAGTGCAAAGAAACAGAATTCAGAAAGTTGGCTTCCCTTTTTGCAATTGCTTATTGCCTGCTTAATTTTCTACCTACATTTTTGATAATTGATATTCACTCTTGACCCAAGAAGCCCATCGTAGAAAGAAACCCTCCCTATGAACTTTGTTGGGTTTCCATGGAATGAAGTTTGATCTTTTTCTCAACCATACAGTAGCATATTCTTTCTAAGGAGGATATAATCAAGATAGTCCATAATTGCCTATCAATCTAACAGTATGGTGATTGACAATCTCTTTATATTTCAACTCTAACTCTTTCAGTCTTAAAGGTTTAGGGAGGAGAAATCCAAATATTCTTTTAAAGAGGAAAAAAATGCTTGCACAACTGCATCCATGGAGACATGTATATATACACAACACACAGAGAAACAAACTTAACAAAGTGCTAAGCCTGCCCACAACTCTCTCTCTTAATGAGAGAGAGAGAGAGAGAGAGGGAGGGAGGGAGAGGGAGTATCCCTCCTTCCTTCAGCCCAACACTCTTGCTGGCATCCCGGCCAGACGAGAGGGACTGCAGAGGGTCTAGGGCAGTGAGTCATTCGATGGGAAACTTGCCTCTTGGAAGGAATGACCCGGCTTGGCTCCCGCTTTCAATCTGCCGCCCAATGACCAAACGGAGAAGCGAAGAGGCAGGAGAGACGAAGCAGGAGCCAAGCCGGGTCATTCCTTCCAAGAGGCAACTTTCCAATCGAATGACTCGCTGCCCTAGACCCTCTGCAGTCCCTCTCGTCTGGCCAGAATGCCAGCGAGAGTGTTGGGCTGAAGGAAGGAGGGGTACACACACTCGCGTTCTCCCCCTCCCTTCCCCCCTCTCTCTCAAATGGCAAATCTGAGCAGCCGCTGCTGGGAGCCCATCCCATGCCTTCTCCCAACCCCCGCACCCCTTCTCTCAGCTACTTTCTGCCTTGTGATTGCTGTCTCCAGGCTGGCTCTCCTCTCCTATTATGGTGGAAGGCATCTCACAAAAACCACTGGGCAGCAGTTGGAAACTGCTGTGTGGTGTTTTGTTGCCACATGCACGGCCGCGCACCCGCGCAGCTTAGAGGGAACATTGTTCACGTGATCTTGATTCTATCCCTCTGTTTATGTAGCCTAGAACTCTGTCGGCTTTTTTGGCAGCTGCTGCACACTGCTGGCTCATATTTAAATGGTTGTCCACTAGGATTCCAAGATCCCTCTCACAGTTACTACTATTGAGCAAGTACCAACTATACTGTAGCTGTGCATTTTGTTTTTCTTGCCTAAATGTAGAACCTTACCTTTTTCACCATTGAATTTCATTTTGTTAGATAATGCCCAATGTTCAAGTTTGTCAAGATCCTTCTGTATCTTAAGCCTGTCTTCTGGAGTGTTGGCTATTCCTGCCAGCTTGGTGTCATCTGCAAATTTGATGAATTCCCCATTTTATTCCCTCATTCAAATCATTGATGAAGATGTTGAAGTGTATTGGGCCTAATACAGAGCCTTGGGGTACTCCACTGCATTCTTCCCTCCATGCAGATGCAGTTCCATTGAGGACTACACGTTGAGTGTGGTTGGTCAGCCAGTTACGAATCCATCTGGTGGTGATGCTGTCTAACCCACATTTTTCTACTTTATCCAGTATTAGGTTATTGTCTACTTTATCAAATGCCTTGCTGAAGTCCAAGTAAATTATATTGACGGCATTCCTCTGGTACACTAATTTTGTCACATTATCAAAGAATGCAATAAGATTAGTCTGGCATGATCTGTTTTGACAAACCCATGTTGACTTTTGGCTATTCTTTTTTTTACTTCTAAGTGTTTGCTAATTTGTTGCTTGATTATCTTTTCTAGAATCTTCCCTGGGATTGAGGTCAGGCTGATAGGTCTATAGTTTCCTGGATCTAATTTTTTTTCTTTTTTGAAGATGGGAACCACATCAGCTCTTTTCCAGTCCTCTGGCTGTTCCCCAGTGCTCCAGGATCTCTGAAAGATATAGTTCAGTGGTTCTGAGATCTCATCTGCCAGTTCCTTCAGAAATCTGGGGTGTAATCCATCTGGTCCTGGTGATTTGAACTAGTCTAGGGTAGACAGGCGCTCACTTACCATTTTCTTCCCTATTTCAACTTGTGTTCCTAATCTGATTTTTGTGGTACTGTTTTTGGTAGTTTGGACTGTTTTTTTCCCTTTGTGTAAAGACAGATGCAAAACATGAATTAGTTCTGCTTTCTCCCTGTTGCTTGTCACCTACTTGCCACTTTTTCCCAGCAATGGACCCATTGTTTCCTTGACTTTTTTCTTGTTTTTAACATGTTGGAAGAAGCTTTTTTGTTATTTTTTACTTTTGTGGCAAGCCTTTCTTCATTGTGAGCCTTAGTTTTTCTCACTTCATATTTACAGACTCAGACTCTTTGCTGATATTCTGCCTTAGTTATTTCCCCCTCTTTCCACTTTTTATATTTATCCTTTTTGTCTTTCAATTTGTCAGAGAGTTTTTTATGCAGCCATGCTGGTTTCTTTTGGGAGCTGTTATTTTTCTTCATTGGTATTGTGCTTGACTGAGCTTTTGCAATCTCATTTTTCAAAATTTCCCAAGCTTCTTGAGATGTTTTCCCCTTGAGGATTCTCATCCATGGAATCCTTCCCAAGCTTTCTCTAAGTGTATTGGAATTAGCTCTCTTAAAGTCCAATACTCTAGTTTGACTTTGTTCTACTACTTGTGTTTGCATAATGTTGAATTCCAGTATTGCATGATTGCTTGCCCCCAAGGTTCCTGTAGCTTCAACACCTTCTATCATTTCCTCTCTGTTAATGAGAATTAAGTACAAATGGCTGATCCCCGTGTTCCCTTCTATACCTTTTGGGAAACAAATTTGTCTGCTAGGTTTGCTAGGATCCTGTTGGTTCTTCCACTTGGTGCAGAGTTTGTTTCCCAGTTGATGTTGGGGTAGTTAAATCCCCCATTACTATTGTGGTGTGCTTCCTATATACCTTAGTTAGCTGACTAACAAAAAATTCATCTACTTCCTCTGTTTGGTTGGGTGGCCTGTAGTATAGACCTATGGCAATGTCGTTTTCCCCTCAACCTTTCATATTGACCCAAATGCATTCAAGATACAAGTGAAACTCAAAAAATTAGAATATCATTCATTTATTTCAGTAATGCAACTTAAAAGGTGAAACTAATATACGAGATAGACTCATTACATACAAAGCAAGATAGTTCAAGTCGTGATTTGTCATAATTGTGATGATTATGGCTTACAGCTCATGAAAACCCCAAATCCACAATTTCAGAAAATTAGAATATTGTTAAAAGGTGCAATAATCTAGGCTCAAAGTGTCCCACTCTAATCAACTAATTAAGCCATAACACCTGCAAAGGGTTCCTGAACATTTAAATAGTCTCTCAGTCTTGTTCAGTAGGAATCACAATCATGGGAAAGACTGCTGACCTGACAGTTGTGCAGAAAACCATCATTGACACTCTCCATAAGGAGGGAAAGCCCCAAAAGGTAATTGCAAAAGAAGTTGTATGTTCCCAAAGTGCTGTATCAAAGCACATTAATAGAAAGTTATGTGGAAGGGAAAAGTATGGAAGAAGAAGATGCACAAGCAGCAGGGATGACAGAATTGTCAGGAAAAGGCCAAGTGTTGGGGACTTCACAAGGAGTGGACTGAGGCTGGAGTCAATGCATCAAAAGCCATCACACACAGACGGATCCTGGACATGGGCTTCAAATGTCATATTCCTCTTGTCAAGCCACTCCTGAACAACAAACAACATCAGAAATGTCTTACCTGGGCTAAAATAGACCTGGTCTGTTGCTCGTGGTCCAAAGTCCTCTTTTC
This sequence comes from Thamnophis elegans, assembly GCF_009769535.1. Lineage (NCBI taxonomy): Eukaryota > Metazoa > Chordata > Lepidosauria > Squamata > Natricidae > Thamnophis > Thamnophis elegans. The sequence continues at coordinate 71,344,737 of NC_045558.1, forward strand.
TGATGAGAGCAACTTTTGCATCTCATTTGGAAATCAAGGACCCAGAGTATGGAGGAAGAATGGAGAGGCACACACTGCAAGATGCTTGAAGTCCAGTGTGAAGTTTCCACAGTCTGTGTTGATTTGGGGAGCCATGTCATCTACTGGTGTTGATCCATTGTGCTTCATTAAGTCCAGGGTCAATGCAGCCATCTACCAGAAGATTTTGGAGCACTTCATGCTTCCTTCTGCAGACGAGCTTTATGGGGATGCTAACTTCATTTTCCAGCAGGACTTGGCAGCTGCCCACACTGCCAAAAGTACCAGTGGGATTATTGGGTTGATTGGCCGGCAAACTTGTCTGACCTGAACCCCGTAGAGAATCTATGGGACATTGCCAAGAGAAAGATGACAGACATGAGACCGAACAATGCAGAAGAGCTGAAAGCCATTATTGAAGCATCCTGGTCTTCCATAACACCTTAGCAGTACCCCAGGCTGATAGCTTCCATGCCATGCCGCATTGAGGCAGTAATTACTGCAAAAGGGGCCCAAACCAAGTACTGAGTACATATGCATGCTTATACTTTTCAGAGGTCCGATATTGTTCTATGTACAATCCTTGTTTTATTGATTGCATGTAATATTCTAATTTTCTGAGATGGTGGATTTGGGGTTTTCATGAGCTGTATGCCATAATCATCACAATTATGACAAATTACGGCTTGAACTATCTTGCTTTGCATGAAATGAATCTATCTCATATATTAGTTTCATCTTTTAAGTTGCATTACTGAAAAAGAACTTTTGCACGATATTCTAATTTTTCGACTTTCACCTGTAGTCTCATCACTGTTATGCTCTATTTCTGTAGAGATGTAGTTATTTCTTATATATAGTGCAACTCCACCTCCTCTTTTATTTATTTTAAATAATTTAAATCCTTCTAGTTGTATGTTCCAATTCTGGATTTCATCCCACCAAGTTTCTGTAATGGCAACAATATCATATCTGCTCTCATTTACTTGAATTTCTAATTCACCCTGTTTATTCCTCATACTCTGTGCATTGGTGTATAGACATTTGAGTCCATTTTGATTGACCCTGTATTTACTGTCTACATAACCTGTGTTATGCCTGATGCCCCTATTACCTCGCCACGTGTATGATTCACGCACATGGTATGGCATTCATTATTAAATGCTTGGTTTTGCTTGACAGCATGACTGATAATCTTGCCCGCAGTAACATCTATGTTACATGGTACATAATGTTACATAATTCTATGAATTTTAGATTGCTGGGGACATATAACTTTGATCCTTTCCAGGTAAAGCCCTCTCGCTGTGTTGATAAAGTTTGATTTCCCTGGGACCTTGGAGAGGTCCTCCACCTGGGCATACAGGTTTGATGCCAGTGGGGCCTATTGAGTGGCTAATATCCTAGGCCTGTGATTGCGAACCTACAGCACGTGTGCCACAGGTGGCACATGGAACCATTTGCTAGGGCATGCAAGGTGCTGCCCTGTCAGTTGGCCAGCACCTATGCACGTGCTGGCCAGCTGACTTCAGCCTTCTTTTGAGGCCATTTTTGCCCTTCCTTGAAGCTTCCAGAGTGCAAAAAAACAGCCCTACAGCAAACCAGAAATTCAAGAACAGACTTTGCTCATCGGACAGTTTTTCACCCTCCAGAGCCTTCAGGAGGCTCTCTGAAGGGTGAAAAACAGTCCTATGGCCAAACCAGAAATGACTTCCGGTTTGTCCGTAGGGCAGTTTTTCACTCTCCGGAGCCATCAGGGACCTTCCGGAAGACAAACTGGAAGTCACAAGTTCCTAAACTTCTGGTTTGGCTGTAGGGTCGTTTTTCGCCCTCTGGAGCCTTCAGGGAAGCTTCCTAAAGGCTCCAGAGGTTGAAAATTGGCCCTATGCACAAACCAGAAGTCAACATTCTTGAACTTCTGGGTTCCCCATAGGTCGGTTTTTCACCCTCCAGAGCCTTCAGGGAAGCGTCCCCAGGCACCTAGAAAGCCGCTTGAGCCTGGGGAGGGTGAAAACACTGTGCAAAAAGTGGGGGGAGTCGCATGCACAGCATTATGGGTGTGGCATGCCCGTGCATGACCCCCTTGCACTCCCCCCACTTTTGGAATGGGAGCCAAAAAAGGTTTGCTATCACTTCCCTAGGCTGTGATGTCAGAATGATAGCCTGCACTAGATCTTCACTTTTATTTTCATTGTAGTTTACAGAAGAGGCATCAGGTAAGAAGTTCTTGCCACCTGGTATATATTTTAATTGGAAGTTGAATCACTGGAAATATAAGGCCCACCTAACTTTTTTTGGTGACAATCTTTGCGGGGTCTGGAGGACCTCCAAATTCATATATACATATATACGTATATACATATAAATATATATATCAGCATAAATATAACAAATGTAACAAAAAAGGCAACAGTAAAAAATATTGGGTTTCTGTCTGGATGGTCTCTTGTGACGAGCCTAATGACAGAGAGTGGAAGTGTGACCTTCCTCCCATACTTGGGCATACCAGGGGTTGTGACTTTAAGTATATACCTCCCACCCTGGCTGGCTGATAAAGGAGTCGTTCTCTGTAGCTCAAATGGTTAACTCCCTGCCTGGGAGGCAATAGAGCACAGGTTCGATTCCCAAACTTGGGTATGGCTAGCTGATGAGAGCTAAATAGCTTGAAATAGATCTATACTAGTCTCCCTTTATTTATTTATCAGCATAAATATAACAAATGTAACAAAAAAGGCAACAGTAAAAAATATTGGGTTTCTGTCTGGATGGTCTCTTGTGACGAGCCTAATGACAGAGAGTGGAAGTGTGACCTTCCTCCCATACTTGGGCATACCAGGGGTTGTGACTTTAAGTATATACATATATACGTATATACATATATACGTATATACATATATACGTATATACATATATACGTATATATGTATATATAAATTTTTAATTTTCAAAACAGACACAACACAAAGAATCCTCCTTTACATACTGTAGAAAGTGTATCAGTTGGTTACAAAAGACTTTCGTGCATCTCTTCCACAGTCATCAAACATAATTCATATTAACTCAAGTATTTTAACTCAGATATATTTACACATATTACCGTCATCATACCTCCACTTCCATTTGACTATAATTGTTTAAATGTCCTTCATCATAAAATATATAAAGATTTAAAACATAAACACATACAGGCATTTCATTTGCTATTTCTAATATCCTTCAATAACACTGAATCCTTATGGCCTGTGTGTGTGTGTGTGTGTGTGTGTGTGTATGTTGTTATCATTATCCCTCCTTTATTTGACTGTGTCCTTTATCATAACAATTTCCCCCTAATAAACAAAACTTAACTAAATTTAACTTAGTTCTTTTTTATTAACCTTTATATATGGACCCCCCAAAAATTTCTAATCTTCCTTTCATAGGTACCATTTGATATTCATATCCAATTATTACTTATCATAGCAATACATATGTATACATTATTATCATTATCAATTATTTATTTAACTATATCTATTGTCACTAAATTTCACTAAGTTTAACTAGTTTTAAATTATACACTTCCATTTATCAACCTGTATCTTTCCAGTAGCAAAACAATCTCATGTCTTCTGCCATTTGTGGTATCAGTCCTCTAATCATCTCTTTAATCAAATTTGTATGGACTCCTCTTAGCAACTCATTGCTTATTAAGTCTTTCATGTAACTTCGATGCCCTTCTTCTGTTTCCTTAATCAGTTTATCTTTGTCAGTGGTGTTTTCAATGATGTTGCTTACAAAATTTCTATTTTTAAATCCATAAATTCTTTTATTTTTTCTTCTTCTGTATCTTGCCATCTGGGGTAGAGTTCCCCTCCATTTAATTCCTCTGTCTGTATTCCACTCTTTCCATTTCCAGACACAAACCAATCACCATAGATATCAGCGGATTTAATTTCTTTGTAGTCATTTTTCTCTTCGGTTTTTAGGACTTTAACCTCCACTTTTTCCACTTGATAAATATCTCCAACTTCTTCATCATATTTTACTGTTAGATGCTCTAGATTTTTCAACTTCTTCTCCGTCCTCTCAAATGTGTTTGATAATTTCTGAATTTCTAACAATATATTTTGCAAACTTAAAGTTTCTTTCTGCTGTTGTGATTATGACATTATCTCCAGCTGACAAACACTGCTGCTCTGGCTTGGAAGGTTTTTACAAAATTAAGCATAAATTCACAATAAGGTCTTATTTTCACTTTTCTCTGGTTAAAGATATACTTCAAAGGAACATCTGTATGCTTTTATTCTTACCACTCTCTATAGACAAAACAGTGATACCTTGAAGTGCCAATCCAGAATAATCAGTGAGGAAAGTAAAAGTGTTTTGTTTCCAATACACAAGCCTCCAGCCTCCGAGTAGCAGTGTCTTCTTAACCTCTGTTGTTACAATTTTCTTTGTTGCCTTTTGTATCTTTTTTATTCCAAGTTTAAAAAAAGTCAAATTCTTGAATGAAATAGAAAAGAAAAAGGGAAAAACACATGCAGTAATGAAGAAGGAGAATTTTAGTCCATAGGTTGCAAAAAATAATAATGAAAAAAGAAGAAAACTTAATCCATTCATTTTAAAATCCTTGCATAAGTTCTATCCATGAAAATAACATTTAAAAAGGTAGATAACCCACTGTCCAAAACCATTCAAAGCTTAATTCCGCCGCTTATTTCTTCAGTTCTCAAATTTAAATTAACTTTAAGTTTTTTATAGGCAGTCTCTTTTAAAATGGTAAAAATTCCTCACCAGCTGGAAACACTTTTTATTTCCGTATCCTTTCATTTTGGAGCCACCTTGACTTCATCAGCCTGGTGGATGGACTTTTTGTCACCAGCTTGAAGAACTTCTCTTGGATCGATCAGGGACTTTGCGATGTCCCTGAGATCAGCAAGACGTATTCTTCCTGTTCATCGTCTCTGCGGGACAGTTTAGATCCGATTGGACCACCCAGCAGCAAAAGTATCAGCTGCGGTCTCAGAGCATCGAGACCGCACGTCCATGTCATTGTGACGTTGGCTCCTCCCATTGAGGGCCTCCAAATTCTTGTGGTCCATCCAGACCTTGAAGGGTATCCTCCCCTTCTAGTAAATGTCGCCATGTCAACAGGACCCACCAGACTGCAAATGCCTCCTTCTCCCAAATGGGCCAGTTGCATTCGGTCCCTATCAACTTCCTTGAGGTGTAGGCACATGGCTGTAGGGCTCCTTCATTGTTCTTTTGTAAGAGGACTGTGGCTACTGCCACATTGCTGGCATCTGCCTGAACCACAAATGGTTTAGTGGGATCTGGATGTTTCAGTACTGGCTCTTGTGCAAACAAGGACTTCAGACGCTCCAACATTTGTTGACATGCTGTTGTCCACTGGACTCCCCGGTCAAGGGTTTGTTATGAGATGTTCTGTACGTAAGAGGTTGGTTAGTGGAAGGGCCACTTGGGCAAAGGACGGGATGAACTAGTGATAGAAATTGACAAACCTAAAAAACTCTGTAACTGCTTTTAGGATCCTGCCAGTCCAACACCATCTTTACCTTTGCAGGGTCCATCTCCACCCATTTAGGTGAAATACAGAACCAAAAGTAACCCAGTTGCATCCTGTGGAACTCACATTTAGACAATTTGATGTATAAATGTGCTTCCAGCAGCTTTTTAAGCACTTGACATACAAGAGTTATATGTTCCTCGATGGTCTTGGTATATCGAAGGATATCATATAAATAGACAAGTACCCCTTGATACAGATACTCATGAAGCACCCCACAATTGAAGGCTGTCTTCCATTCATCACCAGCCCAAATGCATACCCTATAGTATGCCTCCCTGAGATCTAATTTCGTGAATATGCATCCCTCTGCTAACATAGCCAGCATGTCCTTCATTAAAGGGAGAGGGTGCAAATGTTCCACACAGATGGCATTAATCCCCTGGAAGTCGACATAGAGGGGTAAACCACCATCCTTTTTCTCTCAGAAAAGAATGGGGGCAGCTACCCTTGATCTAGCTGGCTGAGTAAAGCCCCTTTTCAAGTTCTTCTCTATGTATGCCCTCATTTCTGCTAGCTCTTGCGGGGTCATAGAGTACATTTGGGGCTTTGGCAATTTAGTCCCAGGGAGTAGTTCCACGTCACAACTAGAGTACTGGGGCAAGGTATCATATTCCTGTTCACTGCATACATCTTTTAAGTTGGCATATAGCTGAGGGAATCGCTCCTCCCCAGCTGTATGGATGGCACTGTAACTAGCAATCCCACTGGGCCCTGGGCCATGGTTTGCATCTCATGAGGAGGTGGGGTCAGTGCCAAGCCTATTCTGAGATGTGTACTACCAACACCCCACCATATCATGGGTCCCCCTTTGTGAAACCACGCCAGGCTAGTACAATCTCCTCTGTAATGTTTGGAACCACTTCAAAATACAGGACATCCCAATGGGGCCTTATCTGCAATACCATCCAATCAGTTACATGCATGGCTGGTTGGCCCCCCAATAATGACCTATTCATCTGTTCAAAATGGATTGGCCTAGCCAACTTCCTGAAGCCCATCCCCAGACTATCAGTGATTGTGGTGTTCATTGAGCAATGAGAGCACCCTGAATTGATCAGGGCTGTACATTGTCATTGCCTGGCCACTTCCACCACTACCGGTTTCACAAAAGGTTTGATACGGCTTAGTTACCATTGGGTCAGAACCCTCCTCCCCATCACTTCTACCGGTGTTCAGCATATCACCCATAGGCTGGAGTCAACTGGTGTAGGAATTGGTTGACTCGCCCCATGTGACTTCTCCTGACCACCCCTCACACTCTTCCTGGCTGTCCCCCTTTTTTTTTCTTGGTGTGCTTATGGATGCTGTAGGACTGGTCTCACATCATACTGCCATTCTATGCCCTGGCCTCCTGCATCTAAAACATGTGATGGGTGGCTGGATGGGTGTTGTCTATCCAGCTGCCATCGGGGAAGGAGGCTTCACTATGGAGATCGATGAGGGTTGCGGGTTTTGGGGGGCAAATCCGATAGGACGCATCTCTAGCAGTCTTTATCCTCGTGTACTCCACTCCCTTCCTGGCCTATCCTCATGGAACTCTATAGCTAATTCCATGGCAGCCTGGAACCTTACAGTCAGTTTTGGTGGCAACCCTCTGTAGACGCAGGCCTGGCATAGTGTTCAGTCAAGACTAGCCTTGAACTAATGCACACCAACATCCTCAAAAGTGAGGCCACATCCTCACTTTGCCAGCCAGATGCTGGAACTCTCTGATGTATTCAGCTACTGGCTTCCCTTGTGGTCTTACAGCCAGCAATTCCGCTTCCGCACACTGGATATGGTGGTATCTTCGAATCTTTCCTGCAGTGCAATCAGGAAAAGACCAATGTCCCTGAGTTCCACAGCATGATCCCCATACAAATCAACCACCCAGTCGGCAGCCTCTTCATCCATCACTGTCATCATGGCCATCACCATGTCCCACTGGTTATCCTGGATTGTCCAACGACTCCCCCTGTCTGTTGGAGTCCATGTTCCAGGGACCCTGCTGCAATATCCCTCCAACCATTGCTATGTCAATTATTTTGGAAGCCCATTACCCCAAACATTTCTTGCAGCATCTGTAGTGTTTGGCTGCCCACCATGGTGGAATAATTCCAATCATAGTCTGAGCTGCGCCTTTTACACCATTGGGCAAAATGCATTCCAGAAAGGGGGAGCGGGGGAGCATGGGGTGGAAAGCCTCTGTGGTCCTCAGCCACTGGTGAGTACAGACACAATCCCCTGTCATTCCTGCATGGGTCTGCCCCACATCAGCCTCTAGAGATTATGCTGTAGGCTTCCATGCCACTGAGTGGTTCTTAGACCTTACATCCAATGGTGCTTCTCCTGTTGGCCCAGACACAGACTCCAGCACAGTTGTATCAGTTGCCATGGTAGACTCCTCCAAGTCCACAGCCTCCAACCCAAGCACTGTACCTTCAGTGCAGTGGTGTGAGCTCTGGTGTAAGCTCTGGTGAGAGCTCCGACAAAACTGTCAGGTTCCAAAGGGTTAATGAAAACAGCCAAACACAAAGACGGTTTGAAAATGCAGTTTATCTTCCTATGGCACAAAGCACTAAGGCAATGAATAAATTATCAGAGCTGACATCTAGTGCTCTCCACCAGCTTTTACAGTTACTTGGTAATTAGGCTAACTCCTCCCATCCCTGAGCGCACCCATCACCTTGTGACCCAGAATGAAAACCACCCGGCAATCAATCATGGATTGTTCTCAGTCAGTTATCAGCTCTGGAACGTTCTCAATGGAAACCTCCCGGCAGTCGGTCATGAAGAGTTTGTAGAGTTCCCATCTGGACTTCTTGTGGAGGAGGGAGATCTCCATCTGGTAAGCACAAGTCTTGGCATCTGGCCAATTCCCCCCCCCCCCAAATGGCAGCTCCAGGCCTCTGGGATCACCGAAGCTGACTCTTTCCAGATATTGATGTCAGGCAGTTCTGTGATTTCCTGAAACTTTTTTTTCCTGAAGATGGGGACCACATCAGCTCTTTTCTAGTCCTTAGGTGCTTTTTTTCAGGAGGCAACTAGACTTTCTGACTGTATGGTGGGGAATGGAAAGATTTATATTCCTTGCAGACAGCTGGTCATTTGTATTCTTTTAGCAAATGACCAGCTGTTTGTAAGGAGTATAAATCCTCTCATTTCCCACCATCTAGTCAGACTGAAGAAGCATTTTGGATGAGAAGCAAAACACCTTCAAAGAAAAAACAAAAAGTCCAATTGCTTCTTTGAAAAAAGCACCTTTGGGATAAACGTGACCTGGATGACTGAGAATCTCCATAGGTAGCTCCCCAGCGCTCCAAGAACTTTAAAAGATATGTTCTCTTACCTTATTTTTGCATAATTTGATTTGCATTCCTCACCTATCATATATGGTTCTGTTTTTGGTAAATTGAGTAGGTATCACATTCAAGCTCTATTTATAGTGAAATCAGTGTCCAAATTCTTGTGTAAATTCTCCTGTCTGTTTGATGTAAGGGACTTGAAGTTATTCTCTTTTCGATCCCAGTCTCTTGTAATTGTAATAAAGTAATCTGATTTCAGTCTGTTTTCTTTTGATTTTGTGGGAATTGTAGTTGTTTTACAAAGATAATTTTAAAATATGGAAATTATGTGTTAATTACCTTTTTTGTTATTTTGGCTTCTAAGAAACTGAAAATACTATATATGGCCTTATCTCAGTTCATTTTTTTAAAAAAAGCCTTGTAAAATAGTCTAGAGATGGTTAGAGATTGTGATTAGTCTGCTATTTTACTAGTTTCATGCCAGAAAGGATGTTTGAACAAATAATTATGAAGAAGATATGGTTTAGTTAGCATATTGTTGGAAGTGTAGTGTTTGTAAGGCATGGGTTCATTTAGTAATATTTATATGCTAGACTTGTCCTTTTCTGTATGCAAGTTATAGATTAATGTTCTTATTTTGAATCAGTTTCCAAGTTGTAAGAATATATCAGGAGAACAATAAAAAAGGGAATTGTATGTTGGGGGAGGGGAGTTACAAAAATAAAAAGCATATTATTATAAGACTAGAAAATATCCATTCCCTTCTGATGCTACAATAGCTCTCTCCTTCTGCAGTTAAATAAGCATGTTACAATAAGAAATCTAACTGATTCCTTGATATTCTCTGTGTTTGGTTGTTTGCTTGCAAGTGTTTCATTACTTAATTAGATAATTTCATCAGTGTGAGTGAACATCAGGTGCTCCATTATAGACAACAGTTACCTTACAGATGTTAGTGGGGGTATGGTTTTCTCCGTGGTAGTTCCTTGATTAGGATACTGCCTAATATTAATCCCTGATTATCTTTGGTGCTGGCTGTTGTAGAAGGAAGATATGTTCTGATCTTTTTGTTTCCTTCTTGGGTATCATTAATAGACATGTAAAAAACCTGTTTTTATGTACCATTCAATACAGACAATAACAAAGATAAACATGAGCGAGCACTAAGGTTCTCACAGTTCAACCTTGAACTACATCTATTCTTTTATATTGAAGAATTACGGCATAATGATTTATTTAGAAATTTGGTCTTAGTTCCCCGCCCCCCTCCAATTGTTAGATGAGCCTATTTAAATGATTAATATCATATAATACACTCATGTATATAAAACTAATTTTGTTTTGTGTAAGATTTTTTTTATGGGGTTCTCTCTCACATACATGCAAACACTCATAAAATATAAGAATTAAAAAAGAAATTCAGCTTTTACTCTGCAGGATTAAGATGTGTATCTTTTGTATTTTCTGAACTCTGTTTCGATTAAGTGCATAAGAGCTTTTAAAATATTTTTAAAAACAACTGTGCAATCAAAATTAGAAATATATCCTATATATTCTATAATAAAAATTAACTTTACATGCAGTGTTATATTTATCATTTTTATTGCCATATATTATGGTAATTTTCATCTGTGTAGGAAGTGAAATAAATCTTTGTTGAAAATAATTCCTCAGCCTGAATGTGTGAGGTATTCCTCCTTCCATACTTTCATTTCTCTGTTAGGTATTACAAATGCTAGCTTTCCTTTGATGCATTAAATTAAAACTATTTTTAAAGTAACATTTTTGTTATGGTCTGTCTCCCTGCTTCTGCTGAACACTAACATGCATGATGAATATCAAATAAAAACTTAGGTAGAAAATTGCAGATGTGCTTCAGTATAGAATATATCTACTGTTCTGCTGAATGGACTGCCAGATACATTTTAACATCCCAGTGATCAGGATTGGATTTTAATGGAACTACTTCAATGTAGCCCTGAAGCAGAAAAAAAGGAGTAAAACTGAGAATTTATACTTTAGCCATCATTGGTCTTCTATCCATGGTGATATACAGACCTCATTGTAATAGCCCAATAAAGTCTGATATATGCATATTACCTTAGTGGCAGGAAAACCATGGCCATCTCCTAAAATCTTACATTGCTGTAGTCATGTCTGTTGGACATGATTAACATAGGATGATTAACAACTTCAAATTTTACCTCAGTCATTGATCTGGTAGAATAATATGAATTTAAAATAGAATAACAGAATAACAAAGTTGGAATGAATCTTGGAGGTCTTCAAGTCCAACCTTCTTCTCAGACCTGAAACCCTATACCAGTGGTGGCGAACCTATGGCACTCATGCCAGAAGTAGCACTTAGAACCCTCTCTGTGGGCATGGGTACCATTGCCCCAGCCCAGCTCCATTGCTTTTTTCCATCACATTTTTCACTGCAGGGAAACAAAAAGTTGTGGGGCTAAAAAAAAAGTTCACTCAATCAATTCCAACTTCTCACAAAAGAAAAAGATCTCACGAAGTTGGAATTGATTGAGTGAACTTTTTTTTTGTCCCACAAACTTGTTTCCCTGCACATGTTGAAGAGAAACCTAACAGAGAAATGCAATGGAGCTGAAAATCAGGTAGGCAAAGAAATGATTGGGGGAAGTTAGGGCATCTGGGTGGTGGTAGTGGGTGGGGCAAGCTCTGTGGTGTGGTGCTGCAATGGCGAAATGGGCAATGGAGCAGCCAATACAAGGTAAGGAGGAGGCCTCTTTCCCTCTCTTCTCCCTGCTCCTCCTCTTTCCTTCATGCTGGTCACTCCATTTTCTGTTTCTACATTGCAGTACAGTGCCCAGGATCCACTTTGATGGGGGGGGGGGAGTAATTTGCCTGGCCAGTCCTGCCGTCTCCCCTATATTGGGCTCTGCTTTGTTCAGGTCAGCCAGTTGGTCGGTAGCTTTGTCGGCGGTGAACAAATATCCCTGTCATGCCGTGACTCCTCTTGCCGCCAAGCACACCCAGCCATATATGGCCTTTCATCCGCCTTTCTTTCCCTCACAGATTGCAGTGGGGAAAAAAAACAATGAAGCTACCCACTATAGCCAAGGCCACCTGGCCACCAAGGCCATGGTGGTGATGGAGCATAGGGCAGAGAAGCAAAGAGTATAAATTGGTAACTATCCATGTTGTACTTTTTAGCCCTAGACAATCACATTATTGGAAGAAATGTATTGGGGAGGGGGGATAAGCATATTTCTTTATTGGAACCATTCATCAAAGAAGCAGAACAAAAAAAAGGTTTGTGGTCTCTGTACAGTGGATTCAAAGCATCCCTAACCTTGTCTTATCCTGCAAGATACAGGCCATGTACCAATAGTTTTGTGCCCCCTCTTTCTTGTTTTGAATTTCCTGTCCAAAAGTAATGGGATTTTTTTGGCTTGTAACCAAAAGTATCTAGGTTCGGACTCTCCATTCTTCTGTTCCAGACAGGACATTTTATGAAGATACAGTTTTCTTCCAGATAAATAATTGATGGGAATTTAGTTTAGGAAGGCTATGTCTCTTTCAATAATAGAAATTAAAACTATTTTATTTTAACAAGAAAAAAGTAAAAATATACAAAGAAAATTGGGATAAGAAAATGAAGAGAAAAACTAAGGAATTATATTTCAAAAGTTTTTCTTTATTTGTTGCTAAACATATTTCAAAAGCAGGGAAAAATAAAGGAACATAAAAGTGCATTTATCATGTTTTTCTTAGAACAATTAGCTGAATTCTGCCTTGTTTATCATTATTTTATGTAGTAAAACCTCAATATTCAGGTTAAATTGCCATGTTGGTACTTTGCAATAAATAAGTGGGTTTTAGGTTGTAGTTTGGGCATTCGGTCTCTAAAAGGTTCACCATCACTGTCCTATACCATTTCAAACACATGGTTGTTCAATCTGTTCTTTAAAATATCCAGTGTTGGAACATTCATAAGGTGACCAGATTTTCAGATTGGTAAAGAGGGACACAATTGACCGGGGGGGGGGGGACTTGATTAAAATTTTTATATTTTGTCAAAAGGTCACAAAAGGCGATTACATGACCCCAGGACACTGAAACCATCATAAATACGAATCTGTTGCCAAACATCAAAATTTTGATCACGTGACCATGAGGATGCTGCAACGGTCGCTAAGTGTGAAAAAATGGTCATCAGTCACTTTTTTCAATGGTTTATTTCAATTTATTTTGGATAGAATCTTTTTTTAAATAGTCTAAGACAATTTAAAAAAAGAATCCACACAGAATAAATTGAAGTAAAACATTTCAAACTATTCCACACAGAATTAATTGAAGTAAAACTATTTTTAAAAAGTCTATGCACAATACACTTCAAAGTATTGTGCATAGAATTTTTAAAAATGTAAGTCAGTCATATACCCACAAGATTCTGCAAATGGCTATAAATGTGGGTCAGTTATGGAGTGACTGCAGGGGAGACATGAGGCATCAGAACTTCGAACCAGGTTGTACCTTTTGGGAGGGAGGGAGGAGTCTGTCATAAGTTTGAACAGTCACAGTTACCAGGCATAAGTCGAGGTCTACCTGAGCAATCCTGCCTTCCAAATGCCAGGTAGCTCCATCAACAATCCTTTTCATCTTTTTGTAAGAAAAATATGATGGAAAAAGAAACAATAACTATTGTACATTTATTCCAGGACATACACGAAGTCATAGGAATGGATCATGAATGAGAGCACATTTCCACCAATTAATCCAGAAAATAAATCAGCAAGGATCCCACTATCCCCCGACCTCCTCTTTCTCCCTCTCGTTCTCTTTTTGGGGGGAAGGAGGAGAAAGGACAAAAAGGAGAAAGAGGGAGAAAGAGGAGGTGGTGGGGATAATGGGATCCTTGCTTCACCAAGCTCAGAAATCAGCAAGGATCCCACTATCCCCCCACCTCCTCTTTCTCCCTCTTGTTCTCTTTTGGGGGGAAGGAGGAGAAAGGACAAAAAGGAGAAAGAGGGAGAAATGGCTGCAGGGAGAGCAGCGCCCAAGAGAAGCGGGCAAAAAAACAACAACTTCTGCTTGGCCCGGGACTGAACCTCCTCCTCGCTGTGCTGCTGCCACCGGAAAGACGTCGTTCTCCCTGCAGAAAAACGTCGTGTGTCGGAATGCGCAGGAGGGGAGGGAGACTTGCCCCTCTTCGGGCCTGTGAGCGAGCCAAGCAGAGAGAGGGAAACCACTGCCCTCTAAAGGCCACATCAGAAACGACACTTCAGAGAAATAAAAACTTTTTTTTAACGGCGTCCTTTTTAAAATTGATTTTCTTTCTTTTGGAAAATCGGGACTTTTTAAAAACGTGCCGGGAAACAGGACAAATTGTTATAAAGCGTGATTGTCATGCTGAAATCGGGATGTCTGGTCACCTTAAACATTCACAACTTCTGGAGGCAATTCGTTCCACTGATTAATTGTTCTAACTGTCAATAAATTTCTCCTTAGATTTAGATTAGTTCTTTCCTTTATTAGTTTCCATCCCTTGCTTCTTGTCTTGCCTTCAGGTGATTTGGAGAATAGATTGACCCTCTTCTTTCTTGTGGTAATCCCTCAAATACTGCAACACTGCTATCATATCATCCGTAGTCCTTCTTTTCATTAAACTAGACATACCAAATTCCTGCAACCGTTTGTCATATGTTTTAGCCTCCAGTCCCCTAATAATATTTGTTATACTTCTCTGTACTCTTTCTAGAATCTCAACATCTTTTTTATATTGTGGTGACCAAAAGTGGATGCAATATTCCAAATGCAGTTTTACCAAGGCATTCTAAGTAGTAATAATACTTCACATGATCTTGATTCTATCTCTGTGTTAATGAATCCCATGACTGCATTGGCTTTTTTTTGGCAGGAGCAGCACATTGCTGACTCATATTTAAGTTCACTAGGACTGCAAGATCCCCTGGTATCATCCATTCTATATATATACAGTTGAATTTTCTTGCCTAAATATAGAACCTTACTTTTCTCACCATATAATTTCATTTTGTTAGATGGGGCCCAGTGTTCAATCTGTTTTGATCCTTTTGTATTTTGAGCTTTCTTCTGGAATGTTGGCTATTCCTGCTAGCTTAGTATCATCTGAAGATTGTATGAGTTTCCCTTCAATTTCCTGGTCTAAACCATTTTTGAAGATTTTGAACCTGGGGTACCCCACTGCTTACTTCCCTTCATGTGGATATAGTTCTGTTGAGTAGAATTTATCAGCCAATTACAAACCCACCTAGCGTGGTGCTCTCTATCCCACTTTTACTATCTAGCCAAGTAGTAGGTTATGGCGTACTTTATCAAAATCAAAACTTGTGGTCTATTGTGACAACAGAAAACTCTTCAGGCACATTGATAATATTCACTAAACTTCTTATAGATTCTGCCAATCATCTGCCACTTTCAATACTTTGTTTACATCAGTAGGCTCAGAATACAGACAAGAATCTGATGAATAGAATCTTTGATTCTTAAATCAGCAGCCTGAAATATAATAGAGATAAAATTTAGTTAACGTAGAACACAGATGCATAGACTAAGCAGCCATCAGTTGTGTTATACTAGTTGAGGTAGCAGCAATTGCATTGGGTGTTGTATAAAGAACTAAAATTCTGAAACAATCAGCAATTTCATTTTGTTATACTATTATGTGGCAAGGCAAAAAGAGAGATTGCCATTGTTCGTATTTTCTGTCACCAATAGAGGATTTTAAGTTGTAAAAAGGCAGTTTCAAAATCAATTTATAAATCAAATAAAAAGTAAATATTATTTCTTTTTATTAAATAAGAAAGTCCTTAAATATATTTAGCAGACCTGACTGCTAGGAATACAATAAAGGTGATGAACAAATAATTGCACTTTGATTTTGTTAAACTTGCGTAGAGCATGGAGATTGGAAAACGAGATTTGTCTGGATAGTGACTTTATCCATGAGTGTATATGATATGGTTTTTTTTAAATGAATGGTAAAAATGTAAATTAATGCTTACTAAATAAATATTTTGAAAGATGGAATAAATATTATTATGCCCACACTATTGAAATATTTCTGTACAAAGTATGGAAAAAGATAGTTTTCCCTCCCCTAATACTGACAAGAAAATAAGGGAAAAATCACTAGGTAATTATTTCATATTTTAGTTTATATATGATAGTTGGAATTCAGTTGGATTTAGATGGTCTTATTAGACAGTGTTAAATATATACAGGTTGGTGATTAAAAGCTGTATAAATTGAACTCCCTTGGCAATTGACTTATAAAGAACACAGTTGGAAAGCAATTCAATGTGTCATGAGTTTCCAGGCACTGTGGTACATATCAGTGAAACTTTATCAGCAAATGTCATTAATTTATTCATTGTTTATAGGTGTTTGTTTAGGATTGTAGTTTTGAAGTGTCTTTCAATGTAATGTGATTAGGATTAGGATTTATTTCATTCATATGCTGCCCTTTTCCCCGAAGGGGACTCATGAAATAAAATCTAATTTTGGCTTTTCTCCATTTATGGATTCCTTAGCTAATTTTTTTTCTTTTCTTAGATGATTCTCTGATAGAAAACATTTTTAGAAGTTTGCAAGAATGCAGAATTTATTTTTTACAATATGCACATAAAGGAACTTTCATATAAATTATTCCAAATTTCATCCTCAAAAAAATCCTTTGTAATACATTGTTAGAAAGAAAACCATAGTCGTTCGAAGGAGAATACCATATAAGCATATCTGAATTGCATACTTAAACTGCTCCTGTAATCCACTCATATTATTTGATTGTAAAATTCCTGTTTTCCTGTGATACTTTGGTAATAGATTGCAAGCTATTAGGTCCAGACTGTAACTACCAAGGGGACAATGACTGGTCTCTCCTCCCCATCTGCCTCACCCAAAAAGTAGTTGCCATTCACTCTTTTTTTTGTAGACAGAGGTCTGTGTGTGTGACAAATTTACGAAGTCAAATTAATTTTATATATTTTACAGAGTTAAACCTTTAAATGTCAAAACCTGTAAGTTCAACAAGAAGCTTTAAAATGAATTTGCTTTCTTACAGCTCTGTTGGTCTCTAAAGTCTTCTAAAACTACTGTTGCCAATAGTCCTGCAATAGCAAGGTGAATATAACTCTGTTTTAATATACAGAATATTCTTAATTCAGAGGTGTTTTATGCTTCATTGCTTCAACTATGTCATAAAGTAAATTAAAGTAACCCTTTTCTTAAATAAAAGAGTAAAGCCATTTTCAACAAGGTTTCAGACCCAAAAAAATCTAGATATAAGGCATATACTGAAGAACTAAAGGAAGGCTCAAGAAAATATTGGAAATTATGGTAATTGCTGGCTTAATTGTTGAGACATTGCTACTTCTGCAAAGTAGGCAGTCAAAATTTAGGCATTGGTTTAAAAAAAAACCACTAATGTCACAGTTAATATCAGCCTTTTGAGGTAATCCAGACAAGAATAACACTTATGAATATTAGCTTTAGTTTATTGTAAGATTACATTAACAAATTTTTGCAAGTCTAAAGGTACAACTCTTCCTCCTTGGCTTTATAGTCCAAACCAGGGAGGGTCCATTCTGAGATTTTTGTCACATCCCTATTGCTTTTGCACACCCTCAGTTATTTCTGATCTGACCAATGTTTAATCCTATTTCCCAAGGTCATTACCATTTATCTTTGCAGATTAAATGGAATTTAAGGCCAGGAACAGGAAGATGACACTTGGAATGCAGAGTAAAAAAAGTAGCCTGGAGGATACTTTACAATAGATGAAGAATGAGTACAACTGAAATCCACTTCTGTCATTTGGTAATAGTTGCCAGCCCATCCTAAACAACATGGCATTGTGTAAAAGTCTTACGCTAAAATATTGAATGTGTTACAAGACAGCTCCAAGAATATCAAGAATCTTTAATTAAGTAGTATGATTAACTTCTAATTTAAAAATGTGCTGCAAGGAATGGTAGAAGAGTAAAGGCAACCAAGGAACAGAAAAGAAAGCAAAAAAATGAAATACAGATTAAAAGACTCAGTACAATATTAACAGACAACATTCTGCATTATCAGGCCATATTCAAGCCTTCAGTTTGGGAGCAATATTTGATGGAGCAAAATTATCGAGTCTTCTTACTGTCTATATGCCAAGTTCTATAGGTTTTAAAAACTTTCTTGTGATAATGGCTACTACAAAAAAAGAACAGCCCCCACTGATCTACTTTAAATGAACTGGGTTTTTATTTATTTATGTGTTATGTTTAAAGCCAATAAGAATTAGTTAAGGGTTCTTCAAGGGAGCTTTTCTTACTTTTGATTAAACTTTGTTGAGATAGATACTACAAGCAAACACATTAAGTTTTTTCTTTAACTTAGGCAGTGTTCCCAGAAGAGGCAGGGAATGAAATCTAACCTCTTTTAATAGTTTTTCTCAAGATTCCAGTATATTTTATAGGAAGTAGAATTTATTTAATTCTGTTTAATTTATTCACCACAGATATAAAGCACCTGAGTTTTACCAAATCTCTCTCTCTATATATATATATATCGTGAAAACACTCACACAAGAATCACAAAATCTCCAGAACCGTAAAGCCTACAAACATGAAATTTGGCACATATGTTTCTCTTGGCTTCTAGGTGCCCAGTATCAAAGGATTTTTCAAAATGACCATCAGAGCATTAGTATTCCATATATTATTAATAACATGCTCTGATGCTAAACAGTTAGATATTCTACTCCCCCTCCCAACCTGAAAATTTGGATGTGGGCATGGCCAGCTGTGACTCATCCAGCCTGCTGGCTGGGAGTTTGGAGAAGAGCCTGAGGGAGAGAAGGCGATAAGATAGATAGACCTTCTGTGGGGCAAACCTGAGGGAGGGAAGGTGATAAGATAGGTGGGGCTTCTGTGGGGCAAACCTGGGGGAGAGAGAAGGGGATAGGATAGGTGGGGGTTCTGTGAGGCAAACCTGAGGGAGAAAAGATAAGATAGGAGAGGTTTCTGTGGGGCAAGGCTGAGGGAGAGAAGGGGATAGGGGAGGTTTCTGTGGAGCAAACTTGAGGGAGAGAAGGTGATAAGATAGGTGGGGTTTCTGTGAGGCAAACCTGAGGGAAATTAGGTGATAAGATAGATAGACCTTCTGTGGGGCAAACCTGAGGGAGGGAAGGTGATAGGATGGGGGGGATTCTGTGGGGCAAGCCTGAGGGAGAGAAGGGGAGAGGATAGAGGAGGCTTCTGTGGGGCAAGTCCGAGGGAGAGAAGGGGAGAGGAGAGGTCGATGATAACTACTCAATAATTTTCAAAGTATTCATTTATCAAGCCCGATCACATAGTTTTGTAGAGGAGTATGGGTATTCAGCTAGTAACATAATAATTATAAAATACTCAGCACTATAGTTTAGTAACTTTGGTTAGTATGTGACTTCTGTTTGTTGACTAAGGCTTGCAAAGTTGAGCAGAAAATAACCAATTCTCTATCCAGTGAAGCCTCATATTCATTCATATTTCCTTAAAGAGTCTTATTTATTTCCATTTTATTAGGTATTGTCTTGCTTGTCCTAGTACCAATTGCATTTGTGTTTTCAGAAAGTCTCTTCCTTTATTTATTGTTATCTGTGAATATTGTATTTTACAGTCTGTAAATTAGATATGGAATTTAATACAGTAGCTGAACAAAAGAGTAAATGCTTGGTTCCAGCAGGGAAGCCACAGGGATGTTTAGAACTTGATGCATATAATGTTAATATTACGTTACATGCTGGGCAGTTGCACTGGATGCTTACAGCAAATGCCTATAGGGAAAATCAGTTTGAAAGATTTCATTTTCAATAAACAGATTATGCAGTTCCACCATATACAATTAAAGAGGTAGTAATGAAATGGTTATAAAATCCCCAGTTGCTCCCTTGTTGTTTTTTAATTTTGTAAATAGTATCAGAAGCAATCTGCTGGGAAGTGCTTATGTATTTATTTATTATTGATTTTTTAAAATAAAAAAATAACATTTAACATTACTTGTTATTGCAAATCCAGTCCTAGGGATGGTGAGACAATGAACTATTTCCACATTATTAAATGTTGGATGCTTGGGGAATTGAAGCAATATATTCCTTGATAAGAATATATTAAATATTAATGACCAGTTATTACATAAATTAATTTAAAGGTACAGTTAATTTGTAGATGAAAAGTTTTCACAACTTTGTTCTTTTGTTGCCAACAATGCATTTTAATCCCCTGGCAAATCACTTGGATGACTGCTGAATTATTCTTTCAAATGTCTGGAATTCCACATGCCATACCCAAGGTAAAGCAATAGATATTCAAAAGAAATTGCTGTACCCTTGACAATAGAGAGGTATTGCAGAAGAACAAAGGATGCATCTGAATGAAAAAAGGACAGGACCAATATCATGCCAAAATCTATCTGTAACTTAGGCTACAATCATACAAACATATATGTGTCACTAAAATCATCTTGAGGGCTACATTATATGTAACTATGAATACAGCCCTATACATATTTACCAGGTAGTAAAACTCCATTAAAGTTAGGTGTGCTGAGTTTCATGTTCCATCCCATTACTCTCAAAAGACTTTGGTTGCCCTCATGTTTGGGAAAGTATGCAAAATATTGTACATTTAGTTTATCCATAGGAAATTAAAAATTAAAAAATATATAAAATGTATCTCTTCATCCATAGAAATTTAATTATTTTAAAATAGTTCTATACTTCAGTTAAGAGAAAAAAGATGAATTTTCTAAAGATTAACAGTACATGTTTAACATTATCTATAAAAGAATCTTGAGGTAGGCTATCTGGAGTGCCTCAGATGTGATAAACATTTCTATTGCTTGTCTGTAGAATAGATTTTTAATGCCTTGCTTTTGAAAAAAATAGAGTATGAAAGTGTGTTTATTTTAAAAAATGTACAAGTTGTTCAAGTGACTTGGATTATTTACAAGAGGTTCTATCAGTCACTCAGTGACCATTCAAAGTTATGACAGACCCCCAAAAGGGGACTTATTGATCCAGATCTGATGGTTGGGACTCCTCCACAGGCATGTGACTGAATTTTGGGTGCTCAGCAACATCACTGCATTTACAGCTTTTTGCAATGTTCCATAGTGACATGATTATATTTTACAATGGCTATCCCAAAACCTGATATTTCCAATTTTAAGCAAGACAGTCCTCATTGCTGACCTTACTCACTTCTGCTAGGGGTGTGTGTGTGTGTGTGTGTGTGTGTGTGTGAAAAAGATCTCCAAGAATGATTGAAACATGTGAGCATGTTCATGTAAGTGACAGTTTTTGAAGTACATCAACAACAGTGACTTTTCCCATTGTTTTTTTCTATTGTTATGTGATGTTGTCTATGTAATAAAAAATAAAATTATAAAAAAAACAACAACAGTGACTTGCGGTGAGGTTTATGGCTGGTGAGGCAGTCCTCTCCCCTGACACCCCACTGACTAAAGCATTTTCTTTCATCTGCCTGAGCCTAAAGCACTTTCTTTTGCCCGCCTGTGCTCACAGCAGAGCTTGAGCGGGCTACCACGAGCTCAGGCGGGCGAAAGAAAGTGCTTTAGGCTCAGGCGAGTGAAAGAAAGTGCTTCACTGACTAAAATGCTTTCCTTCGCCCGCCTGTGCTCGTGGCAGAGCTCGGGCGGGCTGCCACAAGCTCAGGTGGGCAAAAGAAAGTGCTTTAGGCTCAGGCAGGTGAAAGAAACTGCTTCACTGACTAAAGCGCTTTCTTTTGCCTGCCTGTGCTCACGGTAGAACTCTGGCGGGCTGCCGCAAACACTGGCAGGCGAAAGAAAGTAACTTTCTTTCACCTGTCTGAGCTCGCAACAGCCCACCTGAGCTCTGCTCTGAGCACAGGTGGGCGAAAGAGCCTTTCTTTCACCCGCCTGTGCTCGCCTCGTGGCAGAACTCAGGCGGGTTGCCACGAGTTCAGGCGGGCAAAAGAAAGTGCTTTAGTCAGTGTGGTGTCGCGGGAAAGGAGAGAATGCCTGAGCATTGCATTTATTAAAGAAAAAAGAAAAAGAGGAAATTTGGTGGGAAGACCAGGGACTAAGCTCGACTGGCAGATCGACAAAGTTTATCGCGTTAACTCCTGGGTGGCAAAGCAGAAACAGCTTCCTCGAGACATCGTTATATACTTCACTACAAGAGAGCTCAGAAACATGATAAAAGAGTCTTATAACACTAAGCTCCAAATTGGTGGTCAAGACTTGATTGTTTTGAAAGAGATACCACCTCAAATGTTAAGAGCCAGGAGAGACTATGCTTTTTTTAGTCGAAGAACTCAGAAACCATCTCATACAGTATAGATGGGATGCACCATTTGGTATTATACTTACATTGATAGGCAAAGATATTGCCTCAACTCCGTATGGAAAGCCCGAGATTTTTACCATAATATTTTGAAGGCTGGACATCCTGCATCATCTGGACCTGGAGAAAGACCACAAGAAGGACAGGACAGACAGCAAACTACACAACTATCAGATAAGATGGAGCATCTCTCTCTCCTAGAAGTGCAAGGTGTTATGGAACAAAGATCTAGCGGTATGATTACTAGACGAATGGAGAAACAAGCTAAAAGGCAACAACCTCAACTATCACCGGACATCGATCAAGGAGCTACAGTAACAAGTCTGGAAGCAGTGGGAGGAGCTAGGCCTAAGGTTAAACAGGCCATGCAGGAAGCTCTAAAAAAGCTTCAGCCAACCAAAGATGACAACTAAGATCTTAACATGGAACGTCAATGGATTGAATTCTCCACAGAAGAGAAAGAAAATACTTCACTATCTTAAACAGTTTAAGAATGACATAATTTGTTTGCAAGAAACTCATATCAAATCAACTGATCACAAATATCTGATTAACTCAAAACTTGGTCAACATTTTGTAGTTTCTGCTATGGAAAAGAAAAATGGTATAGTTGTATACTTAAGAAAAGACATGAAAGCTGAATTAATTGAAGCAGATCCCTTCGGAAGATATATCACGTTAGATCTAATCCTAGAAGGGAAAAAGACATTACTTTTGGGAATTTATGTTCCTAATCAACAGCAAGATGGATTCTATAGAAATCTTCATGCCAAATTAGTACAGTGGGACTATAGGTCCTGTATACTATTGGGTGATTGGAATGGTGTGATAGACACTAAAAGAGATAAAAAAGACTTCTCGCCCAAATACTAAGATGTGAGCAAAGCTACCCAAACCTTTTTTTGACATGATGGACGACTTTGAATTGGGAGATATTTGGCGAGAAAGAAACACAGAGGAATATGATTTCACTTTCTTCTCTGATAGACATCAATCCCTTTCAAGGATTGATTTTATACTAATCACTAATGATTTACTTTCTAGGGTGAAGAAGACAAAGATTGCGGCGAGGGTCCTTTTGGATCATAACCCAGTTTGGATGGAATTGGGAAGGGTAGTGCAGGCAAGAAGGTCTTGGAGATTGAATGAAAACTTATTTAGATATGAAAAGTATATTAATGATTGTAAAAAATTGTTATCTGAATATTTTGTTTTGAATATGAATAAGGGTACATCTATGGAATTCGTATTGGATGCAAGCAAAGCATATATGAGAGGAGTGCTGATGAATATAAATAAAACACATAGATATGAACAAGGGCTAAAACGAACATAATTGGAAGAGGAAATTAAGAGAAAAGAGTTGGAGTTAACAATGAATCCAGGCGATACAAAGGTTAAGGAAGCTATCACCATATTAAAATCTCAATTTGACATGTTGATCTCTGACCAGGTAGCCACTAATTTATTATATGCAAAACACAATACCTTTTGTAACGCAAACAAACCTGGCAGATGGTTAGCTTATCAGACTAGGAAAAAAAGGAAAACTCGAAATATATCTAAACTGATTTACAGAGGGAAGGAGGTGTTTCAACAGGAAGAGATTCAAAAGGCATTTCGGGAATTTTTTACAGAATTGTATAAAGGGGATAAAATTAATGGTTTAGATATAGACAAATATTTAGATAAAGAGAAAATACCCTCAGTTAGAGAAGAGCACAGGCAAAAATTGAATCAACCAATAACCTCTGGGGAAATTTTGCAGGTAATTAAGCAATTAAAATTAGGGAAAGCACCAGGTACAGACGGTTTGACAGCGGTTTACTATAAAAATTTACAGTTAGAAACGGTAGTACCTCTTAGAGAATTATTTAATAAGATTCAAATGGAAGGTAAAGTGCCTCCATCTTGGAAGACAGCGTTTATATCTTTGATACCCAAAGAAGATGAAGATACTACCCAACCAAAAAATTATAGACCTATCTCATTACTTAATGTAGATTATAAAATTTTTACTAAAATACTAGCAAATAGGTTAATGCTGGTTATTCAACAATTGATACACACACACCAAACAGGTTTTATACAGGGGAGAAGATGAAAAGTAATGTTAGATTAATTATTAATGCATTAGAATATTTGGGAAAGAACAACCAAATCCCTGCTGCGTTTATATTTTTGGATGCTGAGAAGGCCTTTGATCGAGTTAACTGGCAATTTCTGTTGAAGATATTGCAAAAAATGCAGATAGGAGATAATTTTTTACAGTCAATTAAAGCAATATACCAACAGCAAACAGCACAAATCATAGTCAATGGAAGTTTAACAGACTCTTTTCAAATTGGAAAAGGTACAAGACAGGACTGTCCTTTATCCCCATTATTGTTTATTATAACTTTGGAAGTATTGTTGAATAAAATACGGGGCTTGGATGGTCTAAAAGGGATCAAGATTAGGCAGCAAGAATACAGAGTGCGCACTTTTGCGGATGATTTGGTCATAATATTGGAACAACCGCAGGAATCCAGTATGGTTTTAATGACTACGATTAATCAATATGGTCAAGTGTCTGGTTTTAAAATAAATTTAGGAAAAACAAAAATATTAGCTATAAATATGAATACTAAACAAAAGGAAGAACTAGGAGTGATGCTAGGATGTGAGGTAGTTAAAAAAGTCAAATATCTTGGAGTTAACATCTTAACTTCAAATGGGAAACTATATAAGCATAATTATGAACCACTTTGGCATAGTATACAGACAGAGATGAAAAAATGGGAGAAATTGCACTTATCTTTGTTGGGTAGGATAGCGGCAGTGAAAATGAACATCTTAACAAAATTTTTATTTCTCTTCCAAATGTTACCTATACTTAAAAAAGATGTGAATCTTTTAGAATGGGAGAAGGGTATCAACAAATTTGTATGGGCAGGAAAGAAGCCGAGGGTAAAGATGAAAATAATGCAAGATGTATGCGAGAGAGGAGGCTTGAAACTACCTAACTTAAAACTATATTATGATGCAGTGGCACTATCTGTAATTAGTGATTGGACTCATTTAACTAATGATAGAATATTGAATATTGAGGGACACGATCTGGTATATGGTTGGCATGCTTACCTGTTATTCAACAAAAAATTGGACAAGAATTTTAAAAGTCATATTTTAAGAAATGCTTTACTGCGGGCCTGGAAAAAATACCAATATAAATTAAATGACAAGATACCCATGTGGGCAATTCCTAGACACGCAATTGAAAATATGAATATAGCACAAAAACAGGATAGAATTACCAACAGACAGCTTCTTATCTTGGAAAGGGGGGTACTACAACTAAAATCCTTAGAGGTATTAAAAGAGGAGAAGGTAGTTCAAACATGGTTCCAGTATGGGCAATTACAGGCTAGGTGGAAAATAGATCAAAAAACTGGTTTTATTCAAGTTGAGGATAATCTGTTTAAACAAATAAGAGATCAAAGCTTAATGCATATAAAGAGGATATATAATGTACTAATACAGATGGATTCGGAAACAGAATTAGTTAAAGATTGTATGATAAAGTGGGCTCAAAACATTGAAGAACCAATAATGCTGGATACATGGGAAAGAATCTGGGTAAGAAATGTGAAATTTACACAAGCTCAAAACCTGAGAGAAAAATTTTATAAGATGTTCTATAGATGGCATTTAGATCCTAAAAAGCTGGCTTCTATGTATCTGAATTTACAGCGTAAATGTTGGAGATGTGGCTCTCTCGATGCTACATATTTTCATATATGGTGGACCTGCCAAAAGGTTAAGGCATTTTGGATAAAAATATGGTGGATTATGCAAAATATCTTTAAAAGAAGGATAAAGTTTACTCCTCGGTTTTTACTAGGTATAACTATTGACTTTACAGTGGTAGAGACTAACTTGATTCTGCACCTAATAACGGCAGCAAGACTGTTGGTGGTGCAATACTGGAAGAAGGAAGACTTGCCTACAATTCAAGAATGGACATTGAAAGTTACAAACTTAGCTGAGATGGCTAAAATATCGGCATATCTTAAAGATCACTCAAATGAGAGATATAAACGAGACTGGAAAAAATGGATTGACTATATACAAAATAAATACGGGACCAAGAAATTCCAGTTAGCCTATGCTTAAGATCAGAAATGATTTAAATTGTTTAAAGTTAGCTCAGCAAGAAGAAGCTAAGATCAATGTAGAGATGTCATTAATTTCTTTATTTCTTTTTTCTCAATAGATTTTAGACTGTGTTTGTTAAAAATCCATACCGTGTACGGGTTCTGGGAAGTCGGGGGGGAGGAGGAGGGGGGAGGGGGGAGGGAGGGGTATACATTAGGCTAGACAAGAATTTGGTGGTAAACTAGAACTATTTTGACACACAAAAAAAATTGTACTCCGATGTCTCACTGATGGAGGAATGATGAAATGTTTGTTTTAAAAGAAAATAAAACTTTTGAAACCAGAAATGGAGAAAGAGAGGAGGAAGAGTGAGCGCAACGCTGCAGCTTTAAACAGAATGACAGAATTGAAGCCTCTAAAAAATGCGCCCTCTACTATGAGGCAGGAGAACTGCGTGCCTCAACTACCTTGGGATTTTTTAGGCTTTTAACCCTCATTTAACTCTGCTCAAGTGCCTAAAAAGTCAGACTAGATGAGGCATGCAGTTCTCCTGCCTCATAGTAGAGGGCACATTTTTAGAGGCTTTTTTAAACAGTCAGTCAGTCACAGTGTGGCAGCAGCTAGCTAGCCTAACCTCAGCACTCACTTTTTCCCGTTTACATTTTTTTTCCTTTTCATGATTGACAGTGGTGATGCTGTGCCTCCCCTGCCTGCATGTCACTGATCAACAATTCAAACATGCAAAACTTTAAATTATTAATACTTAAAGAAGCAGTTGCACCAAGATAGATAAACAAACAGTCATATTCACAGTCCCAATAATACAGGTAACCCTCAGTTATTGACCACACTTGGAACCAGCCTCTCTGTTGCTTGTCATTGCGGTCACAAAGTGAAATATGTGATCACATTCCACTTAAAAATGTCACTTCTAGATCCAGTTATGAAGTGACTCAACCATAAGTACGATGTCACATGACCGCAACTTTTAACTTCTTACCAGCTTCTGCATTGTCTCTGCATATAGAAATCAGCTGTAAAAATTACAAGTGATCATGTAACTCCAAGATGCTTGATCTTCATAAAGGTGCACTGGATGACAAATGTCGACAGCTGCAGGTTTGACGCCTGGTTATAAATATCCTTTTCTAGCGTCTTTGTAACTCAATTTTCACAGAATGAGCAGCTGATAAGCAAGGACTATCTGTATAGCTGACATATTTTCTATAAATTATGCAAATTATCATTATAGGCAAGGGGCTCTTATATTATAACATCATAACTATTCTAGTCCAATGTAAAAAAATTATACAACTGAAAGCAGACCAATTAAATTAATTGAATGTGCAGGTAAAATGGCAACCAGTGCAGCTTATAAAACAGAGTTGTTACATGGGCATACTGATATTCCAGTAGTTGTATCCTAGACCAGTTGAAGCTTCAGGATGGTAGGGCAGCCACATATATAGGACATTGCAGTAGTTAAGCTACAAAGTGACCTCTCTCTAGGGTCCCCTGTTCTAGGAAAGGACACAATGGGTGCAGTGGATGGATTCATTCCAAGACCTTCCTAACTACAGCTGCCAATTTGTCAACCCTTCAGGATTGTCTGTGCCAGGAAACCAAACCAAAAATACTAATCCTATCTTTATTATAAGGTTGCAGTAACAGAATTGTACAAATGTGGTAGTGCTTTTCCCCTTCTCCTCTCTTTACATTCTGAGATATTGTCTTTATCCATTCCTGCCTTGGACTCAAATTTCTCTTCTCAGATCGCTACCTAGCTTGCAATGATGTGTAAGAATCACTTTGAGAGATTGGGCAAAGTGGTGCTTCCAAGGGTACAGTCAGGTAAGAGACTGCTGGATTGTTGTGAGGACAAGAGGCTCAAAAGGAGTTATGGGAGAAATGTACTTACAAGATTCTAGCAATGCAGTTTTACCATTAAATACAGGTTAGCTAATCTGGTTGTGTTGCAGTGGTGGGTTTCAAAATTTTTTAGAACCTGTTCTGTAGGTGTGGCCTGTTTTGTGGGAGTGGCTTGGTAGACATGTGACTAGGTGGGAGTGGCTTGGTGATCATGTGACCAGGTGAAAGTAGCTTGGCAGTGATGTGACTGGGTGGGCATGGCCAAGTCGATGTCACTGAATTCTTTGCCCCAAAGAATGACCTACAAAAAGAAGATATAAAAAGAGGAAATTTATTATTTTGCGCACTTACTACTTAAATAAGAATAAAATAAGTACACAAAACAATAAAACAGCTACTTACAGAGGAAATATGGCTGTCCTTGCCAGTCTTAAACATTACTGACCACCTTACACACAGACCTCCAGCCCCTCTGCCTCTTCCCTCCCTGGATTCACTCAAAGTTTTAAAAACTCACAGCCTTTACACAGCATACAGTCTTCCAGCCACTCTGCCTCTTCCCGGATTCATTCAGATGTTTTTAAAACTCACAGCCTGTACACACACAAGACATTTTTAAAACCCACAGCCTGTGCACACGCACACAATTCCAGCCCTTCTGCCTCTTCCTGGATTCATTCAGACATTTTTAAAATTCACAGCCTGTGCACAGCACGCACTCTTCCAGCCCCTCTGCTTCTTCCCAGATTCATTCAGATGTTTTTAAAACTCACAGCCTGTACACACACAAGACATTTTTAAAACCCACAGCCTGTGCACACGCACACACTTCCAGCCCTTCTGCCTCTTCCTGGATTCATTCAGACATTTTTAAAATTCACAGCCTGTGCACAGCACGCACTCTTCCAGCCCCTCTGCTTCTTCCCAGATTCATTCAGATGTTTTTAAAACTCACAGCCTATGCACACACAAGACGTTTTTTAAACTCACAGCCTGTGCAGACGCACACATTTCCAGCCCCTCTGCCTCTTCCCTCTTCCTGGATTCACTCAGACATTTTTAAAACTCACAGCCTGTGCAGAGCACACACACTCCCAGCCCCTCTGCCTCTTCCCCGCGGGTGATCGCGGGTGCACCCCGATTCACCCGCATTACACCTATCCTCCGCGAGCTGCGCTGGCTACCTGTTGATCTCCGGATGCGCTTCAAGGTGCTATTAATCACCCATAAAGCCCTACATGGCAGTGGATCTGGATACTTGAGAGACCGCCTTCTGCCAATTACATCCCTGCGACCGATAAGATCCCATAGATTAGGCCTCCTCCGTATTCCATCGGCCAGCCAATGTCGGCTGGCAACTACAAGGAGGAGGGCCTTCTCAGCAGTAGCCCCGACCCTTTGGAACGAGCTCCCCGTGGAGATTCGTACCCTCTCCACCGTCCAAGCCTTCCGCATAGCCTTGAAGAACTGGCTCGCCCGTCAGGCCTGGGGATAGGATAGTTACCCCTCCCGAATGATGAATGTATGTTGCTTGCTATTTTATTACTTGTTTGTCCTAATGTCTGTATTTCCCCTTCCCAGTTTTTGTGTGAGCCGCCCTGAGTCCCCTCAGGGAAAAGGGCGGCCTACAAATTCTAATAAATTCTAATTCTAATTCTAATTCTTCCTGGATTCACTCAGACGTTTTTGAAACTCAAAGCCTGTGCACAGCACACACTCTTCCAGCCCCTCTGCTTCTTTCCAGATTCATTTAGACATTTAAAAAACCCACAGCCTGTGCACACGGACACACTTTCAGCCCTTCTGCCTCTTCCTGGATTCACTCAGATGTTTTTAAAACTCACAGCCTGTGCACACACAAGACGTTTTTAAAACTCACAGCCTGTGTAGACGCACACACTTCCAGCCCCTCTGCCTCCTCTCTCTTCCTGGATTCACTCAGACATTTTTAAAACTCACAGCCTGTGTACAGCACATACACATCCAGCCCCTCTGCTTCTCCCCTCTTCCTGGATTCACTCAGACGTTTTAAAAACTCACAGCCTATACATAGCACACACACTCCCAGCAGTTCTGCCTCTTCCCTCTTCCTGGATTCACTCAGACATGTTTAAAACTCACAGCCTGTGCAAACACACACACTTCCAGCCCCTCTGGCTCTTCCCTCTTCCTGGATTCACTCAGACGTTTTCAAAACTCACAACCAGGGCACACACAAGACGTGTTTAAAACTCACATCCTTTGCACAGCACACACACTTCCAGCCCTTCTGCCTCTTCCATACACACTACCACCTTACACACACACTTCCAACCCCTCTGCCTCTTCCCTCTTCCTGGATTCACTCAGACGTTTTTAAAACTCACAGCGTGTGCACACACAAGACGTTTTTAAAACTCACAGCCTGTGCACATAGACACACTCTTCCACTCTTTTAAAAACATCTGAGTGAATTCAGGAAGAGAGAAGAGGCAGAGGGACTGGAAGAGTGTGTTCCTATAGTATCTTCCAGCCCCTTTCCCTCTTCCCTCTTCCTGGATTCACTCAGACATTTTTTAAAACCCACAGCCTGTGCACATGCACACACTCTTCTATCAGCCCCTATGTCTCCTACCTTTCCCAGCATCCTCCCCCCCCCCCCATTTCAGCCACCCACCAGTTCTTTCTTCTTCTGGTTCTTCTTCTTACAACTTTTTGGTGGCATGGTGAGGATGGGTGGGGTGAGTGATAGAGTGAACGTGGGGAGGAAGCGTTCCGGTATGGGGCCTCCTGACCAACAGGTACGGGCAAGCTAAATTTCACATTGTGTTGCCCATCTAGTTTACCCTGCAGGCTAATAGCAATGTTGCAGGCCTACAAGTACATTTGTCCCCTCATCTCCTTTATGATTAATACTTTATAGGTCATGAAACAGTGACCTAAGCATCTTGGTCTTCCCTGACCAATCAATAATCTAGGTCATAGTAAATCTAAGCAATTTTATCTGTCATATAATCTGAATAATCTTTACAGAGGCCCAACAGATGTTCTGAGGAGCCCTCCCACCCAACTGCAATTGGGCATCTTAAATAAGATGTAATGATATGTAATGGATGTGATATAAAAGGCAGCCTAGCCCAAAGCTGTGTAATAGACACAGAAGGAGTTTCAGAAGGCACCCTCTCTAACTTCTCAGGCTGGAAAAGAAATGGCAGGAGATTTGTATTGTTTGTTTGTTTGTTTGTTTGTTTGTTTGTTTGTTTGTTTGTTGAATTTATATTGCTGCCTATTTGCCCATGGCAACTCAAGGCAGTTTACAGAATATAAAACCTCATTTAAAACAATAAAAAACTAACAAAAAGAATCAAATATTTTATATATATATATATATATATATATATATATATATATATATATATATGTGTGTGTGTGTGTGTGTGTGTGTGTGTGTGTGTGTGTGTGTGTGTGTGTATGTGTGTGTATCTGCACAAAACCATGTGGTCCACTGCATTTTGCACCACCTGGAGCTTCCGGATGCTCTTCAAGGGCAGCCCCATGTAGAGCGTGTTGCAATAGTCAAGACTAGGGCATGAGTCAATGTGAGTAGGAACTGTTGATCTGGAAAAGGGCATAACTGGCGCCCAACCCATAGTTGCACAATGATCCTCCTAACTACGACCACCACCTGCTCTTTGAGTAGGAGTCGTGAGTCCAGGAAAACCCCTAGAATATGCACAGGGTCTGTTTGGGATAGTGCCACCCCATCCAAGAGCAAAGGTGGCAATTTTCCCTCAGCCAACAAACCCCAAACCTAGAGCCGCGCGGTCTTGGAAGGGTTTAGCTTCATTCCGTTGCCCCCCATCCTGCCCCTAACAGCCTCCAGGCTCTGCAAATGGGAAGAAACAGCATAATTCACCATGGTCTGAGACATACAGCTGAGTATCATCAGCATATTGTGATACCCCAGTCCATGGTGATGGATGATTTCACCCAGCGGCTTCATATAAATGTTGAACAGGAGCAGAGAGATTACTGAGCCCTGGGGAATATGTAAAGCAGTGGGCAAGGGCTGGATCTCTCCCCTCCTATCCATGCTGACTGAGAGTGGCCAGAGAGAAATAAACCAGGATAGCACAAGGCCTCCCACTCCCATCCCCCAAATCTGCCCCAGGAGAATACTATGGTCGGTGGTATCGAAAGCCGCCAAGAGGTCAAGTAGAGCAAGAATGGATGCACTATCCCCATCCCGCTCCTGCCAGAGATCATCAAAAGTGCAACCAATGCTATTTCTGTCCAAAATCCAGGCCTGAATCATGATTGGTAGGGGTCAGGATAATCTTTTTCATCCAGCAACCTCTGGAGCTGACTTCTCAACAATCTTCCCCCAAAAGGGAAGATTAGAGGCAAGTTGGAAATTATCCAACTGGGTGGAGTCCAGCAATAGTTTCTTAAGAAAAGGCAGACCACAGCCTCCTTAAAGTGCTGGGGCACCACCCCCTCCTATAGGGAAGCATTAATCTCTGAGCCCTTTTAATTAAGCATATCAACAAGGTTCTAATTTAGTTAGAGTTTCATGAAGACAATCATATTAAAATGGATAAAATAATATAATAAATAGAGCATCTATTGAATTGATGAGGAAGTTCTTTCTAAACTTGTCTTTTACTGCAATTTAATAAATGTGAACATAAACTCTACATACACTTTGTTAATGTGTAAGAAAAACAGAAGATATAAAAAATGAAAAAAGGTAGATATGGAGGCAAGAAAAAGTGACTTGTTGATCTTATTGTCTGCCATATTCTGACATTTCAATAAAATCTTAATTATTTGCATAGGGAAGACTCAATTACATCAATATATGTCATTTCAACAACTGGGTTAATTATAGGAAAATTAAGTAAGAGTAGCTTTAGAAGTAATATAACTTGCATTTCTCAAGCTGATATTTTTCCATTGCTAATATTTGGTGAATTATGTCAATAGATCCTATTCAAAGCATAATATAACAATGTTGTTTATTAATATAATTATTAATAAGTAGTGTTAATAAATTGGAGAATACTACAAAATATTAAGATCTGAAAACTGAAATTGAAAGATTAGGGAAGCTTTGGTGATCTCAGTGGCTATCGACATAATGGGTGCAATATCAGAAAACTTGGTTGGCACTTAGAAATTTTGTGCATTAACAAAATTTCCATCCATTGATTACAAAACTACACATTGCTTGAATTGTCACACATGCTATTTTGATATATTGCGATATCCTAGGTTCTTGGAAAATAAAGTTATATATGAAGAGCAGGATTCTTATAGAATATGCAATAGAAAAGTAATGGTACTTTTGGTTATCAAGCTGCTCTACATTTACATATTGTAATTGTACAGAGATATTATCCTTCATGATAACATATCTTTCTGCACATTTATTCAAACCTTAATTCTCTCTTAAGTATGTGTGATAGTGCAGTCCTATGCATCCATATAAGCTGATTTCCTTTAAGTTTAATGCAAATTATTTCCAGTTAAAAGGGTGAAGAATGAATGGCAGCTGAATAACAGTGATTGCAACTGTTAAATTATTGCCATTCATGATATATAGAATGCAATGTTAACCCTCTTTATTTAAATAATATTTCAAATATATTCTTTACCTGTATTACATGCTGTAGTGTGTTTCTGTTTTCTAAAATGAATTTGGTCAATATTTGTTTGAGCAAAATGTTTAATTCTTTTCTAGTTGTGAAAGTAATATGCAAGTCAATAAAGTTTGCCTTCTATTGAAAAAAATATGAAAACTAATATTTGATATCCATCCCCAAAATCTGTCACTAAGATTTATACAACAGAAAACTGCCAAAATGAAAGATCATTTTGAGATAAAACAGGCAAACAAAAATGTTTTGCGAATAAAAACAATTAAAAGTAGATAGTGGCTTTGCCAATGAAGTATGTGATAGAGTGATATCATATCATGGACCTCCTTGGTTCTATTTGGAAGACTACAAGTATTGCATAGCTTAAAGAGCAAATAGGAAGGAAAAATGCCTAGTTAGGATTTTAGTTTTGGATCTTCATGGCTTATTATAATATAAATCCTTGGCAAAACGATCTCTGTTTTGCCCTATTTCCTATTCCTTCCCCCCACCCACCCCTTTCAATAGAAGAGCATCAATCAAATTAAACTAGACTAGTTCCACAGTGTATTTTGGTGCATGTACTGGGGCTGCTTTATGAAAAAGCTCTTTTTTGATCACGTGATAGGACTGATGTCTGATATTTTTCCATTCAAGATTTAGTTGCATTGGCTACTATACTCAACACCCATATACAGTCCCTTAACAATGGCTTTGGTGTATCCATAAAATACCACTGGTGAAGTGCATTGTTATCAATTATCAATTTAATTTAAATGGTCATCTATAAAGTCCTATATCTGCACAGGCACTAGATATTTGTGGGACCACCTGTCTCCAATTATCTCTACTTATTTTGTTATTTATTTA
The DNA here is from genome assembly GCF_009769535.1 of Thamnophis elegans. Classification (NCBI taxonomy): domain Eukaryota; kingdom Metazoa; phylum Chordata; class Lepidosauria; order Squamata; family Natricidae; genus Thamnophis; species Thamnophis elegans. The sequence continues at coordinate 71,379,465 of NC_045558.1, forward strand.
TTTTGTTATTTATTTATTATTTAAACTTATATGCTCCTTGTCTTGCAGTTCGAGGTGATTCTGAACAGCTTATAATAAAACATGGATATAAAAACAATTATAAATATATGAAACAGTAAAATTACAAAAGATTGAAACATTTAAAAAAACCACAGCTTGACTGAAGAAGTAGTGGGAATTTCTCTGTTACTACACCAGCCACCTCCAGCCAACAGCTTCTCCTTCAGGACTCATGCCAACATAGCCAAGTTTTAAGGCATTTCTTAAAGACCAGAAAATGAGTTAGATCTCAACTGCAGCAAGATGTTCCAAAGAACAAGGGCAAAAAAGGTTTCTTCTCCCAGAGTGCACCAACTGCAATTCCTTGGCTGATAGAATCCACAGTAGGCCGTTTCTGCCATCATGAATACAGCAAGCCAATCCCACTGTCAAATCCCGATTGTGATATTGCCATTCGGGGGGGGGGGGGTTACCCCGGATTATTTTAGTCGCTTATTGCTCTCATCCTCGTTTCCTATGTATCCTTTAATTTCCTAGTTTATAACTTTTACCCTGTCACCTATTCTGCCCTGTGCTTTGATTTATCTTGGGGGATGTGGGCGGGGAGCATCTGTTTTCTCTCAGTTTGAAAGGCTCACAGAAGAAGCGCATAGGAACGATTCCTTATAATCTCAAAAGTTTCCTTTTGAAATGCTAAAGTTTTGAGAGTCCGTGCTTTCTTGAACAGGAGGGAGAGGCAGGACCTTACATAAAGCAGGGTCTGCAAAAGTGGTCAACCTGGCGAAGCAAACTTGCTCTACTGAGGGAACCCTGCACACAATGTGCAAGCAAAGAGGTGAGCAAAGAGAGGGAGAATGCTGGGATGAGATCTCCCCCCCCCCCAGCCAGAAGCCAGTCCTTCTGCCCCATCAAAGACATTGAAACCAGTTTGGAGGCCCTATGAAGCCCAGATGGTTGATCCGAGTGGGGAAGAAATATAACTGGGATGGAAGAACCCAAGGAGTCACCCTCACCCAGGGCAATCGACAACCAGGCTGGAAACGTCAGCTAGAAGCCCTGTCTGACCAGGAAGAACTGATTGAAGAACCGACCAGAGATGACCACCTCAAGAGAAAGGTTATGTGGTTAGTGATGGAGGCTTTTGAAAACCTCAGAGCCAGGGGGGAAATTAGATCAACACCAGAGAGGGGGTGAGGGAGCAGCAGCAGCCCATGAGGCTGGGGCTGCTGCTTTGGATCCAGCAGCAATAGGCCAAGCAGATGTAGCAGTGGGAAGCAGCTATCCAGGTGAATCCACTCTGTGTAGCACCAGCCCTTGCAATCATTCCTGGCTAGCCCAGAGCACCACAACTAGAGAGGAAGACTCACTCTCCTTGGGAGTGAAGTACGATGGAGACCCACAGCAACTGGGGTTTTTCCTGGCACATGTCCTCATGTACATGCAGGAGTATGGGAGGGATTTCCAGACCTAAGGTGCTCAGGTCCGAGTCATCACCTTGGCCCTGAAAGGGGCAGCTGACCATTGGGTGGTGATCTTCCACAACGCAGACGCTCCTGAACTGTGGAACTTCAACTAATTCATGATGGCTCTCTGCTGCCGATTTGAAGACCCCTTGGCAGATCATAAAGCTCACAATCACATCAGAACCATGAAACGGGGGACCTGGCCAGTAGCTGAATGCACTGAAGAGTTCCGAAACCTCGCCCCAGAGTGGACTGGCTGGAAGACATACTAGTGAGTTGGTTCAAAGATGGCCTGAATGATGACCTCTACCATGCCTGCCTGGCTCGAGGGGCCTCAGACTGCCTGCATGACTGGTACGTGGCAGAAGAAGTGAAGTTTGGCATGGCCAGAAACCAGTACCAAGGGGGAAGAGCCTGGAAGAGATCCACACCCCAGGGGAAGCAAGAACCATTCAAGCCACAAATCCCCTGTCACTGCTTTAAATCTGCCTGCTTTAAATGCAGGAAGGAAAGGCACTGTACAGCTGAGTGTTGTTCAAAAACTCCTGCTTGAAAGCCAGAATGCCTGTCCAGAGAAAAGCCTGCGAAAATAACCCCCTGAGGAAAAGACACCACACTGAGAAGTGGAGAAGCCATGGAGTTTTGCTCCCTTGCAAAATCGGGGGAAGGAACTCCAGCATCACTTGGGGAAGAATTATACCCATCCGAGAGTGATTCTGAAGACAACCCATTGGTACGTGAATCAATTGAGCCACTCACCCTGCCCCTAAGACTATTTGTTCCCAGTTGGGAGAAAAGAGTAAAAATCTCAGCCCTCTTGGACTAAGGGTGCACCTGGTGTTTGATTAGCTCAGGGGTCCTTAAACTTTTTAAATTCTCAGTTCCTCAGACTGTTGGGGAGCTGGATCAGCTGGGTGGGTGTGGTTAAGTAATCATGTGACTGGGTGGGTATAGCTAGGTCATGTAACTAGGTGGGTGTTGCGTCCTCCCGATGCAGCCGGCAGGTGGGGCCGGAGCTGCCGGTTCCTGATTGGCTCCGGCGCACCTGCCGGCTGGTGGGAGAATCGCTGGCCGCCTATTGGCCAGTCGCCTGACAGCTCAGATATATAAAGAGCTGTCAGGCGAGCTGGCGCTGTCCGTGTTCTGAAGTTACCGTTGTACTTAACTGCTGAATAAATCCGTTCTGTTACCTCACGCCTCGTACTTATTACTGGCGACGAGGATGTCGGACACGGACCCCGTCATCGTCCCTGCTCTGGCCCCGTCATCTGTTTTTGCTGCTTTCAGGCCAGAGGCCGAGTCATGGGACGCCTTCATGGAGAGGTTTGAGGTTTTCCTCATGGCCCACGACCTCTCAGAGCTCCCTGAGGGGCAGCGGCGGCACACTTTCCTCCACTATTGTGACCCTGAGATGTTCGTTACCGCCGGGTTCTAGCTACACCGGCACCGGTACATTCTCTGCCTCTCAATGTCCTTACGGAGCGGCTCAAGATCCACTATGAGCCTTTGCCCTCCAAGTATACCCGCTGGCAATACTTCCGGCGTTGTATTCAAAGGCAGGGCCAATCCATCGCCCAGTATGTCGCCAAACTACGTGCAGCTGCCATCAACTGCGAATTTCCTGATTTAGAGGATGCCCTCCTTGAACAATTCATTTACGGGCTCCTTGACATAAACCTCCACAGGAAGATCCTGGCACGCACCAAGCTCTCCATGAAAATAGCTGTAGACGACGCCCAGGCTTACGAGATGGCCGGGCAGTCCACTCCTGATGTCCGCCGTTTCCCGCCATCGGCGTTACCGGCACTGCCCAACTCTGCTGTCCACAGCCAGATGTTGGTCCTAGACCCTTGTGCAGACACCGTAGCCTCCGTCGGCCACCTTCGTGCACAGCCTCCGTGAGATGGTGGCGTGTGCCTCAATTGCGGCGGCCGCCATCCCAGAGCTTCCTGCCATTTCCACATGGCCGTTTGCCACTGTTGCAGCAAGAAGGGCCACATCTCGAACGTCTGCCGCTCTGCTTCAGGGGATGCTCGAAACCCGAGGCCGCCTCCTCCTCCTCCGCCTGCTCAGCCTCCTGTCAGTCGCCGCCAGCTTCCAGGGTCCTCTTCATCCACCCAAATGAGCTGCTACGCTGTCTCTGCTCCAGAGCCATCCCTGCCCAATTGGCAGGCCGATTCCGCTGCTTTGTCCTCCTATGGCAGCCAGGGTAAGATGCATCTCCGCATCTTACTTGCAGGCCGCCCCTGCAAGATGGAGTTGGACACGGGCTCTGCCCACACCATCATGTCATGGGACACCCTGAGGTCACTTATACCAACCCTCAAGGCTAGCCAGCTGGGCCCAGCTGACTGCCTCCTCCGTGACTATCAGGGGAATTCCATCCCCATTCTGGGTTGTGGGCATTTCCCTGTCTCCTTCCGCAAGTTTCAGGGCTCCCTACCCCTTGTCGTTGTCCAGCCACCCCTAGCTTCTCTCCTTGGGATGGACTGGTTCAGGGCCTTGGGGCTGAGCATCACTGGCATCAACTCCCTTGGCGTCATCCCTCGATTCCCTCTTGTCGGAGTTCAATGACGTTTTCTCCGACACCCTTGGGTGCTACAAGGGCACCCCTATCTCCCTAAATTTGGACCCCTTGGTGGCGCCCATCCACCTGAAGGCCCGACGGGTTCCCTTTGCCCTCCGGGCTCGCGTGGACGCCGAACTCGACAAGCTTGTCGCCCAAGGCGTCCTGGAACCCGTCGACCACGCCCCCTGGGAGACCCCCATAGTCTTGCCATTAAAATCTGATGGCTCCCTGAGGGTCTGTGCCGATTACAAGGTGACCCTGAACAAGGCCTTACAAGCCCACCAATACCCCATTCCGGTTGTGCAGCACGTTCTACACTCCTTGGGCCAGGGCCAGATCTTTGCCAAGCTGGACCTGGCCCAAGCCTACCAGCAGTTGTCGGTAGATGAGGCCTCTGCCACCGCACAGACTATAGTGACCCACCGTGGCGCCTTCAAGTGCCGCCGGCTACAGTTCAGGGTCAGTGTGGCTCTGGGAATCTTCCAAGGCCTTATGGAGCGGGTGCTCCATGGCATACCAGGGGTTGTCCCTTACTTTGACAATGTTCTGATTGCCGCCAAGGACCAATCAGGACTCATCAAAACGCTTAGGGAGGTCCTCTCGAGGTTCTGTGCCTCCGGCTTGCACTTGAAGCATTCCAAGTGCAAGCTCGGCATGCCCTCCGTGGAGTTCCTAGGGAATCCTGTGGAATCCATCCCACCCCCTCCAAAGTGGAGGCCATCGCCTCTGCACCTACGCCTACTTCCAAGGCGGAGCTCCAGGCTTTCCTGCGGCTCCTGAACTTTTATGCCTCATTTATTCCACACAAAGCCTCCGTTGCGGAGCCCCTGCATCGCCTCCTCGATGCCTCCGCCCCCTGGGCCTGGACAGACTGCGAAGCACAGGTGCTCGCAGCTGTCAAAACTCTCCTGACTTCTGCCCCTGTGCTTGTCCAGTATAACGAGCACCTCCCACTCCTTCTGGCGCTTGACTCCTCCCCCTACAGGGTGGGGGCTGTTCTCAGCCATGCATACCCCGATGGCTCCGAGGCACCCATTGCGTTCTACTCCCGCACCTTGTCCAAACCTGAGCGAAATTACAGCCAGTTGGACAAGGAGGCCCTTGCAGCCGTTGCGGGAGTAAAACGATTTTATCCCTACCTTTACGGCTGCCCCTTTACTTTAGTAACTGACCACAAACCCCTACTAGGCATCCTCGCGGGGGACCGTCCCACTCCTGCCATCCTGTCACTGTGCATGGGCCGCTGGTCGGAGTTCCTCTCTGCCTACTCCTATTCCCTTATCTACCAACTGGGCAAACAGTTGGGCAATGCTGATGCCCTTAGACGCTGCCCTCTGCCCCAGCAGGACACTGACCCAGCCCCATCAGTCTTGGTCGCCGCCCTGACCGACAACATAACCTGCCCCCTCTCTGCACCGATGTCTCACAGGCCTCCTGTTCTGACCCCCTCCTCCAGAGGGTCCTGGACACAGTCCGGCGGGGCTGGATGGAGGAAACGTGCTCTGGCGAGTTCCTCCCATTCTACTCTCCGTCTTACAGGACTGCCTGCTCTGGGGCTCCAGGGTCGTAGTACCAGCTGCCCTCCACAAGCAAGTCCTCACCAGCCTCCATGAAGGGCACCTGGCATAGTGCGGATGAAGGCCCTTGGCCGCAGCTATGCCTGGTGGCCCTCATGGACGCCGACATCACTGCCTGGGTTCAGCGGTGCCCACCCTGCCAGGCCGTTTGGCTGGCTCCTCCCTCCGTCCCTGCCCGCTCCTGGGAGATTCTTTCTTCCCCATGGAGCCGCCTCCATATAGATTTCTTTGGCCCCCTGGACAGCCGGTCCTTCTTCCTTGTAGTGGACACCCTGTCCAAATGGGTTGAAATCTTCCCTATGACATCCACCACGGCGGGTGCCACCGTCCAAATTCTCCAATCCCTCTTCTGTACCCACGGAATTCCGGACATCATTGTCTCCGACAATGGGCCCCAATTCCAGTCCTATCCCTTCCTCTCCTTCCTAGCTTCCCTGGGGATCAGGCACGCCCCCACGACCCCCTACCACCCGGCTGCCAATGGGTTGGCTGAACGAGCGGTGCGGTCCGCCAAGGAAGGCCTTGCCAGATTGACCCAACTTCCCTGGCCCCACTGGCTCCGCACCTACCTGCTCGCCCAGCACTCCACCCCCTGCTACTCTACAGGGAAAACTCCAGCCGAGGTCCTCATGGGCCTCCACCTTCGGACACCCTTGACCGGATGCACCCCCTCTTCTCTCCCACTTCACAACCACTAGCTGAACCACCAAGGGCATTCCTGGTGGGTGAGGGGGCATTTGCACAAAACTTTGCGGGGGGGGCCAAAATGGTTTCCAGGGGTGATTACCGAGTTAACAGGGCCCTGCTCTTATAGGGTCCTGCTGGCTGATGGAAGAATAAGGAGGTGCCACGTGAACCAACTACTGTGCCGGGCACCGGAGAGTCAGCAGCCCCCAACAGCCATGCCTGAGCAACCACTGCAGCCGGGGTCTGCATACCCAGCAGCTGCTCGTCCTAACCAGCCACCGCCTGCCGGGGCCCACTCATCTCCAGCCACGACCGCAGATCCGTGAACAATGCAGCTGTGGCCTGCCTCCCCAGCGACCGCCTATCCTGCCCATCCGCGCCCAACCGCGGCTCCACCAGCTCCATCCATCTGCCCCGCAGCGCGCCTCCACCAACCAAGCATTCCAGCAAGAACTGGAGGCCTACCTTTAACTCTCCCATTGGACTCCGGGGCTGGGCCTTCCTATCGGCCACATCACGAAGGCAGGACACCTCCTCTTCACTCGGAGGACACTCCCAGTCTGAAAAGATCTCAGCACGTGCGCAGGAAGCCTGCGTACTTAAAGGATTATGCATGCGCTATCTGGGGAGAAGGGATGTTGTGTCCTCTCAACGCAGCCGGCAGGCGGGGCTGGAGCTGCCGGTTCCTGATTGGCTCTGGCGCGCCTGCCGGCTGGTGGGAAAACCACTAGCCGCCTATTGGCCAGCCACCTGACAGCTCGGATATATAAAGAGCTGTCAGGCGGGCTGGCGATGTCTGCATTCTGAAGTTACCGTTGTACTTAACTGTTGAATAAATCCATTCTGTTATGTCACGCCTCGTACATATTAGTGGGTGTGGCCAATTTAACAGTCATTGAACAATGCACACAAATTAAACTTTAATTTGTTTTGCTCTTGGGGGGTTTAATTTGATTTTGTTTGCATGTTGCTCTTTTGAAGAGCCGAGGTGGCGCAGTGGTTAAATGCAGCACTGCAGGCTACTTCAGCTGACTGCAGTTCTGCAGTTTGACTGTTCAAATCTCACCAGCTCAGTGTTGACTCAGCCTTCCATCCTTCCGAGGTGGGTAAATGAGGAGCCGGATTGTTGTTGGGGCAATATGCTGACTCTGTAAACTGCTTAGAGAGGGCTGAAAGCCCTATGAAGCGGTATATAAATCTAACTGCTATTGCTATTTTGGTTGCCTTTTTTTACTAGATTGTTTTTTCAGTTTGTTTAGGAGTCTAGTAGTTCACTTCAGGAAACTCAGTTTTGCAGCAATTCTTCCCAAGCCCAAGGAGCTTGAGAAAACTCTGTCTCTATTTCTTTCTTTCTCTCTCCCTCTCTCCCTCTCTCTGCCTTTCTTTCTTTCTTTCTTTCTCTCTCTCTCTCTCTCTCTCTCTCTCTCTCTCTCTCTCTCATTCCCCCTCTCTCTGTCTATCTATTTCTCTTTATCATCTGGAGGTGGGAGAGGTGAAAAATTGGCTGTTTTGCCAGTTTTTTGGCCTCCTGGGGCATCCTTGTGCCCCATTTTTCACCCCCCCCCAGAAGCATTCTTCAGGCCAAAACCAGCAAAAATGCCCCATTGGGGGGCAAAAACAGCCTGGGTTTTGGCCTCCGGGGTATCTCTGCACCCTGTTCCCCCCCACCTCCAGAAGCATTCTGCAGGCCAAAAACAAGCAAAAACATCCTGTTTTTGGCAAAAAAAAAAAACAACCACCGAGCTGTTTTTGCCTGTTTTTGGCCTGCAGAATGCTTCTGGAGTTTGTAGTGGGGAAACAGGTTGCACAGACAACCCAGGAGGCCAAAAACGGGCTGAATTAACTCTCTATGCTGTTCATCTTTCTTTTCTGACCTTACACCCACTGGGGAAGGATGGCTCCTCAGATATCCTGGATTTATGCCTTAGAGGGCTTTAAAGGTAATGACTAATACTTTGAATTGAACCCAGAAGTAGAGTTCAATTTGGCAGCCAATGCAGCTCGCATCACAATAATTAAAGAAATTACAACAGAATTGGTAGGCTTTAGGTCCTATGATTTAAATAGGGTCATCTGATGGAAGCCAGACACCATCCCTTCATCCTTTCAGTTTCTTTCTTTCTTTTTTTTTGAAAATATTTTTTTTATTTTTGGTTAAGCAGAGAGGCCCACAAACAAAAAAATCATCTTTCGTTACATATTGTAGAAGTGTGTCAATTGGTTACAAATAACTTCCACAGTCATTACTTATAAT